>NC_067138.1:6553366-7173991 GCF_903995435.1 Acomys russatus
TTTTAACAATCATCTCAGAATCAATGTATAGCTATATTGAAAATGTATGTGGTGAATATGACTGTTTGGTTATGTCATTGCTGTTTGACAACACATACTGTGAATGTAAATAAATAAATCTAGGGAATATTCTACTTTATGTACATATGGTGGAAATAATGTCATTTTGTGTTTACATCAGATAACATTTATACATATTCATTGTATTTAATAGGCTTGTGATATCATTATTTAAAATATATTGTTTTACTCTTATTAACGTTAGTTATGATAGACCAAAAATTGGATGAACATAATGAGCATGGATGTTTCAAGCACCAGCTGTGTTCTCAGGCAACTCAGTCTTTAGCATGTAATAAAACAGAAGCCTGATCTGCTTGTTAGATCATGACTTAGTGGCTGGTAGAGAAGCCGTGCTCAAGGATGAGAGCACACTTACACAGCCAGACCAGTCCTGAATCAAATGCTCTGTTAGGCAGAATCGCTAATCTACGGCCAGACATTAATGAACAATTTTGTGCTATTGGTATCTGCAAGCCCTTTCATGTTCTCATGCATTCTGCTGGACAAACCATCATTTTCAATCAGTGAAAGCTTTTGTTCGCTGAGCCGGGGCGAGGAAACAATGAAAAGAAATGATGTTGCAGTTGCTGGATCAGAACTGGGTAGAAGTGCTACTTCTTGCTACTTATTGTAGTGACAACTTGTGAGGAAAAGGTCTAAGAAATAACTATAAATCATCGTTTCCTATGTGGTAAAAAAGTAAAGGAATGTTCTTTTTCTCAGTCCCAACAGAGGTACTAGTAGGAAAATAATAAAAGTAAAGACAACAAGTATTTAAAAAATAAATGCTAAACCACTGACTGAATACATTGAGCAAGTTTTCTTAAATTTGTTTTTCTTTTTAACACTAAAGAAGTTCCAGCAACAGAGTAGCAATGTGGATATCATGTTTTCCTCTTCCCTAGATCAAAGAATGTATACATACACATATATAAGACTTTTTGTATATGCGCACATATACAGATAAATAGAAGGTAACTCATCCAAGGAAGCTTGCTCTGTGGGGAGTTGGCATGAACCACTTCCATCATGCGTCAGGAGACACAATCATAAGACATAAAGATGCACTCAGCACTTCATCACCTCTGCGAAGATGATTCAAACTTCAAGCCCCAAATCCTGTACCTCCGCCATGAGCAGTCCCTGTCACACTGTGTTCCCGTGTCTGTGTGAGGAAAACAAGAACTACGACAACACTAAACCCAACCCAAAATGATCTTAGAGAGAAAAATGAAAACTAAGTCTTCGTTATATGTTCAAGCGCCAACCTGGGATGAAGTTGTATAAATAAGATGGAGCAGAAAGGAATAAGAATTGTAAAGTCTCCAAACACATTTTCTGCCTAACATCAGACACTATGATGTTTGTGCTGATGGTACCTGATAACAGAAAATCAAGTTGACCCAAAAAGAGTGTGTAGAATCAGTTGTAGACCATTGGAATACATAGATGTTTAGTAGGAGTCAAAAGATGATAGCAATGACTTGTGGCAACAAAGGAACAAAAATTAAGTCAAATTTAGAAGTATTAACAAAGTATACAAACAGATTTTCTTCTAAATCAAGAAAATAGGCAGTAATTGGGGGAAATTAACTTTTCCAGAACCTTAAGACTAAGACAAAAGACCTATAATTAGGTATATAAGAAGACTTGTTTAATCATCATAAAATGGCATAACCTGAACTCTCCCTTTTATATTGAAAATAGACTTTTTCTCAATATATTTTTATTGCAGTATTCCTTCTACTCCTCAAAGTTTCTCCCTGTTTTCTCTCTCATGCAGATCCTCACCTTTTCTATCTCTCATTAGAAAGCAAACAGGCCACTAAGGGGGATAATAAAACAGTAAAGTAAAATATAATAAATTAAAGCAAAAACAAACTCCTCAATATCAAACAAAACAATCAGAAGAAAAAGAGGCTAAGAAAAACACCAAAACCAAATATAGATGCATAGACCTGCTCATTTGCACACTCAGAAGATCCAGAAAAACACTAACTGTGACAAAAAAAAAAATACACATGAAAAAGAGTTGTAAGCTAAAAAAGAAGAAAAATACATAACTAAATAAAAACAATAGTAACAATTATAATAGCATGGCTTTTTTCTGTTGTTGTTGTTGTTGCTTTCTTTGTTTTAAGTAAAGACAAGAAAGAACCCTGACACAACATTTTAAACAAGGAAACTCCAAAGATACCACTGTTTTGTTTTTTAATTCCTCTCATACAATATATGCTGACTACAGTTCCACCGCCCATTATCTGTTCCCTCCTTCCCTCTACCCCAGATCCATTCTTCCTCAGTTTCTCTTTATAAAAGATCAGGCCTCCCAGTGATATCAACTGAACACTCATAACAAGTTACAATAAGACTAGACATATATTCTCATCTCAAGGCTGGATGAGGCAATCCAGTAGGAGAAAAAGGGTTCCAAGGGCAGACAAAAGAGTCAGAGACATCCACAACTTCCACTGTTAGGTGTCCCACAGGAACACCAACTACTTAGTCATAACATATATACAGAAGACACAACTTAGATCCATATAAGCTCTGTGATTGTTGTTTCAGTCTATGTGAGTCCCTATGAGCCCCCTTCGTATAGTCTATGGATTTTGTTTTCCTGATGTCCTTGACATATTTGGATGTTACAAGCATCCCTCTCCCTATTTTGTGGGTCTCCTTGAGCTCTGCCTAATGTTTGCCAGAGACTCCCTGCACCTGCTCCCATAAGTGTCTGGATGAAACCTCTCTGAATAGTGATCTACGAGTTAATCAACCTAATCTATGAATATGGCAGAATATAATTAAATATCATTTAATTGATTTTTACCAGTTATCTTCAGCTCTATTCTAGCTATTTGTGCACTCCAGGCTCTAGTTTCTGGCCATCCATGTAGTGTTGAGAATGTGCTCCCTCTCATGGATCAGCCCCAAGTTAAACCAGTCACTGATTAGCTGCTCCCACAAGTTCTATGCCACCATTACCCCAGCACGTCTTGAAGCAGTATAAATTGTAGGTGAGTGGTTTTGTGGCTGGGTTGAAAGCCTTGCCTATTTACTGACTATGGCAGGTTTTGGCTCCTTATCCCCTAGTTCTAAGATTTCTCACTACTGTCACCCTTGTAAATGCCAGAGAGTTTACACTACACTAGGTTTCCACATCATGCCCCAAATGCCCTCCAATTCCTGTCATCTCTCCTCATACCATTTTCTGTTAGCCATCTACTGCTAGGAATGCAACATACACATAAGAGTTGTTTATTGGCCCAGTGAGAATCCCTTGGAGAAAACTAAATTTTCTTTTATAAGTAGTTATCAATTGACTATGGCTTCTGGGTCAGGGTTGGGGGCTTATGTCCACTTCTCCTTTCAGTCATAGGAACCCATTTGGTGCATAGTATACAGACCGTGTGCATGCTACATCAATCTCTGTGAGTTCACACATGCCTCAGTCCAGTTGTGTCAAAAAGGCTGTATTCCCTTGTTACCCTCAATACCGGTTGCCTCTTATACTCTTCCTGCCTCTTCTTCCACAGGGTTCCAGGAACCTTGAGTTGGGGACAGATTTAATGGAGAAATTCCATTTAGGGTTAGTGCTTCAAAGTATGTCACTCTCTGCACAATGTTTGGCTATGTGTCTATATTTCTCCTCATCTGTTGTAGAAGGAAGATGGCTGATCAAGGCACTGGCATATCCAGTATCACTTCCTGATCATGTAAGCAATGTTGGGTATGGGTTCTGTTTGCGGAGGGGTGCCTTCAGTCAAAAAATATATTAGTTACTCACACGATTTTTTTTTTTTACCATTATTGTACTAGCATACCTTGCAAACAAGACAGCATTGCAGATCAACCCTTTGCTCCTTTGGTAGCACAGAGAATATCTTTCTGTACCAGATATTAGCACATATGGGTAACGACAACCTATAGCCACAAGCTCCACTTCTCCACATTGTCAATGACTTTTGAAGAACAACCTATAGACTTGGCAAGAGTCCAATTTGTTTGTGGGTTCCCAGGGGATTCCTTTGGCAAGAGATTCATTTAGATATACCCCCTTCCGGGTACTGAAAAATATATTTGGTGTCAAGAGCTAGTCAGTTGGAAATTGTTCTTCCCCATTATTTGGCAGTTACATTTAGATCACTTTCATAGCTCTCTATTCCACTTTCCTTTCCTAGGGACATAGATATATTTATCCACCACCCCCCATTTCCTATTCTTTATCTAACCTCTATGCTTCTATGGATTGTACCTTGGATATCATTGACCTAACAATTGATATCCACATATAAGTTAATGCACACTAAAATTTTCTTTCTGGTTTTGGGTTATCTCATTCAGGATGATATTTTTTTTTTTTTAGTTCCATCCATTTACCTGATAATTTCATGGTTTTACTTTTTAATGCCTGAGTAATATCCCATTGTGTAAATGTCCATATATCTGAGGAGGATATTCTAGGTTATTTGCAATTTCTGACGATTATGAATTGAGCAGAAATCATGACATAGTTGATCAAGTATCTGTGGTGGCATGAAGTTGTTTCTAGGTAAATAAACAAGAGAAGTATAACTGGATCTTGAGGTAGATGGTTTTCCATCTTCTAAAAGAAACACCACATTGATTCACAATGAAGTTGTACAAGTCCTCAGTCCCACCAATAATGGATGAGTGTTCTCCTTACTCCATATCCTTGCCGGCATGAGATGTCACTTGTTTTATTGATTGTTATCATTCTAAAATGTGAAAATTGAGACATGTTTTACACATTTTACACAAATTATAAATAGTTTTGATTTGCATTTCCATGATAACTAAGGATGAAGAAATGTTTTTAAGTGTTTCTCAGCCATTCGCATTTCCTTTTTGTGAATTATGTTTACATCTGCATGCCATTTTTAAAAATTAGGTTATTTGTTTTCTTGATATCTAATTTCCTGAGTTATTTATATATTTTGGACATTAATCTTGTATCAGATAGTTATTTGGTAAAAAAAAATTTTCCTTTCTCTAAGCCGCTGCTTTGTTCAATTGACTATGTCCTCTGCTATACAGAAGCTTTTACATTTCACGAGATTCCATTAACTGTTGGTCTTAGTGCTTGTGCTAATGGTGTTCTATTCAAAAATGCTTTTTCTGGGCAAGTGAATAAAAATTAATCTCCACTTTTCCTTCTATAATTTTCAGTGAATCTGATTTTATCTCAGCCCTTTAAGTTTTGGAACTGGAAGGAAAAGGAAGTGGGTAAGGAATAGGGTGGGGAAAGAAGGTAGGGCTGGAAGAGAGAACCGAAACCAGTTGGGTGGCATCTATAGGTCAGGGCAGGCTCCAGGGAGTCTATAGTGGTGTGTATACTGTATTTATGTGTATGATCTACGTATGTGATTCTGAGAGTCTGTTTATATGTTGTGATGCATACACATGAGTGTTTTAGTATGTTTGTGCTTGTACTGAGGTGTGTCTGAGTGTGTGCTGTCTGTGAATAGCTGTGTAATATATATGATGAATGAGTGTGTTTAAATGTGTGCATAAGTATGTGATATAAGGATATGTGTATGTGAATATATGTGACTTGTGTGTGAGTGTGACTGTCAACTGTGTATGTGTATAATGCGTATGATGTGACTGTGTGTGTTCTGTATGTGGCTTATGTGCAATGTGTGCATGTGAATGTATTTGATGTGTATGAGTGCATCAGTGTGCTGTATGGGTGTATACAATATGCCTATGAGTCATGTGTGTACTTTAGTGTGTGTATAGGATATGTTTGAGTATGTACGTAAGCATGTGTGTGCATTTGTGTGAGTATATTTGTTTGAGATGTGTTTATGAGTATGTGTGTGAGTGTGTGTGTGTGTGTGTGTGTGTGTGTGTGTGTGTGTAGGTATGTGTATGCCACAGAGAATGTGAGGAAGTCAGAGGACAGCTAGAAAAATCCGCTCTTGCCTTCAAACTTGTTCTAAGGCCAGACTTTTGTTTCTTCTACCTTTCTATGAAGTTCATGGAAGCAGGCCCGTGAGCTTCTGTCCTATCATTACTTCTCTGTCCCCAGTCAGCAGAACAGCACTGAGGCCACAGATAGATACCACCACAGGTATCTAGCATTCTACATGGGTTCTGCTGAGCAAATTCAGATCAGGCTTGTTCAATACGGTTTTAACAACTGAAACATTGTCCCTGCTCTAAGTCTGTTTCTGATAAGTTCTTTAGATAAAACTTACTGTTTACATACTGGAAAAATTACCTTCCAAACTTTTCTGGTCTCTTTCCTCACTATGTAGGTTTATCACTTTGTTGGTTGCATACCACTTAATAACTTCCAAATTCATGTATTTTACCTAATTGCTATAACCACAAATTATATGTCCAAATGTTGACAGGTTGTCTCTAATGCAATGCACAGTAGATGACTTCAGGATGTTATATTAAACATCAGTCTTTTAGACACCACACCTAGATAAACTCCGTTCTATAATCCCCATATCATAATAAGGTAAAATTACATATTTCTAATGGATCAGTCAAAAATATGTAGTTATTAATCAATTCTTGGACTAAAGTTATGACCCATAGTTATTCATACATAAAAGCTTCTTATGCAATAAAACTTTTACATAAATGTGTTCTACATGCAAATTCAGTTATTCAGAACTATTTCTTGTGTCTTAATCATGAATATATTTGTTTTCTTACTATCATTACTTAAAAGAAGAAGACAACAACTTTTCACATTTATATTAATCTTTTGTATTAGATATTTTATATAGTCTAGAGTTGACTGAAGAATCACAGTGTGTATAAAAAATTACGTTTTTCGTTGTAGTTTTGAACATTAAGGGATTTGACAGTTTTAGGAGCTCATGGAACCTATTATTTATGAATATCAAAAATAAAAATGAATCCCTCAAAGAAACAGGTAAATAACAAAACTATTCCTAATATGTTCAGAGAATAAGCACCTGACATTGCTGCCAGGGCCACTAAAATATTCTACTGTGTTTAAAATAGTAACAGTACCATGTTTATCCACTTTATATCCTGCCTACCACCAAAATCTACTCTATATAAATCATTAAATGACATTCCAAAAGTCATACCTATAAGCTTTATGGTCTATACTTCTTAGTGAATCTTACGTGATTTAGCATAAAATTGGAACTAATTTACTTATGTTACATAATGCACTGTGACCCATTTTAGCTGTTTAACTTTCTGGTCTAATCTACCTCATATCATAGACTCTACTTTCCTTGACATTAAAACTGTGCCTCCGGTGTACTTACCACCCCCACTCTCTAATGCCTGGAATACTATTCATAACCCCAGAAAGCCATATGTCTCATTTCTATCTAAATATATATATGTGTGTGTGTATACATGTATATATATATATGTATGTATAGTATACATATATGTGTGTGTGTGTGTATAATTTTACCCACTTTTCTAATTCCTGATGGGTAGTATATGACATATTTATACAAGTGAGAACAAGAAATTTAGTTATTATACTTGTAAATTTCATTCACACTTGTAGACTAATGGAGTTGGAGACACTAGTAATATAATATTATAATCCTATAAACAAAACTTTTAATATAATTTAAAAATTTGGTTTATGTCCATAATTGAGAAAATTGAAATAAGAGATTGAAGCTGATAAAATATGATATAAAATAATGTAGTTATTTAACTATAAGAAGCAAGTTGTTAGAAATTATAAATCAGTATTTTCCTTCTTAATTGCAGAGTTGCACATGTTGAGAGCAAAGAGACAATGGTCATGGTAACAAGTACAAAAATTTAGTAAACTGACTGAATTATGACACTACGTCTAAAATTCATGGTTTAACATAATGCATTTAGTTTTCTGTTTACCCATCAGATAATAGTGAATGGTTAAATCTTCTATAAGTCGCACTGAGAATGAGTGATGGAGTTATGTGTAAAGCTTAATTAGGAGAAGGACCATCCTAACATCAATTTACTCAGAAATTGAAAATTTCCATATAAAAATAAGTGATGAAAAACTTCGAAATCAACAAAGATGGCTCCAGAATCCAAAATAAATCAGGTAGTAACACAGAGACTAAAAAAGAGAATCCTAGTGAAAACCAAATTTCACTTTTGAAGTGGAACATAGTAACCTGTGTACTGAATACAAATAACTAGTCTGAGAGCAGATGCATGAGACTGTGCCTACTAAACAAGCTAAAAGCAAGGTCTTCAAAGCAGAAGAGACCTAAAGCTGTTTTTAGTAGCAGTGTTTTATGGAGAGAGAGAACTATTCACCTGCAGGAACAATCTCCTGGAAGACCATGTGTGAAAGAAAAAGCAGACAAACAGCAAAAATATAAAGCCTCTTGGAAAATAATGTGACAAAGTTACAAAGCAAAATTCTTGCCTCCAAAACAAACCCTCATCTGTAATAATGAAGCCTCATTAACTGGAGGAAATCCCCTACAGCAACAAAGAAAAATACAGCGAAATCAGCCCTGACAAGTTTTATTTAGATGTTTTCTTAGGAGAGAGCAGTGGGTTAATAAAGACTCAGTGGAAGGTTGTAAGTTAAATATCTATACAAATAAGCCACCAGTGTTGTGAAAGTTCCTAGATATCTCTTCATTTTTAGTGTGTTATTCAGAGATATTCTTATGTGCTGAATTCCTATTTACTAAATTTCTTTCAAAGACATTATGAGATGTATGTGCACTAAATGGTGTTATAATAATTTAATTATTTGGATACATATCAAAGGTGCATGATTTGTCAAAATTATGAAATACCAAAAAAATTAACAAGTCAATCCAAGCTACTGGGAAAACATTCTTATTTCATCTCAGGTGACAATCTTCATTGGCCTCAAAGAATAACCCTGAGGACATTGGACTTGACAATCAATAAGACACAAAGCCTTGTGATATACAATGCTTTCAAATCCTTTTAGATGCATCAGAAGTCTGGGTCTTTTAACCCCTGTGTCAGAGCAAAATGCAATGAGATCTTTGTCCCTAATAATATAAGAGGTTTTCTCAGATGAACAGTCCTTTATGATACATTGGCGCTCTCAGACAGACCTTTTTGATCGATAATGGCCCCATGACATTGTTCTAACTTTGATTGATGAAGCAGGAAAAAAATCTGAACCATGTAAGAAGGCATTCTAGAGCAGTGTCTGCGGCTACTGCTCCTGATGTATTTGGTTTGTACTTTGCTACAACCCCTGTGAGTATATATTTCAGGCATAGGTGCAGAATATTTTTATATGCAAATAGTAGATTCCTATTAAATAAAAGCATAAACACTGTGAAGCACATATGTAAAATGCATTTATATTGTTAAATAAATGAGAAGAAAGTCTGTATGTTGCCTTCAATATGCCCAGATAATTATTACTTTTGTGTTATATAAAAGTCAAAAATATGCCTAAAAATTAGTATTTGCAAGAAATGTCTCATTATATTTACCTCCATTCCCAAAGTTTAATCAAAGCTCTTGAAATGAAATGTCAAACCTTGAAATATCGGAATACTCTCCTAAAGTAGACATCTAGCAGATGATTTATTTCATGATAAAAATTTAATAAAATATCTTTTAAAAATAACTAAGTAGTACTTTTAATTTCTGAGGTTAAGACTCTGAGGTCTGCTGACCACATTACACATGTACATGCTCTCATCCACAGTTTGTTACCACATACAATGATAGTGGAATTTACTAGGTTTATTACACTCTTGATTTGGCACTATTCTGAAACTTATGTATAACACTGTCCTTATAAAGATCTCAGAATTTTCAGAAATGCATCTTATGGAGATTTAGTTTCAAATGAGGTGAAATAATTACTCTAATTATATTCTCTAATGTTTGAGAAACAACAAATCATTTATATCATATCACTAAAATGGTTAAGTATATTTGTTCAATCTTATTGGAATAATGGTAGATGACCCAGGTCCACATTACATGCTGAAGCAAGCCCAGTGTCTTCATTTGTAAAATATTTAACAATCCTAATAATCTCATGAACACTGTATGACTTAATTAAATAGCTGTTAATTAATTCATTTAAAACACATTTGCTAAACACCTTTAGTGTGTCAGGGACTCTATGAGCTAGTCTCTAGGAGCACACAACAGAGCCTCAGGAACTCACTGTTAGTGACAATTTATACTTCATTAATCCAAGATGAGTTTACAGGCAGAAATATCCAACAGGAACAATAGCTTGAAATGTCATATTGACAATAACAAGCAAGAGAATGACTTTCAGAAATTATATTTCATCTCAACATGTCTCAGAAATTAATTCTGTGCTTACTCTTCATCCTTACGATTGTGAATTCCTTAAGAGGATAATCACCTATGGTCTACATAGTAAATCTATCAAAAAGGAATAGTATGACATTGAACTCACAGTTTAAATGCAAAGCATCGTAAGGTAAGAAACAAAATTCTGATAGCTGGGGAGGAGGCTCAGTGGGTAGTAGTGTCTAGTGAACAATCATAAAGACTTTAGTTGAATCCAGAATCCATATAAAAACCTCAAAACAGATGTATACATATAAACTGAGCAATTTCTGTGTTTAGCGGAGGGAAGTTGTCACAACAGGAATGCTTTGGCTCACAGGCCACCAATCTACCTCCAGATCCAGGAGGAAAACCTGTCTCAAGGAAATAAACCCAAAAATGATTGAACACCACATTTAATGTCCTCCTTTGGACTCTTCATGATCAGGCACATACCCACCTACATATGTTTGTATATATAATAAATATACACATCAGACAGACACATAGACAGTACATAATGCACACTCCCATGATTAGGAAAACTAATAAATAAATAATTTTAAAGGAAAGACGATGTTTGCCTAGGTTTCTTTTTTGATTCACTGAATAAAAATAATTGTTTTTTATTGATGTATACAGTACTATCTAATTAGATAGCAGCAATTTATTGAGGTCTTCCTTATTACAGCATATATATTAATACTTATAACTCTGATAATAGCAATTTGAGGTAGGTGTTAATATTTCTTCCACTTAATATATGAGCACATTGAAAAGAGCATGTCATCCATGATACCAGATGTCACTGCTAGGGAGCACATGCAGCGGTTCATCCCTCCGTCTTGGCATTGTGACATTCTAAAAGCATTTTGTAGGATCATCATTTTATGGATATAATCTGATTATATTTCTATATTTTACAGTAGTATGTGGCTAAGCACTGTTTATCTTATCATGTACACATTTACACCTGTGTTTTTTATACCTGGTAAAGACAGACCATATATTCAATAGATGAGTATAAAAATTAATCCTGATAATTTATTTTCTGTTTATGTATTAAAATCTAACAAATAAATAACTATACCAGAGAGTTAGCAGTAAAGGTTTGAATACAGACTTTAAATTTTATCGCTGCCTAGAATTGGAGAAAAATTAATACTGTTAGTGCTTATAAAAGTCTCATTTTTGCATTTGAAGATTTTGTCTTTACTCCATAATATGCTAACATACAAGTATAGAATTTTGCTCATTGTAAGCTAATATTTTAAATATTAAATCCACCTAGAAATTGAATATTCAATAATGCTAGTATACATGAGATATTTTCAATGCAACAAGCAATATAGCCACTAGTGAAAGTGATTCTCACTTATAGAAAAAAATTCTGTTGTATCTAGTTTAAGGGCTTTTCTCATAAGATATTTTTCTTACAATAACTTGAATGCTTTCAAGACGTAAAGTCATTTGATATCTCCCCACTCCTTTAGGTTTGAGGAGGTTTACATTTAACTTTCAGCATTGTTACAATTTATATGGACTGAATCTCTCCAAGATTTCCTTTCAAGGCACAGGAATACACACTGCCAAGAAAATAGACTCCATCTCTTGCTATTATCACTTCTTCAAAGTTGATACTCTGATCGACTTCAGAAGAACTCAATTATGTTCTTCCTAATTCCCTGAATGATTTTTATTAAGCCCAGAAGCACATAAGCATATAATTTCTTTTCATCATGTTGCTTTTGAATTTTAAAACTAATATTGTCAAAACAAATATAAAAAATCATAGATTAGCACAATTTTTAAAAATTCCGTTATAACTCTTGAGGCTGGGAATTCAGTATTAAGTACAAACTGCTCAAATTTTGTGTGTTTTTTCCCAAAGTACATAATTTGTAAGAGGAGTATTATAACTTATTTGTTTCTATTTATTAGTTATGCTTTCACATAGCTTCGAAATTATCTTCATTAACTATTGCAAGTTATATACATATCTGTTTGAAATTTGACAATACTGGAATGATTCTATTTAAATCTGTACACAATGGGCATTCATAATTGCACTACCACAAATTTCTAAAGTATGCAGTCCTTTCAGGTGTAAATTAATGTCTGGTGTGACTATTAACACGTAAACTTTGAAGCCTTATGTGTTCATCATTTTTACCTGATAATCACTTCTATTCCAATGAATGAATCTATTACTTGAGCCACTTATGATGTCTGACTTTGACAAGACTTTATTGATTTTCTAGAATAAATCACTTTAGAGCTAAATCTTTAGTGAGTATACTGACCTGTTTCCAGCAGGAAAACAGAAGCATTGCT
Source organism: Acomys russatus (assembly GCF_903995435.1). Classification (NCBI taxonomy): domain Eukaryota; kingdom Metazoa; phylum Chordata; class Mammalia; order Rodentia; family Muridae; genus Acomys; species Acomys russatus. Next base: position 6,566,057 of record NC_067138.1, read on the forward strand.
ACATAAAGTAAATAACTGTACACACAGCACAGCTGGTTCTCAAGAAAAACGAAGCAAAACTGGGTCAAGTTAAGGAAAATACAAAGAAATCAATGAATTCTTTATATGCCATTTTTTTATAGTGAATATTTTTATTTTTTTGTATTTTTATAACCTCTATATTTTATTGAACTATAAAATATATTCATAAAATATATTGATCACAAACTTTCCCTTCCCCTACTTTCTCCTATGCTTCCCACTTTTGTCTACCCACAAACAAAAACCAAAGAGAGAAAGTTGAAGAAATCAATAAACAATAACAGAAAAAATATCAGAAAGTACACATGCACACACACAAGCACATACAAAACACACAATATGTGTTTTATTTTGTTTGGTCAATAATTCCTGGTCCTGAGCCCTTCCCTAGATCATGGTTGATATACCCACTGATAAGCCATTGGAGAAAATTTATTCTCCCCTTTCAGGCAGATATTAGTTACAAACAGATTATTGATGGGGGTGGGACCCAATGACCATTGGCCATTTTTCTTCCTCATTGCTGGATTTTTCCCAGTTTGGACTTGTGCAAGTCTTCTCTGTTCTGTCACATGTTGTGCAAGTTCATATGTGTATTAGATTGGCTGTGTCTGGAAAATATTGTTGTTCAGACTCATCTACCAGTCCTGGCTCTGAGGATCTTTCTGCCATCTCTTACACATAGATCCCTAAGCATTTCGTGAAGGAGTTTGCTGAAGGTCTCTCATTTAGGGCTGAACAATGCAAAACACCTCACTGTCTGAGTATCACTGCATTAATTACTGTCCACAAGAATAAAAGAATTCTTTAATGTGATGTGAATGATTCTCTGATCTTTGGGAGTAGCAATATGTCATTGGAAGTCAGTCATCTTATTTACGTACTTCCTCTTCCTATGTGATGGCATAAATGAGTGTTGTCTTCGGTAAGAACATGCTACAATTAGGTTGTAGATGGTAACCAATAGTCTGGGCAAAAGTCTGTGATAATTGGAGTGGCATCTCGGAGTCCCCTTTGGCTGATAACAGAACAAGATGTGACCCATTCCTCTCACTGGAGTTTTAACTTGTTAGCATAAAATGCCTAATTTGAACGTTGTTATCCCTGCAATATGATGAATTCATTTAAATTCCACTTACACAGACACATACACACACCACACACACACACACACACACACACACACACACACACACACAGAGAGAGAGAGAGAGAGAGAGAGAGAGAGAGAGAGAGAGAGAGAGAGAGAGAGAGAGAGAGAGAGAGAGAAACTACTACAGTAGTAGGACTGTACATGGCTTTTCAAGAAGTCTTCAGTGTTAGTTTGACCTCCCCATATTTTCTCCTTTAGTCTTCTTTCCCTCCTGCTCCCTATATAAGTCTCCTATTCTAAATTATTTTTATCTTTTTATAACACTGTATTCTATTTCCCCTTCCCAAATGCTCACTGCTAATGCCATTTCTACCGAAACACTTGATTCATTCCCAATATTATGTGGTTTTTATTTTCTGTTCTTTAAATTCTATTCCCTATGATATTATATATGAAATTATCTTTTAATTGTATGGTCAGTCTCCAGAAAGGAATTTTAAGAAAGGGTCCAATCATTTTTGTTGTTGTTGCGTATACATTTTATTCTTAATATGTGGCTAGATGGAAAGATGGATGAACAGATGGGTGGGTGTAGAGACAGATGGATACATAAGTATATACATGAATTGCTTCCTAAACACCTTGTCTATCTTCTTTAAAATCTTTAGCTATTATAATTTAGAAATATAAGGACCTGTGAAGATATTCTGGCCCATATGGCTAGACATTCTCTATTATAGTAAATATTCAATATTTTACTCTTCATTTCCATTGTCAACAGTCATGAGGACATTGGAACCTTTATAAAATCAGTTTGAGTGGACAAGTCTCATGTGTGCCTGCAGAATTTTATCTCAAAGCAGTAAATACCAAAGAGGTGACTTCCTAAACAAAATGCAATATATGAAAGGTACTTGACATAGATTTTAGCCAGTTCATTTTAATTGATTAAAATTATTTATATATGTATATACAGGCACAAAAACAATAAAAGTTTTACTTTTAAAATAAATTCTGTTAAATGTCTTAATATACATTTTAATCTTTCCCATGCCTTTTAAAAAATTTTGATTTGGTATCATTACAGATTTGATCTCTTAATTCTGTTAATTTGTTCATCAAATGATAACACTCAGTTTACTAAAAATATCTGAAAAAATAGTGGCAACTATACGTGAATATATCCTACTATACGGTTTTGTAAACTATACTTCCAAGGGGCTATCTAATGCCAATTTTGATACATCAATTTAAATTATACGTAGAAAGCAAATGTTAGTCTTCCATTTGAGACTCTTTAACTGATCATTTTTTAATATTTAGTCCAACTTTTATTTTAAAATCTCCAATGATATTCATGCTTATTGTTTTTAATCAGTAAGTACAAAGTCATTCTAAATTTCTCCAGAAAACATGAATATGAAGGATTATATTTCTTTTGATTTCATCCTCAGAGAAGGAAAAGCAAAACTTCTCTGAAAAAAGAGAATGTAATGAGTCTCTAGAGACCATTAGATGTAGCAAACACGTGATTATGAACTGCCCAACCACAGTAGATACACCTAGAGCACCACCCAGCATCTAAGGATCAGAAACACCATGGTGTCATCTCTTGCTGGTAGTTTTTCTAGACCCAACAGAAAAACTGAAGAAATGAATCTTAACAATATTGTAGCCTACTCAAGACCTGCATTATATACATATGGGTTGACATGCCAACATAGATGGAAAAATCCTTACAAGGACATAACCATAGATAAATAAAAGCTATAGGCAATCAATGGATGCTGAGAGAGAGAGAGTCGATCTGCTCCAGTGATGTGCTTCTGATATGTTATCCAACTCCTAATAGTTAGCCATAAACATATATACAAATGAGCAACACAAGATGGACTCAGCTCATTGTATTTATACTTACATGCACATATAAATATATGTGTTTATCAATAATTTTAAAGTACATCATTATAGTTCTTCTAAAGTGTTAAAATATCTGAGCTATGAAAGTTAAATAAATGATAAAGAACCTAAGAATATATTTAATTAGGATAATGCACAACTTCAGAATTTCAACAGCATAGCAGCCAAAGGACATTTTCTCATTTTTCATGCATAAGACAATTAACATATCAGTATTTTGTTTCAAACTGCATCTATCAAATCAAGAAAGAAGAAAAATATTTAAATTTTTCTAGTTACCATCTTTTTATTTTGTCTAATTTTTAATAAAAGTAAGTGTTTCTTATGTCAACTTTTTTATATATCACTGTACTTAATAAGCAACTCATACTAAGACAATGATGAAACATATAATTATATTCCTGTTAGTTTTTATCATACAATAAAACAAATATCATAAAAATAAATTTTATAATTTAAATTGTGTGGCTTAGCTATCAAGATGATAAAAGGCATTCTATCCAATTTTAACATTTTTAGTTGTATTTGTTATTTCTTTCACAATAGAAAGGAATCCATCTATTTTTATGGTTCACTTCTTCTCTTCATCTCATCTATTCATTTATAAATATGTAACTCCTCATTTCCCTCCTATAAATATGTATTTCAACGTTTCACCTGGACATACTGGCCAATTATAAAAAGAGCCAACATGTTGGCCTGACATTAAATCTAGACACTTGGGTGTTTTAAATGTAAAATATTCAAAAGTATAGTAGCAGGTTATTAGAAATGAAAAATATGCTTTCTTAGCTTACTGAGAATGAGTATGTGGCCACCACCTACACATTAGTCAGTGGACACTCATGCATCCACACACTTTCACATTCACTCATGTTCATATATTTTGACATTTTATTAAAAGTAAATTTTATTTTCCTTTTTGCATAGATTTGCATTTAATCTTAAAATATTTTAAGTTAGTATCACCTGAATATTTAATGGTGTTAGGGTCATTAGGAGATGTCTTTCACTGTTGTATTATAGTAATTTATGTGAATATTGATGAAGAATAATATATTACATATCCATCATTATTTAACATTTCTCTTAAAATCAAATGATTGCTTGAATAGTTTAACAATTTTTTTCTCTGTTTAGTATAATATACAATTTTTCTGAATATTTTTCATTTTAACCTCATGCTGTGTTTTTGATCACTATATGTTTATTCATATGTGTCATGCTTTTATATCTTTTTATGTGTGTTTCCAGTTTTCAGTTGATCACATTGGGTTTATTTCTTGCATAACGTATGTACTAATTATAAGTAAATATAAATAAATAATTTATTTGACAAACACATTTGCTTATATTTTAAGAAGTAGACCTCTAGATTTCCACATAAACTCAGAGATCTATTTCATAGTTGTGCTACAAACATATTCCCCAGTGAAACAGCAGTGAGAAGTGAAGTTCTGAAAAAGGACCAGGTCATGCAGGTTAAGTCTTTATGAATGCATTCCTGTTATTCCTAACTCTGGAAGACATTTACTATACATGCATTTTGCACTATTTAGCTCATCTTGGCAGTAGCTGGTTTAGACTCGAAGTTATTAACGCCGTGAGCTTATTTAGTAGGGGAAACACAGAAGAGCAGAACATGTGTTTTACTTCTCAATATGTCCATTACTATAGCTAGATTGACAGCAGCATAGTTGTTAATAGTGACATGAAAGGATAGAACTAAGATAAATTACAAGGTAAAGTTACCACAGAGACACAGACAAGTAGGAAACATAGGAAGCTTATTGTGAGTGTGAAAGGGTGATAGAGAAAGAGAAATGTAAAGAGATTAAGAAAGAACCAGTATAGTCTTGTAATGTTGTACCATGCAATTTACTCCACCCTAAAATAACAGATGATACAATAAAAAAAATCAACATATGTTTAAAAAGATTGAGGTACATTAAAACTAAACTATCAATCTGCCTTTCACTATTGCTTTGATATTAAATACATATGATTCAGTGTGTGATAAAGTAATAAAATTGTGCTAAGCCATACCTACTGCATAAATTCTTGCCAATTTATCAGTCATTTTGCCATAAGCCTGCTATATAATTTGTTTTTTAATATACATTTAATTCTATATTCATCCTAAAATAATTCTACATTAAATCAGGAACTTATCATTTAGATTATTAAAACCGTTTTTATCCAGACAAATGTAAAACTTCTGTCTTTCTGCTTTCACCACTTTAATATGAAAAAAAAAAAAAAAACAGTTCCTATACTGAGTATATTTTTGTAAAACTTCTTATTTTACCAGAAATATAGTATTATCCCAGAAATGATGGCCCAATTACTTGGTACACCATAATTTTTCCTTTCATCAATCTGTAGTGGATGTAAACATTTTATGTTTTGATCTCAAGTATGGGATATGAAACAGACCAGTGTGAGGGCACTGTTATTTTCAATCTAGAATAAGTGAATAAATTGCAGAATAGAAGGGTTGACATCTTCTGGAAAAAAGCAAAAGAACATATTACTCTACAATCATAAACTTAAGAAAATTCTGGTTAACAAATCATTGGTAGGGATTCTGCATCTATAAAAACTAATATTCATGGCATTTTTGTAAAAAATTGATAATCCACTTTATCACAGTTGTTAAACATTTGCTATATTTGCATATGTGTTCATCAATCATAACTACAGCTTTTCCAATGTAGGCATATGAGATTCGCAAAAAAAAAAAAAAAACCTAGTTAATGCTACCTTATTGCTTATAATGCATAATGACAGACGATACTATCTAGTAAATGCACTAAATCCTACAAATACTTTAGTTACCTGAGGGTTTCTGACACCTTACAACACCAAAGACCATGAATGCCCACAACACTTATCATTTTGCTCTGGTCCTTGGAAAATGTAAAATCCTAGTAACTGCAATCATTATGTACTGAGTTATACTCTACTACTTAACTTCCCACCTTCAGTCTTTTTAAATTTATTTTTGATTTTGATTTATATATTCATTTTACATCCTGATCATAGCTTCCTCCTCTTCTGTTCTCTCACTTCCACCTTTTTTTTTTTTTTACCATCCCTCTTCCCTTTCTCCTCAGAGAAGGGAAGCACCCCACCAACCCAACAGCACATTAAGTAGCATCATGACTGAGTTCATCCTCATCCACTGAGGCTAGACAAAGAAGTCTTGTTAGGGGGAGATGCTTGAAAGCAGGCAACAGAGTGTCAGTCATAAACAGCACCCACTCAACTTACTGGGTAACCCACAGGAAGATAAAACTGTGCAATGCTTACATGTGTATAGGAGGCCTAGGTCTTGTGCATGCATACCCTTCAGTTGGTGCTTCAATCTCTGTAAGCCCCCATGGTTCTAGGTTAATCAACTCTGCTGGTCTTCTTGTGTCATTTTTTTCTCCTCAGGGTCCTTTTATCCTCCTTCTGACACACTCTTCCACAGGACACCCCAAAGTCATTGGATGTGAGTCTCAGAATCTGATTCAATCAGCTGCTGGGTGGGGTCACTCACTGGGTGGTTATGCTAGGCTTCTGTCTGTAAACATAGCAGAGTATCATTAATGGTGTCAGGGTTTGGCTCTCTCAAATGAGGTGAGTCTCAGGTTAGGCCAGGCATTGGGTACACACCCTCAGTCTCGTCTCTACCTTTATCTCTGCACATCTTGTGGTCATGGTAAATTTTAGGTCAAAGGTTTTGTAGTGGGATTGGTATTTCCCTTCCACCACTGTAAGTCCTTCCTGGCTAGAAGGCAGCTTCCTCAGTCTCTATGTCCAACACAGCTTGAAGGCTCAGCTAGAGACATCCCAAATTCTCTCTGGACCCTACCCTGTTGCAGGTCTCCGGCTTGTCTTAGTGATGATCCTATACTCTTTTTCCCCTTTTCTTTCTAAGCCCTCTCACCTCCCGTCTTCACTTTCCCCACATCTGATCACTCCCCCTCATTTCTTTCTCCACACCCTCGCCTACCTAGTTCCCTCTCTACATCCCCTTCAATTGTTTATCCTATTTCCACATCAATGTGAGGCTCAAGGAGGTCATCCCTTGGGTCTTCCTTGTCCTTTAGCTTTTATAGGTCTGGGAAGTGTATGCTAGTTATTCTGTATTACATGGCTAATAAATCTTTATAAATGAGTATATATCATGTGTGTCTTTTTGGATTTGGATTACCTCACTCAAGATTATCCTTTCTAGTCTCATCCATTTGTCTGCAAATTTCATGATTTCCTTGTTTTTAATAGCCAAGTAGAATTCTTTTATGTAAATGTACCTTTAAAAATCATTCTTCATTTACGGGACATCTAGGTTGTTTCTAGGTTTCTGGCTATTATAAATAAAGGTGGTATGAACATAGTTGAGTAAATGTCCTTGTGGTATGGTGGGGAATCATTTGGATATATTATTCCCAGGAATGGTATAGCCAGGTCTTGAGGTAGTAGTATTTGCAATTTTCAGAGAGAGTATCAGATTGATTTCCAAAGTGGCTATACAAGTTGTCAGCAATGCTGTCACTTGTGTTCTTTATTTTAGCCATTCTGATTGGGGTAAGATGGAATCACAGGGTCGTTTTTATTTGCATTTACCTGATTCCTAAGGATGACACTTCTGTCAGTGCTTCTCAGCCATTAGAAATTCTTCTGTTGAGAATTCTGTTTAGCTCTGTATTACAATATTTGATTGGGTTATTTGGTTTGGTGGTGCTTAATTTTTTGAGTTCTTTATATGTTTTGGATATTAGCCCTCAGTCAGATGTAGGGGTTGGTAAAGTTCTTTTCCCAGTCTGTAGGCTGTCATTTTGTTCTATTGACAGTGTCCTCTGCCTTATAGAAGCTTTTCAGTTTCATGAGGTCCCATTTGCTTATTGTTGATCTTAGAGACTGAGTTGTTGGTGTTCCATTCAGGGAAGTTATTTCCTGTGCCAAATAGTTCAAGGCTGATTTACACTCTGTATTTTATTAGATTCAGTGTATCTGGGTTTATGTTGAGGTCTTTGATCCACTTGGACTTGAGATTGGAACAGGGTGATAAGTATGGATCTATTTCTATTTTTCTATATGAAGACATCCAGTCAGACTAGCACTACTTGATGAATATGATTTAATTTTTCCTGTATGGTTTTAGCTTCATTATTAGCAATCCATTGTCAGCAGTGTGTGAATTTATTTTATTTTATTTTTTTGGTCTTAAATTGATTTTATTGATATGCCACCCAGTACCATGGTTTCTATGCCAGTAGCATGCAGATTTTATTACTGTTGCTCTGTAGTACAGCTTGAAATCTGTACTTCTATTATATGTGGCTATTTGGAAGGGTATTGTTTCCATAATTACTTTCTCAACCTGATTGTTTTGCTTCAAGATTGTATACTGATGTTTTCAGTTGATTTTGTATTCAGCCACTTTGATGAAGGTTTTTATCAGCTGTAGGAGTTTCCTGTTAAATTTTTGGGTCACTTCTGTATACTATCATATCATCTGCATATAGTGAAATTTTGACTTCTTTTCATATTTGTATCCCCTTGATCTCCTTTAGTTGCCTTATTGCTCTAGCTATGAGTTCAAGTACTATATTAAGAGCTAGTGAGAGAGTGGGAAGCCTTGTCTTGACACTGATTTCAGTGAAATTCTAAGTTTCTCTTCCTTTAGTTTGATATTGGCTGTAGGCTTACTGTATGTTGCCTAATTATGTTTAAATATGTGCCTTGTATCTCTGATCTCTGCAAGACTTTTGACATGAATCGGTGTTAGGTTTTTTCAAATGCATTTATCATTTTCTAATCAGATGATCCTGTAAGTTTTTTTCTTTCAGTTTGTTTTTATGGTGGATGGCATTGATACAATTCCATCCTTTGAACCACGTCTGCATACCTGGGATGAAGCCTACTTGGTCATGGAGGATGATTGATGTGTTCTTAGATTTGGTTTGTTTTTTATTGAGTTTTTTGCATCAATGTTCATAAAGGAAATTGGTATAAGTTCTTTCTTTGTTGGGTAATTGTGAGGTTCAGCTCTCATGGTGAGTGTGCCTTCATAGAATGAGGTTGACAATGTTCCTTCCATTTCTATTTTGTGGAATAGTTTGAGGAGTATTGTTACCAGCTCTTCTTTAAATGTCCTATAGAATTCAGAGACAAAACCATCTGGCCTTGGGATTTTTATTTTTATTCTTTGTTTGGGAGACTTGTAATGTGTGCTTCTCTTTTCTTAGAGCCTAAACAACTATTTAAACTGTTTATCTTGATTCAAATTTGGTAAGTGGACTCTGTCAAGAAAATTGTCTGCTTCATTTATATTTTCCAATTTTGTGGCATACAGACTTTAGAAGTAGTACCTACTGATTTTTTTTATTTCCTCAGTTTATGTTGTGTGTTCCCCTTTTCATTTCTGATATTGTTGATATAGATATTTTTTCTTTCCCTTTTATGTAGTTTGGTTATGATTTGCCCATGTTGATTTTCTTAAATAACCAGCTTTTGGTTCATAAGAAACTTTGAACTACTTGTTTTGTTTCCACTTTACTGATTTCTGGTTTATTTAGCTATTTCTAGTTCTCTATTCCTCTTGGATGTGTTTGCTTCTTTTTTCCCTCGGGCTTTCATGTATGCTGTTAAGTTGCTACTATGAGATCCCTCCAATTTCTTTATGAAGGCATTGTGTGCTATGAAAGATCTTAATACTGCTTTCATTTGTGTCCTATAATTTTGAGTATGTTGTGCCTTCATTTTCATTAAATTGTAAGAAATTTTCAATTCCTTTCTTTATTTCTTCCCTGACCTTCATTGAGTAGAGAGTTGTTCAGTTTCCATGAACTTGTAGGCTTTCTGTTGTTGCTGAAGTCCAGCTTTAACCTGTGATGATCTGATTAAATACAAGGTGGTATTTCAAGTTTCTTGTGTCAGTTGAGCCTTGCTTTTTGACCAACATATGGTCAGTTGAAGAAGGTTCTGTGTAGTGCTAAGAAGAATTTATACTATTTTATGTTCGAATTAACTGTTCTGTAGATACATTTTAGGTCAATTTGATTCAAAACAACTGTTCATGTCATTGTTTCTGGTATAGTTTCTGTTTTGTTGACCTATACTTTGGTGAAAATGAGGTGTTGAAATCTTCCACTATGAATATGTGGGGATTGAGGTATGACTTAAGCTTTCATAATTTCCTTTACTAATGTAGATTTCCTTTTATTTGTGCCACAAATGTTCATAATTGAGATGTCATTTTGGTGGGTTTTTTCTTTTATGCGTATAAAGTGTCCATCATCATCTTTTGATTAATTTTTGTTGAAAGTCTATTTTATTAGATATTAGAATGACTCCTCCAGCTAGCTTCTTGCATCTGCTTGCTTGGAATAACTTTTTCTAGGCCTTTACTCTGAGGTAATGTACATCTTTGTTGCTGAGGCGAGTTTCTTGTATGCAGGCCAGTGATGGGTCATTTTTATGCATTTATTCTGCTAGCCAGTGTCTGTTTATTGTGGAGTTAACGTTCATGTTGAGAGATATTGATGACCAATGATTTCCAGTTATTTTTATTTTTATGTTGGTGGTTGGCGTGTGTTTGTTTCTCTTCTTTTCTTTCTTTCTGTAGTTAAGTTATTTAGCTCCTTTGTTATCTTGGGTGTAGTTCACATCCTATCATGAGAATTTTACTTCTCATATCTTCTATATGGATGAATTTATGCATAGATATTGATTAAATTTGGCTTTGTCATGGAATATCTTGTTTTCTCTGTCTATGGTGACTGAAAGTTTTGCTAGTTAAAGTAGTCTAGGCTGATATCTATGGTCTTTTGGGGTCTGCAGGATATCTCCCTCCCTAGGTCCGTCTTGCTTTTAGCACCTGTGTTGAGGAGTCAGGTTTGATTCTGATAGGTCTGCCTTTTTATGTTATTTGGTCTTTTTCCCTTGAAGCTTTAATAATTTTCCTTGTTTTGGTTATTATGTTGCAAAAGGATTTTTTCTGATGTAATCTATTTGGTGCTCTGTAGGCCTTTTGGTGGTTATAGGCATCTCTTTCTTTTGGTTGAGGAAATTTTCTTCCATGATTGTTTTTGAAAATATTTCTTGATCTTGGAGCTTGGAATCTTCTCTTTCCTCTGTTCATTTTATTCTTAGGTTTCATCTTTTCATAGTGTCCTTTTAGATTTGACATTTTCTTTCACTGATGTATTGATTTCTTTGATTGCATCTTCTACACCTGAGTTTCTTTCCTCCATCTCTTACATGCTATTGATGATGCGTATTTCTGTAGTTCTTTAATTCCCTGAGTTTTCCATCTGGATGATTTCTCAGTCTCTCTCTCTCTCTCTCTCTCTCTCTCTCTCTCTCTCTCTCTCTCTCTCTCTCTCTCTCTGTGTGTGTGTATGTGTGTGTTTTAATTGTTCCTATTTTCATTTTCACGTCTTGAACCATTTTATTCATTTCCTTCACCCATTTGCATTTTCCTGTGTTTGTTTAAGTGATTTATTAATTTCCTCTATCTTGTCTCTATCTGTTTGACTGTCTTTTCCTGTATTTCTTTAGGGGCCTTCTCATTTCCTATTTAAAGGCTTCTATTATTTTCATAAGCAGGAGATTTAAGGTTGTTTTCTTGTGTTATGGTTGTGTTAGGGTATCCAGATCTGCTTGCAGTGGGATAATTGGGCTCTGGTGGTTCCATATTGCCTTGTGTTTTGTTGACTGTGTTCTTATACTGACCATTTGGTTGTCTCTTGCATTGTCTGGTTGTTCCTGATGCCCACTGAATTTCTCGGGGATACAGAAAGATCCCTGGGCCAGAGGTTGTATGTTCCTAGAGCAGCCCTCCTCTGGATGATGGGTATGGTTATGTATTGGCTGCTGGATCTCAAGGAATAGTCTTGCATTCTCCTCAGGTCACTGTATACCAGTTAAATCCACACACAGGAGATCAGAGTGGGGTTGTCTAGTCTATATGATCCTGAGGACTGGCAGGTCACCCCAAGAACACAGGAACACTATTCTGGCCAAGGAAATTCCTATAGTCAGCATCCCCACCACTTGCTAGCTTGTTCAGTGGTCTCTGAACTCAAGCTGCCCAGACACCATGCACCAGGTGATGCCATCTTGGATATCTTCCTTCTGATAACAATAGAAAAAGAAAGAGCATTGCTTGAATAGCCCCATGTGTCTATTTCTCTTCCTTTCTCTGTAATGAACTATCACATCTGCAGTTTTTAGTGGACTCTCCTAGACGTTTAGCCAAGTCATTTAAATATTATTATCCCTTTTCAATTAACTGCAGTTGAATTGCTATTTGCTATTCCCTTGAAACAACTCACACAATAAGGTTACCAATGAATCAGGAACCATACCTGAAGAATCCTTTTGGTAGTGTTTGTTCTGTGCATATGTCACTGGGTACTGATGTCTAAGCCATATTCTATCTCTGTATCATAATTTACCTTTATTCTTCCATCCTTTCTTGGAAGAGCATAATCTATTTGGCCTCTTCTCCTTAGCTTCCAATTGTATTTAATAACTGCAGTATGTAAATAGAAGATTTACAAGATTAATATCAATGACAGGGTCTAATATTTTAATGCAGTTCTCTAGAGTCAGTACCCTCTATCCAGAGTAAGGGAGCATGGATATGAATGGAGCTCCCCACAGTGATATTAAGCCTGGAGAACTATTATTTATTTTATTTTTGTTTTGCTTTCTTTTTGTGTGTCTTTTTCTGTGGTATAGCTCAGGCAGCCAGTAAACTTACTAGGCAGATGAAGATGACCTTGAAAGTCTGATTATAGGCTTTTATTTCTCCAGTGCTGATTTGAGGTATGTTCCACCACTTCCAGTTTATTTCTTCACTTTCACTATACCTTTTTAAGTTACTGCTTTGCTAGATTTAGTTAAAATTATTATATCTGATGCTGTCATAACTGACAGAACAACCATTTCTACTAAATATCCTATTTTCCTTTATTGACTTTTGCATCACACTCTCTTAGATTTGTGTTTGTTTGTTTGTTTGTGGGTTTGGTGTGTTCTGTTATTCTCTAAAATCTTTCTTGGAAATAATTATTTTCTATGTTTTTGTGCTAAAACTTCAATGATACTTAAGTGAACCCCATTATACTTCTTCACATTATTCATTCAATAATTATATTGCTTACATAAGCACTTGTATGCGACTAAATTAGGTATAACTGTCTTCAGCATAAGTACAATAATCTTCTTCTTCAGAATAGTTTAATTTCTTGTTCACACACTGAAATTTCACCAGCACATCCTCATAATTTGTCACTTCCACTACTCCAACTATTACTAGCTATATCTTCTAATTCACTATTAAAATTGTATGTGGTTATAGATCTCCAGTGTAGTCCCTACATTATAGTGTCCTTATCATTTTGTTCATTCAAACATGAAGAGTTTAACACCAATATTTTTAAAAATATAATTACTCTAATTATTTTTAATGAATCTGTTATTTTTTCACTCATATTTCATGATCCCTTTCGGCAAAGTACTACAAAACCAAGCATAGTTCAGACACTTTTACCTTTATGAAACATTTACCAATTCTAGAAATCTGAGCTCCATTCTTTATATTTGTTTTATTGTTTAAATGTGTTGGTATCACACATTATGCAGCTATCTACAGACACTTATAACAAAGGTATGTGAATATTTGCACACTTGTCTTGAAGATGTTGATGTTGCTAATAGTGAATTGGCAGGAATGTGTGCATTCTTTCTATCCCTTAAAAAGAACCAAAGAGGATTGAGCCTTAAAGCACTTGCTTCAGTACTGAAACCAGCACATTCCTTTCTCAGTCCATTTTGATAGCTTCACTGAAATTAACAGACTCCTGGAGGTCCAGTGCTGCCTCAGCAGAGAGGTTTCCCTATCATTTGCCCTTTTCTGTAACATACAATTCAATTGCACTGAATGATAAAAAAGATGACTTTGATATTCAGAACTAGATTGTCTGCTCCTAACATTCTGATCCTTTTTAATGAATCCCTTTTCTATATTGTTGCATGACAATATCCCTTCTCAGCCTTTCAGTGAATACCAAGTCTAGTATATTGTTGCATGACAAAAAAAAAAAAAAAAAAAAAAAAAAAAAAAAAAAATTGCCACCGGAGAGGTTTATATTGAGGTAGGATTATTTTTAGTTTTATTTCTGTTCAAAGTACCTGTTAATGGTAGTATCTGTGTTCTACAAAAAGATCGTCAAGGCAAACCAGGACTTGGATCAATTCTATTTTCAGGCTGCAATAAAACTGTCAGAGATTTACCAAATAAAATTAAATAATAGACAGGCAGGAGTAGCAGGATCAGCAGCAAGGTCAAAGTAATCATCTTGAAGAGTGCTGCCAGCTGAAAGGAAGAAGTGGCTTAAGGACAATAACACCAAGTTATACCTGTCGTTGCCTGTTGATTTTTCCCTTTTCTTCTCAAGCTGTAAATTGCAGATTCTGATTTTAAGTACATGTATATGCAACAAGGAACAGAAGCTTAAACACTTTTCCTTAAGGGAAATCAATACTTACGGTCCTCTCTTTTAAGTCAATATTTTATACTCTCACATAAAACAAAGCCATATCAATATTTTAACATCTACATTGTAACCTTGTTGTTTATCTACTTGAATATAAATTTCCTATTCTATCAGTAAACTCTGTCCCTTCTAAGTAATAGCATGCAGTAAAAAATTTAACAGCCACTGACAGTAGCTTAGTGAGGTATTTCTGTACCTTAAACTTAAAGTTCAATATTCACATAATTATTCATGCATCATATGTGTAAAGTAAGTGAAATAATAAGTTTGCATTGTAAAACATTCATTGACCCAGTCATATTACTCTGCATCAGTATTATAAAGTAGCTACATTCACTGATAGCCATAAAAAAAAAAAAAAACCTCAAAATAAATTCTCTCTCTAAAGATGTATGTGATATCCATTTTCAGATAGTGTGGTAATTTAATAAAATAATTTATGTTTACTTTTCACAATTTACTGAGATTAACTATGAAGGTTCTCATTGATCTTAAATGGCCCAAGTAGGCTATGCCTGAAAGCATAGTGGTTTATATGTAAAGGAAATCCACGATCTTAATAGTCTTATCTTCATGTTTCTAATAATATATTAGGCCCTTTTATTTAAACTAATTTCTCAATTCTTAGAACACATTTTATCAGTTAACAAGGATTCTAGTAAGCAAACTACCATTAAAAAAATTTGTGAAGGTTTGTATGGGTGTGAGTACATATCTGTTCATGATTGCTCCAGTGCACATGGAAGTGTGGACAGGGGACAGATTCAGCGGTAGGTCTACCCTTTGTGTAAGACGAAGTATCTTGGTCCCCACTACATTCACCCAGAAAGCTGTGCTGAAAGAGATTCCAGGGATTCTTCTGTCTCCATCCCTACCTCCTCATCAAAGTCAATTCCAGACAGAGGGACAGGTCCGCACTTCTGTTCATGATGTGCATCCAAGCACTTTACCCACTGAGCCATCTCCACAGCACCAAGACACCCACTTACTCTGGTGTGAGAGTTTCAGTCTCACTATAGCCAAGGCTGGCCTAACATTCTATGGCTCTAGTTTGTTGTTTGCCTCTGCTGACAAAATATTTAATTACATTCTAAGGAAGTTCTTTACTTCTCACCATTCGATATTTTTATCACTTTAGAGCCTAACTACGATCTTGGTAAATCTTAGCCTATGATTCTTTTCCCAGAACCCTACCCTAGGTATCAGCAATCTTAACCTTTACATGAAAAGTTTGACTCAACTTTCATTAACTCCTAGTCCTAAAGTTTGGGTTTACTTCCCATTCCAGGCCTTGAATCTGACACACTTAATGCTTCTCATAATTTTGAGACTCTATGAATGCCTCCCAAATTAGGGACACTCTTATTTTGGATTTTATATTATATCCAGTGCTGAAGATTTAGCTTGTTTAAAAACAAACTGTAGTAGCTTTGTCTGCATCAATAAAAGGCCACTTCAGAATGACTTCTATTTTCTAAAGCACAAGCAGTCATGTTTATTCAGCTAACACATCTGATCTTCTGTGGAAGAGGCAAAGACTGTGAGCCACTGATCCATTACATAGTACAACAGCAGCCATTAGACCTTCAGACTCTGGTTCTGGTGGGTGGTGTACTGCCATTCTTCAAGTTTGAATGCTCAAAGGGTAAAGCAGAGCTGAATGCCACATGCCCTCATTATTGCATTAGGCTAATTTCACATATTTTTCTTACAAATCCACTGAGTTTTGTCTCATTGTTTTGGCTAGTTTATCAAGTAGAGCTACAGACAGAATTCAGTGACATACTATTGTAACCCATGGAGCCTGCTCTTTAGTTTTGTCAGGCTTGGGTTCTGAACTAGGCTCTAATCTCTAGAACCTAAAGAAAATGTGTGCTTGCTCAAATCTAGGCATCTAACTAGTGTCAAGCCTTGATTATCCTCACTGTCTGGTTTGGACAAAGGAAACCATTTGTTCTTCCTTGTCATACTATTATTCCTCTGTCCAAAGACATGTTCAACAAGGGCTACTTCGTGTCTACAATGTTTTCTTCTATTTCTCTGCCTGCCACACAATCATCTCCACCCTGGATATCACACCTGTGAGGTCCTCTCTATTTCAGGATTGTATGTCACTTTCATTTAAGTGAACCATAGATACATATTTTCAGTAGATTTTACTTTGCATCTAACAATTTTGAAAAACTTAGGAATTAAGAGCTGTCACTAAATCTCTCTGAATTTCCAAATATCGACAAGTAGTTTATGTGTGTTGACAGGGATTTTTCTTTAAAATTATTATTTGAAGTCTTTCATTGACTAGTTGCTTTTCAGTAATATACTAGTGTATAGTTTTGAATTAGCTCATATATAGTAATTAGGACATTTCACCCTTGTCTTAGTCAGAGTTAGGATTACTATGATGAAACATTAAGACCAAAAGCAAGTTGGGAAGGAAAGGGACTATTTGGCTTATGCTTCCATATCACTGTTTATCTTGAATGCAGTCAAGATAGAGATTCATTCAGCTCAGGGGCCTGGAGGTGATGTTGATGCAGCTTACTGACTTGCTCATCATAGCTTATTCATCCTGCTTCTTCAAAGAACCCAGGACGACTAGCTCAGGGATTGCAACATCCATAATATGGTAGGCCCTCCCACATTAATCTCTAATTAAGAAAATGCTCTACAGGCTTGCCTACAACTCAAATTTATGATGGTGTTTTCTCAGTTGAGTTTTCCTCCCCTCAAATGACTCTAGCCTGTGTCAAGTCTGCATAAAATTAACCAACACAACCATTAAGCAAGTTCTCCTATAAATGATATAAATTATGCTTATCATGGAAGACAAATCCCATTATACACCCAGTTCGTTAAGATTTTCTTAATTGGCTATTTCTGGTTTGCTTAATCAAGAATGGGTGTTCAATTTTTCTGATATAATTAATGAGCATCTTCAAAATAATTCCATGATTTTTTTCTTCATTTACTTTTAATAAACTAAATTACAATGATATTCTTGTGCTAAATCAGGCTCAGAAACCCTTGAGTGAACTTAAACTGATGTGATGTATTGTTTTCTTATACCAGATATCTTTCAATAAATTATTGATGTGTCTAAATTAACATAAGAGGATGTCTGGGATGTTTGCACATCCTGAGTTTTCATATATAGTAAAAGTATTCTAATTCTTTTAATTAGTAGGATGAGCTTTTGTAGAGTAGACAAGACTACAAGGATCTAGAGTACATACAGTAAGTTGTTTGAAATTTATGTTTTTATAAAAATTGGTTAAAATAAATTAGTTATATTTGACAATGAGTTTAAATGAGACATTTTTAACATTTGTAATGTATTTTAACTGAAATCCTTACTTACCATACCCATTTTTATTTATAGTAATCATTTTCAAATTTTCAAATATCATTTTAATTCTTTAAAAAAAATCAAACAATATATTGTGATATATTCTGTCCTCATTCCTCCCTGATGTACTTTTTTCATCCACCAAAAGGACTTTATAGTTTCCTTTTTTCTCTCTTTTCAGTTGACTCCCATTTATGTTGTTGTATTGCTCTGGAAATCTTATGATTTGGGCACACTGGAGTGTAGCTCGCCTTGTATCAGCAACATTATCAAAGGAGATTGTCAAGGAGGAGAAGGTAGGCACAAAATTCTAGTATTTGTGACGTACATCAGAAGTTGATAACTGCTGAAGATGAAAATTATTTCCTTAAAAGTTAGAAATAAATCATATTACATTCCTTTTGGAAAATTTCATGTTCTATAACTTTATTATACCACAAAATAAATAACATTATTAATAGAATACTTTCTCTACCATCTTACCTTTTTAATGACAATGATTTCTATAATGATTTGTTTTTAGATATTTTAGATATCTGATAATGTGAGATTTTATTTCTCCCTCCAGTCTCTATTATTTCCTTTGTAAGTGGTATATATTGAACCTTTGGTAATATAACATATGGAAAGTGATAGCTCATTGTTCAGAGTTTATATTAATCTTTATGCATAAATATATGGATAGTTTATATTGCTCCATAATTTACACTGAAAGTATCATTTAAGTTTAAAGAATGTGTTTTAAATTAAAATTTTGAAATATTAATTTCTTTAGAATGATTACCTCAATCTGTTATAATAACATTAATAGTATATTTAATTTCATATCTACATTTTCATCCAAAGAACTTCTAGTTCTGTGTGATCTGGCTAAAATACAGACAAGCCTTTAATTCCAAGAGACAGAGGCAAGCGGTTCTATTAGTTCAATGCTACCCTGGTATATATCAAGTTTCAAGTAACAAAAACAAAATACTCAGATAATACTTGCCTTTTTATCCCAGCACCTAGGAGACAGGTACACATATGTTTGTATGTATATATCTACATATGTATGTATACATATGTCTTTTCTGTATCCATATGTATAAAATGTATATAATAAGTACCATATTTTCTAGATGATTGATCCACTCCATAGCTTTTCCCAGTGGTGTTGACCACATTTAGTGTGAGTCTGCAAACTTCAATTAACTGAATCTAGATAATCTCTTAACAGACACAAACAGAGGCTAGCCAAACTTAGATATTTCTCATGGGCATTCTAAAACACTGCTCTCCAGGTTGATCCTAGACACTTTCAGGTTGGTATTCAATATTAACTAATACAAAACCAAATATATTTTAACCGCACAATCGATTTAGTCTAAAAGACATTCATTTCTATCAACCCTAAGTGAGCTCCATGTTTCCTTGAAAGTAGTGACTCTCATTCCCAATCTCTTTAAATATTACCACTTTATTACGAGAAATATATTTTTAAAGTCTAGAATTATCTACCACATTCTGTTTTCCATATAACTTTATATTTCCAGATTTTTAGAATGTTATTTTTTTTATTTTTAATTTGTTCACTTTACATCCTGATTGCTTTGCTCAAAGGAAATAAGACAAGATTTTAACATAGAAATTGCATATAATCCTGTTGTTAAGTACGGAAATGATAATATCCAAATGATACATATGTGAATAGGTGACCAAAACATATAATATTCAAAGCTAGGATACTATCAGCCGTGAACTAAGTGTCATTCTTTCCCTACATCCAGACCAGCGTTTATTTGTCATTATTTTTGTTTTGTTTCACTATACTTTTAACCTTATTCATTTGTATAGGACAAGATAAGAATATAAAAGCATGTTAATTTGCATACTCATGATAGCTAAGGATTTATGCAATTTTAAATGTATTTCTGACCCATATGTTAAAATTTTTAAAATCTCTATTTAGTTCCTTGCTTAATTTTTAGTTGCTTGCTGTTGTTGTTGTGATATGGTGAAAAAGACGAATATTCCATTCGGGAGTTGCTGGGAAAAAAAACCTTTAGAAGTCACTAAATATTCCAAGAAATTATCAAGGTTCTTAGATTAACCCTAAAACTTAACAATAAGATGCCATTGCTGAAAAAAAAAAAATACTTAACTGAGTCATAGAATAAGGAGAAATGAAACTGGTACTGTCATAGAATGTTCATCCATATTAACTAGATTTTCTAATGCTGGAAGTTGCTATACATGTTACCAGAAGAAAAGAGGATTCAGCAATATTATCAAGTTATGAACCCTGTGAAGTACAGCAGTGACTGTCCTGACAAGAAATGCCCACTGGTTCTTTGCCAGCTCCTCTCTGGCCCGGCCAGTCCACGACACAGACAGTAAACCAGCAGAAAAGGCCAGTGGGACACTGGCGCATCTTTCTGTTTGGATCTTTCTCTCTCTCTCTCTCTCTCTCTTTCTCTCTCTCTCTCTCTCTCTCTCTCTCTCTCCAACTCCTAAACAGCCTGGAGTTTTGGAACACAGACAATGAACCAGCAGAGGTGAGTCAGCATGGGCCACATTCCATATTATCTTTCATGAGAGAGTGGGAGGCCTGTGGGGCACCTGAGCAGTTTCAGCTTGGATATATTTCTGCCCACTGCTCATTGGCCTGGCCCATCCAGGACACAGGCAAAGAACCCAGCATATTTGAACATTGTGTATGCTCCAATCCCTTTGTTCGCCATATTGAGGAGGCCTCTATGGAGCCCTAGCAAGCAGCTTCCAGCTTAGAGATCTCTTTGCTTATTCACGACCTGCTTGACTTCCAAAGGGTCATGTGATTCCACAGGCAGTAACCACATCAGAGGGACCTCCAGGCCTGCTAACACCAGAGACAACCAGATGGCTCCAGGAGAGTACAAGAACACAAGCAAAAAAATTCTGAATCATACGACATTACTGGAATTCAGTGGTCCTATCAAAAGAAGCCCTGGAGATAAAAACACCTCTGAAGTACAAGAAGATTTTAAATATGAGATGATGAAAATAATAGAATAGAAAATATTTTCCTCTTTCAAGGAGGAAAATAAATCTCTCAAAGATATACAGAAAAATACATTCAAACAGATGAATAAATTGAATAAATCTATTGAAGAATTACAAGAAAATACAATTGGTAGGGAAAAATTAAAGGAATGAATAAAACTATTCAAGGCCTAAAAAGGAATTTTAAGCAACAAAGAAAACAAAATGTGATCTTGTAGTTGGAAAACTTAGGGAAGAGAACAGGAACTGCAGACACAAGCAACATCAACAGAATACAAGAGATGGAAGAAAGAATCTCAAGTAAGGAAGATATAGTTGAAACAATTGATACATCAGTCAAAAAACTTAAATAGTTTCACATAAAACATCCAAGCTATCTGGCACACTATAAAGGCCAAAACTAAGATTAATAGGAATAGAAGAAGGATAAAAAAAGCTCCATGGCGCAGAAAATATTTTCAACAAAATCATAGAAGAAGACATGCCCAACCCAGAGAAAGAGATGCCTATAATCATGAGAGAAGACTACAGAACTCCAAATAGATAGGACCAGAGAAGAAAATCCTCCTGCAACATAATAATCAAAACACAAAATGTATAAAACAAACAAAGGGTATTACTAGTTGCAAGATAAAAAATAAATCCTAGACACATATAAAAGAAAACTTATCAGAATTACACCTGACTTCTCCAACGAGACTATGAAAAACAGAAGGACTTGGATGGATGTCATCCAGATACTAAGAGAGCACAGATGCCATCCCAGACTTCTAAACCCAGCAAAAATGTCAGACTCCATAGATGGAGAAAAGAGAAGTTTCCATGGCAAAACTAAGTTTAAAACAGTACCTACCCACAAATCCAGCCTTACAGAAGATAATAGAAGGAAAGTATAACCCAAGGAGGCTAACTACACCCATTCAAACTCAGGAAATAAATAACCCCACATCCACAAAACCAAATGAAAGGAAACTCTCTCTCTCTCTCTCTCTCTCTCTCTCTCTCTCTCCTCCTCTCTCCATCTCCTCCCTCTCTCTCTCCTCCCTCCCTCCCTCCCTCCTCCTCTTCTCTCCCTCCCCCCCTCCCCTCTTCTCTCCCTCCCCACCCCTCCTCCTCCTCCCTCTCTCTCCCCGCTCTCTCTCTCTCCTCTCCTCTCTCTCTCCCTCTCTCTCTCCCCTCCACCTCTCGCTCTCCCTCCCTCCCCCCTCCCTCTCTCTCTCTCCCTCTCTCTCTCTCTCTCTCTCTCACACACACACACACATACACACACACACATGCACACACACATACACATATATACACACACACACATACACATATATACACACACACACCACAAACATCAAAATAACAGGATCCAACAACCATTGGTGATTAATTTCTCTCAACATCAGCGTCCTCAATTTCCCCTCCCCAAAAAGAGACACAGGCTAACAGACTAGATTTAAATACAGGATCCATCATTCTGCTCATACAATAAACAGAACTCAGCAATAAAGATAGACATTATCTCAGATTAAAGGGTTGGAAAATTTTTTTCCAAGCAAATAGACCCCAAAAGCAAGCTGGAGTAACCATTTTAGCATCTAGTAAAATAGACTTTCAACAAAAACTAATAAAAAGAGATGGGGAAGGACACTGCATACTTCTCAATGGAAAGAAGTTGAAGAAGATATCAGAAGATGGAAAGATCTCCATGCTACCAAAACCAATCTACAGATTCAATGCAAGTCCCATCAAATGCCTACACAATTCTTTATACCTTGTAGAACAATTTAGAACTTCATATGGAAAAACAAAAAACTTGAATAGTTAAGACAACCCTACATGATAAAAGATATTCTGGAGGTATCTCCATTCTTGATCTCAAGATGTATAAAGCAACAGTAATAAAAAATGCATGGCACTGGCATAGAAACCAACAGGTGTATCAATGGGCCTGACAGAGAAATAAACCCACACAACTATGGACAATTGATTTTTTACAAAAAAAAAAAAAAAAAAAAAAAAAAAAGCTAAAAACCATAAAATGGAAAAAATATAGCATTTCCAACAAATGGTGTTGGTCTAACTGGATTTCTACATGCAGAAAAGTGAAAATACATCCTTATTTATCAGTCTACACAAAACTAAAGAGCAAGTGGATTAAAGATATACTAAATATGTTAGGAAAAAACCTGAGAAACAGCCTTGGGCTCGTTGGAACAGGAGACAACATTATGAAGAGAAAGACTACAGTTCAGTCTCTATGATCAACAATGAATAAATGGGACCTCACGAAACTGAAAAGCTTCTGTAAGGTAAAGATCACTGTCAATAGAGCAAAACAACAACCTACAGACTAGGAAAAGATCTTCATCAACACAATATCTGGGAAAGGGGTAATATACAAACTGTACAAAGACTCAAGGAATTAAATACCACCAAATCAAATAACCCAATTAAAAATGGGATACAGAGCTAAATAGAGAATTCTCAACAGAGGAATACTGAATGGCTAAGAATCACTTAAAAACATACTCAATGTTCTTAGTAATAAGGAAACTGTAAATCAAAACATGTATTCCATCTTGTACCTGTCAGAATGGCTTAGATAAAATTTAAGTGACAGTACATTCTGGTGAAGATGTGAAGAAAGGGGAACACTGGTAGAAGTGCAAACTTGTACAATCAAACTGCAAATCAACCTGGTGCTTTCTCAGAAAATTGGCAATAGTGATACTTCAAGACCCAGCTATTCCACTCCTGAGCATATACACAAAATAAGTTCCACCATACAACAAGGACATTTGTTCAACTATGCTCATAGCAGCTTTATTCAAAATACTCAGAATCTGGAAACAACCTAGATGGCCTTCAACTAAGAAATGAATAAAGACACTATGGTACATTTATATAATGGAATACTACTCAGTTATTAAAAACAAGGAAATGTTAAAATTTACAGGCAAATGGATGGAACAAAAAAAGACCATCCCAAGTGAGGCAACTTAGACTCAGAAACACACACATGGTACAAATAAGTGGACATTAGCCACACAATACAGGCTACTCATACAACAATACGTAGTCCTAGAGAAGCTACATAACAAGGAAGACCCTAAAGAATATGCTTAATTCTCATTCAGAAGGGCAAATATAAATAGACACTGGAAGCAGTTTAAAAGAATAAACAGAACATGAGCCTATTATAGAGGTCCTCTGAAAGGCTCCACCCAGAGATAGATTGAAGCATATTGTGACACTTCTAGCCAAACTTTGCAGGGGAGGGGAGTAGTTCAAGGAGTTTTATGGAAAATTTGGGGGATAAAAAGACCTAAAGGGAACAGGAGCTCTACAAGGTAACCAACAGAGCCAATAGACCTGGCCTGGTGGTAGGTATGGGAGGGGCAGAGGCTGATTTACCAACCAAGGACCCATATATAGTGAAGATTTCGATCCTTTGCTCAGATGTAATTGATTGATAGGCAGCACCGTCTCCTTGTGGATCTGTGGGAGTAGAAGGAGTAGGGGATACCTCTGACATGGACTCTGCTGCCCACATGTTGATTACCTCCCCAGTGGGGCAGCCTTGCCAGGCCACGGAAGAAGAGAAAACAGGTAAGTCCAGATAAGACTCAAGAGACTCTCTGAGTCCTATTAAAAACCTACAAGTACATCATTATGACAGGCAGATCTGGGCCCGGGGGTCCTGAACAAACTATGGCATCAACCAAGGACAATACATGCAGTAAACTTTGAACCCCTACCCAGATCTACCCAATGGACAGGACATTCTTCACAGTTGAGTGGAGAGCGGGGTCTGACTTTCACACGAACTCTGGTGACCCATATTTGACCATGTCCTGAGAATGGGGAGGCCTGGTAGCACTCAGAGGAAGGATAGCCAGCTACCAAGAAGAGACTTGATACCCTATGAGCATATATAGGGGGAGGAGGTCCCCCTCAGTCACAGTCATAGGGGAAGGGAGTAAGAGGAAAATAGGAAGGAGGGTGGAATGGAAGGATACAAGGGATGGGATAACAATGAAGATGTAATATGAATAAATTAATAAACTATATTTAAAAAAGACTCAAGAGACTCAATCAGATGATAGGGGAGAAGGGCTCCCCTTTCTAAAAAATAAAGGAGGGGGTTAGGTTAGGTAACAGAGGGAGGGTGGGACTGGGAAGAGATGAAGGAGGGAGCTGCAATCAGTTTGCAAAGTGAATGTATTAAAATTTTAAAAATTAAATAAAAACAGATGCCCTCTGTTGCAATAGTGATATGAATGTCATAGGCGTAGCCAGCTACTTTCTGATTAGAGGTAACTCATGCTCCACAAGTGCCTGCCTACCTAGCACCAATATTAGACCAAGAACCTGTGGCTAAACATGTTATAGGGCCCTAGAGGAGAATATGTTATTATCATTAGGCTAAATATGCGGGTTACAAAACCAATTTCAGATGACACTATTATGGTCCTAGACTATTCCCACCACAAATATCCATTACAGAAGACTTTATTTGTAGAATATTGCACACAGAGACCCAGAACTGATTAAGATGCTGAGAATGAAAGATTGTGTAATGATGAAATATCTATATTACCTTCCCTCCTCTCAGTGGTCAGTGATCATAGGAGAACAAGAGAAGTATAAAGAGTATAAGAGCCAGAAGCTCTTACAAGGAAGCCGTGTTTTGAGGCATAAGGTTGCACAAATAAATTCATAATAATTGAGAAAGCATGCACAAGACCTTTACAAGATTTACTCAGAACAAATCCACTATAGAGAGAAAATTGGACACAAAGCCCCATTACTAGCCAAGATAAGTTGGAAAAGGGTCAATCTGTTTCTTTAAGGGTCCAATGATTGACTGTGGTCCAGTAAAATTCATACATCCAAGAGTATATGAGGAGGAAAAGGATATGACCCAGATATGTTCTTTGAAAAATAATTAATATATATTTTTAAAGAGCACAGGGCAGCATAAACTGTAATTGGTGTGTTTTTTCAAAAACAAAAAGGATAAAACCCAAAGTGGTTGGGCAAAAAAAGTAGGATGGATCTAGAGGGAGGGTCAATATGATTAAACACATTGTACCAAAATTCTCAAAGAGCTGGTATATTGAGAAAAATATATACCTTGTCCATTCAAGAAATATGAACAGTTTAAGTGTTGTAGTTCTGAGGGGAAAGGTATCCTCACAGTCACCCGGTAGCCAAGGAATGCCACAGGGTCACACAATACAACACAACACAACACACCTGCACAAGATATTTATTCGGAAAGACACTAGAGGGTAGCTACCTCTGCTTGGAAGATAAAAAGCCAAAGAACTGAGCAAGAGGAAGGCTTATATGGGTTTCAGTGGTAGGGTGGGGCTGTGGAGCTTTCCAGGGTAAGCTGGCATTGGTGGGATTCCATGGCCTGATATTGGAGCAAGTTCAGGGATTGGTGGAATTTTGTGGCCTGATCTTATGCTATTATTATTATTATTATTATTATTATTATTATTATTATTATTATTATTATTATTATTATTATTATTATTACTATTACTATTATTATTGTTGTTGTTATTGTTATTGTTATCATTGCTGTTGTTGCTCTTGCTCTTGCTCTTGCTCTTGTTCTTCTTCTTGTTTTTCATTATTTGTAGGACAGAACTTGGCTGCCTGCTTCTCTAGGGAGTTGAAACAACCATTAGAGCCATTAGCATAGTCTCAAGGTGAGGTGTGGTCATTAGCAACTCAAGGGGCTTACAACTGTTAATAAAACTGGGTCCTGTCATGGTGTATATGTAAGTACAGAAAATCTAAAAAATCTAATGTACTCAAAAGAACCAGATAGAAATTGATACAATGACTTAATATTTCTGTTAACAAAATTTTAGAAAAGCTAAATTATTCATAGTAACCAAAATGATGGCATTATAATCATGGGCAGGATAATGGGTTGAGAAAGAACAGTGGTGTCTATACTGGGTAAAGTTTCTTTGCTCTGGCACAAAGACAAGAAACCAAGATTGTAAAGAAATATAAATATAAAACTTTTGATTAGAGAGCACTGTATAGTACATTTACATTAGCTATTACATTTCAGAGAAATGAAAATTAAACACACTTTCAATATTCAATATTACAAACCATAAGTGGTCTAACTTGAGACCCACTTGAAGAGAGGGAGGCTGTGTGTGACGCTGCCTAGATGGCCAGGAAATAGATGCTGAATGGCCTGGAAACCTAGGGTAGAACCAAGCACAACTGCCCCCTTCACAGTAATGAAATGTCCCCTAAAGTCATTCTTTTATGCTCATAGATTGGTGCCGAGCCCAAACCAAGTCAATAAGGATTCTGTCAGAAACTGATGGATGCAGATGTAGAATCTCAGCTAAACATTAAGCAGAGCTCAAGGAACCCGCACAGGATTTGGAGGAAAGAGGGGTGGAGAGCACCAGGAGAGCCTGGTACCCAAAATCAACTAAGCAGGGCTCATAAAAACTGAAGTGGCAATAAAAGAGGCAGCATGGGTCCTGCTAGGTCTTCTGAGTAAGTTATGGCTGTTAGCTTGGTGTTTGGCAAGCCTAGAGACGTGGGAACTGGTCTATCTAACTTTATTGCCTATTTTTAGAACTCTCCCTTCTATTGAGTTGCCTTTTCAAGCTTTGTTTTGAGTGATTTTGCCTTGTCTTTTTATATCTTGTTTTGTTCTGTTTGGCTGTCATCTCTTCTTTTCAGAAGATGGCATGAAAGGGAAGTTGATCTGGGAGAGAGAAGAGTTGAAGCAGGAGTTGAGAGGAGTATATGGAAGGGAAACTGAGGTCAGTATGTATTGCATAATGAAAAATCTATTTTATATTAATATATATGTCAAAAACAAAATAATTAAGCAATATGTTCATGAACTGGCATTAATAAGTAAAAAAGTAAATCATATGAAGAATATACATATGTCCTGCCTATATTTCTAGTTACATATATGAATACAATTTGTTCTATACTAACATTTAGCATAAATATATATTTTTTAAAAGAAATTTCCTGATACAAATACTAATGTATAACAAAAAATGGGATTCTTACCTACATGTGAATGTATAAATATTGTCATTGTTTATTAAAATGGAATTGCAATTATGATTTCAACTCTCTGATATTTACCATATTTGAAGGGTTGAAAGCCCAGGCAAACTGCAAAGACCTGATGTGGCTCTGCACATCTTACACTTATTCCTCATAGAAATGTGAAACATACAAGCATGTTTCCAATTCGTATGTTTGTTGCTGACATTATCCTTTTGCTGGAAACAAGAAATGCACACCAAGGAAGTAAAACTACTGCAGTTATTTCAGATAGGACTGTTGCATAGCAGGGTGCAATGAAAAGAATCACTGAAGTACATCAACAGCAAACAGATGAAATGCATTCTACAGTCTGTAAATCCAAATACTATAGATTTCTAAGGTTAAATTCTATCACACAACGTATGTATACATATCTTCCACTGTATAGTGAACACCTGGTAGTGTTGTAGCAACAGAGAAGAGCAGGTGGGGTTGGCACATATTAGATTGGTGATAGTGATATTACAGGGACACGTAGGATAGAACCTTTATCTAGCCAATGGACAGGACATTCTCCACAGTTGAGTGGAAAGTGGGGTATGACTTTCACATGAACTCTGGTGCCCCATATTTGACCACGTCCCCTGAATGGGGAGACCTGGTGGCACTCAGAGGAAGGATAGCAGGCTACCAAGAAGAGACTTGATACCCTATGAGCATATACATGGGGAAGAAGTCCCCCTCAGTCACAGTCATAGTGGAGGGGAGTAAGGGGAAAATGGGAGTGAGGGAGGAATGGGAGGACACAAGGGATGGGATAACCATTGAGATGTAATATGAATAAATTAATAAAATAAAATATAAAAAATATTTTTAACTTATCTATATATTCACTTTACATGCCAATCACAGTCCCGTCTCCCCTCTCTCCCCATGATATGTATTCACTTATAAGTGGTCATTAGCCACAGGATAACCATGGTACAATACACAGACCCAAAGGAGATAAGTAACAAGGAGGGCCATCCCACTCAGATGAAGAAATAGAATAGACAACTGAACCACATGTAGAGAGGAACTAGATAGGAGATGGCATGGGGACAGAAACAAGGGCGGAACCAAATGTGGGGAGGCAGGGTAAGGAAGGTGAGAGGAAAGTTAAGGGTTAGGTTATCACTGAGACAATCTGGATACCTGTGACAGGGTAGGCTACAGGGAGGATATGGAAATGTCCTTAGATAGGCCTCTTAGCAGCGGTGGGCATGGAGATTGAGGAGGCCATTTCTAGCCAGGCAAGACTTACAGTGATGGTGGTGGTGACCACAAATATATCTTTAAAACCTTCAGTCCAAAATTTGCAAGATGTGCAGAAATAAAGATAAAGTAGAGCCTGAGGGAATGTCCAACCAATGCCTTGGTCCAACCTAGGATGCCATCTTGTGGAGGGCCTTACAAGACAAAAGGGGAGGAGTATATCAAAGAGAAGAAAGTCTCATGACTTTCATGTTGGCAAGAGTCCATGGGGCTCATGAAGAAATACGTTAATGTGAACAGCTGCCAATAGGGGCCTGGAGAGGAACTTGTAGAAGCATTGAGAGGAGTTGGTGTGGGTGGTTATGGGAAGGGGGTCAACTGTGTATTGGATGCATTGTAGAGAAGAAAGGTTGGCTTGGAATTATTTCAGTTTTATTTTCCTATTGAAGAATGTTAACATGGGAAAAGACAGATTTGGAAGTAAGGACAACGTGACAAGAGACATGAAGGTCAGCTATGGGATATTTAGTTTGGCTGTTAGGGAAGAGCTTACCAATGACTCCCATAAGCCATTCTTCATTCCAGGGGTTGTTGATGGAAAGCTGAAAATATGTTTGAGCACTGGCATGCATGGAGCCACCATGCCTGGGAGATTCAATTCAATATCACTATTGTCTGCAATCTCCTTATATGGAGGCCTCTTGAAGGCAGTCAGCTGTGTTTTGTAAGGAAAACAGAGGAAAGGGTTGGGGATATTAGAGATTGAATCAGGTGCAGAGGGATCTCGTCCTGGTCTGACATTCTTCAAGTGGGCAGTCCTGGGTTCCTATGACTTTGTTATTTCTGTTGTACGTCTCCCTAGCAAAGAATATCCATTGGCACATATTGAAAGGGCTAAAGATAGGCTGGGCAATAGTAAGGTTAGAATGAAGAAATGTGAAAGCAACCACAGACGAGAGGAAAGAGAGGCTTGTAGAGGGCATATGGCCTGGGTAGCAACTGCCATGCCATAGATGCCCATCCAGGAAATCTTGTTGTTTTGTCAGGGTTGGTGTCTCCTCCACCTCCTTTATCTATGATCCATCAACAAGAGGTAGTTGTTGAGATGGTGTCAAACATTTCTCGCAGGGACCCAAAGCCCTAGGCTGGTCTTGTGCAAAGATGTGTTCTAAGGAGGGTGTCTGATCCCTTCCAAATCCTGCCCCTGAGATCGTGCTATCATACTAGGATGGGAGAAGTTATTCCTGATATGTGCCACTGGAGGGAGATAGGAGGGTGTTTGGAGCTCTTGTAAATATTAAATATATTTAGGGTGCTTAGAGCCATCCTTAATTGTATATTAGGGGTTAGCACTTCTCTTTCATTTTATAAGTTGGATTTTTAGGTTTTGATGTATTCTTTCCACTATCCTTTGGACCTGAGGTTTGTGAAGAATCTCTGTGTGGTGGGCAGTTTCCTGTTGTGAGCAGAAGCTTTTGAACTGGGAGCCAGTAAAGGCAGGACCATTGTCAGTTTTTATCTGTTGAGGAATGTCCATGGTGACAAAGGAGGAAAGCATATGGTAAACTAAACTCATGGAGTTTCCACTCCTCTGGGCTGTAGCCCACATAAATATATGTCAACAGTAACAAATACATTTTTGACTTATGACAAATTGGGGAATATGGGTGACAACAGTCTGACATAGGGCATCAGATTGAGACCTTGGGAGTTAGGGCCCATAGATTGTAAAGCTGGGTTAGTAATAGGGGATACGTAAGAGGGGATACTTTACACATTATCATCTGGATCTGAGTGACAAGGTTGTGGGGGAAGCAGGCATGACACCCCTTTATATTTGTATGTGTTTATAAATGGAATGGGTCTGCTTGCTCAGTGGAGGTTGTGACCATTACTGTATAGGTGGTCTGATGAGAGAGGGCATTTCTCTCAGATATTAGACCTGACAGGGCATTGTGAGATCTGCCCTACTGGATGTCGAGGGTAGAGGCTTTTTTCTGTAAAAGGGTGGGAACCTGTACAAATAGAGGGGAAAGTTCATTGGTGTTTAATTTGATTGGCATTTAATTTGACAAAGATCTAGATAATTAGAAGATCAAATTAACAGCATATACACCATCCAAAAAGAGGCCAAAGGCCTATTAACATGCTTTAGGGTTAAATAGATAACATACAGTTTCTTATCTTGTGAGTAGTGATGAGTTAGAGCCTTGAATCAGACAATGGAGGTTTTATCCCCAGACTAAGAGCATATCATTGCTGCAGCTCCCCTCTTTCATCCATCCATCAGCTCTTTGTAAAGAGCTGGGGGTAGGACAGCAACGGCAGCAGAGGAGGTCAGAAGCCCATTTTTCTTTGGAGTAATGGTTATCAATTTGTCCTGGGAATCCTATTAAGCCAATAGTAAACGCAGGAGAAAAAAGAGGGTTACAATAATATTGGAGTTTTTTTCCCACTAAGGTTTGTGGTGCTCTATTCCTCCCATTCTTAATCACCTCAGTTAGAAATCTAGGAGCACTTCTTAACCAGTTCTAGAGCCATTCTAGTCCTCCTTGGGCCTGATACTGGGCTTCCATCAGTATAGTGGGCTGTATGGGCATTGCTGGGTCATATCTGCAGGATCCATGTTTTTTAGGGCATATTGACAAGATTGAGAGCTTGGATTGCTTCAGGAAAGAGTGTTTGAGGGGAGGAGAGGTTTTTATTTCCTTTTAAGAGATCGAAGCCTGGAAAATGCTTGTTGGAATGGGGAGCCAGGGTTGAAGCCAACAAAGGTTGGCCAAAGAGCTCTGGAGGAAGGGGAGAATTACGTTTCAATGGAAAGGAAAGGGTGAGTTTAAAAGGGCATTTTGAGGTAAGGCAATTTCTGGTCCAAAAAGTGCAATGAATAAAACAAGCTGTACTTTATAAGGAGTTATTTTTAAATACCAGAGAAGATAGAAAAGGTATTAATTGGTATTTAAGTTGGGAGGGGGACATGGAAGAATCTCTCCATCCCAGGATGTCTCTATGTAATGATATATATTGAGTCCTTTGTCTAAGTAATGTTTTACTGCAGTGGCCATGGCCTTATGAAGGAGAGTAGGACTATAAGCCATTCCCTGAGGAAAAACTGTGTATTCATGTTATGAGGCCAGCCCCAAGTTGTTAATGGAGGTATTGAAAATGCAAAGCATTCAGTCTCAGGGGTGTACCAGAATAGGAAAAAAAAAAAAAAAAAAAAAAAAAAAAAAAAAAAAAAAAAAGAAAAAAAGAAAAGAAAAAGAAGAAAAGAGAGAAAAGCAGCCTTTCATGTCTATTGCCAATAAATGGACATTGTCAGGGATGGGGGAGACACAGAGCAACCTCCTTTGGGGAGAAACCCAGACTCACTTTATTTTATTAATTGCCTTTAAACCTTGCAACAGTCTCCAACGCCCTGAGCTCTTTTTTATAGTGAACACAGGGTGTTGTTATAGAGGCTGCTCTTTTACTAATAGTGTGAGGGCTTCAAGTTTCTCCCTCTATAGAGAAACCTAGACCAGTTCTTCTGAGAGCCAATCAAGGCAGACAGTATTAAATTTAACCATGGCCCCTAGTATCAGGAAAGGATTTGGAGGAGACATTTTAAGGTTATTTTGCGGTGGTGTAGTTTTCTTTATAGGTATGATCAACTGTCCTGATGAAGTTCCTTTCTGATTGGGTGGTAAGCATCAACTCTAGAGCTTGTATAATATCTCTTTCTAGAAGACTGGTGGCTGTGTGAGTTATTGGGGGCTATGTTGGACCAGTAGTTCCATCAGGGTCTTCGGATCTGTAGGCCTGGTTAGTGATAAATGCATGGGAGAAGCCCCCTATGCACAGAAGCTGAGGTCCAGGAATTGGCTGCCAATCTTATGGCATCTCTTATTATCTCAAAATTGTCTCATCTGCCCCAATATCAATAAGGTATTTAAATGGCTTGTTATCTGTTTTAATGGTTATATTTTTGGATGGAAGCCTTCTGAGATGCTGGACACACATATAGCCTCTCTGGAAGCAGTTTTCCCTCTTACTGTCCTGGATGAGGGCTGCCTAGTTTTTTTAAAAATATATTTTATTAATTTATTCGTATTACATCTCAATTGTTATCCCATCCCTTGTATCCTCCCATTCCTCCCTCCCATTTTCTCCTTACTCCCTTCCCCTATGACTATGAGTGAAGGGGACCTCTTTCCCCGTATATGTTCATAGGGTATCAAGTCTCTTTTTGGTAGCCTGCTATCCTTCCTCTGAGTACCACCAGGCCTCCCCATCCAGGGGATATGGTCAAATATGGGGCACCAGAGTTCCTGTGAAAGTCAATGTCCACTCTCCATTCAACTGTGAAGAATGTCCTGTCCATTGAAGTTTACTGCACATATAATTGGGACAGAAGAGAGGATAGTCTATTAGGACTCTAGGCGAGAGAAGCATGGGAGAGTGGGGAAATAGAAAGATGCAGAGGGTCCTATAAATCTACAAGAAGAACATTATGATGGCTGCATCTGGTCCCAGGGGTCCTGCTCAAACTA
Organism: Acomys russatus; assembly: GCF_903995435.1. Classification (NCBI taxonomy): domain Eukaryota; kingdom Metazoa; phylum Chordata; class Mammalia; order Rodentia; family Muridae; genus Acomys; species Acomys russatus. The sequence continues at coordinate 6,599,855 of NC_067138.1, forward strand.
TGGCACCAGCCAAGGGCTGCTCAGTTTTAAGTTTAAAGGCTCTAGTTGATTTCCATCTTTACCATAACTGGAGAGAAAATCTTCTTTCCAATGACAGATAGAAAATGGAGAAAAGAAGGGTTTCCTTCTTCAGTCTGTCTGCTTCTCGTGAGAGAAGCAGCTCAGGTCAATGAACCAGGATTGCAAATATCACCAATGGCTATTCATGGAGTCATATAAAGGACCTCCTCCCAAAACAAGAATGCCTGTCTTTTGGTGAATTTTATTCCATGTGATATTAAAAGGGACATACTTCTCTGATCTGAGGGTTTTGTTTTGTTTGTTTTGTGATGAGTTGTTTTCCATGTCAGAGAAAGAAAGGAAATGCCTGGTTCAAGGAGAACTGTTCTAGAGCCTTTTGGTTCCAGAGGATTTTGCAACAGCCCGAAATGCTCATTCTTCATGCATATTTTAATAATTCCATCAGCCATCCGAAAGGTATTTACTGGGTCCTACATGACCAGTTTTTTCTTTCTTTCTTTTTTTAGAGAAGAAAAAGATAGGAGGTTTTTTCTAATGTCTGGATGGGCTGTCAGGACCCAGGCAGAGGTTCAGGGATCTTAGAACAACACCAGAGAGTGCTCTGACCAGAGGGCTTCAGTTTTCCTTTCAATATGTCTGAGTCCAACTCAATTGATTAAACTGAAAATAAAGGAGGAAAAGACAGACTGCCCGCATTCAGAGTGGGAAGACTTAATGTCGTTTGGGTTGGTACCAAAGGCTGGAGTGTGGGCACTCACCCTTTCCTATTAGAACTGGAGGTCTTGTACCAAATGTCTGTCCAGACACAGAGTCTGCTTCCAGGAAATGATGTATACAGGTGCTAGACTCAAGGAATGGAGCTTGAGCAGGGCTTCTGTAGGATCCTGGTTTAGGTAGTGAGTGCCCAGCAGGAGATTGCCATCTCCAGTTCAAATCTTTGAGTGTTACAGCCCTTTTAGTGACACAGCTTTCCCAGTGATACAGCGAGACAGATCTTGCAGTGCTACAGCCGCGATGTATTGGTGGAAAAGAAGGGCTATATATAAACACTGGGAAGGTGTCTAGGAGTTTTCTGGTGAGTGAACATCATTGGCTGGGGATGAAGTGCTGGGAATGCTTCAATTGCTTGCAGAGGACTCCCAGGTGCTAGGCTATGTGACTACCTCAAGAATTACGAGGGTGAGCGGTTACACGACTACTTAAGCCCGGCCATGCAGGCACAAAACAGAAATGGAGCAATCCTTACTCCTGCCAGTCTCAAGATTGAGATTTTCAAGGTTTGGACAAGTATCGATCTTACTCTAGCTCAATGCCCATCTCTCCAGTCACGCAGTTCACATGCATGCTCTTAATCTACATGGATCTTTCCCGCTACGTGTTGTTTTTCTGGGATATGATTAATTCCCAATCCCTCAGGACAAGGTGCTAGCTCAGGAAGTACCAGAGATTTAATGGCAATACAAAACTTTGCCCCTTAACCTTGGAGTCATACGCTTCTTCGGCAATAATTCCGATAGCATAGCAAACGCAGAGGCGCATTTCAGAGATCCAGCTGCTCTTTCAGTGAACACAACTAGTTAATCACTAGCTTTAAAAACACGCTATAACATTTCAAAGGAAGCAATTGATCCCACATCTTTGATCATCTGTCTTTAGGTTTCTTGCAGGCATGCCTTCTATTAAACATCTGCTTACATCTTCAGCCTCTTTATGCCATCGGGGCCTTGATGTACACTATGAAATTTAACCCACTACGTGAAAGTGTTTAGCATAGTTAACATATCTCAATCATGATGAGATTCCACAGTGATGGCTATGATCAGAGTTGCTGATTTATGCAAAAAATAACTACTTACTGCCAGTATCAGTTGCTATGCTCTTCTGGAGTATATTTTTATTACTTATTACTTTGTGTAAAATTTACACCAAGAAAATCTTACTGTGACATAGTTGACTGCTAAGCTTCTGATTTAGTATAAACAGCTTGTTGACAAAATCACTCTCTCTTTTTTATCACCCTTATGCCATTTGCATTTGCAATTCTGGCATTTCTTTTTAAATAATGTAGGCTATCTACATTGAATGCTTCTAAGAGCCAGGCATTACAGACTATCTACAGAGCTGTGTGTCAGTGTGCTTGTTCCTTTATCACAGAATATACATCCAGGTTTACAAAGTCTCCTTACCTCACACTGGGATCTGCTCTGCTTGTTTGTCCTGACAATTCCTGGTGGTGAGCTCATTAGGATCTCTCAAATGCCATTTCTCTCTCTTCCTTAATTGGTGCAATACTGTCCTGGCTGGCATATGTTGTGATATGACCATGACTAAAGATAATATTTCTGGGAAGAAACCTAGTGTAGATTGGTGGAAGGGCATGCTGTCTTGAAAGATAAAACCCTCTACTTAATCTTCAGGCTGTTTTATGTTTTGTTTTGTTTTTGTTTGCTTGTTTTTAATTGCTGTGGCAAATACCTGATAGAAATAACTTCAAGGAAGATGTGTTTATTTATTTTCAACCATATTTCAGAGATTTCTGTTAAACATGGCAAGAGGAGTGGAGAAAATAACTCACATAATGGTAGCTAGGAGGCAAAATGAGGTGTGGACCAATGAGATTGCCTTTTCATATTTCATTCTGTCCTGGCTCCAAGTCTGTGGGACACTATTGCTAACAAATAGGATGGTCTTTCACCTTTAGATGATTCTTCTATAAAGCATAAGTGACACATGCCAACCTATGTTCAAATAATCTTCTCTTTCTTCTATCCCTTCAAGTTGAGAGTTGTAAACCACCACAAACTCTAACATGTATGAGGCCAGACAAGATACTCATGCAAGTTCAGTATCTCCAGAGTATTCAATTATTTAATATTCTAAAGTTTATGATCTACATAAGATGACTTCATCCAAAAATAAATAACATGTTTCCTGCCATTCACATTCTACTTATAATCAGAACAGACTAACGGGATTTTGGGTTTTTTGTTGTTGTTGTTGTTATTTTGTTTTATCTTATTTTATTTATTTATTCATATTACATCTCAATGGTTATACCAGCCCTCGTAGCATTTTGAAACTTAATGTTTTTTGGTTTGATTTGTGCTGGCTTTGATAGTACTTCCAAATTTCCAGTCAATGATAAAAGTTGGAGATAAAGGAGTCCAGTTAAGCCAGCAAAATTTGAATATACTTCTATTATTTCTCTTTCTTAACTCATCCCTATTTAACCTATACTCAGTATCCACAGTGATAGGAAAGGTACTAAGTGTGAAGAATAAACAGATCAACGGGAGTGGAAGGGAAATAAAAAAAGATGATGGGGAACAAATATGACTGACAAAAACAATGTGTATGTATGAAAATATGAAATTATTATACAGATTATTTATTATCTCCACGGAGACACAAGTAAAACAAAGAAAAAAGTAATAAAACATATAAAAAGTCAAAGAATACAGGCATAAAGAAACAAAATTAAAACATGGCTAATAAAGGCAGAATAAATATATTCTAGTTTGTTTTCCATTGCTCTAATAAAAACTATGACAAAAAGTTTCATGGTGAGAAAAAGATTTATTTGGCTTATAGTTTCTTGTCATAGTCCTTACTTGAATCAAGTCAAGTCAAGCGCTCAAGTAGTATAGTCATCTGGAATCAGGAACAGAAACAGAGGTATGGGTCTTACTGGCTTGTTCTCCAAGATCAGAACCAACCCAACAGTGGTGGCACCACCCACAGTGGGCTTGGCTTTCTCACACACATCAACCATTAACTAACAAGACGCCCCACAGACTTGCCTATATGCAGTCCCACAGTCAAGCTTACATTTTTACAAACCAGTGTAACTTATGTCAAGTTGACAATCTAAACAGCACAAAATGATGTCCTTCCCAGAGGCTAAACATCAGGCTGTTCTTCACATATTCTTCTATTAACGTCTGGTACAGAGAGACAGTAGAGTTCCATCTGCATCATTCTGGAATGGCAGAGCTGTAGGCTAACTAAGTTCTGTTAGGGCACAAAACAGAAGATAGTTTAAACATATCCAAAATAGAGCCATGAAGTCAGGGTTGATGGCTCATAAGTCTATCTCCAGCTCTTAGCTAAAGTGAGAGGTTTACTTTGTGGTTTACAATAGCCTACGGTACATAATGAGGTCTAGTGCATGTTTGTTTGTTTGTTTGTTTGGTGGGGGGCCTTCTCTAAAAATAGCCAATTATGAAATAAGAAAAGCAAAAAAAGGGAAAATGAGAGAAAGAAGGGGAAATATGTTAAGGAAGCAGCAAGGAAGAAGAGAAATTCATGTATAACTCTGAATGCTTAATAAAGACAATGATGAGAGTGTAAAATAATTATTCAATAGAGGATATATAGCTATGAACATGCCTATAAACCTAATAGAGATTAATAAAATCTTTATGTATAAAATGAATGCAAGAAGTCTTTTTCTACCCATCCAAAATCTCTCCGTATATTCTATTATGACACTTTGAAAAGATAACAGCCATCTGAAACATATTTCATTTATAATCTACCTATTAGTCCTAATTAATTTTCTCTTCAACTCTGCTATCCATTGATTTAGGCTAACTAAAATTCAGTTGGTATTTTAGCTAGATTACTATACAATTCTTTCTATGTGTGTGTGTGTATGTCTATATAATTATTATCATACATGTTTCATGTATGTATGGTAGTCAGACAGCAACTTCAGTTGTCAGTTCTCACCTTCAGCTTGTTGTTGTTGTATTGCTTTGTTTTGTTCTTTTGGACAGGGTTTCTCTGTGGATCCTTGGTTGTCCTGGACTGGTAGACTAGGCTGGCTTTGAACTCACAACAATATGCCTGCCTCCACCTTCCTGAGTGCTGTGACTAAAGATGTGGCACCAGGCCAGGCTCAACTTTCTTTATACTATCTCATTTTCACCACTGTGTGTGCCAAAGTTAGCTGGTCCAGGAGATCCTGCTGAGTTCTGTCCTCTCCACTTCCCATCTCTCCATAGGAGTGCTTGGGTTACTGACACCACTGTTCGTATATAGTGTCTTCACTATCTCTTTTATTGTTGTGATAAAATATTTTGATAAAATCAACTGAGAGTTTACTTTGCCTTACAATTTTAGTGGAGTACCATTGATCAGTGAGTAGAAGACATGGCACCAGTCAGGGAAGATATGATGGTAGGAGTAATGTTCTGGCTGGTCAAGTTTCATCACCAAGCTGATAATATATTGGAACAAGAAGTGTGGCTACGTTATAAATGCCGAAGGCTGAGACCCACCAGCTCACCTTCTCCAGCAAAGTTCTAGTGTCTAAAGGTTAGACAAGCCTCCAAAGGAGTGAACCCACTGGGAACCAAGTATGCAAATACACTCTACATTACAGCTGACATCTGGCAACCATCTTACTTACTGGACCATTTCCTCAGCACTACTATTTCACTGTTGACACAGTACATTTGGATTTCTTTTCCACTATAGCATACTATTTCTTCTTGTTTTTAAATAACCCACTTTATGCAGATATAAGTGAGTATATACCATTTGATTCTTTCTGCTTCTGGGTTAACTCACTCATTATGATCATTTCTAGCTCAATCCATTTATCCACAAATTTTGGGAATTCCTTGTTTTTAATAGCTGAGTAGTATTCCATAGTGTATATGTACCACAGTTTCTTTATCCACTCTTCTACTGAGGGACACTTAGGCTGTTTCCATGTTCTGGCTATTATGAATAAGGCTGCTATGAACATGGTTGAGCCAATTTTCTTGTTGTGTGCTGGAGCATCTTCTGGGTATATTCCAAGGAGTGGAATAGCTGGGTCTTGAGGAAGCCCTATTTCCATTTTTCTGAGATAGCACCAGATAGATTTCCAAAGTGGCTGTACTAGTTTGCATTCCCACTCACTTATATCTGCATACTAGCCCAAGGGGCATGTCCCACAAAAGCCTTCACTTACCAGGAAACTGGGACAGAGGGGAAGGCATCCTATTGGGACTCTAAATGAGAGACACATGGGAGAACAGCAAAATAAAAGGATCCAGAGGGTCCTAGAAACCTACAAGTAGAACAATATGATAGGCAGATTTGGGCCCAGGGGTCCCGCTCAAACTAAGGCACCAGCCAAGGACAATACAGGCGGTAAACTTTAAACCCCTTCCCAGATCTAGCCAATGGTCAGAATATTCTCCACATTTGAGTGGAGAGTGTGATATGACTTTCTCACGAACTTTGGTGCCTCACATTTGACCATGTTCCCTGGAGGGGGAGACCTGGTGGCACTCAGAGGAAGGACAGCAAGTAGCCAAGAAGAGACTTGATACCCTATGAGAATATACAGGGGGATGTAATCCCCCTCAGGAACAGTCATAGGGGAGGGGAATAATGGGAAAATGGGGGGGGGGGGAGGAATGGGAGGATACAAGGGATGGGATAAACATTGAGATGTAACAAGAATAAATTAATAAAAAAAAAATAAAAAAAATAAAATAAAATAAAATAAAAATTTGTTCATAATATACTATTTAAAATGACTAACATATTTAGTGCATATGTATCTCAAAGAAATAAAATTAGTCATTTATGAAGACTCCTGGTATGTTCAAGCTAAAATTATTATTTTATATATTTTTCTTTAATTAGGTTCTAAGTCCAGATTAAATTAACTTAATTTTGTTTATGTAATTCTCAATTATTATCACCTAAATATATTTATATTTATTCACATGACATCTACAACTAAATATGCATTAAAAACCTAAAGCTTTGGAAATGAACGTGACACACTAAATGATCATAATAGTCTTTTAAACTGTTTACGTGATCTACTACAAGTAAAGAGGAAAGAAATTAGTGATAGAAGGAGTCTGCTGTGTGCATAGTTACATATTTTGTTCCTTAAATAGAATACCTAAGTATAATTATGTCTTCAAAATTGGCATATCCTTTCTATGTCTTCACAAATTGCTTATCAATACATCTGTGTCTATAGCTGTCTGATCATCATTCATTTACCTCCTTTTCTTTTTCAAGAGTCATTAATAGAGTCAAAAGATTGTTTTCCTAGAGAAAGGGATTATCTTTAGAAAAGACAGGTAAATGTCAATGCAATTTATTTATAAGCTGTGTGAGAATGTAATTATGAGAGAGGTTAATTGAAATTTATGAAAATTTAATTATATAAGTAAACTCTCAGAATTCAGAGAGCAAGAAAACACCACATCATTTCTTTTTTTTTATTTAAACTATAGGTAGTGTCTTTCCAGATGCCCCAGTATACATAAATGCCACATCTCTAACTGTATTTTGATGTTGTTTATGTGCTTGCTCATTGATAACATCTTAGTTTTTATTAAATGAGCTATATTTACCATGAGTAATAGAAGGCATGCTTTCTAAATTTTCAAGAAAGTCTAGTCTTTCCTTTTTTTTTTCAGTTTACCATAGTGGTTTCCTTAAAATTCTTAAATCATCCTCAAATTTTTACCATAAACTATTACATAATACAAAATTAGACTAGGTGCTTATGTCCAAACAGAATTTATTTATTTTATAAATAAGTTTTTTATTACTATCCTGAATTTGTTGACATATGCATGCAAATGTAATGAGGTATTTGCTACTTATTCCTAAATAATGAGGAGTGCATGGGAAGGAAGCAGAGACTATACTAAAGACATTAGAATAGAAATTTATTTAGAATATGAAACAGAATCAGTAGGATGCTGATTTTTATTTTACATTCTTTATGCCTTTGCTTAAGGATGAGTTTAATATACATGTAAACTATGCCTCTGTCAATTCTCATTCATATTTTTAAAAACAAGAAGTCTCTTGAATGATGAATTTCCTATTCAGTTATATTATTGTATTGCTGATGTTATACTGAGTGAATGCTCCAAGACTGCCCCATTTTCTCCTTTATCTATCTGCACTGGAGACAGTTTGTAGACAGTCCCTTTCATGTCTACTTATTGTCTGTGTTTACTCCTTCCTTCATCTCAGGACTCAGCATTCCACATTCTCGGTTATTCATTTGTCCTTATCTGACTGCTTTTCAAATCTTCAGTCTCTTTCATAGCTTGATATCTTATTTGAAAAGCAGTTTATGGCTGACTCACTAGAGATGATGATGACCTCAGCCACTCTTGTATATGGTATTGGCATTTTATTGTCTGAGAGGTTCTATGTAGGGCCAAAGCATATCTGTTGTCTTGCATGAAGCTGTGTCACAAGAAGAAGTAGGCCAGTTTCTGTTAATATAATATAGAAAGCTACAGTTATGATAAAATAAAATATTGTCAAAATATGTTAGTTCTTTCATTAAATGTACTAAATGTATGTTGAGGAATTAAAACTTAATGCCAAGAGAAGCAAGGCAGAAGTATTACATGTTACTGGGAGCATCTAATAAAAGTTAAGCTGAGGGACAATGACATTTTCATCTGCTGATAGACAGAAAATAATTTAAATGTATTGTTCTTTCCATTCCTAGAAAATAGATGTTGACTAATGTTTAAAAAGGAAAAAGAAAGAGAATTTGAAAGATATTTTCAGAGTTTCAGAAAAAATAATACATACATAAAACCAGAGATAATGAACAAAAATTAAATATATTTATATACAAAATCAAAATTGACCATAGGCCCAAAAATAATAACTAGAAAAACACAAGAGCATATGCAGAGTTATATAAGAACTGAGAAAAGAATTCAGTGAGAACAGATGAAGATATCTTAGCATAATGCTGATTAAAAAAATCTTTATCGAGAGACCTGCTTAGAAATAGAATAAAGTAAGGAGATTACATAAACTTCAAGAGACTCCAAACTTTGCCATAACATTGACTATCCCAGCTTTCCTCTTTATAGGAAAATATTTCCATAGAATCCTTCACATATCTATAAGTTATATTAAAAGCACTTCCCGTTTTTTATCTGAGGTTGAAAGAATGTTCTTGCTGAGATTAACTCACCAACTATAAGTTTAAAATTTATATATTCAAATATGCAATTTCATAGTTATTTTCATATATACATTAACATATTTTGAGCACATGTGTTAGTTTTCTAAGACTATTTTAACAAAGTTCCGTCATCTGAGTGACTTAAGCTTCAGAAATTATTATATGTCAGTTTTAGAAGTATAAAAGTGAAGGGTGTTGATCAATTCTGACGTTTTATAGTCTTGCAAAATCCTGAGCTTGGAGCTACTGTTGCTCGGTGTACTCTCATTTTTCTGTTCTTTCCCTCTATGTCTGTATCTTTGACCAAATCCCCCCCCCCTTTTTTTTATTTTGGTGACACATACCTATGCCATCATTGTAACACTACAGTTTACTATAGCTGTAATTCCAAATATGAATCCTTCACAATAACTCCAATATACCTGAGGAGAAATGTTTCCTTATTTGTTAGTTGCACATTAGCCATTTCTTTACTATACTAGAACAAAATGGAGCTAACTGTTAAAGCAGTTTTAAAATCCCACTTCCACCAGCCAAAGGATTTAAATATGATGAAGCCTTTAGCTGAAGTAGAGAAATCTCACAAGCTAACGTCTTAAAAGTACTTTCTTATATAGTCTTCCTCTGAGGGTTTTGCTTATCCGTACACCATCTTTCTAATGTTGCAGCTTGGATGTGTTGCACATTATATCTGAACACAAGAAGAAAGAATATGACATAGAACTGCCCTTTACAGTCTGCACCTGGTACTGGAATATTTTTATATTTAATTGTCTTATTTAAATTTTAAGGTTAATCCAAACTTTGGGAGTAGAGAATAATGTCTATCTCTCAACATGAAAAGTAGCATGCCGGTAAAGAGAGGAGCAGCATAGTTCAAGGATTTGCCTGCAAATATGCCAATTAAGATAATTCGGTCAATTTGAATGAAAACAATAGATCAGTAATAAAAGATTCTAGTCAAACGTTCAAATTCTAAAATTCCCAGGGGGCCGGTGGATTACACATATTCACATATCATCAAGGCAGGTTCCCTAATTTATGAGATGGGAAAAATGTATATTAACTGATAAAGTATCTATTGAAACAGAATGGGGAATTGTAAAATACATGAAAACAAGAATTCTAGTAGCAGCATGGAAATTAAATACAACTACATCAGTCTATGAGGGATTAACTTTTCATAATGTTTGAAGTCTGAATGTTGGAAAAATTTTGTTATAAATTCATGTTGCCTCAACTCAAGACATTGAGGAGCCCAGCATACACTAAATAATAAATAACGAATGGCTGCAGCACTCTAAGACTTCTCTCTTAGATGATTATATATATTTCTCATTAACATGCAGGGTAGATCAGTTTATTTGATGAATCAGATTCCCAAACTCACCAACACATGCATACAGCATGATCTCATTTATTAATTTTGACCTTTCAGACTTATTTAAAATACTTTTAGCTTTCATGGAGATTTCTCTTTCACGAGTCAATAATTATCCATCACCTCCTTGAAATCTCTCATATCCCCCTATCATACATTAGTGTCCCAACATGACACATCTTATTATATTTTTGGAGTCATCTCAAGGTACTTACAGCAAAATTTCTTTGGATTCATCTTCTATAAGGCTCTACCTGAAATGAAAGATTCTTAAGCAGGTAATAAACTTTCTATATTTATTCAATGACTGATATTTATAGAAGACAAGACAAAAATCATTGCTGAGAATGCTCCATGAAGAGATCTTTATAAACTTTTCAAAAAATTTTAAAGGCTCTACTTTTAATTTTTCATGATTTCAAAAACTGAAGAAAACCTAATTTTTAAAAGGCTGATGGAACTTCAATGCTTTAGTGAGCTGAATTTTTAAGCTATATATTTTTTAGCAAACAAATTACCCAGAGGAATTCTAAATCCTCCAAAGCACACTGGCATTATTTCCAGGATCTCAGCATATACATGCATTATTAAAAAATTCCCAGAATTTATAAGTTTTTATGTATTTCTAGAGACTTCTACACCCTCAGGAAGTACATAGGTATTAAAATAAAATAAATTAAACTCATAGCATTATTAGGTCAATAACATTTTTAGATAAAATATAGGAATATATCTATGATGGATATGAATGGATCACACACTAGGATAACCTTCCAAGCTTCTTATAAAGTACCTTATCTGGGATAGAATAACATATGCTCACTGCCAAAATATCTTTCAATGTGAGCCTTGAATGTAGTACTTACAATATAAATATGAAAGTTGCTAAGCAAATATTTAATACATCAATTTAAGGTTAACTCAGACATTCTTTTTAATCACCCATCTATCAATCCTGTTTTAACCAGCCTATTCCCTGTGAACAACACTAGCTGGGTATGTAGCTAAGGAAAGAACTCATTTTAAATCAAATAATAACAATGTTAATCTTATGTACTCATAAAACATTCAGAAAAAGGAATACTCAGAGTCTGATTTTACAGTTTATTAGTTCTGACCAATAATTGAGTACATTTCTAGCTTTACCATTTATAGGTGATGGGCAGAAACTAGTTCCTGACTCCATTCAGAGAGGCATATTCTCTTGTTAATATTTTAAAAGGCATCTTCTTCTTAGGGAGTAGATAAAAGAATCACATAGTTTCTGCCTAAACACCTAAAAATATACTCAAATATTGGTCAGAGATAATAAAATGTAAAAGCATACAATGAATATTCCTTTTTCAGAGTGTGCAATGAGTATATATGATTAATATTTATAATCTGTGCAAACAAAATCAGATATGACTTGCAAATATGTGTGAAAAAATCAAGTTATTTGAATAAACATGCAAAGAAAAACAAAACACAAGTGTAAGGACAAAGTACAAACAAGATGAAAATAAATTTGATTATTTAATAAGGGGCCAATAAGAGTCCTGCTCTCATCTCAAACATCCAGACGTGAAAGCCAAATAAAAATTCCAAAACATTATAAAAAAAACCCTTTGAACCAAAGTATGTTTATCAGCTTCACACAAACTTAGGTATACATATCATTAATTAAAAACAATCTAAGCATCTAATGTCAATATACTATATTATGTTTGGAGTTTAAATTCAATAAAAATCAAAATTGTTGCATACATGGCTTGTTGAAATAACCACAATTTCTAGGTCATGTAAAGCATAGAGTACATTCTCATAATCCTTTTTAATGAATGTATAAATTCGTCTAAAACTACAAGTCTCTTTTTCCATTAAGGTGCCCAGAAAAGATGAAATTAATATTTTGTATTATTTAATAATTAAAAATAGTTTTGTTTTTATCAATTACAAGTCTGGTAAAATCAGAACACCTTTGCTTTGTTGGCAGAAAATACTAGGAGACAAAGAAGAAAATAAGATTAAAGGGTAGCCATGTCTGGTGGCTACATATTTTAGCTAACAGAGAGACTCTCAGACAGGAAGGAACAAATAGCCACTCAGACCTGAAAGAGCAATAAAGAGGGTATTGATAATGTTAGAATCCATTGTACTTATGAAGCTCATGGCAAAGATAAGATAGCTGTTTGTGGTGGTTTGTAGTGATTTTCTAATTGATGGAATGTTTAACCACCCATGACAACAAATCTCTGAGAATATCCATGAGGAATTAGATACATTGATGTGGGAAGATCCATCTTGAATGTGGGTAACACTGCTGCATGGACTAGTAGCCTACACTGAATGATAAAGAGAAAGTGAGTGAGGCAGCATTCACTTCTGTGTAAATCCTACTGAAAATTCAATGTAACAGCTGACTCATGCTTTACTCTGTGCTATTGCTGCCACTGTGGACTGCTCCATTAGGCTGTGAGCCAAAATCAGCCCTTTTTTCCTGAAGTTGTTTTCCTTGGGTATTTGCCACAGGAGCAGCAACATCGAAGGTAACCAATACAGAAAATTGGTGCTTAGAAGGAAGATTGCTGCTGTAATAAACTCTGGGGTACCAAAGCCTTGGGAAAGCTAGGATGAATAGGGAAGAGTTGGAACATTGATCTAGGAGGGGTTTAGATCATCACAGAGCATGTTCAGAACACCTGGATGCTAAGAAACGTGCAGATAGCATAGTGGGCTCCCGGGAGGCTCCAGTTGCTCTGGAGATCAAAAAGCAGTCAGAACTGCCAAGGAGATAGTAAATCAAGACTTGAACCTCCACTACAAATATTGTAAATACCTCTTGTGAAAGAAAAACCTTATTTAAGTGGAAAAGAAAAAGAAAAAAGAACAACAAAAAAAGATATACTCAACCAATAAACTAATTCCAAATCTGAAAATACCACTACAGAAATAAAAAAAATAAGTATATGTCCTACAAAACAAACAAACAAACAAACAAAGCCCATAGTAATCTCATGTAATGATAACAACATGGAAGACCTTCCAAAGTTTTTCAAAATAGTAATTATAAGTATGCTCAAACAACTGATGGAAGACAGAGAAATAAGATCAGTCCAAGACAGGAAAACAACTGTTAAAGAGAATTCAAACTGAACAATACTAGAAATGAAAAAATTTAGCCAGAACATGGAAACAGCCTAAGTGTCCCTCAGTAGAAGAACGGATAAAGAAACTGTGGTACATTTACACTATGGAATACTACTCAGATATTAAAAACAAGGAATTCCCGAAGTTTGTAGACATATGGATTGAACTAAAAATGATGAGTGAGTTAACTCAGAAGCAGAAAGAGTCAAATGGTATATACTCACTTATATCTGGACACTAGCACAAGGGGCAGGTCCCATGAAAGTCTTCACTTACCAGGAAAGTGGGACAGAGGCGAGGACATCCTATTGGGACTCTAGGTGAGAGAAGCATGGGAGAATGGGGGAATAGAAGTATCCACAGGGTCCTAGAAACCTACAAGAAGAACATTATGACAGGCAGATCTGGGCCCAGGGGTCCTGAACAAACTATGGCAACAGCCAAAGACAATACATGCAGTAAACTTTGAACTCCTACCTAGATCTAGCCAATGGACAGGACATTCTCCACAATTGAGTGGAGAGTGGGGACTGATGTTCACAGGAACTCTGTTGCCGATATTTGACCACATCCCCTGGATGGGGTGGCCTGGCGGTACTCAGAGGAAGGATAGCAGGTTATCAAGGAGAGACTTGATACCCTATGAGCATATGCAGGGGGCGGAGGTCTCCCTCATTCACAGTCATATGGGAGGGGAGTAAGGGGAAATTGGAAGGACAGGAGGAATGGGAGGATGTAAGGGATGGGATAACAATTGAGATGTAATATGAATAAGTTATTAACCATGTCCCTTGGAAGGGGAGACCTGGGGACACTCAGAGGAAGGATAGCAGGCTACCAAGAAGAGACTTGATACCCTATGAGCATATACAGGGGGTGGAAATCCCCCTCAGGAACAGTCATAGGGGAGGGGAGTAAGGGGAAAATGGGAGGGAGGGAAGAATGGGAGGATACAAGGGATGGGATAACCATTGAGATGTAACAAGAATAAATTAATAAAAAAATTTAAAAAAATATATATATATATTAAAGAAAAAATAATTAATATCCTCAGTTGAAAGCCTCCAACAGAATGAATCAGGACAAAAGCAGTGTTGGGTTGGAGAAAACTGAATCATTCAGAAAAATAATTAATGATATACCTTTTGGAGATGAATAGACTATGGGAAAGTTTTGGATGCCATGGAAAGATATGATCACTTAGCTATAGGGATAGAGAAAGAAGAAGAGTACCTTAGTTAAATCATTGAGAATGTATTCAGCAAAATCATAGAGGAACACATATTTTGTATGGAAGTTTATGTACACACAGTGTTGACTCATACTAAAGTTTATTAGTAAAAATATAATGACCCTGTTATCCTCTGAGTCCACTCATGTGTATACAGCCTATCAGGAAGAAAGTAGCCTGTCTATGAGATAGTTATACATTCATGTTCACTGTGGAATTGTTCACACTAGATTATATGGAGAAAATAATACATGTGTTTATAAGTAGACAATTGATGCATACATTATGTATGCATACAGAATATTCATTCTTGAAAGAGAATGAAATTCTGACTCATGCTATAATACAGGTGGATTTTGATGACATTATAGTAAGTAAAGTAAGCCAGTCATAAATAAGACACTACTAGCATGTCGTATGTAGAGTGGTCCAACTCATTGCCACTGAAAGTAGAACAGTGATTACTAGTGACCGTTGCTATGAGAGTTGCTGTAAGAGGGAGGATATGGAAAGCTGTTGTTTGATATAAAGATTATCTCTGGCATGATGAAAACAATTTTGTAGAGGAATGATACTGAGGTTTGTGCAGCAGTTAAAATGTATTCACCCCTACTAAACTCCAAACATAAAACAGTTGAATTGGTGAGTTTTATGCTGTGTATTATTCGCTACAATTTTAAAAAAAAACAGGTGAATTAATTTAGTATTCTTTTCTCTAAGAATCATATTACATGCGTGATGTGCATATTTTAAGTATTTAAAATTTAAAGCATGCCCAAGATTAGAGAAAATCTTATGCTTTGAACTTTATGTTATCAAAGTTTATGAGGAATATAGCACCCAAATTATAAAATAATAGGAATTTAATGGAAGTTATCATATCTTGTCCATTAGTGCTAGAGCTATTTATGCTTCTAACATACAGGTAAGTCATACAACATGAACTACTTCTGAATACAGTTAAGACATTCCATCTGCCACCTAATAACCTGAAAAGAGAACCATTTTCTGAGATGCAAATGCACTGAACACAAATGATGACATTTATAAGCATATTTCCAGATTACATCATAAAATGATTGATTCATTTCTAAATTGTTTTTCAAACTTCAGTCCTCCCCTCTCATGAGAAATCAAAGTCTGGGGCACTAAAGGATAAGATATAACTTTCACCAAGTTCCTATTATGTTATAACTTGGGTACTACATTTTTGATAAACTTTGACAACATTGTTGGTACACCTCCTATAGGTGGCCTTGTTGAAGTGGACATGTCACTGGATTTTGTGATTTCAAAAGCTAATATTATTCCCAATTAATTTCCTCTGCTTCCTCCTGGTGGATCAGGATTTGGGCTGTCTGCTTCCAGGACCAGGCTGCAATGCTACCTTCCATGATGGCCATGGACTCTAATCCTCTGGGATAATGAGGACCAAATTAAATGGGTTTCCAAGCAGTTCTCCCCACTAGGGACCATAAATTCAAAAGTAAAGCCTAAGTGGGATGTTCAAACCGATATATTGTTGGACCAGTTTACATTAAGATATACAATTATCAAGGTATTATTTTAACAGCTTTAACTCAGTTTGGGCAAATTATGAATGTAATGACATTGATTATATAGTAAGAAATGAGAAAACAGAACCCTGGTTCTCAATGATAAGTATAATCTTCTCTAACTGGGAATATTTTTGTGTTCTTTCCGACATCTATATATTATCTTCTACCTCTTTCATTCTATGCTTTTTATTTGCTTTATTTTTTCATCCTACTATTGTCCATGTTAATTTTGTATAAAGCTGTTATAGTGTAAAATATTATGAACATATCTGTCTATTGTTTTGCCTCCTATAAATCACATTTAGCTTATGTAAGAGCAGTAGAGGACACTGTGCTTTTGAAAAATAGAGTAATTATTAAATTATAGGATTTTAATTCACTTATAAACATCTATACTTCATCTCTTGATAGGGTAATATGATGTGGCCATTATTAATATGAACAATGCCAAATCTCTTTTTTCAAGTGTAATAAAAGTTGTGAATAAAAAAAGCAGGTTTATCTTACTATTATTATTTTAAGCCAGAATATATTTCTGACATATTTTCAGAGTTGTAAGTCAGTTTCCTTGCTTAATACAACTATGGGTCATAAAACTGAAATTATTTCTCGGATTCTGTTAGAAAAGCTCACCTCTGTGTTGCTCACCTTCTTCTCTGAGGAATGTAAGAAAATTTTTATTTAAAATGAATAAATATCTTACTATAATAATTAGAAAGAAAAAAACACTACAATTAGGTAAACATCTGACCTTTCCAAGCAATATAGCTGACACTGAAAGTCCAACCATTACAGTTATAGGAATGAGATTGTTGCTAAGCAACAAGTTGTCTGTAATCTTTTGGTCTTTTGTGTCTGAGAAAAATTGAGGCAAAGAAAAGTTTGGGAAGCTAATGAGGAAGAAATGGCTTCAGTGGAAATCGATCAATAGTGCACCTGACCAGAAAATCAACTATTAATGGGAACAGGGGAAGAGAAGCTACTTAGAGCTACTTGAGAGTAGATTTGTTATCACCAGGTATGTTTAATTGTCTGCACTCCAGTTCTCTGTTATCCTTCTGTCTTGTGTGGATAGCAACGCTGTCTTATGTTGAAGTCCAATAACATGCAGCAGCATTTCTCCACAGTGGCTTTAACAATAACCCCAAGCAATGTCTTGATCACTTCATTTTCTGTATCATTTAAGAATTCAATAAGCTGTAATTGGCCACTTTTATGACATGATTATGTGGACTGCAATAAACCCTGGGCTACCTGACCTCTGCCCCTTGCAAGAGTGTATCTCAGACTTGGACATTCTACATTACCATCCCTGCAGAATTTTTTTTTTATTTAAGAGTTTCAGTATTAGACACATATCCTGCAACAAGGTCACACCTACTAATCCTTCTTATTCTATGAAAAAACTCCTCCACTCCCTGATGGCTAAGCATTCACATATATGAACCTATGGGGATCATTTCTTATTCAAATAACCACATTCATCTACCTGGCCCCTATAGGCATTTTAGCCATATCATAATGTTAAAAAAAAATGCATGCAATCCAATTTCCAAAGTCACCAAAGCCCAGTGTGGTTCTCAGCCTTCTTAATGCCGCAACTCTTTAATACAGTTCCTCATGCTGTGGTGACTCTAACTATAAAATCTTTGTGTTACAAATTCATAACTGTGCTTTTGTTACTGTTATCTGATATGCAGCATATCTGACACATGACCCCAAATGAGTCGAAGCCTCCAGGATGAGAATTGCTGTCAATGTCTATTGTAATTCCAACACTGTTTAAAATTCCAAAGTCTCTTCAAAGACTCAAGGCAATCTCTTATCTGTAACCCCTTAAATCAAAAGGCAGACAACATACTTTAAACATACAGTGGCCCAGAATTGACATCCCCATCATGAAAGCAAAGAAAGGGAGCATAGTGAAGAAACACTGGACCAAAGCAAGGCCAAACTCCGTCAAGTCAGCCTCCGAATTCTGCATCTCTGTAAGCTGTCAAAGTGCTCTTCAAATCTCCAGGTCCTTTCAACTTCTCTAACTGAAACACACTTCTCTCTTTCTCTTTCTCTTTCCTCTGCTGGTTCAATAACTGCTCTGCAGTTTTGCTTGGCAGACATCTCATGACTTTGGCATCTCCAATATATTGGGGTCTCGAGCAAAATCGAGTTTTCACGGGTTCATAGAGTGGTCTCTCTGGACCTCAAAGCAAGGACGCTCCTGAAACACACATGACCTCAGTGGCTTTTCTTAGCCATGGAAAAGTCCACAGCCTTCTTTTTTCCAATTCAGCTCTTTAAATCAGCCAGCCAGGTGCTAGCAATCAGGGATGGTTTCTGCTGAGGAAGGTCCTGTGTAGTGGGAATGTGGTCACCCGTGACCTCTTTCTTATCCAGGGTTGCAGCAGGAAGCTGCTTGTTCTTTATCTTTCCTTTTGCCATGTTGTAATTCCCAGAATCAAAATAGTTTGCCCTTTCTGTAATCGTTTCCTTAAAAAGTCAGAGTGGCCAGGCTTTCGTCCCAAGGGAGCATACCTTGCTTTTAACTTTGCTTCCTCAGCTTTCTCTGCATTAGTTACTTCATCTTCCATTTCCTTTCGCTCCTCCGCCAACGCTGCCTCTGGAACTTCCGATGACATGGTGCCCCTTCTGCAGAAGATCGCCAGGAGAAAACTGATTACCATGGGGGCAAAACCACTCTCTGCCTATTGCCTGCCTGACTGTCTGCATGGTTGGTGGATGTAGCCTTGTGACAACATGGGTCCTGGGCTCCAGCCCCCGTGGCAACTTTTTTTTTAAATTCATTTTTATTAATTTATTCATATTACATCTCAATGGTTATCCCATCCCTTGTAACCTCCCATTCCTCCCTCCCTCCCATTTTCCCCTTACTCCCCTCCCCTATGACTGTGACTGAGGGGGACTTCCTCCCCCTTTATATGCTCATAGGGTATCAAGTCTCTTCTTGGTAGCCTGCTATCCTTCCTCTGAGTGCCACCAGGTCTCCCCATCAAGGGGACGTAGTCAAATATTTAATTGTGACTAGCTTACAGTTCAGAGGTTTAGTCAATTATTGTCATGGGAGGAAGCAGGGCAGCATGCAGACAATCATGGTGCTGGAGGGAAGAGATAGCTGAGAGTTCTGTATCTGGGTTGCCAGGCAAGAGTAAAACACTATGACACACTTGCCAGGCTTGAGCATCAGACCTCAAAGCCCACTGCTACTGTGATGCAGTTCCTCAAGCAACACTACTCCTACTCCAACAAGGTCACACCTCCTAATAGTGTCACTCTCTATAAGGCTATGGAGGCCATTTTCTTTCACCCCATTACACATATGTTTGTTCTTGACATTGTGAGACTGAAGCATGCCTCCCACCACACAAGAACAAGTTTATCGATCTGTTTTTACTAAAGAGTTATATATGACATTTTTGTTTACCTCATCTATAACTTGATTATTTGAATATATATATGTATATATATATGTATATATGTATTAAAACAATGCAGAGGATAGAAAGATGATTCAATAGGGAACAGAACTTGATATGTAAGCTTGTAAACCAGAGTTTAGAGCCTCAGAACCTACTTTAGAAAAAAAAAAAAAAAAGACAAGCTAGCCATGGACATACAGAACTGCAACTCTAATAATAATAGGTAAGTAGAGACAAGAGGATCATTAAAGCCCACTGGCCATCTAGTCGAGCAAAAATAGTGCTTTAAGTTAAAAAAGAATATTTTAAGAAGAACTATAGAAAAGAACGTTTTGGACAGATACACACATATGTTTGTGATAAAACATAATTAAAAGCATATTTTATACATGTCTGAAAGAAATGCCATCACAAGGAGACCTCAAATTTGGTGACATAAGTAATAAAATAATATATGAAATTACTTGAAGCCAATGACTCCCAAGACACCATTGGCTTCCAAATAAAAGCACAATGACACGTATGTTTCCTTTTTTCAAATTGTTGGTCAGTGGATTCATGTCAAACTCCAAAAACTGCTATGGTTTATTATCATTGCTTTTGACTCCTCCTTCTCCAGAACTTGACCGTAAGACCTTGCTGAAGATGTCACATAGCTAGTCAGTAGACATTGATCAATAAAACTAATCAACTTCTGAGCTTCATTGCTCCTGGCTAATTTTTGTAGTGATAGAAGTTTCTATGCATGCTACCAGGAAAAAAGTTATAATGACTCTTACTCAACTGTGAATCCTTGTAACTACAGTATTGACTGACCTGACAAAACGTCTCCACTAGTGCAACAATGCTAAAGGATATTATGAGTGTAACCAACCTCTACTAAGTTAGATACAAAGACATTTCTAAAGTTGTACCACACAACTTTTATTCTTAACAGTTATAAAAATATTTGGCAGGCTAGGTAGATAGGTAGGTCTAGGGGAAAATTTAGGATTATTATTCTGATAAGCAGATATAGCAATGAACTACCTTGAAGTTGTTGTTGTTTGCCGTCTTCTTCTTCTTCTTCTTCTTCTTCTTCTTCTTCTTCTTCTTCTTCTTCTTCTTCTTCTTCTTCCTCTTCTTTTTTGTTTTGTTTGTTTTTATTTTTTGATACAGGTTTTCTCTGTGTAGTTCTAGATGTTCTGTAACTTACTATATAGATCAGGCCAGCTTCAAATGTAGAGATCTGCTTGCATCTGCCTCCCAAGGGCCAGGATTAAAGGCCTACAGACCTAACATCTGAGATTCTAAGTTCAACAATTAAAAATGGAACCTCATGAAACTGAAGAGTTTCTGTAAAGCAAAGGACACTCTCAAGAGAACAAAACTATAGCCTACAGACTGGGGGAAGACCCTCACCAACCCACGTCCAAAGAGGGATACTACTGAAACTATATAAAGAACTCAAGGAACTACAGACCAATAAATCAAATAGTCCAACTAAAAACTGAACATTATGATAGGCAGATTTGGGCCCAGGGGTCCCGCCCAAACTAAGGCACCAGCCAAGGACAATACAGGAGGTAAACTTTAAACCCCTTCCCAGATCTAGCCAATGGTCAGAATATTCTCCACAGTTGAGTGGAGAGTGTGATATGACTTTCTCACGTACTATGGTGCCTCATATTTGACCATGTCCCCTGGAGGGGGAGACCTGGTGGCACTCAGAGGAAGGACAGCAGGTTACCAAGAAGAGACTTGATACCCTATGAGAATATATAGGGGGAGGTAATCCCCCTCAGGAACAGTCATAGGGGAGGAGAATGATGGGAAAATGGGGGGGGGGGGAATGGGAGGATACAAGGGATGGGATAAACATTGAGATGTAACAAGAATAAATTAATAAAAACAAAACAAAACAAAACAAAAAACTGTGATACAGCCGGGCGTGGTGGCGCACGCCTTTAATCCCAGCACTCAGGAGGCAGAGGCAGGCGGATCGCTGTGAGTTCGAGGCCAACCTGGTCTACAAAGTGAGTCCAGGATGGCCAAGGCTACACAGAGAAACCCTGTCTCGAAAAAACAAAAAAACAAAAAACAAAAAACAAAAAACAAAAACAAAAACAAAACAAACAAATAAAAACTGTGATACAGAGATAAATATAAAGTTCTCAATAGAGGAATATCGAATAGTAGAGAGATAGTTACAGAAATTCTCAATGTCCTTAGTCATCAGGGAAATTAAGCCAAAACAACTTTGAGATTCCCTCTTACACCCATCAGAATGGCTAAGAGCAAAACGTAAGTGACTCATGCTAGTGAGGATGTGGAAAAAGGGGAACACTCTGGCATTGTTGTAAGAGTGCAAACTTGTGCAACTATTTTGGAAATTAGTATCATACTTTCTTAGAAAATTGGGAATAGCTGTACCTCAAGACCCAGCTATCTCACTCTTCGGCATATACCCAAAAGATGCTCCATCATACAACAAGAACATTTGTTCAACAATATTCATTGCAGCTTTATTCATAATTGCCAGAAACAGAAATCAACCAAGATGCCACTCAATTGAAAAATGGATAAAGAAATTGCGGTACATGTACACACTATTCAGCTATTAAAAAAAAGGAAATCAGCCAGGTGTGGTGGCTCACACCCGTAATACCAGAACTTGGAAGGCAGATGCAGGCAGGTCTTTGTAAGTTCGAGGCTAGCTTAGTTTATAAAGCAAAGTCCAGGCCAACCAAGGCTGTACAGAGAAACCCTGTCTCAAAAATCAAAACAAACAAGCAAGCAAACAACAACAACAACAAAAAACAGCCAACAAACAAGGAAATGATGAATTTTGCAGACAAGTAGTTGGAACTAGAAAAGATCATCTTAAATGAGGTAACCCAGAGCCAGAAAGACATACTTGGTACATAATCACTTATAAGTGGATATTAGCCATATAATACAGGATAACCATACTACAATCCATAGACCTAAAGATGCTAAATAACAAGGAGGACCTTAGGGCGGACACTTGATTCACATTCAGAAGGGCAAATAGAATAGACATCTGAAGAGTTTGAAGAGAGAGAACAGGAAGGAATCCTATCATAGGTGTCCTCTGCAAGACTCCACACAGCAGCGTATCAAAGCAGATGCTAAGATCACAGCCAAAACATGGGCAGAGTACTAGGAGTCTCATGGATGAGTAGGACATGGAGAAGACAGGAGCTTCACAAGGAGACCAACAAAGCCAACAAAGCTGGACCCAGGGGGGCCCTGCAGAGACTGATGAACAACAAAGGACAATGCACGGAGAGAAATTAGACCCCTTTTCAAATGTAGCCCCTGCTCATATCAGTCTTCAAGTGGAGCAGGGGCTATCTCTGACATGGACTCTGGTCCCTGCTATTTGATCACTTCCCAGGGTGGCCCGGCAGAGGAAGATGGTGTTATGCAGGCAGTCCTAATGGGGATTCAGATGGCAGAAAAAGAGGGCTCCTCCTTTCGCAGGACTAGGGGTGGGGATTGGGGGGAAGGGTAATGGATGGTGGGAATGGGAAGCACCCAGGGTGGGGGAAGCAGAGGGGGGTAGTAGAGGGAGGGGGAGAGAGGAAGGGGGTAGCAGAAGGAGGAGGAGCAGGGGGAGTAGAGGGAGGTGGGAGTAGAGGAAGTGGGGAGCAGGGGCAGCAGAGGGAGGGGGAGTAGATAGAGGAGAAGCAGTGAGGAGCAGAGGAGTGAGCATAGGGAGGGGGAGAGGGGGAAGGGGGGAGCAAAGGGAGTGAGGAGTGGGGAAAGCAGAAGGAGGTGGAGTAGAAGGAGGGGAGCAGAAGGAGGGGGAGTAGAGGGAGGGGGAGTAGAGGGAGTGGGGAGCAGAGGGAGTTGGGTCACAACCGGGATGTAATGTGAACAGAATAAGTAAATTTTAAAAGACATACAAAGCACCACCACCATCCAGCATTAAGTATTTATCTTTATTTCCACATATATATGTATCTCTCAACTCTCATAAGAACAACTTGTCTGCAATATATGGGAATTAATGCAGAAATCCAAAACATATTATCATGCAAAGAATGATTGGTGAGCTTTAATCAGAACATCTGTATCACAAACCCTACCCACAAGGAAGGCTTAGGAATCATCACAGAAGGTAAGATATGGGAAAGAGTAAAAATCAAAAGGAGCATGTATCCCTGAGGAGGAAGCATTTACCAGACATGAAGAGCTATTGTCTTGTGAACTCACAGTGGATGACTTGCATATAGAAGGCTTGTGTAAAATCATGCCACCCAAAATTCCAAAATAAATTCTTTTATGCAAGAAGCTCTTGACAGTTAATGACTATTAGGAGGAGAGTAAGTGTTTTAGGGGGAGGCCACTGGGTGGATGTCCAAGCCCCAGTAAGTAGTATCATAGCCATACACGTAAAGTCAGCACAAATAGACTCAGTATGATTAACCTTTAAAATTAACATTTAATAGAAAAGTGGGATGATGTTAGGAGAGGAATTGAAGGGAAGATAATCAGAGCTGATTGGATCAAAAACATTATATGCATGCACAAATATTAAATAAGCTATTTAATAAAAATGTGAAAGTTATTAAAAACTAAGTTATTCCAAATTATCATAAATCTAGAAAATATTCTTCTTTGTGAGTCTTGGGTTGATCGTTATTCCAGATTACGTGCAGAAATTTTGATGCTTTTTTTCCTTTAATTAATTTATTTATTCACTTTACATACTGATGGCAGTCTTCTCTACTACCAGTCCCATCCTCCCAACCTCTTCCTCTATTAACCCTCCCGTCTTCTCAGAGAAGGGAGACTCCCCATAGGATGTGCCATCCCACTGCAGCATTTCATGCTACATCAGGACTAAGTGAGGCTCCTTTCACTGAAGTCCGACTGAGCTGGCCAGCTATGGGAAAGGGATCCAATATCAGTCAAGTGCATCCATGTCAGTGACAGCTGCCCATTCAAGTTGCTAAGGGACCCATATGAAGGCTAGGTCCATTCCATGCGTGCACTTAGGCTGGCAGTTCAATCTCTGTGAACACCTGTGGGCCTACGTTAGTTGACTCTGTTGGTCTTCTTGTAGCGATCACGTCCCCTCTGGTTCCTTCTATCATTCCACAAGATTACCAGATCCCCATCTAATCCTGTGGGTCAGCATCTTTTTTGATCTGTTGCTGGGTGGAGTATCTAAGAGAATAGTTATCTAGTTTCATGTCTGCCATCATAGCAGAGTATCATTAATAGTGAAAGGGATGGCCATTTTCTCAAACTCTGCTCCATCTTTAGCCCTGCTCATCTTATAAAAAGGGTAATTTGGGGTAAAAAAAAAAAAAAAACTTCGTGGGTGGGTTGGTGTCACTTTCACTCCATTGGAAGTTCTGTCTATTTATAGGGGGTGGGCACATCAGTCCCCAGTGCTAGGAATCTCACCTGGAGTCATTCCATATTTTTCCAGGAGCCCACCCTGATGCAGGTCTCCAACTTGTCCCAGGTATCCCCACTCATCTGTTTCCTGTTTCTCTCTCCCAGCTAAACAGCTTCCCACTACAGCATTCATGCATCTGGTCCCCATCCACGTTCTCGCCCCACTCCCTCTCCCACTAGCTCCCTCTCCTCGTCCACTTCTAATGTCTGGTTTACTCCTTCTTCCGAGTGAGAGTCAAGCTTCATTCCTTGGGCCCTCCATAGAGAAAACTTATTACCATGCCAGAGATTTTTATCCCACGTTCTTCCTCTTTATCAGCAACTG
The DNA here is from genome assembly GCF_903995435.1 of Acomys russatus. Lineage (NCBI taxonomy): Eukaryota > Metazoa > Chordata > Mammalia > Rodentia > Muridae > Acomys > Acomys russatus. The sequence continues at coordinate 6,625,318 of NC_067138.1, forward strand.
ATTCTTGTGATGCACAGAAGCTTTTAATTTCATGAAGCACCTTTGTTCAATTCTTGGTCTTCTTTCCTGAATCATTGGAGTCCTATCCAGAAAGTGTTCATGACCACTCTTGAATACATTTTTCTCTAACAACTACAAAATTTCAGCTATTTGACTATTGGATCAATATCAGGTTTTCTTTCTCACAAGGGGAGCAAGAAAAATCTAGTTTTAGCAACAAATACCATTTCTAAAGTGCCTGTCTTATTTTTGATAAAACAGGGGTTATAAAGCACGATTTTATAATTTTAATTATTATCTCATCAGTAACCAAGCAAGATTTCCCAAAACAATAGAGCAGTAATTTGTGGAAGTCTAAACAAAATTCAGGACAAAAAGATCAGAAAATGAAACAAGAACACGGTAAGCTTAACACTGATGATTACACATTACATATAAGAAAGAATTATACATCTGGAAGAGCCATATGGAATCAGGGCACACCCTATGGTTTCTACTCTGGTTTCTCCTGACTAAGTGACTTTTGTACCTTCAACATAAAACTTTCAGTTTGTACTTTCAATATAACAATATTGAATATATAACAATATCACTTCAATAAAAGTTATACAGTAACCTTTAAAGAACATCTTACAACTTTATTCCATGTAAGTCCAATGTCTATATGGTTTCCTACTGCCATACTGTCATTTCTTCAGATAATAAAATTGAGAGTTAAAGATCTCAAGAGGTTAATTCATGTAATACCAGTTTTATTCTCATACAATAAATGAAACAGGTATAGTTTGGTGGATTCGAACTCTAGAGAATTGTGCATATTGTGGAATTTTATATAACAAAGAATTAAAATGTTTATCTTCCAAACTACATTATAATTATATTAACCCCCAAATCCACACATTTTACTTGTGTTAGTTTTCTATATCTGAATATTTTTGTTTAATATATTGCTTTCTACTCACTGAAACATTATATGATCATATGTTACATTTTTTAATACTGTCATTTGAGTGAAGATAAACCATTGTGGACTAGCAGAATGTCTATATTCCTTGAAATTAAATTAAACTTTAAGTAGGTTACTTGCTAAACAAATCAATATCATCAATAAAATTGAAAATGTATTTTGCATTATCTTTCTAGCACATATGTGTATTTTTAATTGTGTGGAAAATTATACATACAACCAAAACTGAAATTTACTGCCAATAAGATTATGGCACTGGTTTTGATAATAAACACATAGAATACAAAATTACTAAATCTGAAATTTGTGATTAATTTTACATTTTTAAAGTTTTATAGATGTGATTCATGTTAAAAATCAAGTTGAGTTCATCCTTAGATTTTTACCTGTTTCCTTCCTCTCTATATATTTTTATTTGCAAGTTACCTACATGAGTTTAGCCAAGGTGATTCATTTTCATATATATATATATATATATATATATATATCTGATACATTATAAATATTATATATTACATATATAAATGATATCACAAAATTTTAACACGTAATATTCTTTTCTTCCAATGAGAGTGAGGGAGAAATTGTCAGGCATGTCCCTCACTCTGAACCTAGAACTTGGGGGTGGATGCAGAAAGACTAAGAGTTCAAGACCAGCTTCAGCTACACAGCAAGCTCATGGTCAGCATGTTTACAATTCCCTGTCTCCACAGAGAGAAGGAAGAGGAGCGGGTGTGAGAAAGAGGAGGGGGCAGGCAAGGAGGGAGGGAGGAAGGACTCTAGTGTATTATCTGGCTGCTTGTCTAAAGACATTTGTGAAATGATCACTTAAAATTATACCTTTATTTTTCAAATTGATCCTAACTTCCTACTTTAAGAAACTTGTAATTTTCCATAATGTGATTTTCCTTGCCCAGTTTCTTCCTTTGTTTTCTTATACCTTAAATATAAAAACTATATAAAATACGTGTAATATAAAATATATTCTCTCCACTATCCATGCTTATTCACCCTTTTCCATTCTTTTAATTGTGCAATCAAAGAATCGTATAATAAACATAGCTTTCTCATTAATTAAAAAAAATCTAAAACTTTTTATTGAGAGGGAGATAGTTTCTCTCTACATAGGCCTAGTTATCAGGGAACTTACTATATAGACCATGCTAGCCTCAAATGCACAGAAATATACCTACCTCTGCCTCTTGAGTGCTGGAATTAAAGATCTGTACCACAATGATGGGTAAAATTGAGAACTTAAAACTTTACAAAATGCCTGTTTTCAATTTTCTTAATATGATTAACCCTTATAATCTCAATTTGCTTATCACAATTCAAAAATTTCATGATGGAACATTGTTTTGTTTTTCATTAATTTGTTGTGATGATTCCTAGGTAAACATTACACTCATTGAACCAATATATATTTTTTTCCCGAATCATGTAAAACAACACTCCACAGAATATGCTATCATTTAAGACAAATTTATAAGATGTAAATATTAGGTATCAAAAATGATTAAATGGTTATAGTCATTTGTATATGTAAAGTAACTACAAGTGTCACATTTTTCTCAAAGATCTTTTTTTCTTATCTAACATACTGAAAAGCAATATATTTACTTTTTTTTTTTTTTTAAGAAAAATGTTGGTCTTGACTTAGATTAGTGAGAAAGAAAATAAGCACAACTGCTTTGATGATATATTGCTGCAATGCATCATCAGAGCTCTGTTCATGTGATAAACTACAATATTAGTGCAATACATCATCAAGAGTGCTGTCACTCTAAAAAAGTATTAGTGTAATACATCAGCAGCCATCACCACACACAACAGCAGCCAGCTACCTCAGCAGCCATCACCATGCACAGCCACATCCAGCTACCTCAGCAGCCATCGCCATGCACAGCCACATCCAGCTACCTCAGCAGCCATCCCTATGCACAGCCACATCCAGCTACCTCAGCAGCCATCGCCATGAACAGCCACATCCAGCTACCTCAGCAGCCATCCCCATGCACAGCCACATCCAGCTACCTCAGCAGCTATCGCCATGAATAGCCACATCCAGCCATATTTAAGAAATTCTACTGTGTGGCCATGTGCTGAGGTGAAAGGACAATTCCTTACACATGTGTGTAATGAAATGAATTTTGTTAAAAATTGCCTTGAGAAGCCCACTTCTGTCTTCAACTTTCACTACATCTCTAGCCTTTCTGTTACTTCGTGTTTTATACTCACAAATTCATCCCTGTGATGTCAACTTTTGGGAAACTAGCTTAGTGTCTAGTTCTCAGTTCCCAGTTTACACACTGACAGCTCTCTGTTCCATAAAATGAAGTTGCATGAAAGACAATTAATAGGCATTGGGTTGGCGTGTCTATTAAACAGTCAGTTCTTCTTTTGAATGTTTTCATTTTTGAGAATTTAATCCATAAGTATCCTATTTACATCATTTCTATGTGTCTTACCTATTTCAACTCTTCCCTCTTCTCTTAAAGTTCATGACAACTTTTGAAAAATTCTGTGATGACTATAGCCACACATACATATCTATCTGTGTACTGCATACATAAATATAGATAGATATGTGTGTATATATTCATACTTGCTGCCCATTCTCTCACACACACTCTACTGCGCCCATTTAGTTTTTTCTTTTACATACATGTGTTTATGTACACTCAGTTTGAATTGGAGAACCTATGAGTGGGCTCACTGATAGTCTAAAAAATCTGATTTTTCTTCTCCCAGGAGCCTAAAGCCATTTACCAGGGGGATCAGAACATACAGCACAGTCTTCATATAACAGGTTCTAGTCTTACATGGCAGACTCTCAGAAAATAAACGCATAATCATTCAAAGGGATTTATGGAAATTGTTGCATCTTATCAAAGACTCCCTATTATGTCCTGCTACTCTTCTGTGCAGAAATCCTCACCTAAATATTTAGATGTATTCTCTCCTGGAGAATTCAGTATCTACTTCCATTATTTATAATTCTTATGTGGATGAACAGTATTTTTATTATCATTATCTAATATTTGGAATGGCAATTTACTTGTATATCCTTTCCAAAAATTATTTAACCTTTTCCCACATACCATTCTATAGAGATCTGATTGTTCTGTAGCACAGCTTGAAATCAGGGATAAAGATACCTCCAGAAGTGCTTTTATTGTACAGAATTGTTTTAAGTAGTCTGTTTTTTTCTCCATGTGAAAGTAAGAATTGTTCTTTCAAGGTCTGTGAGAATTTGTAATGTCTTTGATGAGAATCACACTGAATCTGTAGATTGCTTTGTAGTTTATTATCATCATTAAGAAAATCCATATGCGAAAGGAATATCTGATTGTGAATGTGGATTTTATGATATTACATCAAGGATGGAAGCTGGATGGTCTTGTACAGGTGTGAATGTTTAACACAGTCTATGCATGCCATTTACCGTATGTTCTAGTTACAATACAATAGGAGAAAGATATACATGGGTGTTCTTGTACAGGTGTGAATGTTTAGCACAGTCTATGCATGGCATTTACCTTATATTCTAGATACAATACAATAGGAGAAAGATATACATGGGTGTTCTTGTACAGGTGTGAATGTTTAACACAGTCTATGCATGCCATTTACCTTATATTCTAGATACAATACAACGGGAGAAAGATATACATGAACTAGGTATCTCGTAAGTTTACATAAATACATTATGTTCTTTATTGAGATACATTGTGCAGTTTTAACAGTGAAATATGGAAAGTTCCAGGATTCACTTACGAATGGATTAGCATTTTAGTTAACACATGACTACTTAAATGTATAGATAGGTATAAATAAACAATAAGCTATCTGCTGGAAGTTATTGAATATAAATTTCAAGTAAGTGTGTGTTTGGCACATTTTCTACATTTCTTTATGAATAATATATTAAGTTTCTGAAAGTGGATTTAAAAATATATGAAAAGGTAAAGCAATGTCCGTATATGAATTCTACCCCTAACTACAGAAAGGCACAACTAATTTACAACACCTTCCCCTCAGAGTTCAGGAAATTCAGAGGAAGAGGAGGCAGAAGAAGGGTAGGAGTTAGAAGGGATGGAGGACACCAGAAGAAGGCCCTTTTAATCAGCTAAGCAAGGTATCTAAGCTCAAAGAGCCTGAGGCAGCAAGCACAGAGCCTACACGTTCCTGCATTAGGTTCTTTGTGTATGTATTATAGCTATTAGCTTAGTGATTTACGGGACACTTATTCTTAGCATGAGTAGGTCTCTGACTCTTGTGCCTGCTCTTAGGACTCTCTTCTTTCTGTTGAATTGCCTTGTCTAACTTTTATGGTTTCTGCTTTACCTTATTACATGATATTTTGTCCTGTGTGGTTGTTATTTTTTTAGTAGCCTCTTTTTTTCTAATAACAGACAGAAAAGGAATGGATCCAAAGGGTAATTCAGATGGAGGAGTAACTGAGAAGAGCAGGGGTATACGATAATTAGGATATATTATATGAGAAAATAATATATTTTCTAGAAAAGAAAAAATTCTGCATGGCTCTGTATGAAATCTGTCTTACAATTCAGCCTACTTGGAAACATTTCAAACAATAATAATTGCCTTTTAAATTATTTAGTTCAGACATTTGTAAATGATATAAAAATTAATACATACATAAATTTGTTGCCTTAAATCCATATAACAAAAGTGCTTAAATTCCAGGGAGATTATAATATACATGTCCATTATTCAATTGCTAGATTAAAGAGTTTCTCAATTGCAACTTTCAGGTAGTGTATGCTGTGACAAATGCAAAGTGATAAGAAATAAATATGTGCAAATCTAAGAAAATCTTGCCTCACATCTTTAATTTACTTAACATGATGATATCTAAGAATAAATTTAAAATATAAAATAGCTTTTATAAATTTAGAGAAATAGATGGGTTTTTCTATTTTATTTAAAGAAAATAAGATGTATAAATGTGTCAACTTGAAAAGGAAAATATTCTGATTTCAAATCATCTTCTGTGGCTTGTGTAGTGATTTAGAAAATGGAGACCTGCATCACAAAACCAATATTGTGCAGATGTCTCCTGAAAACCATATATTTCACTAAACATGGATATCTAAAAGAAAATGAATTTGTTGATGCATATGACATGCAAAAATTTAACCAAAATGATATAAATTACACATATCTGTAACCAGAAACATGATTGATGCTGTAATTAAACCTTCTAGTATAAAATATTTATAAATAGGTTATAGCAATCCCAAATTCTACCAGAATATTTAAAAAGGTATAAAAAAGTGAAACTTCAACTACCCAATGAATTTGAAATAAAGTCTAAACTCCTTTTAAGGAAAAAGTGATCACTCTTACTAAACCTTAGTAAATACGTGACAAAAAATCAAAATTACAGCTCAATCTCCTTTATAAATTAGAAGCACATATTCCTATTTTAATGTTCACAAACCAATGAAAGTTGCCATCAAGAATAGCAGTCTGCATGAGTGAAAGTCATTTCAGAATATCAGAGATTTTTCAAATTATGTAACTAGGTAAATGCACCTCATCACATAAAGTCATTCAAATATAAACATCAAAAGACACGGAAATTTCTTTTGATTAAATCAAGGATCCCATCAAGATGAAAAGCTGGGATAACTTAGTGATGTAAGGAACACATTGCAACATGTTAAATCTATACAGAACAAATCTATAGTTAATCTTAAGCTAACCATAGAAAAACTCAAACCATTTCCACTTATATCAGGATAAAGATATGAGTACTTTAATCAAGATAAACACACACACACATTAATTACAGTGATTAAAGTCTTTTTAAATTTATTTATTTATTAGCTTTACATCCCAATCATAGCCTCCTCCCTCCTCTCCTCCCAGTCCCACTCTCTCTCTCTTTCTCCCTCCTCTACTCCTCAAAAAAGGGACCCACCCCAAACCTACCACAGAACATTAAGTCACATTAATACTGAGCACATCCTCCTCTCTTGTAACCTGGAAAGGCAGCCCGACCTGGAAGAAGTAATCAAAAAGCGGACAACAGAGCTTATGTCAGAGAGAGCCCCCTTTTCCCTTACTAAGGTACTCAGATGAAGCCTGAGCTGCTCATAGGCTGCGTCTGTGTAGGAGGCCTAGGTCCAGTCTATGCCTGGTCCCTGGTTGCTGCTCCAAGTCTTATTATAGAAAGACGACACGAGAGTATATAAAAGAAATTCAGTTATAAAAACAAGTCATGATATCCCTATTTGTATTTGATATGATTAGATATAGAAGTGATGTCAAGAGATCCATGAAATCTTAGGGTTCAGAAACATTTTTAGCAATGTGATTAAATACAAAAATCAATGGCATATTTATTTACCAAAAAAAAATCACATCTAAACACCTTCTTGGTCTATGTGATCCAGCTGGAATGCAGACAGGACCCAGATTACAGTATGATCTGGCTCTAATACAGAAATCCTTAGTACGCGCTTTTATTCCTAAACAATGAAAGTAAGATTTGTTTCATAGGAGGAGGCAGGCATGTTTGAAGGTGACCCTTTCTTGATGGGAGGACAAAGTGATGAATCAGGGAAAGAGTTGATAGCATAAATTAGAGACAAGATATGTCCAACTCTTACAAAAACAGGACAGGAAGGAGAGTGCACTTTGCTGTGGTTCACTTGAGTTCAGTTGAGTTCATGAAGTTCTGTTCAGTTCCTACAGCCAGGGCAGCCAGTGTAGTTTGGTTCATGGAGTTCAGAGGCAGTTTTTCCAAGAACAGCAATTCAGCAATAAGCAAAAATAATTAGTTTGAATCAGTCATCATGGAAAGCTTTGAGCAAGAAGACTTGAGTTGAACCAGCCAGGCAGAGTTCATAAAGAACCAGAAAGGGTGAACTTATTCAGCAGTTAAAACTCAGAGGCAGAAAACAATCTAGATTTAGGTAAGCCAACAGATCAGGATGCTGAAGACTTCCAAGTCCAGGCTTACCAAAGATTAGATTGCACAGAGGTTAGAAGCATCTAGGCCTAGACCTAGGAATAGTTAGAACAGAGAAATAAATGTTCTGGACTCGGCAAAAGCCATGAATTTGTACAGTTTGGGTATGAATTTTATCTCACCCTTTACTCTGATGAAATAAAATCACCCTTTACACTATCATCAAGTTTTTGTCTTGTGGATTGAATATTCATTATGTAGAGATGCCAGGAAACTAGAAAAGGGACATTTGAGTAGATGCATTAAAGATTAGAAGACAGTAAGATATATGTAGAAGGAAAGTAGGTAGGGAGAAGATTAAAGCAGGAAATTCTAAGTAGGGAATGGTTAGAGGCACAGGCCACACAAAATAGTAATATGCTTAGCCAAAATAAATGGAATGTAAGAAACATATTGAAACTTATCCTGCAACCTCATTGAAAATATACTTGGATGGGAGAGTGGGACACATGTGATATGAAAAGGGGGAATATTGATGGCTGAAATTTTAAGCAGGAATGAGGGATTGTATATATGGAAGAGAAGGAAGTAAGGGATTGTGTGGGTATACCAAAATTAAGGATAAGATTTAAAAGATATCAGGAAACAAATGAACTTGCAAGCTAATTATACAATACACTATTTTATAAAAAATAAAATGTGTATTTATAAGGTACTCTGCACAATATTTCTCATGGAAGGAATGGGCAGCTAAATAAAAACCTCAGTGTCAAGCATGGGATACCCGCCTGTTGATTAGGGAAAGACATCACTGTTGCTCCTAATGGCCCACCAAAACTAGTTGTCAATTCTGGACTGATGAAGACACCCTAAGTTTTGGTTTCAAGATACAGACAAACTAATTTTATACAGGGCTGATAATGTTTTTACTTGATTGATATCTTTTGAGGCTTTGAAAGTGCTGTGATAATCCTCTGGGGATTCATTGGAAACATCAATGGTCTTAATCAATGCTAAACCCTGCATGTTATAGGGTCAGTCTTCTAGGAGAGATGTTCTCAGTGGGATGGTAGTGATGCTACTGTCACAGTGGTAGCCAATTGCTCTTTATTAGACTTTAGGCCTGCTCTGTATGATGGAATTTATGCCTCATACTGTAAAAAAGTTAGTGGTGAAGTCATAGGCACTAAGGGCAAGCCTAGCATTTTGCAAAATGATCCCTTTTTTGAATATTTATATTTACACCCATAGTTGTGTAACTTTGGTTAGACAATTTCCTTTTTGCAATGAACAGTGGCAACATAGAGATGCCTAAGTCGTCAAAGTGCTGAGAATGAGTATTTTGATGTCCTTAATGGGACATCTATGGCAACCCTTGCTCCTACTCGAAGCTCAGAGAATATAGTATAATATGGAAGGAATATAAGAGAACAGGATTTAAAGGAGCACTGACAAATGCTGTACCGTGATCATGGCATAGTTGTTTCACTCATGAGTTCATAGCAGTGCAGTGCCAATTGTCTGCGAACATCCTGAAAAAGATTAAACAATCCAAAATTCCTGCAGGAATCAGGGAAGGGTCAAGACACCTAAGCCCTTCCTCCACCCCTGGAGGAAGTCTAAAGCTACTGCGGACAAGGTCATCTTCCTTTGAGAATGAGAGTTATGGTGGGTACACATCCTTCAGTGACTGACCCTGTACTCATGTGCCTATGGGAACTACTAATGGTACATAGTGCACTTTTTAAGGTGTAAGCCATCCACATGCATACCACAAACCATAAGTATATCACCAACATGTACAATGGAATTTTTTAGTAGCCAAAAAATAATCAAAATCCTCACATAATGTTGTTTATCTTTTTGTTGAATATGTTTTACAAACTTAAAAGTTTCTAAAAGTCTTCACATAAAATAAGTTATCATTGATTATTTTGACAGTATCTATACAAAGTATTACTATTCCATATTTATAAAACAAATTTTGCCTTCATTTATTTATATTGAAGAGTTTTCAACAATTCTATTCTTTTCTCATTTCTTTTTCTAAAAAATTTTAAGTTTAGGATAATGTTTCTTTGTTGTGAGAGTACTAACACATTTGGACTTCTCAGAGCATCATAATCTATCAGGATTGCTGTAACCAAATAGCAAAAACCAGATAATTTGAAATCTTTCATTTAATGCTCATCATCTTCTTTGATGTAGGCATGGGGTTGACAGGAGTTGACCTTTCTTGTTGTCAAAGAATCCCTTAAAATAATAAAAACATCTTTAAATGCCATATTCTGTAGGTCTCTGAAATTTTTGAAGACCTTATATATTTTATCTTATATATCTATAGAGATGAGAAATGATATATATTGATTTACAGAATTTAGACTCACCAAGATAAGAAAGAGGTTTTCTTCAAGGTCTCCAAATTCAAATAGCCAAAACACTATGAATGTAACATTTATATAACTCCTCATTGTTTCATGGTTCTTCTTGCTGTATGTAGTTTATTGTATTTGTGTATAATAATATAAATTTATGTGTAAAAAAAGAAAAAATAATAAAAAATTTAAAACATTCATTTATTTATCACATGTATGGAAGTAAGCAGTTGGTGTCTGAAGGAATTGTCATCCTCATAGATATTATATCTCAAACATCTTCCCATGGCCAAAGATGCTAGCTATCCTTTTCATGCTCCTTTGTTGTGATATTATCGCAATCATAAGATATCTGTTTCATGTTCTGATCATCTTTCTAATTACTGAAGTAACAAATGTAATATTTTTAAAATATGGTATAAAATATTACTTGTTTTCTTATAAAAAGAGAAAACATATACATAGATTCACACACATGCAGTAAAAAGGAAATTGGTGTCAATATTCACAGGTAAGATAGGAGTGGAGTGTATTGCAGCACCTTCAAGGCACAGATTATCAATAAATTACAATCACACTGGAAGCTAGCGAGGAAGAAGGGCAAAAGGATGCTCTTTCTTCTCTTGTTCCTCCTCCACCTCTTCTTCTTCATTAGTTAATTTATTTAATTAATTCATAGCCTGATTACAGCCCCCTCAACCTCCCCTCTCATTCCGACCTGAACATCCAGCTCTGCCATTCCCTCTAACTCTTCTCCCCAGAAAGCCATGGGTACCAACCAACCCTGGCTCATCAAGTCACAGCAGGACTTAGCACATCCTCTCCCATGGAGGCCTGTCAAGGCCGCCTGGCTAGGGGAAAGGGATCCAAATGAAGGTAGCAGAGTCAGAGACACCCCACCCCTGTTCCAATTGTTTGGGGACTCACATGAAGAACAAGCTGCACATCTACTACATATGTGTAGGGAGTTTAGGTCCAGCCCATACATAATCTTCGGTTGTTGGTTCAGTCTCTTTGAGCCCCCCTAGGCCCACGGTGATTTACTCTGTAAGTCTTCTTGTGGTATCCTTGACGCCGCTAGCTCCCTCAATCCTGCCTCCAACTCTTCCATGAGATTCACTTGGTTCTGCCTATTGTTTGGCCATTGGTCTCTGCATCTCTTTTTGTCAGCTACTGGATAAAGCCTCTTAGAAAAAAATTTATGATAGGCCACTCTCTGGAAGTATAATAGAGTATAATTAGAAGTGTTATGGGTTGGGGCTATCTCCTATGGGATAAGTCTCAATTTGGTAAAGCCATTGGTTCCCTTTCCCTCAATCTCTGCTCCAAATTATACCTACCCTTACTGTAGAAAAAACAAATTTTGGGTTAAATGTATTATTAAGTGGGTCCCTCTACTTGGTTACAGGACGTGGTGAGTGTAGGCTTCAAATCCCCTGTTGCTAGAAGTCTTTGCTAGGGACACCCCCGTGGAATCCCAGTATGCCCCCCCAAAAGATCCTTTCAATTCCTTCACCTTTTAAGTATCATAAGATGAATGGTGTCATTGAAACTTGATTGTATAAATTGTGACTACAGAAATATAAGAGAATAAATTTGTGCTGTTGTAACCACACAATGTGTAGTACCATCTTACTGTGGCCCTAACAAGCCAATAAATTATCATTTTCTTATATATACTTTTTAGAAGAGGTATAGTGAAAACTAGATTTTAATTATTTTGTTATGTTCTTGAGATTTTAATATGATTACGATAGTTTTCTCTATTATCTCTTTAAGTCTTTCCCATTCATATACATTCCAATGCATACTCTACTTTTCTATAGAATGTTACTTGTACGTATATTTTCAGGAATGACTCTATGGACCTTGACTTACAGGTGATGTACTTCTCTCTGGGGAAAACCTTCTCTCCTATTTTCAGCTATTCTCAGTTTCCTGTAATTCTTTTGTGTAGGGTTGAAACTTCATAGGCTTTACACCATGGAGGTTGGCATATTAGGTGGTGTCACATTTGAATAGGCAGACTATATAGGTATAGCTCCCCAGGTTACTGGAATACACAATCTTACAGCAAAGTCCCTGATGTTCTGGCTGTTATAATCTTCCAATTATCTTTTTTTGCAACATTTCATGAACGTTAGGTGTGGGACTCTTTTGTAGATGTGACCATTGAGACTGATTTCCACCCACACTCTGCATTTTGATTTGTTGAGGTTTTTTGTAGTTGCAAAGGGAAGTTTCCTTGACATGGGATGAAGATTACATTTATCTGTTGGTTTTAAGAACAAATGTTTGTGGCAGTAACCAACAGCTCTCTAATTGTACTTATGACTTGCTCAACAAGAAGGAAATCATGTCCGATACAGCAAGCTTAACTAATTTTCGGTGCTAGTAGACTCATGGTTATTGGAGGAGTGTCAATAACCTCTAATTTATTAAAGAAGGATACTCTTAGATAAAAATCTGGATTTCCTTAAAATAGACACTTCCTATGAATTTTTCATGAACACTAGTAAGTCATCTTCAATCAATCTTGTTTTCTTACAATTTACTCCCCTTTAACAATAAACCTCTCATTCTATTATAGATTTTATTCCCATACTGCTAGTGTCAAGAAAATAGACAGGGGGCATTTTGTAAATACATCTCAAGCTCAGTTTTATGACCAGACAGAGGATGTTTTACATGAAACAAGGAAAAATATACAGAAAGCAGTGCAATGTTTTTAAAATAATTTTGGCTTATTCATTGCATAAAATATTAATTAACATGGAATTTAAAGCAAACTTCAGTTATTACACAGCCTCAGGCTTTCCTACACGAGTAACTATAGGCAACTGAGAAAACCTAGGAATGCGAGAGGTTGTATTCCCCATGGAAGAGCACACCAATTGGATGTCCATTGCCAAATGTTCATCCTTAAAATAGTATATATATATATATATATATATATATATATATATATATATATATATATATATATATATATATATATATATAACAGTATATGGATTTATCATGTTGTTTTTATGAATATCTTTGTATTTACACACACTGATAGGCATGCAATAACTTTAAACACAAGAGGCCATGAATTTCAAATTTAAAGAGTCAAGGAAGGCTATAAGGAAGGGTTCTGAAGGAGTAAAGGGAAGGAAGAAATGTACTCTAATAATCTCAAAAGTAAAAATAAGAAAATAAAATGCAGTATGTAGTCTAGTCAAAAATACATTAAATATGTAATTTAACATTTTAAAATTAAATAATATTGGTAGCATTACTCTGTCTTATGGATATAAAGTTGAATGGAGTATAATATATCATCTTTCATAAGGTTAAAGAAACTGGGAGTATTTTCTTTATTTTTATGATACAACCAAAGGAGGAAAAATCAGCATACAGTATATTCTAACATAAACAGGAATTTCAAGCAACAGCTTGGTATCAACTAAATTCTAGAAGCATACTCACTGATAGTGCATTTCTGTATTAAACTATAAAAATTATTTTTTCTAATAATTTACATAGGCAGTTCTATGTAATATGTGTATATAAATGTGTTGAACTTCCTTAATTTTTCCTATTTATATCACCTTTTCAAGGCTTTGAAAACCTTAATCAGTAGTGAGAAGTACGGGTTTCATCCTGCAGGATGAGTTTGTGGCAAAAGACAGTTTTAAACTGACTCTCAGCATCATATTGTTAAAATTACAGACTAAGGCACCTCTGAAAACTCCTCTGTTTGTAGTAGATGCTGAGTCACAGGATCCACAACTGGTCAAGTTGCAGAAAAGAGGCTGAGTCCTAACTGGCACCTGTATATAGCACATCACTTCAAATGCTCAGCGGTCATTATGAAAGAGGAAATACTAATAGTGTAAACGCCTTTGGAGATAGGTGAAAAATAAATTTTTTTTCCAGACATAACAGGACATATGCACATATCACAGGGGTTGTGACAGTACACCTAAGACTTGATCAAGCTCAGTCCATGTTGGATGGGAGGGAAGAGGAGCTATAGATTTGGAAGGAATTGAGAGAGGAGATGAATACGATCAAACACATAAAAGTTTCAATAAAATAATAAAAAATTAAATATATGTCTGAAAATGTAGTATTCATTGACATTTAAAAATTATTTAATATTTCAACAATGCATTCTAGTTTTAATGGTATGTAATGTATATATATTCATTTATTAAGAACAGAAAAGTGCATATTTTAAATGTCCCTGTTGTACAAAGATGCCATTAACTCAACTTAGTGATCATACTAAGATTGCTCTTCTTGTCTGAAGTGGTGGGTCAATTTCAAAAGAGCTCTAATAAAACATGAGTGATGGATGATTCCTTGTTTGATAGGATAGCGCTCGAAGGAAAATCACTTCAGAATAAAAGGTTTTGTTAGATATCCACAAAGTATGACTTACGAGTAATAGCCTCTATTTAATATAGCAGATACTAAAATTTGTATAATTTTGCAATCTCTAAATCTGAAAAACCAAGGTATATTGTGAAAGCATTTGATAGATTTCTGAAAAATATTAAGGGAATTTGTGCTAGGATGTCTTCCATGAGAAAAGATGAATGTTGAAATTTACCAGCTATTTTCAAGATTTCATACCGGCAAAGAGTAATATTGTGGATGGTGGTGAGAACTGGGTGGCCAGTTACAAAAATAGAAGTGTTCAAAGATTATTTTTCTATGCATTGAAAATGTAAGTCTTATAATTATTGATTAATTCTGCATTGAACAGCAGATATTAGTTTTGTTGATGGAAAAAATAACAAAACAAAAATGACAAAAACCCAGCACCAACAAGAAAGGCTCACCTACAGTGTAGTACATGTACTTTAACTTGTTTAATTTCTTTCACCTTTCCTATCAGAAACATCTTATATCAAATTACTGCATCCCTTTGGCCACAGGATGTCTCAAAGATGTATACAGAGCTTAAGCTAAGCTGGCATTTCTCCATAAAAGGAGATTTACAGAATTATTGCTGAAAGAACTTCTCTTCATCCTATACATGATAAATGTTGTAGTAGAATCTTGACCTTGCTGTGGCTGTGTTTGACCAGATACAATGTTAATAAAAAGAAATAGATTGGCAGTGGTGAAACAACATCCTATGTATAGATACACTCTGTAACTTCAGATTCATCTTGGAAATTTAAGTTATTGTATTGATGTGCATGTTCAATACCAAAGTTTTAATGTATACCATTATCATATAAGAATAGATGTTATCAGGTTTAAAATATGGCAAAGTGGAATTACAGTAAAAACTGGGAAACTGATATTGGATATTTTTAAAGTATGGAGATTGGAAATTGATGACATTTTTCTTATTATTTGTTTTTGAGCATGTTGAATGCAATTTGGCCAGGAAGAATGTTGGATCTACTTTCATAATCCACTATGATTAAAGCTCATTTTTCTGCCTAAATGAAAATTAGTACTGAAGTAGTAAGATATCCAGGATAAACAATTAAAGATAAATAAGATCTGCAAAACAGATGTGAGAGGCCAAGGGGCCTAATAATAGGAAGAATTAGTGAGGAGAGGTTCTCAAACTAAGTTTTTCAGACTGTATTGTCAAATTTGTCTTTATAGGCTTGGATTTTATGCATTTCTCAATGTATTTGCACATATTCATTACATAACATGTTGATATTTATGTAAAGGGCTCTTGAGAGTTCATGTATTTCACACATATTCAGCCCTTGCTGTCCATCACTTTCCCTACTTCCAATCTAACCCTTACTAGTCTCCTCTCTTCCTTTGTTTTTCCTCAATGGGTGGGAGATGAAGGGAAAGTTTTTATTTTTTATTTATTATTGTGATGACATATACTGTCATAATATTTTCATAATATTTTATTCTTTTAATTCATCGGTACCTGCACAAAGTGACTCTTTTTAATTTACCAGAGTAGAGTAGCCATATTTTGTCATTTTGTTTGTTTGCTTGCTTGATTAGATTGCTCAGTTGTTCAACGAATGCTTTTCATTACCTACTTGTGCCTCTTATCTAAGTTAAGGTGTTTCTGAATAATGAGTGTGTATAAAATCAACCAAACCAAAAAAAAATTAGAATATCACAAAGCTGTAGGTTCATGAGGTCTACAGTTCGAGCTCCTCTGGCCAAATTCATAAAAAGGAAAATGGTGGACATATCTACTTATTTTCCTCTATTCTTCACTGAAACTACACTCTCCAAGGCAAAAGTTGAAAGTGTTCTATGATATTGCATACTCAGTATTTATTATGGCATTTGCCATATGAAAAATATGTAATATCCACCTGCCTTGATGGTCTCCCTGTGGGGCTCCTCACCCCTCCAGGTCCTTCCATCCCTCTATTCTTCCAAACAACTCTCAGTGCTCAGCCCAGATTCCAGCTGCAAGTCCCAGCATCTGTCCAGATCCTCAGCTGAGTGCAGTATCTCAGAGAACATTTATTGGGATAATATTCACTTATAAGTGAGTATATACCAAGTGTGTCTTTCTCGGTCTGGGTTACCTCACTCAGAATTGTCATTTCTTGTTCCATCAATTTGCCTGGAAATTTCAAGATATCCTTGCATTTAATAGCTGAGTAGTATTCCATCGTGTATATGTACCACAGTAGTTTTTTATCCATTCTTTAGTTGTGGGACATCTAGGTCATTTCTAGATTCTGGCTACTATGATTAAGGCCCAATTATGAACATAGTTGGGCAAATGTCCTTGTTGTGTGGTGGAGCATCTCACAGGTATTTTCCCAGGAGTATTATATCTAGGTCTTGCAATAGCACTTTTCCTAATTTTCTGAGAAAGTGCCAGATTGATTTCCAAAATGACTGTAAAAGTTTGCACTCCCGCCAGCACTGGAGGAGTGTTCTCCTATCTCCACATCCTCACTAGCATGTGCTGTCACTTGAGGTTTTGATCTTAGCCATTCTGACAGTTGTAAGATGGAATTTTTTAGGAGGACCACCTCCAGTCAGAGGTCTAGGGGAAGGGAATGGGGCACAAGTAGGAGGGAGGGTGGAAATGGGAAGATATGAGCAAGATGATAAAAATTGGAATGTAATGTGAATAAATTATAATAAATAAAAATGAAATGAAAGGAAGAAAAATATTTGATTTTTTTACTTAGGTTGAATAAAACTACCTAATTCTGCCATTGAAAATTTGTGTCCATCTATACTCCTTAGAAAAGTTTAGATCATTTGGGGAAGGTGTTGCTTCTTTCCAAAATGCTATTTCTCCTTGAAGATTCTTAACATTTTCCCTAATTGCATCTAATCTTACTAGGCATTTAAAAGAGCAATTACCTTTATCTTTTCTCTGCTATGGGGACCATAATTGCTATCTGGACTCAAATTTTCATTATGAGCCTTTCTTAAAACATATTTGGAGCCATTAGTGTAACACAAAACTGAATTTTGTGATATAAGGCAGTAACACAAAATGGTTTGAAGGATGGGAGTTTTATTACATTGTTGTCTTCTCACTACAGTGAGACTTTATCCGTAGTCATAGTTATTTAATCAAACAGGAAAAACCTAGTGAAATGTTCTGGAACCTGTATTTATTCTTGATTGAGAGGTATCTTTATGGAGACAAAGTAAAAGAAAATCACCTGCTATATATTTGTTATGCTTTACTATTTATTTATTACACTTTTTTGAAGGGTACCCTGGTTTTTGAAGGGTACCCTGAAAGTAAGACTTTTAAACTTCATCCTCAGTGAAGCCTTGCTACCATCTCTTCGTGCTGTAGTGGCACCCTTCCTCCATGTTTACTTCATCTCACTGCATCATAGTCATCAAAGCTGTGGTTAAAAGATCGAATTGACATGAGTGGCCACGACTTTCAGTTTCTTTATTTCCTTTTAAAACATCTTTCCTTTATTCATTTTGAAATAGCCACAAAAATAGATTTCTTCTCATGTCCTTAATTGAAAGGTCAGATCTGAAACATGGCTCATTTTCTATGTGTTGTGAGAACTAAGCGCTAAATAGTGAAGGCTGGACAGCAGTTTGATTAAATTTATGTTGTATAAATCCCACATTTTATATTTCTGTAATCTCTTTGGTAACATCAAAGACTGATTAGCATGGCTGCCTAATTTTAAGAGACAAAATGAGAAACTGAATCATAAACTTCCCTAACAGTTCTGTCTCCGTCCTCTACTAGGTTGTATATGTGTAGCTCAGTGCCTCCTTCATGAAGCAGGACAAGTACCAGCAGTGCCATGAATGAACATATGTGACGGTAGCAGTGCCATGAATGATCACATCTGACGGCAGCAGTGCCATGAATGAACACATCTGACCGCAGCTTGCCATGAATGAACACATCTGACGGCAGCAGTGCCATGAATGAACACATGTGATGGCAGCAGTGCCATGAATGATCACATCTGACAGCAGCAGTGCCATGAATGAACACATCCGACGGCAGCAGTGCCATGAATGAACACATGTGACTGCAGCAATGCAATGAATGAACAAATCTGAAGGCAGCAGTGTGGTGAATGAACAAATCTGATGGCAGCAGTGCGATGAATGAACACATCTGTTGGAAGTCTTTGTAACAAGTCTCCTGTGGTGACATTGTGCAAGGAAAGCATAATTTTAGATTTTATCTTCTAATATTCATATAAATGTACCACATCCTAAACATTAGTTTGTGAATGTAGGCATAACAGAAACAAACAAACAAAAAGAACAATTATACACTAAATGCAATCTAAAGTACATGGAAAAATAAACAGTAAATATGATATTCAAATATTTGTGTATTATAGCTCAAATTACATAAGCATTTTATCCATGTGGTGAATATATAATAGGCTATGCATTAATATTTAGAAGTTTGATTCATCATTTGGAAAAATAAAACGAATTTCCATATATATATATATATATATATATATATATATATATATATATATAATGTCTGTGGTGTACTTACTTGTTATACTTCATGAAGTATTGAATGAGGTCCTTTTGGGAATGAGAGATAGAACCATCATTCTTTCAGTATGTTTAAGAAGATTAGACAATTCAAAGAATATAATGGTTTTAAATTAAATGTTATTTGCTGGGGGGAAAAACCAACATTTATATATCATTTACATGCTTATATACAATTCAATAATGTTTTTAACAGTCTATTAGCTATTCTATCAACATATCATCTGCCACAAAGAAAGACAGTTTTTATTACATTCATTTTTCTTACCTAATATCACATCTACGGGGTCTGTTTTAATTTCCCACAGGAAAATAATTAGTAATTCTTTCTTCAACTAAAGGCTTTATAATGTGCTACTGAGTGCTGAGCTCAGGCTATCCCTTATCAAATGTCTCCTGTTCCCCACAACATCTAAGTGCAGAACAAAACTCGACAAACAGCTCTGCACTGACTACGAGTTTCTACACTGAGACGAGGGGAGAGACAGCAACACACATTTCAACTACCATATCTTGGTGACATGGAGTTAAGGAGTTTGTTAGTGCTGGTGATCTGTGGTGTGATCTGATTAGATTTCAATGACTAACTTTGAATTCTTACATTTCCTACAATTATTATGTAGTGTTATATACCTCTCTCCCTATTTACATATTTATATCAGTTTATATAAAAATAAAACAAGAAAAAAAATAATTTGGCTATTTGATTCCTAATCCAGGTGCTGCACTTGAATTAAATCAAAAAATAGGAAACTTGTGGTTGCTACAAAGAGACATTGGACTGCCTAAACAACCACTTTGTTCCATAACATATAGTTTTATTCATTTTGATGTTTTAAAATATTGATGTGTGCGTAGAATTGAAGATGAAAAGGATATTTCACTTTGTAAGAAGCAAACCGTCCACATGAATCCATGGGTAGATTATTTTGTTCTCTGTGTTCCCAATAGCTTACAGCTGAGACTTCTTGTTCCAACAATGGATCACGGTATGCATTTCACAGGGGAGCGGTTGGCCTTTCCTCAGTATAAATGATTCCTGCAATGTTGGCACATACCTGAAGTTTTTCTCATAACCTACAGGAAGCTATGCCCCTGATTCTGTGACACACCATGTCAGACTTATTGTCACATATCACGTACAGCAATAGTTTAATGCTGCTCCAGTGACCTAGAACACAATGCCATTTCTTTTCCAACTTACGTTTTTATTTTGAAAACACATTAAAATAAATAAAAATAGCTCAAGTTGGTTATTCACAAAGTCTAATTGTTAGTTATTTAAAAAAGCATTAATGGAAATATCTTGATAGTGCTTTGTAGTTAATGCATTTATTACTTTGAATAATCTTAGGCTATCTTGAAGAGCTGATTAAAGTGCTGCCCAAAACATGTTTCACACTTTGTTCTTATCTTTGTACTTCCTTAACACCTAATGTATAGAAACACAAATGTTTTTATAGAGAATAGAGGACTATTGCAAATATACAGGAAGTTGGTGTGATGGTTACCTTCAATCATCAACAGCACAGGCAAGAATTATCTGGAAAAAAATGTGAATGATGAACTTTCATCATCATGTTCATTTGAGGACATGTCTGTAAGAGACTGTCTTGACTGTCTTATGCGTGGACAGGTTCAGCCAAATGTTGATGGTGCCTTCAGATATGGCCCGGATATCAAAAGCTGAAGTAAAGTCATTCCATTTGCTACTTCTATTTACTTTGCAGATACTAGAATGTGTTTCATTAGGATTCCAGTGTGAACTGAAGACTAGAAGCTCTCTGGGAACCTTCTAGGCTGTTAGAACCACTTTGATTCTGCTGAGCTACCAGGACTGATGGTCTCTGGTCTCTCCAGCATAAGGCAGCCATTATTGAAACACTCTGACCACAGTCTGGAAGCCAATTTAATCATCAAATTATCTTTCAATATGAATTCACTTAGTTTACTCTATTTATCCAGAGCACTTTGACTAACACAGATCTACTACAGAAGCTGACTGCTACTGTATGGGCCAGGAGCACTAACGGAGGTGGAGAACAAACAAAATGTATTTTATAAGGATATCACTGGAAGGAAAGAGTGAGACACTTCAGATTTGTCACAGATAGAACAGATATATCCCTAGATGTCAGGTGAGTTGGCCATATGGCCCAGTACAAGTATTGTTGGATGGAGGTGTGGACCTCCAAAACACATAACGGAAAAATAAATAAAGTGTAAACCTTTTCAGGGGAGCATTACACAGAATCACAGATGGACATGCTTCTGCTTTCTACAGTGGCAGAATTTACTGACTAAAAATTTCAGAAGATTTAGAGGTCTAAATGTCAGTGATTTATCATAAAACCAACTATCTTTAGTAGCATGGCAAGGCAAAAGTAAATTCTTTATTCCAATCTTCATTACTGATAATAATATTCATATCACATTGTAACTTTATAACTTTATTTCTGTACATATATTTGATTTACAAAATGAATGCAAGTTAAAGAGGTTCCAAAAGAGTTTGTGAGGCTTCAGAGTGAGCAAGGGAAGATTCTTTATTTACAAGATTAAGAAGAGCAGTGCATTAGGGAGCTACCACAGTCAGATCTGAGGGTGAAGCTGTGAAATTCAGCTGTGAGGTAAAAAGGCCAAACTAGGTTCTGAGCAGGATATGGGTCAACAGCAGGAAATGACGTATCTGGTTCAGGTACAAACAGGGAAAAAGATGGATGTACAGCCAGTCAAGAAGGCAACATCAATAACTTGGGACAAAGCACACACCTAGTATTATAGGAAATGCTGGTATTGGGCAATACCAACCCAAAATTAGATGTCAGTCATTTTTCAAACTTTTCTCTATCTGATGACTCCCATCCTTTTGGGCCTTATTTCCATGATCTGATTTTTAAAATATGTGTCTTATAGCTTCAATTCTCCCAATAAACTTATAAAGTGGAATCATTTCTTTTCCCCATAATAAGCCACTTAGCAAGTCTGTGGTGGGTGGATGGTGCTTGACAGATGGTCTGAATCCATGCAGGGGCTAAAATCATTCTTCTCCCTCAAAAACAAAAGAAAGAAAGAAAGAAAGAAAGAAAGAAAGAAAGAGAAAGAAAGAAAGAAAAGAAAAGAAAAGAAAAAAGAAAGAAAGAAAGAAAGAGAAAGAAAGAAAGAAAAGAAAAGAAAAGAAAGAAAGAAAAGAAAAGAAAAGAAAAAAGAAAGAAAAGGAAAGGAAAAAACCTGGCAGATACTATCTGTAAAATGGAGTTTCCTGGGAGCATATAGCCTGAAAAACCACTGTTCAATCTACTGTGGTGGAACTTACAGTATGGAAGAGCCTATTCTCAGCAACTAATATCCAAGTTGCACAACTATATTCAAAGCAACATTTCTAATACTCATAAGATTTGCCTATTTTACAAAACAGATGAACACAATAAATAAGCAGAGAACAGTCTTCATAGTGGCCAGTTTCAGTGTACACAATTTCAATATCCTATAGTGATATACTCTGTGGCCAAGACAGTTTAGTTTTTATAAGATCCAAGAAATCAGTAGAAAACACCACCCCATACATTTCCTTTATTCTCCTGGGAATAAATTATATACAAAGACTTTGGAAAGCATTTTGCGTACTTCCTGAGGTTGACTTGCAGCTGTTTCTGCTTCCAAGTGACATTAATAAAGCTCCTGCCTGCAGGATGATTAAATTTAGCATCTTTCTATAGAACACATTTTGCTTTTCTCAAATATTCAAATTCTAACACATAGCACAAACTCCACTGGATGGATCATCAATGCTCAGCTCATGTCTTATGACATATTTGAGGTCATGATACTTTTATCCCACCCTGCAGACACTAAGCAGGTGTACCACAGAATTTAAGTGAAATATAATATGGTTGAAATAGTACGCATTAAAATTCAAGTACTGTCAACTTGAAATCCATACCGTGATAACATTGTAAGACAGCCGATGAAAAAGCTACTTTTTGTGATTTATACCTTGTGTATAAAAAAAGGAATCATTTGAAGGCATCAGGTATCAATGGAGGAATAGTTCAGTTGTCTCTGTTGCATGACAGTGATGTCAGTAAACTTCATACAAGGAAAAGTCCCAAAGATTATCTATGTTGCCCTAAGGCGGAGAAGAGTGAAGTGTGACATAGATGATGCTTAGCCCACTTTTTCCTTGTCATAGATTTTGATGATAGTTTCAAATGATTCAGTGTTCACAACTGGATCCAATCTGTCTTACAGCCAGGAGTAGAAAATATATAGTCACTGACTGTGCTATGTGAGATAATAGTTGAATCATCAGAGTTGATTATACTTATATATTTGTTTATACATTCAGTAATCAAATAAAAAGTTCCTATTAACTTGAGTGTCAGGGACATGAAGGGATTGGACATAAGAAAAAGAGTGTAAGGTGATATAATTCTATTTCAGTTAAAATATCTTATTTTTTAATATATTTTATTAATTTATTCATATACATCTCAATTGTTATTCCATCCCCTGTAAGCTCCCATTCCTCCCTCCCTCTAGCTTTCCCACTACTCCCCTCCCCTATGCCTGTGACTGAGGGGGACCTCCTCCCCCAGTATATGCTCACAGGGTATCAAGTCTCTTCTTGGTAACCTGCTATCCTTCCTCTGAGTGCCACCAGGCCTCCTCCTCCAGAGGACATGGTCAAATGCGGGGTCCCAGACTTTGGGTGAAAGTCAGTCCCCACTCTCCACTCAACAGTGAAGAATGTCCTGTCCATTGGCTAGATCTGGGTAGGGGTTCAAAGTTTACTGTCTGTATTGTCTTTGGTTGGTGCCATAGTTTGAGCGGGACCCCTGGGCCCAGATTCGCCCATCATAATGTTCTACTTGTAGGTTTCTAGGACCTTCTGGATACTTCTATATCCCCATCTATTGGGGTCTAGGTCAGTTAAAATATTTTTAAACAATGAATCATTAAATAAAAAGGAAATAAGATACTGCAACACACATACACACACATGACACTTGTACATACTAGCCAATTCATCATAAACTCCAGAAGCAACCATAGTAACTTTGGCAGAAAAATCACTAAGATACTCAGGTATTAATGCTAAATCCAGCTTACTCTCTGGACTTCCCTTTCTCTTCCAACACACATTCTCCGTGATGTATATAGTTTTTTTATTCATGTGTAACAAATTAAATGTATATGTTAAAAAATAAAATAGGAAAAATTTTTAAAATTTAAAAATATATAAAGAACTCAAGATATTAAACACCACCAAACCAAATAATTCAATTACAAAATGAGGTACATAGGTAAACAGAGTTCTCAACAGAGGAATATCGAATGGCTAAGACACACTTAAAGAAATACTCAACATCTTTAGTCATTTTCTCACTTGTTTTTGTTTTGTTTTCAGCTTTTTCAAAACAGGCTTCCTCTGTGTAACATTGGCTGTCTTGGACTAGCTTTGTAGACCAGGCTGATTTTGAACTCAGAGATCTGTCTCTCTTTGCCTCCCTGAGTTCAGGTATTATAGGCACACACGAAATCATAGTGGGATGGGCCAAATTCAGATGAACAGAATGTTTGTGAAGGAAGTCTGAAGATCAGCTGGAATGAATGAGGTATTTGCATGTCAGAATTTTAGCAAAGTTAAATGAAATTCTAGTGAGGAATAGTATATATCAGAAGGTTAGTACAATACTTAACAGGCTGAGAAAGGCAGGAAATCTCCTGGAAGGGCACTATATAAAGGGCAATATAATTCTGGATTTATGGGATTATTTTTAAGGTTCACCAAGTAGGAATTTTTATCAGAAGAGTATGGCAGTTTTATTCTCCTATAGTGGCTTTTCCTGTTTGCCTGAGAAGGAATAAGAATACAGTTGCAGCTATTCGCGAAACAGAGCAATCTCCAAAGTCTTACAGAGAACACACAGATTGGAGAAGAAACTGCCTTGTGCTAAAATTTATAGCTGACTGTTATTTTTTGCATGGCCACTTGTCATTCATATGACACATCCATCATGTTGGTGACTTCCTGGTATTTGTCATTCCACTGTAAGCAGACAGTTTACAAGGCATACTTGACTGACCTGAAGCAAAAGTAAGGTCTTGCTCAAATAACAAGATCTGGAAAGGGAGAAATAACCTAAAACATACGGACCTTGTACTTGGAAACTGCTTGGGGGTGCATAGTAGAGACCATAGAATTTCTGCCTTCTATGAGCATTGCATGACGCTGCTATTCCAAACACTTATTTCAATATCTGGAGAACAACCCTGGGGAAACTGAATATTTAAGTAGAGGAAATAATCAGATCAACTCTCATTAGTCTTTTAGGGATATTATTCACATTAAAGCTCATTATATCAATAAATCTTAGGTAACATAAGGTGGTAGAGATATTCTTTCACAAAATGTTAGTGTCAGGTACACAGAAGTTATATCTAAAATTTGTTTTATTGTTGTTGTTTGTTGTTGTTATTGTTGTTTAGGGGCATTTAAACATGATCAATTGTGTGAAATATGATAATCAGCATAAAGGACTTTACACACACACACACACACTAGGTTGTAACTATTATCTGTAATCTGTATTGGCCATTTAATAACTTTTAGACAAGCTACCTAAACATATAATACTTCTCCCTATGAAAGAACATTTTAGGTACTTATAATAAATAGTACCAGACACTTTTCATGTGTTCCTCACTGTATCTTTACAGTTCAGAGTTAGGTCATCTTACATGTTCATGCTCAAAAGATGGAAATGGCTCACTAATATTTCTGATTTTTCTGAGGTTTCCATCATAGGTGCTGTCTGCTGGATGTGAACCTGGGGTTCATATCCAGGATATGATCAACCACTATGTATTCCCTCTCTGGCAAATCAGCCACTGCTGAAAATAACCTTTCATCATGCACGATGCCTTAGTTGGCAGTGCCTAGCTACCATCTTGAAAGAAGAATGTATTATTAAAAATAGAGCTGCCTTAGAAGTTTGAGAACAAAAAACATCAGCAGGATGTTTGATGGTGGTCAAATTTGGCTAGCAATACACCCTGGTTGTGGCACAACTCAGAGAGGCATTTTAGGCATATATATATCAAGACGGCTGGACATTGGCAAACTAAAGCATGCAGGTGGAAGGAAAGCGGCAAACTACCTGAACTTTGGAAATGCAAAAAGAGATAATCCTACTATCTTTGGGTAGGAACAGAATGTATTAGCTGGAAGTTAGCCAGCAGTTTGATATCTCTGTGCCTGAGGTGGAGTCAGAGGATCAAATTTTGGAGCCACAATTATTAGAGACTGGACATAAATTGAGTGGCAATAATCGTAAATGAGCAAGTACTGCTGAAGTAGGAAGTTCAGTCCTTATGGCAAATGCCAAGGGGTAATATTACTGGGTCAGTCAGATAGTGCATTATTTTTACTTTCCGAGACGTCGCAGCACTGATTTCCAGAGTCACTGAGCTAGTTTGCAGTCTCAACAGTGAATGAGGATTCCCCTTCTGCTACATCCTCACTAGCATTTGTTGTAGGTATTTTGTTGACCTCAGTCAATTTACCACAGGTAAAGGAAGTCCAAAACTTGTTTTCCTTTGCACTGCCTTTCTTGCTAATGATGACTGGTTTTTCAGGTACCTGTAGCCCTTTTCATTTCTTCTTCTGAGAAATGTTTGTTCATGTCTTACCCTTTTAATTGAGTCATTTGTTTTCTGGACTCTGCTTTTATAATTCCTCATATAGAGCAGATATTAATTCTCTGTCAGATGTGTAGCTTGGAAAGACTCTATCTACTGTGTAGGCTTCTTCTTCGTTTCACTATTTCCTTAGCTTTACAGAAGCTATTGAGTTTCCTGAGGTCTAACTTTTGAATTATTGGCCTTAATTCCCGAGACCTGGGCAAATACAGTCCTACTCAGACAGTCCTTTTCCCACACCTGTGTCTTGTAAACTACTGCCAATATTTGCTTCTGGCAGTTTCAATATTTCAGGATTCATGTTGAGGTCTTTAAACCATTTATATCTGGTAACATCTTAAAAGCCATACTAAATCATATTATGTGGTCATTGTTTTATAATGATTCCATTTTATTACTGTTTGTTCATTCATTTATTTATCAGGCTGGGTAAACAAATAGTTTCAGCAGTTCATTCTCCTTTTTCATTCTGTGGGCCTTGGGATTGAACTTATGTCACTGGGCTTGGCAGCAAGCAACTTATTCTACTCAACCATCTTACTAGTCATGCAGCTTTTGTTTTGTTTTCAAAAATAAATTTCCTGATAGAAACTTTCAAGGAAGAAATAAAAACAAAGTATTTATATTTATAAAAGTGTTTGCATACTTAACCTCTGAGAATTTATTTTGACTTTAATGATTTAATAACAGTGTTTGGCATTAAAGTATACTTGTCTAATAATATTTAAATACATTTGTATTTTCTGACTTAAAATATTTATTAACTGATAATGATAAACTGTCAATAATGACAATGTAGGAATCTTACAAAATTTTATTAATTTTTTTTGCAAATCATTATATTTTCTAAATTCAAAATATAAATGACATAAATAACAATTTACATAAAGCCAATGTATATTGAAAGATCTTTTTGCTAAAAATATACTTATATAATGTTGAACACACTGTTTATGAGAAAAACATTGTGAGACTAACTGGAAGCTTCAGGGCCAGTAGACCAAAGGTGAGGGATTCCTCCAATCATGAGATTACAGTAGCCCCACCACAGGACCCTTCAACTATGATGTGTGTTCATGTACAACATTTAGCAATACCAGCTGACTAAGAGGAAGATCACTTTACAGAACAACTTCACTGTTTATGTTGTTCTATGTCAAGGAACACTCATATGGTCAGGGTAAATTTCTACATCTGTTTAGGACAAATAGATTGAAAATGTACAAATTTGTAACAAGGACTGAAGATATTCTATGCATAATTATCACATTATCAATAGGCTCTTCAAAAGTAGCTAAATTCATAAATAACACCATGCTGCAAACCTACCACTATGATATAAACTGCAAATCCCAGGAGAAAGAATAAATTGAAATGAAATGTAGCATTTTCTTAGCTACTTTATTTGTAGCTAAGTATAGAACTGAGTAAATAACTCAGAATACTATACATGCAGGCATTTGTACTATACATAAGTGTATATGCATAAGAATAATGATTAAACATAATATTAAAACTCCATAAAATCAGAATCTTCTCATGTCAGTCAGGCATATATAATTTTAGCACTGTTAAACAAATCTTCAGTAAGTAATCATTATTTAAATTCATTAAGAAAATAATATTGAAATAGGAAATTGAATTAAAAATTAAAAGGAGAACTGTGTGGGTGTTTGATAGGGAATATAGCAGTAAAGTTTGCTTTTAAAGAAGATGAGGAAAATTTTGACTCTGTGAACGACAAACCATGACCACTAATTTTTAACACATATATTAGAGCATTCACAAAATGAAGAAAATCTTCTGTTGAATACTTATTTTTGTCTAGTAAAGTCAAGTGTATAGGAGTCTCTTGGTGTGTTAAGTTTTCTAGGATTCAAATTTATATATTTTCTCTTAATTTCTCCTAAAAAATCAATTTTAAGAATGAAAAGTACTTTAAAGTGATAATTGTTTTCTGTTTTTATTTAGAATATGGTTTGAACTCTTGATTATTTGTTGCATTGTGGCCTTTGATATATTCTGCTCTGCTCGTGTCTCCTATAGTAAATCGTGCCATGATCCACAATGGTCTTAATTAATTTGACTAGCCAGTGCTGCATTAGCATTGAATCTTAGTTATGCATACAGAAAGGTAGACTTATTTTACACATGTAAATTAGAATTCAAAGCAAATACAGATTTAAATCTGCAAGTAAGGGCTTTAGTATTCCCTCTAAATTTTCTAGAAATATTTTAAAGAAAATAAATATTCAAATCATAACATTCCATTGAAGACCCAAGTGCAGATTAAAGATTCTTTGTATTGTAAATATAGTCACAAATAAAGTATGGAATTCATTTGGAGTTTTCAAGCATTGTAGAATTCCTACTGCCTCTAACTTACAGATTTAATACCCAAGTCACAGGAAGGGGGTATAAATACTGGAATTGAAAACAGAAATCTTAAGATTCTATAAAATGTATTAGGTAAAATTAATAATAAACACGCAATCTATCCAAATATCCAAATGAGTTCAGACCAATGCCAAAGACTTAGTTAGTCTAGAAATCATCTAATATATTGTAATTGAAAGCAAAGGGTAAACTCATTCATAAACTATCTTGGGCATGTTTATACAGCAGTATTCAATATTTTTTCTTTGTGAAGTTCAAATATTGGAAAACTCCTGAAACAAAATGACAGCCTCAGTGGTATTTTTCTCAGACCACTATAGATGAGAATAAACATTGCAACAAAGGATTAACGATGAGAGTCCCTTGCTCCCAGCCCAGACAGGTTTGTGTTCCTTAGACTAAACCTTGGTCAGAGAAGTTCCTTACTGAAGAGAACCGTAGGGAATGCAGAAAGTCCCAATGTTGAATAAAAGCAAGTGTGGGTGGTTAGCTATAGTTAGAACATCTATGGCACTTCCACACAACCCCCACCCCCGTGCACCACTCCTCTCCCCCAGAGAAGATTGAGGGAACATTGCAATAGGAAACAGAGAGAATCTACTGTCAGGAAAAAAAAAAGGTTTTGTTGATTTCTTTGTTCCCTTTACATGTGATTATAGTCTCCTCTCTCCTCTCCTCGAAACTCCACCCTCCCTGCCTCTTCCCTAGTCCCTCCTCCTCTATTCTTCAGAAAAGAGGAGACCTCCATACTTACCCACCCTAGTTCATCAAGTCACATCAGGACTGAACATGTCCTATTCCCCAGTGGCCTAGCAAGGCAGTCATGCCAGTGGGAAGTGAGTCAAAAAGCAGGAAACAGAGTCCATGTCAGAGATAGTCCCTGCTCTCATTACTAGATAATCCACTTGAAGCCTGAGCTGCCCATTGACTATGTCTGTGTAGGGAGACTAGGTCCAGTCCATGCATGGTCTTTGGTTGGTGCTTTCAGTCTCCACAAGCCTTTCTGATTCCTGCTTAGTTGTCTCAATCGGTCTTCCTATGGAGTTCCTTGTCACCTCCATGCCCTTTTCTGCTTCTCCCCAATTTTCCACAAGACTCCTTATATTTTATCCTTTGCTTAACTGTGAGTCTCAGCATCTGTTTTGAACCACTGCTTAGTGGAGCCTCTCAGATGACAACTCTGCTGGACTCCTGCCTGCTAGCACAGCAGAGTATCTTTAAAAGCATCAGGGGTTGGCTCTCTTCCATGAGGTGGGTCTGGTTTGAGCTTCTGAAATCTCAAAACCCATCCTCAGTGACACACTTTCTCCAGTAAAGTTACACCTACTCCAACAAGAAGCACACATCTCCTAATAATGTCACTCCCTATGAGCATATGAGGGCCATTTTCGTTCAAACGACCATGAAATGGCAAAGCTATTACACATTTGAATTCAAAGAAGTTTTGGTTGTCTGCATAAAGTTTATATAAGATTACATCTGAGAGAGGGAGAGAGAGAGAGAGAGAGAGAGAGAGAGAGAGAGAGAGAGAGAGAGAGAGAGAGTAAGAAGTTTTCCTAAACCAGAAAAGATGACAAACATTATTAGTCATTGATAAACATGATAAGCTATCATTAAACACCTATAAAATGTATCACATATGGAAAACTAAAATATCTATACTAAATGACATGAGACAAAACTGAGGATCATAGTGTTTCATAAAACTAACTATAGACTACAGTATGATGTAGCATTTATCTATTCCTGGTCATTTATACAAAGTGAATGAAACTTAGGTCCATACAGTACTGTGTCTGTGTGTTTGTAGCATCTTTATACAATGAAGCAACTGCAGCAATTCATGCACACATCAGTGGGTAAATTGTCAACTGAAGTAAATCTATGCAATACTGTACAGTAGTATGCAGAAAGAGAAAATAAGAAAGGGCAACGAGTGAGAGAGAAAAGGTTGTTGATGCTGTAAATACTTGGATGGCTCTTTTTGACATGCATTTGTGTGTATAGTATATGTATATCCATGCATGTTAATGTGTTTGAGCCCATACATCTATAAGCATGCATATTTGAGGAAGCCAGAGGTTGACATCAGGTGGTTTTATCAATCAATATCTAGTTTATTTGACTGAAGCAGGTATTCAACTACACTCAGAGTTCACCGATGCACCTTCTGTACCCACTAGCCCCAGAGAGAAGTGAGAACTTCCAGGTGCCCATAGCTGGATTGAATGTGGAGATTTTAAAAGTAACATTACATAAGTAGACTACATATTTGTGGTTGTAAAGGACTGAGTAGTTTGTGAAAGGCTGGGATTTTGAATATATTTTTTAAAAAGAAGCCATAGGAACTGTTTTCCTTGGACTGCTTTAATCTTAAGTATGACTACAGTCACAGAAACTTAGGTATGTGTGAGTATTTCACAGAATTGACTCACATGCACACAGTCTGCATTACTATTAAATTGATGAAATAGAAAGCCCTTATTAAAGAAAGTGTGTTCACTGGAGATGGACTTTGGAATTTCAGAAGCCAAACAGAGGCACATTGGCCTCTATCTTCTTGCTTTTTGTCTGTGGTACCAGAAAATAGACCTTTTATCTTCCCCAGAACCATGTCTGCTTGTGTTCTGCCATGCCTCCCTCCATGATGAAAATTGGCTAAATTTTAGGCAATCCACAATTAAATGCTTTATTTACATACCACTGCAGAGGTCATGATGTCTCTTCACAGCAATAGTGCAATAACTAAGACAAATAGTATTATAAGATGTTTCTATCATGCTTTAAATTTTTATCTCAGAGTAGAAGCCAAAGGAAAAAGAAAAAAGCGGATGATGAACTCTAATTTGTCTTGTGTAGTGTTTAAACTTTCCATCTTGGAGAAAAGTGTGGGAACATGTAAGATGCACAGGGGAAGTTGACACCTGTGCATGATGG
Organism: Acomys russatus; assembly: GCF_903995435.1. Taxonomy (NCBI): domain Eukaryota; kingdom Metazoa; phylum Chordata; class Mammalia; order Rodentia; family Muridae; genus Acomys; species Acomys russatus. The sequence goes on from NC_067138.1 coordinate 6,657,611, forward strand.
TCCCAGAGCACTTATCTGCTTATCCTGGTGTTCTGGAGGCAGAGACAAGTAGAATTCTGTGATTTTTTTTGTCCAGCCTGGCCTACATAACAAGATGTAGGACAATCAAGACTACATTGTCTCAAAAATATTTAGAAAATAAATAAAAAGAAACAAGACAGTAAAAAATCTAGATATTCTTTATAAAAATTTTTAATTTATTAAATGTATATCCCAATCATGGCCCTTTATCTCATCTTCTCCTTTTTTCACACTCCCTCTCTCCTCTCTCCATGCCATCCCCTAGTACTCAGAATGGTAGAGGCCTCCTCCCTTAATCAACAGATCCCAGACTATCAAGTCACTTCAGGACTGCATGCATGCTCTTCCTCTCTTGCCTGGCAAGGCCACCTCACCCTCGGGAAGTGATTGAAGAACAGACAACCAAGTAGATGTTGGAGACTGCCTCTGGACCCCTTACTAGGTGAAGCACATGGAGACAGCTATCAGCTACATCTGAGCAGAGGGCCTGGGTTCTCTCTATGGCATATTCATCATCTTGCACTAAACTAAAGTCCAAGTGTATCAAAGACCTCAATATAAAACAAGACACAAAAACTCTACTAGCAAAAAATGTGGGAAGAGCCTTGAACCCATTGGCACAGGAGACAACTTCCTGAACAGAACACCAATAGGTCAGTCTCTAAGATCAACACTTAATAAATGGGATCATATGAAACTGAAAACTTCTGTAAAGCAAAAGAAACTCTCAATAGAACAATACAACAGTCCACAGACTGGAAAAAGATCTTCACCAACCCTACATTTGACCAAAGACTAATGTTAAGAATACATAAGGAACTCAAGAAGTTAAGCCAAATATCCCAATTAAAAATGGGATACAGAGTTAAACAGAGAGTTCTTAACAAAATAATATCAAATGGCTGAGAAACACTTAAATGCTCAACAGCCTTAGTTATCATGGATATAGAAATCAAAATAACTCTGAGATTCCATCTTGTAACTATCTGAATGTCTAATATAAAAAAACTCAAGTGGAGTTGAGTTGTGGAGAAAGGGAAAACTCCTCCATTGCTGGTGGGAGTGCAATCTTATATAGACATTTTGCAAATCAATCTGATGCTTTCTCAGAAAATTGGAAACAGCTCTACCCCAAGACCCATCTATACCACTCCTAAGCATATATCCCAAAGATTTTCCAACACATAAGGGCATTTCCTCAACTATGTTCATAGTGGCATTGTTTGTAATAGATAGAATCTGAAAACAACCCAGATATCCCTCAAAAGAAGATTGGATAAAGAAACTGTGGTACATCTACACAATGGAATGGTAATTATCTATTGAAAACAAGGACATCATGAAATTTTCATGCACATAAATGGATCTGGAAAATATCATCCTGAGTGGGTAAACCAGACCCAAAGACACACATGGTATATATTCACTTATAAGCAGATATACAGGATGACTACACTACAATCCACAAACCTAAGGAAGCTAAGTAAGAACGTAGTCCCTAGGAAGGATGCTTAATTCTCATTCAGAACTGCAAATAGAATAAACACTGGAAGTGGTTGAAGAGAGGGAATAGGAAGGGAGCCTTCTGTTAATGTCTTCTGGAAAACTCCACCCAGCAGGGAATAGAAGCAGATGCTGAGACTCAAAGCCATCTTTGGGCAGAGCACAGTGGATCTTTTGGAAAAATGTGGGGATAGAAGGACCTGGATGGGGCAGGAGCTCCACAAGAAGACCAAAGGAGCCAACAGATCTGGAACCAGGGGCATCTGGGGTGACTGATCCACCAAGGATGTATAACATATTCTAAAGGGGAAGTTCTGTTAGGCACAAATTGTCCAAAGGGAAGTGAGCAACAGGATGTTGTAAAGGGAATAAAACCCTCTACTGTGCAGTAATGTACCTTAAGCTCGGCATATAAGCAACCCAAAGGCTTCAGGAAGTTCCTGACATTTACCAGGTTCACTAGGCCCTCCGTCCCTTACCATATGTAAGCAATAAAGACTGCTGGGAGATCCTATCAGACAAGCTAAACAAACTGGAAGCAGCTAAGACTGACAGAGCTATCTGATAATGGCAACCTCTAACCTGCTGTACTACCTGCCTATTGTTTGTTGGGTTCCAACTTTCTAGCTTTCTCCCATGCTGGAGTGGGCTTTCATGATGCAGATCTCTTTGAGTTATTTCTGCCTCTATAAATTATGCTTCATATATATTCCTGTAAGTAGGAACTCTTGAAATCATTCATTTACAAAGTAGGACTTTGATGGCATCTGTACTCGGTGTTACCAAACTTGGATTGCCATATCTAAACAAAAGATTTCATGGCTAATCCATGCTAAAGTAAATATTTAGGATGATAACCAGGCAGAAATAAACAAGCTGTATTACAATTCATCCTTAAAAGTCAAAAATAAAAATACTTAATTATTTTCTTTTAAATTATAAAAAGAAAGCATACTATAATTTAATTCCAGCACTAAGGATGCAAATGCAAGTGGATATCAAAGAATTTTTTTTATTAATTTATTCTTGTTACATCTCAATGGTTATCCCATCCCTTGTATCCTCCCATTCTTCCCTCCCTCCCATTTTCCCCTTACTCCCCTCCCGTATGACTGTTCCTGAGGGGGACTTCCTCCCCCTGTATATGTTCATAGAGTACCAAGTCTCTTCTTGGTAACCTGCTATCCTTCCTCTGAGTGCCATCAGGTCTCCCCCTCCAGGGGACATGGTCAAATATGAGGCACCAGAGTACGTGAAAAAGCCATATCTCACTCTCCAGTCAACTGTGGAGAACATTCTGCCCATTGGCCAGGGACTCTAGATGAGAGAATCATGGGAGAATAGTAAAGTAGAAGGATCCAGAGGGTCCTAGAAACCTACAAGTAGAACATTATGATAGGCAGATTTGGGCCGAGGGGTCCCGCTCAAACTAAGGCACCAGCCAAGGGCAATACAGGCGGTAAACTTTAAACGCCTATCAAATAATTTTTTATGCTAGCCTGGGCTAAATATTGAGCTCAAGTCCAGCCAAAGCTATATAGTAGGACTTTGTCTTCTATCCCACAAAATTAATTTATAAACAAACTAATTTGTATTATATTTTATGTGATATTTGTTTGAGCCAGTTGCTATAGTTAGTATGTACAATATAGTACTATAATTTTGTTTGTATATCTGAGCAGTTTGAAAGTTTTAAACTAGGTTTGATATTATCATGAATGTAGTAATTCTGTCAATAAGAACAACTGAATTTTTATAGTAAAAATATATATACAAACTACATATGCAAATTAATAGCACTTCAAAATGTTTATGATAGAAATGTTAGAAATAAAAATTGTAAAGATATACAAGAAACTAAGTTGAGACATGTCAAATAGAAATAATTTTGTTTACTTTCCGGTAACTGAAGCTCTACAGAACTACAGGGATCTTCCTTGTGAGGTGTATGATTGTCTGAAAAGTCTAAGGGACCAATTTTCTTGATGTCTTTCACCCTGACTTGAAATGCAAACAGACTAAGAAAATTCTTCAACAAACTTTTCTAACTTTTATATTACCAGCCATCTTAAAACCTATTCGATGGTACAACTAAAAGCAATTAAGACCAACTGGGACCTGCCTAAATTGGGTGGACCTTGCTTTCCAATGTGTAAAACAACTACCTATCAGTGGGAGATGAGCCCAGAACACTATGTGCACAGAATTCACACACTCCCTCCTGTGATTTTTTTTCTTTTTTTTTTTTTTATTAATTTATTCTTGTTACATCTCAATGTTTAACCCATCCCTTGTATCCTCCCATTCCTCCCCCCCGCCCATTTTCCCATTATTCCCCTCCCCTATGACAGTTCCTGAGGGGGATTACCTCCCCCTGTATATTCTCATAGGGTATCAAGTCTCTTCTTGGCTACCAGCTGTCCTTTCTCTGAGTGCCACCAGGTCTCCCCCTCCAGGGGACATGGTCAAATGTGAGGCACCAGAGTACGTGAGAAAGTCATATCACACTCTCCACTCAACTGTGGAGAATATTCTGACCATTGGCTAGATCTGGGAAGGGGTTTAAAGTTTACCTCCTGTATTGTCCTTGGCTGGTGCCTTAGTTTGAGCAGGACGCCTGGGCCCAAATCTGCCTATCATATTGTTCTACTTGTAGATTTCTAGGACCCTCTGTATCCTTTTATTTTGCTATTCTCCCATGCATCTCTCATTTAGAGTCCCAATAGGATGCCCTCCCCTCTGTCCTAGTTTCCTGGTAAGTGAGGCTTTCGTGGGACATAGCCCTTGGGCTAGTATGCAGATATAAGTGAGTATATACCATTTGAGTCTTTCTGTTTCTGGGTTAACTCACTCATTATGATCATTTCTGGCTCAGTCCATTTATCCACAAATTTCGGGAATTCCTTGTTTTTAATTGCTGGGTAGTATTCCATAGTGTATATGTACCACAGTTTCTTTATCCACTCTTCTACTGAGGGACACTTAGGCTGTTTCCATGTTCTGGCTATTATGAATAAGGCTGCTATGAACATGGTTGAGCAAAGTTTCTTGTTGTGTGCTGGAGCATCTTCTGGGTATATTCCAAGGAGTAGAATAGCTGGGTCTTGAGGAAGCCCTATTCCCATTTTTCTGAGATAGCACCAGATAGATTTCCAAAGTGGCTGTACTAGTTTGCATTCCCACCAGCAATGAAGGAGTGTTCCTCTCTCTCCACATCCTCGCCAGCATGTGGTGTCGCTTGAGTTTTTGATCTTAGCCATTCTGATGGGTGTAAGATGGAATCTCAGAGTTGTTTTGATTTGCATTTCCCTGATGACTAAGGAGGTTGAGCATTTCTTTAAGTGTTTCTTAGCCATTTGATACTCCTCTGTTGAGACTTCTCTGTTTAGTTCCAAGCCCCATTTCTCAATTGGGTTATTCGGTTTGGTGGTGGTTAATTTCTTGAGTTCTTTATATATTTTGGATATTAGACCTTTGTCAGATGTAGGGTTGGTGAAGATCTTTTCCCAGTCTGTAGGCTGTTGCTTTGTTCTCTTGACAGTGTCTCCTGCCTTACAGAAGCTTCTCAGTCTCATGAGGTCCCATTTATTAATGGTTGACATTAAGGCCTGGGTGTTCTGTTCAGGAAGTTGTCTCCTGTGCCAATATGTTCCAGGCTCTTTCCCACTTTTTCCTTAAGTGGCTTAGTGTCTCTGGTTTTATGTTGAGGTCTTTAATCCACTTGGATTTGAGTTTTGTGCAAGGTGACAAATATGGGTCCAGTTGCATTTTTTTACCATAGACCTCCAGTTAGACCAGCACCATTTGTTGAAGATGCTATCCTTTTTCCATTGAATGGATTTGGCTTCTTTGTCAAAAATCAAGTGACCATATGTGTGTGGCTTCCTATCTGGGTCTTCGATTCGATTCCACTGATCAACCAGCCTGTTGCTGTGCCAGTACCATGCTGTTTTAATTACTATTGCTTTATAGTACAGTTTGAGATCAGGTATGGAGATTCCTCCGGAGCACCTTGTATTGTACAAGATTGTTTTAGCTATTCTGGGTTTTTTGTTTTTCCATACGAAGTTCAGAATTGAACTTTCAATGTCTTTAAAAAATTGTGTAGGTATTTTGATAGGGATTGCATTGAATCTGTAGATTGCTTTTGGTAGGATGGCCATTTTTACTATGTTAATTCTCCCAATCCATGAGCAAGGAAGATCATTCCATCTTCTCAGGTCATCTTCAATCTCTTTCTTCAGAGTTTTAAAATTTTTTTCATACAAGTCCTTCACTTGCTTAGTTAGGGTAACTCCTAGATATTTTATATTGCTTGTGGCTAATGTGAAGGGTGTGGTTTTCCTAATTTCTTCCTCTGCAAGCTTGTCATTTGTGTATAGGAAGGCTACAGACTTTTTTGAGTTAATTTTGTATCCAGCCAATCTGCTGAAGGTGTTTATCAGCTTTAGGAGTTCTCTGGTGGAATTTTGAGGGTCACTTATGTACCCTATCATATCATCTGCAAATAGGGATAATTTGACTTCCTCCTTTCCCATTTGGATACCCTTGATCTCCTTTTGTTGTCTTATTGCTCTGGCTAGAACTTCGAGTACTATATTGAAGAGATATGGAGAGAGTGGGCAGCCTTGCCTTGTTTCCGATTTTAGAGGAATTTCCTTGAGTATCTCACCATTTACGTTGATTTTGGCTATTGGCTTGCTGTATATAGCCTTTATTATGTTGAGGAAAGTGCCTTGTATCCCCAATCTCTCTAAAACTTTAAATATGAATGGGTGTTGAATTTTATCAAATGCTTTCTCTGCATCCAAGGAGATGATCATGTGGTTTTTTATTTTCAGTTTGTTTATATGGTGGATTACATTGATGGATTTCCGTATATTAAACCATCCCTGCATGCCTGGAATGAAGCCTACTTTGTCATGATGAATGATATCTTTGATGTGTTCCTGTATTCGTTTTGCAAGTATTTTATTTGATATTTTTCCATCTATGTTCATAAGAGAAATTGGTCTGAAATTCTCTTTCTTTGTTGAGTCTTTGTGAGGTTTAGGTATCAATGAGACTATGGCCTCATAGAATGAATTTGGTAATTTTCCATCCATTTCTATCTTTTGGAGTAGCTTGAAGAGTATCGGTATTAGCTCGCCCTTGAAGGTCTGGTAGAATTCTGCACTGAAACCATCTGGCCCTGGGCTTTTTTTGGTTGGGAGACCATCGATGATTGCTTCTATTTCTGTAGGGGAAATGGGACTATTTAGCTTGTTTATCTGTTCTTCATTCAACTTTGTCAAGTGAAATTGATCAAGAAAATCGTCCATTTTCATTAGATTTTCAAATTTTGTGGCGTATATGCCTTCAAAGTAGGATCTTATGATTCTTTGAATTTCTTCAGTGTCTGTTGTTATGTCTCCCTCTTCATTTCTGATTTTGTTGATTTCAATACTGTCTCTCTGCCTTTTAGTTAGTTTGGCTAATGGTCTGTCTATCTTGTTGATTTTCTCAAAGAACCAGCTTTTGGTTTGGTTGATTCTTTGGACTGTTTTCTTAGTTTCTAATTTGTTAATTTCAGCCCTGAGTTTGATTATTTCCAGGCGTCTACTTCTCTTGGGTGTTTCTGCTTCTTTTTTTTCTAGGGCTTCCAGTTGTGTTGTTAAGCTGCTTATGTGCGATGTTTCCAATTTCTTTTTAAAGGCACTTAGTGCTATGAATTTTCCTCTTAGCACTGCTTTCAATGTATCCCACAAATTTGGGTATGTTGTTTCTTAATTTTCATTGAATTTCAGAAACTCCTTGATTTCTTTCTTAATTTCTTCCCTGACCCAGGTGTCATTTAGCAGAGAGGTGTTTAGTTTCCACATACATGTAGGCTTTTTGTTATTTCTGTTGTTGTTGAATTGCAGCCTAAGAGCATGGTGATCTGATAGGATACAAGGTATTATTTCAATCCTCTTGTATCTGTTGAGGCTTGCTTTGTGGCCTACGATGTGATCAATTTTGGAGAAGGTTCCATGGGGTGCAGTGAAGAAGGTGTATTCTTTCTTGTTTGGGTGAAAGGTTCTATAGATATCTGTTAGATCCATTTGACCCATGGCATTGGTTAATGATGTTATTTCTCGGCTTAGTTTCTGTTTCAATGACTTATCCTTCAGTGAGAGTGGGGTGTTGAAGTCTCCCACTATTATTGTGTGGGGATTGATGTGTGGTTTAAACTTTTTTAGGAGATCTTTTACAAATGTGGGTGCCCTTGTATTGGGAGCATAGATGTTCAGAATTGTGATGTCATCTTGGTTGACTTTACCTTTGATTAATTTTGGTTGAAAGTCTATTTTGTTCCATACTAAAATGGCTATGCCTGCTTGCTTCTTGTGACCATTTGCTTGGAATATTTTTTTCCAACCTTTTACCCTGAGGTAATGCCTTTCATTATGGGTCAGATGTCTTTCTTGGATGCATAAGAATGTTGAATCTTGTTTATGTACCCATTCAGTTAGTCTGTGTCTTTTTATTGGAGAATTGAGGCCATTGATGTTGAGAGATATTAATGACCAGTGACTGTTGTTTCCAGTCGAGTGTTTGTGTAGTTGTGTTTTTGCCATGGGATAGTTATCTATTTCCTGGGTAGTTTTGGTTGTAGCTTGACCCTTTGGGATGGAGTTTTCCTTCTAGTACCTTCTGTAAAGCTGGATTTGTGGATAGGTACTGTTTGAATTTGTTTTTGTCATGGAATATTTTGTTTTCTCCATCAATGGTTATTGATAATTTTGCTGGGTAAAGTAGTCTGGCCTGGCATCTGTGGTCTCTTAGGGTTTGCAGGATCTCTGTCCAGGCCCTTCTGGCTTTTATGGTCTCTGCTGAGAAGTCGGGTGTAATTCTGATAGGTTTACCATTAAATGTTATTAGGCCCTTTTCCCTTGCAGCTTTTAATATTTTTTCTTTGTTCTGCATGTTTTGTGTTTTGATTATTATGTGGCGGGCAGTTTTTCTTTTCTGGTCAATTCTATTTGGTGTTCTGTAGGCCTCTTGTATGTTTATAGGCATCTCTTTCTTTAGATTGGGGAAATTTTCTTCTATGATTTTGTTGAGAATAGTTTCTGGGCCCTGGAGTCTGATGTCTTCTCTTTCTTCAATGCCTATTATCCTCAGATTTCTTCTTTTCATGGTGTCCTTAATTTCTTGGATGTTTTGTGTCAGGAGTTTTCCAGATTTGGCATTTTCTTTAATGGTTGATTCAATATCTGTGATTGTATCTTCTAGACCTGAGATTCGTTCTTCCATCTCATGGATTCTGTTAAAGAAGCTCACCTCTGTGTTGCTTGCCTTCTTCTCTGAGGTCTCACGTTCTCGTTTTTCTTCTGTCTGTGTGTTTATCATTGAATCCATTTTCATTTTCAGATCTTGAACTGATTTTTTGATTTCCTTCATCTGATTTTTTGTGTATTCCTGAGTTTCTTCCATTGCCTCTTTATAGGTCTTCAGAGCTTGAACCGTTTTCTTTATTTCTTTCATCTGGTTGTTTGCATTTTCCTGCAATTTTTCCAGTTCCACTCTATGTGCTTCTTTTATGTCTCTCACCTGTTTGTCTGCGTCTTCCTGCATTTGATTACGAATTTTATTTGTTTCCTCCATTATCATCCTCATTACTAAGGATTTGAGGTCATTTTCTTGTATTTCCGTTGTATTTGAGTTCTCTGGGTTGTTTTCTTTGGGATAGCTGGAGACTGGAGACGCCATGTTGTTTTGGGGTTTTTTGCGTATGCTTTTTCGTTGTCCTTTAGGTATCTTGGCATCTTTGTTTTTGTTGGGTAGCTTCCATAATTGGATGGAGGGTGTCTGACGATAGATTCACTTATTTTCTCACGATTTCCCTAGGCTGTGAGCTCAAAGCTTCACTGGTGTGGATGTTAGGAGGTTAGCCCTGTTGTTCTGGTCTCTCACATCCAGTGATCTTCAGCCCCCCTGTGCTGTGTATTTTGCAATTGTTCTGGGTCTCTGAATGAGCGTTGGGTCAGGTCAAGGTATCCACAGCCTTCTGTGTTCCCTGCCAAGTCCAGCCAGGAACACTGGCCCTGAACCACGGGCTGAACTCAGCTAGATTCTCAGGGCCTGAACTGTCTGCCGAGCTCAGCTAGGGATTCTGGGCCCAAAATGCGCACAGGGTCCAGCCAAAATTTTTGGGCTGGGACTACGCACCAAGCTCTGCTAGGGCCTTTTGGCCCAAAGTGCGTGCTGTGGTCAGTTATTGACTCAGGGCCCGAACTGACTCCCAATCTCAGCCAGGAACTCTGGATTCAAACTGCACACTGTGTCCAACCAGAGTCTTAGAGCTGGTGGAACCGAGCGCTCTGTCCAGCCTGTGCCACAGCAGGAGAACTGCGGTTGCTCTGAGTTAGCGCCTGTGGTTCAACCAAAGGCTCCGCCCAGACTGTGTCACCGCAGGGGAGCTGCTGCTTAGCTGAGGTGGTGTCTAAGATGGAACTGCGCACTCCACCAAGCCTGCGCCACAGCAGGAGACCTGCGGCTGTTCTGAGTTAGCACCAATGGTGGAACCAAGTGCTCTTCCCAGACTGTGTCACCGCAGGGGAGCTGCCGCTGAGCTGAGGTGGCACCTAGGGTGGAACTGAGTGCTTGGCTAAGCCTGCGCCACAGCAGGAGAACTGCGGCTGCTCTGAGTTAGCGCCTGTTTTGGAACCAAGCGCTCCGCCCAGACTGTGTCACTGCAGGGGAGCTGCCGCTGAGCTGAGGTGGTGCCTAGCATGGGGCTGTGCACTCGACTAAGCCTGCGCCACAGCAGGGGAGCTGTGGACGAAGCTGAGTTAGTGCCTCTGGCAGAATTGCTTGCTGGGCTGGGCCAGTACCCGGGACTCTGGGGCCGAACGTTCCGCCGAGTCCAGTCTGGGTCCGAAGTCTCCACGCGACCCAAATCCTGCCCCGAGTCCCCTCTCCCGCAGCAACTCCCACCAGCCACCACACCAATCGCCTCCACCGGAAGGCTATGAGCTGCAAACCTCAGCCGCCGCTGCTGGTGCCGCTGGTGCTACTGCCTCTGCCGCTGCCGCTCCGATCAGAGAAAATCCACGCTCCTCCCGTGTGCAGGGGCACGCAGGTCCTCCGCACCCTGGTCCCTCCGAACCGTGGAGCACTCCCGCTGCCGTGATGTTCGGACCTCGGTGTTCCTGGCTCAGAAATCTGTGCAATTCCCTGAATTGTTCACTGGAGCCTCCAAATGCGGTCCACATTGCTCGCCGCCATCTTGAAAAATAAAACCTCCCTCCTGTGATTTTGTCTTGAAATAAATGCACCAGTCATATAGTGTCCTTGCTTGGAGAGGCAGTGAGCTAATACCTCACCCTCTTCAGTCATATTTTGTACTTCACGTGGCTCTTTGACTAAACTGTGAACCATCATGACAATTAATAATATGAAATTCACTTTCACTTCATAAAATAATGTTTTCCTAAAAGTTAGTTTCCCTTGGAGATACTCAAATTTACTTGTTGCATATTACACACAGATTTAATTATTAGAAATTTAATTATTTTCTACTTAGTAATAGGTCAGCTATCTCACTTGTATTTTGTCCATAATTTGGAATGTGTAACTACTCTGTATAATATGGATGACTTGCTATATTTTTATCTACTAGTTTTTAAATTAACATTTGTTGGAAAATCCAAACAACTCTCAAGTACTTGTTATCTCATTTCTTATGAGAGACATGTTGTCTCTATAGTTGGGTTTTTTGATTAGACTGCATGTGCAACTCAAATTAATTCATTATGTTCATTCCTATACATTATAAAAGCATTTGTAATCTTAAAACAAACTTCACAGTTTGAAAGTCTTCATCAAAATTATTTAATTATAAGCAATTTCTAATTTTAGTATTCATTTTATAACTTTTGAATACCAAAAATTGACAGACTACACAGAAGGTGCTATGATAAAATAAATGAGCAACATGATTAAAGAGGATCAAAAATACTGTGGTTATTCCTGTGTTTTTCCTAATGCAAAAGATATGCTATCTTAAAAGTAAAGATTCAATTAGACAGATGAAAATGGCACATATATGTATACACATATATATGAACTTTGTGATTCATGAGACTGAAAATGAAGTCTCTGCTTCCTTAATGTGAGATCAAACACAGAAAATAACCATTTATGAGTGAGAAGAGCCTTCTTTAGGTACCAGACCTCAAACACCTTCAATTCATTCTGCCTATGCTAATTTTTTAGTTAATATATTTATTTATTCACTTTACATCCTGGTTGGAACCCCATCCCTTTTCACTTCCCAGCTCTACCCTCCTTCTATGTCCCCCTTCTTCCTTCCACTATTCCTCAAAAAAAGGGAGCGCCTCACCCCCACTCCCCACCCTGCCACTTCCCATCTACCCCAGCTCATCAAGTTACATCAGGACTGTGCCTGTCCTCTTCCCCTGTGGCCTGTCAAGGTAGTCCTGGCAGAGGGAAGTAATCAAAAAGCTCGCAAGACAGTCCACGTCAGAGACAGCCACAGCTTCCCATACTAAAGGACCCACATGAAGCCTGAGCTGCCCATTGGCTACATCTTTGTACCAGGCCTAGGTCTAGTCCATGGCAGGTTCTTGGTTCATGATTAATTGGCACTGTTGCTCTCCTGGTGAAGCTCTTGTCACCTCCAGGTCCTTTTTTCCTTCTCCCAAATTTTCCACAAGACTCCCTAAATATAGGCAGATTTTGACTCTGAGTATCAGCATCTGTTTTGAAGCACTGATGGGTCAAGCCTCCTAGGCTCCTGTCTAGAAACATAGCAGGGTATCCTTAGTTAATAGTGTCAGGTGTTGGTTCTATCTCATGGGGTGAGTCTGGGATTGGACCAGGCATTGGTTGGAGGTTCCCTCAACCTCTGATTTATCCCTCTTATGCAGGGAAAATTGTGAGTCAAAGTTTCTATAGGTGTGTTGTTGTTTTCCTATCAATATGAGGAACTTGTCTAGTTAGAGGATATCCTATTCAGTCTCTATGGTCCCTGAAACTAGGAGACTTTGCCAAAGACCCTCTCATATTTTCCCTGGAGCTTATCCTGAATTAGGTCTCCAGTTTGTCCCAGAGATGCTGCCACTCATAGTTTCTCTTTTCTCTAAATGTTCTCTGTCCTCTTAATCAATCCTGTTGTACCCACGCTCATATCTTTCTGTGCTTCCACTCCTAGAGTGTTCCATTTCTTCAACTACTACCTCTGTGTATTCTATTTTCTTTCCTAAGTGAGATTTATGGATGATCACTTGGATCCTCCTTGTTACTAATCTTTGGGTCTAAGCATTGTAATATGTTTATCCTGTGCTATATCACTAAAGTCCACTTTAAACATACCATGTGTCTTTCTGATCTGGGTTACCTCACTCAGGATGTTTTCTAGTTCCATCCATTTCCCTGCAACTTTCACATTTCTTTTTGGTTTTTTTAATATTTTATTAATTTATTCATATTACATCTCAATTGTTAGCCCATTCCTTTTATCCTTCCATTCCTCCCTCCCTCCCGTTTTCCCGCTATCCCCTCCCCTATGACTGTGACTGAGGGGGACCACCTCTTCCTGGATACACTCATAGGGTATCAAGTCTCTTCTCGGTAACCTGCTATCCTTCCTCTGAGTGATACTAGGCTTCCCTTAAGGGCACTTGATCAAAACCAGAGTTAAGGTGAAAGTCAGTCCCCACTCTCCACTCAACGGTGAAGAATGTCCTGTCCATTGTCTATATCAGGGTAGGGGTTCGAAGTTTACTGCTCATATTTTGCCTTTGGCTGGTGCCATAGTTTGAGCAGGACCCCTGGACCTAGATCTACCTGTCATAGTGTTCTTCTTGTAGGTTTCTAGGACCTTCTGCATCCTTCTATTTCCCCATTCTCCCATGCTTCTCTCACCTAAAGTCCTAATAGGATGGCCTCCCCTCTGACCCACTTTCCTGGTAAGTGAAGACTTTCATAGGACATGCCCCTTGGACTGATGTTTCAATATGAGTGAGTATATACCTTGACTCTTTTGCTTCTGGGTGAACTCACTCATTATGATCATTTCTAGTTCAATCCATTTGTCAACAAATCCTGGGAATTCCTTGTTTTTAGTAGCTGAGTAGTATTCCATAGTGTAAATGTATCACAGTTTCTTTATCCATTCTTCTACTGAGGGACACTTAGGCTGTTTCCATGACCTGGCTATTATGAATAAGGCTACTATGAACATGGTTGAGCGTATGTCCCTGTTGTGTGTTGGATAATTTTCTGAGTATATTCCAAGGAGTAGAATATCTGGGTCTTGAGGAAGCCCTATTCCTATTTTTCTTAGAAGTCACCAGATAGATTTCCAAAGTGGTTGTACCAGTTTGCATTCCCACCAGCAATGAAGGAGTGTTCTTCTTTCTCCACATTCTCACCAGCATGTGGTGTCACTAGAATTTTTTATTTTAGCCATTCTAATGGGTGTAAGATGTAATCTCAGTGTCATTTTGATTTGCTTTTCTCTGATGACTAATAATGCTGGGTATTTCTTTAAGTGTTTCTTAGCCATTTGATATTCCTCTGTTGAGAATTCTCTGTTTAGTTCTTAGCCCCATTTCTTAATTGGGTTATTTGGTTTGGTGATGTTTAATTTCTTGAGGTCTTTATATATTTTGGATATTAGACCTTTGTCAGATGTAGGGTTGGTGAAGACCTTTCCCCAGTCTGTAGGCTGTTGCTTTGCTCTGTTGACAGTGTCTCCTGCCTTACAGAAGCTTCTCACCTCATGAGGTTCCATTTATTAATTGTTGACATTAAGGCCTGGGCTATTGGTGTACTGTTCAGGAAGTTGACTTCTGTGCCAATGTGTCCCAGGCTCTTCCCCAATTTTTCCTCTAATCAATTTAGCATCTCTGGTTTTATGTTGAAGTCTTTAATCCACTTGGACTTGAGTTTTATGCATAGTGACAAATATGGGTCTAATTGCATTTTTCTACATGTAGACATCCAATTAGACCAGCACCATTTGTTGAAGATGCTATCCTTTTTCTATTGAACGGATTTGGCTTCTTTGTCAAAAATCAAGTGATCATATGTGTGTGGATTCTTATCTGGGTCTTTGATTCAATTCCACTGATACACCAGCCTGTTGCTGAGCCAGTCCCATGCTGTTTTAATTACTATTGCTCTATAGTACAGCTTGAGATCGGGTATGGAGTTCCTTCAGAGGATCTTTTATTGTATAGGATTGTTTTTGCTATTCTGAGCTTTTGGTTTTTCCATATGAAGTTGAGAATTGATCTTTTAATATATTCAAAATATTTTGTAGGTATTTTGATAGTGATTGCATTGAATCTGTAATTTGCCTTTGGTAAGATGGCCATTTTACTATGTTAATTCTCATGATCCATGAACATCGTAGATCCCTCCATCTTCTTTTTTGTTTGTTCGTTCGTTGCTTTTTTAGTTTTTCTTTTTTTTAATTTTTTAAATTTTTTTATTAATTTATTCTTGTTACATCTCAATGGTTATCCCATCCCTTGTATCCTCCCATTCTTCCATCCCTCCCATTTTCCTCTTATTCCCCTCCCCGATGACTGTTTCTGAGGGGAATTTCCTCCCCCTGTATATGCTCATAGGGTATCAAGTCTCTTCTTGGTAACCTGCTATCCTTCCTCTGAGTGCCACCAGGTCTCCCTCTCCAGGGGACATGGTCAATTATGAGGCACCAGAGTTCATGTGAAAGTCATACCCCACTTGCCACTCAACTGTGGAGAATGTTCTGTCCATTGGCTAGATCTGGGTAGGGGTTTAAAGTTTACCGCCTGTATTGTCCTTGGCTGGTGCCTTAGTTTAAGCGGGACCGATGTCATCTTCAATCTCTTTTTTTCAGAGATTTAAAGTTTTTTCAAACAAATCTTTCACTTGCTTGGTTAGAGTTACTCCTAGATATTTTAAATTGATTGTGGTTATTGTGAAGGGTGTAGTTTCTTAATTTCTTCCTCTGCATGATTGTCATTTGTATATAGGAAGGCTACTGACTTTTTTGAGGTTTTTGTTTTATCGAGTCAATTTGCTGAAGGTGTTTATCAGCTGTAGTAGTGCTCTGGTGGAATTTTGGGGGTCACCTATATACACTATCATATCATCTGCAAATAGGGATAATTTGACTTCTTCCTTTCCCATTTGGATCCCCTCGATCTCCTTTTGATGTCTTATTGCTCTGGCTAGAATTTCAAGAACTATATTGAAGAGATATGGAGAAAGTGGGCAGCCTTGTCCGGTCCTTGATTTTAGAGGAATTTCCTTGAGTATCTCTCCATTTAATTTGATGTTGGCTATTGGCTTGTTATATATAGCCTTTATTATGTTTATGTATATGCCTTGTATTCCCGATCTCTCCAGTACTTTAAACATGAATGGGTGTTGGATTTTGTCAAATGCTTTTTCTGCATCTAAGGAGATGATCATGTGGTTTTTGGCTTTCAGATTGTTTATATGGTAGATTACATTGATGGATTTCCATATGCATGCCTGCCTGGTCATGGTGAATGATGTCTTTGATATGTTCTTGTATTCATTTTTTGAGTATTTTATTGAGCATTTTTGCATCAATGTTCCTAAGAGAAATTGGTCTGAAATTCTCTTTTTTTGTTGGGTCTTTGTGGGGTTTAGGTATCAATGTTACTATGGCTTCATAGAAAGAATTTGGTAATGTTCCATTCCTTCTATCTTTTGGAATAGCTTGAAGAGTATGGGTATTAGCTCCTCTTTGAAAGTTTGGTAGAATTCTGTGCTGAAACCATCTGGCCCTGGGCTTTTTTTGGTTGTGAGACTACCAATGATTGCTTCTACTTCTATAGGCAAAATAGGGCTTTTTAATTCATTTATCTTATGTTGATTCAATTTTGGCAAATGAAATTGGTCGAGAAAATTGTCCATTTCTCTTAGATTTTCAAATTTTATGGCATAGATGCCTTTATAGTAGGTTCTTATGCTTCTTTGTATTTCTTCAGTGTCTGTTGTTATGTCTCCCTTTTCATTTTTTGATTTTGTTGATTTGGATACTGTCTCTCTGCCTTTTAGTTAGTTTGGCTAACAATTTGTCTATCTTGTTGATTTTCTCAAAGAACCAGCTCTTGGTTTTGTTGATTCTTTGGACTGTTTTCTTAGTTTCTAATTTATTAATTTCAGCCCTGAGTTTGATTATTTCCAGATGTTTACTCCTCTAGAGGTGTTTCTACTTCTATTTTTCTAGGGCTTCCAGATGTGTCATTAAATTGTTTATGTGGGATGTTTCCACTTTCTTTCTTAAGGCACTTACTGCTATGAATTTTCCTCTTAGCACTATTTTCATTGTGTCCTACAAATTTGGGTATGTTGTTCCTTCATTTTCATTGAATTTCAGGAAGTCCTTTATTTCTTCCTTGAGTCAGGTGTCATTAAGGAGAGAGTTGTTTAGTTTCCATGTGTATGTAGGCTTTTTGTTATTTCTGTTGTTTTGAAGTCCAGCCTTAGACTATGGGGATCTGAC
This sequence comes from Acomys russatus, assembly GCF_903995435.1. Lineage (NCBI taxonomy): Eukaryota > Metazoa > Chordata > Mammalia > Rodentia > Muridae > Acomys > Acomys russatus. The sequence goes on from NC_067138.1 coordinate 6,674,655, forward strand.
AGGATACAAGGTATTATTTCAATCTTCTTATATCTGTTGTGGCTTGCTTCATTCATGTTATCAATTTTAGAGAATGTTCCACAGGGTGCTGAGAAGAAGATAGAATCCTTTGTGTTTGGGTTAAAAGTTCTGTAAATATCTGTTAGATCCACTTGATTCATGACATTGGTTAATGGAGTCATTTCCCAGCTAAGTTTTTGATTCAAAGACCCATCCTTCAGTGAAAGTGGGGTGTTGATATCTCCTACTAATAATGTGTGGGGATCAATGAAAGGTTTAAGCTTTGTTAATAGCTCTTTTCAAATGTGGGTGCCCTTGTGTTAGGAGCATAGATGTTCAAGATTCTAATGTCTTCTTGGTTGACTTTACCTTTGATGAGTATGAAGTATTCTTCCTCGTCCCTTTTGATTAATTTTGGTTGAAAGTCTACTTTATTAGATATTAGAATGGCTACACCAGCTTGCTTCTTGTGATCATTTGCTTGGAATATTTTTCCTCAACATTTTCCTCCGTGGTAAAGTCTGTCCTTGTGAGAGAGATGTGTTTCTTGAATGCAGAAGAATGTTGGGTCATGTTTATGCATCCACTCAGTTAATCTGTGTCTTTTTATTGGAGAATTGAGACCATTGATGTTGAAAGATATTAATGTCCAGTGACTGTTAGGTCCCTTCATTTTTGCTGTTTGTTACAGTCAAGAGTTTGTGAGGTTGTGATTTTGCGCTGGTATAGTTATTTATTTCCTATGTAGTTTTGGTTGTAATTTGACCCTTTGTGCTGGAGTTTCCTTCTAGTAACTTCTATAAAGCTGGATTTGTGGTTAGGTACTGTTTGAATTTGTTTTTGTCATGGAATATCTTGTTTTCTTTGTCAATGGTTATTGGTAATTTCACTGGGTATAGTAGTCTGGCCTGGCATCTGTGTTCTCTTAGGGTTTGCAGGACCTCTGTCCAGTCACTTCTGGCTTTCAAGGTCTCTGCTGAGAAGTCGGGTATAATTCTGATAGGTTTGCCATCATATGTTACTCGGACTTTTTCTCTTCCTGCTTTTAATATTTCTCTTTGTTCTGTATAATTTGTGATTTTATTATTCTGGTCTATTCTATTTGGTGTTCTGTAGGCCTCTTGTATGTTCATATGCATCTCCTTCTTCCAATTGGGGAAATTTTCTTCTATGATTTTGTTAAAGATATTTTCTGGGCTGTGGAGTCAGGTGTCCTCTCTTTCCTCAATACCTATTATTTCCAACTTTCATCTTTTCATCGTGTCCTTGATTTCTTGGATGTTCTGTGTCAGGAACTTTTCAGATTTAGCATTTTCTTTGATGATTGGTTCAAGTTCTATGATTGTATCTTCAAGTCCTGCTATTCGTTCCTCAATTTCTTGGATTTTGTTAGATAAGGTAACCTCTGTGATGCTTTATTCTCTGATGCCTCTTAATCACGTTTTTCTTTTGTGTGTTCCTTTATCATAGCTTCCATTTTATCTTCAGATCTTGAACTGTTTTAACAATTTCCTTCATCTGGTTGTTTGTATTTTTCTGAAATTCTTCCAGTGCCTCTCTATATGACTCTTTGTCTTCAGCCTGCTTAGTTGCCTCCTCCTGCAGTTGTTTACAGATTTTATTCGTTTCTTCCATTATCATCTGCCTTACTAAGGACTTGAGGTTATTTTCTTGTATTTTGTATGTGTTTGGGTTCTCCGGGTTGCTTTCATTGGGATTTCTGGGATCTGGAAATGCCAAAATGTTTTGGGTTTTGTTTGTGTTCTTTCGCTGTCCTCTTGTCATTTTGCTGTCTCTGATGTTACGATGTAGCTTCTGGTGCCCTTCACTGGTTGAGAGTGGATAGTTGGTGAATGATTATAGGTCACGTGCCCTTGCCTGTGGGGGTCAGGGAGTATTTCCCTGGAACCAGCAGGTGATCTGTTTTCCACTCCTGGAGATTTTGCTCTACACCTTAGGCTCCAAACTGAGTCAGCAGAAGTAGGTTTCTATCTGGACCCTTTCACCTTACTGCTGTAATTCAGATCAGCTGCTTTGGGACCTAGAACAAGGTCAGCCCACAATCGCTCTGGTTAGGTAGGTTGGTTCCAGCTGCCTGTACTTTCTGTCACTTTGTAGCCAAGACCCCAGCTGGATCAGATCTTCTGGGCTGTAGCTGTCTATTAGCTCTGCCTCTAAACACTGCAGAGGTGTCCAGCCTCACCCTAGAGCATGGGAGATCCTGCCGGGTCTGTGGGAGCTGATCCAGTTAGGTTCTGTCTGTTGGAGAGTGCAGGATCAGTACAGAACAGCCCAGAGACAGGGCTGTTTCAGATCGTGGGCAGACTCCAAGGTGCTTGCACTTTCCACGACCCTGTAGGCAGGACCACTCACAGATCCTTAGAGCTGTAGTCACATTTTGGGTCAGCAATTAGACACCACAGGGGTGTCTAGCATCTCCCTAGGCCATGTGCAAACCTGCCGGGCCTGTGCAAGATGATCCAGTTAGATTCTGTCTGTTAGAGAGTGCAGGATCAGTACGTGGTGGCCCAGAGACAGGACAGCTTCAGACCATTGGCAGGCTCCAAGGTGCTTGCACTTTCCTCAACCCTGTAGGAGGGACCACTCACAGATCTGAAGAGCTGTGGTCACCTTTTAGGTCAGTGATTCAACACTGCAAGGGTGACCAATCTCTCCCAAGAGCATGGGAGATCCTGCTGGGCTCGTGGGAGCAGTCCAAGCTGGGTCCTAATTGCCCCTGTTTGCAGGCTCAGTCCATTTTTTCTGGCTCTAGATTGGGCCCAAGATGGCCCACGAGCTGCACTCCCACTCTAGCTGTTTTTGGTGGGCCCTGCCACCTGTGTTTCCACTCGGCCTGGGGGACCTCCGCAGTTTGATGTGGGGTGGGTAGAGGGATCCAAGGGCAGTTTTACCTTGTTCCCTGAGACTCCTCAGGCCAGGGGCTCTGGTGTACCACTGCCCCACACAGTGAGTTTGTGCTTTATAGGCCGGCTTCAGCCTGCAAGTGGGTTCTGTTTAAGCATCTGGGGAGTGGATTCAGGACCTCCAGGCTGTTGCTTGTCCCAGGGCCAGGCCCACCGGTGGTCTGCAGAGTTTCGGATCACACTCACCTACAGTTCTCTAGATCCAGCAGTCTGTGGCTCCATTCAAGTCCCTGGTCTCTGTGCAGTAGATCAGATAAGGTGCATACTGGTCAACGCCATCTTGGAACATCTTCTTTTTGTTTTTAATAGCTGAGTAGTATTTCACAGTGTAAATGTACCACAGTTTCTTTATCCATTTTTCCGTTGAGGGACGTCTAGGTTGTTTCCAGGTTCTATCTATTACAAATAAAGCTGCCAGGAACATAGCTGATCACTTGCCCTTTTTATGGGTGTGGCATGTTTTGGGGTATATACTTAGGAGTGGTACAGGTGTGTCTTGAGGTCTCACTATTCCCATCTTTCTGACCAAAGTGGTTATAAAAGTTTCCACTCTCACCAGCAATGGAGGAAAGTTCCCCTTTCTCTACATCCTTGCCAGCATGTGCTGTTACTTGAGCTTTTGATCTTAGCCATTCTGACAGGTGTAAGAAGGAATCTCAGAGTCATTTGGTTGGCATTCGCATGATGAGTAAGGATGTTGAGCATTTCTTTAAGCAGTTTTTAGCCACTCAAGATTCTTCTGTTGAGAATACTCTATTTAGTCTTGTGGCCATTTTTTTTTTAAATTGGATTACTTTGGTTGTTAGGGCTCAATTTCTTTAGTTGCTTATATATTTTGGATAAAATAATACTTTTTCATTTTATAGACTGCTGTGTTGATGTTAATTGGTTAGAAGTCAAATAAATAATACAGAGGTCTTATACTGTTGCTTAAAAAAATAGAACCAAAGTAACTATGCATACCATTCTGTTTATTTTATTTTTTCTTTAGCTAACATGTTTGAAGTAATATTCTAAGCGATTGACACTGGGCAACAGAACAGGGTCGGGGAACAAATTAAAGCAGTTTTACCCACTAGTATAGAATAAGAGAATGTTTTCAGTATGCATTAGAACTTGAAGGAGCAGTAGGGAACATAACATAGGAGGCAGTATGGGTAGCCTTTGTCATAGTTATATTTCTGTTGCCTTAAAGTGACCACATGGCCAAGACAACTTAGAAATAAGCTCTTCATCGGCTTAAAACAAATATCTTTTGAAAAAGTCATAAGGAAACTTACTACTATAAAAACTTCCTAAAATATATGCACACATACACACAAATATAAAGAATTTATATGGAATTACATTGTATCAGGGGATAATACACAACTCCCTCCTAGACACCATAGCCTACAAGGGCCAGTAATTGATTATGTCTTTTGGAGCTGTACGTAAATGAAGTTCTAGAGACCCACTGGCATTACCGGCTACTCTCATTGCATTTGGCTACACTCCAGAACTTGATGGTGATAGGCTATTGCTGAGAAAACTACATACTTCAGTCATGGAAAAATGAAACAGTTACCAAATTGAAAGCTTCACTCTCACTGCCTATATGTTATTGTGTTTGATGATGCCTGACATTCTACTAAAGGACAAAAAGTTAATTCTACCAAGCTCTGAATGGTTGTCCACTAGCGTAATATCGGTACAATGTTATGAAAATTATCAACCACTTTCCTATGGGATTTTAGGCCTACTTCACAAGATGAGATCCATGGTTAGCATCAATTTCTGGACCTAAGATCTGTGGCTAGATAGAACATATCCCATAAGGGAGAAGCTACTTCTATTATTCTGCTGAATGGACATAATATTGAAGTGATTTTAAATGACTTATTTCTATAGTCATAGATTAGTGTATCTCTCAACCCACATTAGAGAAGCTTACTTTTGTTGTACAGAGACACACAACTGGTCGACATTCAGAGGATACAGAATGATCAGGCCTGAATGAGCCAGATGTATAATTCCACATCTTCTTGAGGCTCAAGAATCATTGAGGAAGAGAGAGAAGAAAAATGATAAGATCCAGAGGATGCAGGCAATAAGGTGATTATGTGATGTAAATGCTGATTTCTGTACTCCCATATCTGCTTTCAATCCTTATTCTGAGAATTTCCTCAGTGTTGTGTAAATACTGTTCCCTAATTATCACCTCATATGCTAAGAAAGCAGCTTACAGTCAATTGCTAAGCCTGAGAGAGAATAGGGATGAACTTCCTTCTTGCCAGGGGAGGAGCACTTAGAAAAGAAAGTAAAGTAATCCAGCCATGGGGAGATGTCCAAGAGAGACCAGGAGAGAAAGTTCAGCAAGCAAAGCTACAAAGTGCAAGTATCTCTTGGGTGTACTATGAAAAGAAATCAAATTAGCTTAGAGAGTTAAGAATAGAGTAGAAGACCAGGTAGTTTAGTTTTACAATGAAGCTTAGTTGTTTATGAGTTAAGATGTTTTTAGGTCTAGATAGATGTTTTAAGTTGATAATGACAAGATGTGTTGAAGATTGACTTATATTAAAATTTTAGATGCACCAACATAGGAAAGGTGTTTTCTTCAAGTCTGTCAAATACAAATAGCCAAAACACTAAGAATGTAACATTTATATATATATCTATATATATGACATATATATATGTATTATATATACATATATATATATATATATATATATATATATATATATATATATATATATATATATAAATAGAGTAATAACGGCTCAGTTTCTGTGCTGTGAAACTTGTTAAAATAGTATCATAGAGTCTCAGTTATTTAACAGAGTACTTGGGTTAAGAAAGAAACTAAGAAACAAACACAGGTTTATAAAAATAACTGTAATAAGAGGTTTTGGATGACAATATCAAATATATTTCATATATATATGGAGAACCATAAAATGTGGTTGGGTATATTAAATCCTCTTCCTGAATATCCTTTATTCTTTAAATAATTATCAGAGCATTTTAATATCTCTTCCAAATTCTCATGAACCTCTCCATTTCCATCTTTGTTATGGTGACATATTTTTCCGATACTTGTTAGTGATATGTTTGTTGGATAACATGCATTGCTTTCACGTGTATCTCTTGTTTTGATTACAATCACATCTTACATAATAGAAATATTTTAACATTTTCAAAGGTTGATATTTATTATTTCATTCTGTATATCATGAAATATATGACTTCACTTTGTTAAGTTATTTTTCATGCTTTTCATGTTATTTTGTGAATTTTAAAGTCAGGTTTCTCAAACATTTGCCTGCTGTTTGATTTATGGCATACTGTGTCTCACTAAGAATTCTCACAATCTGCACTCAGGCACCTTTGCCACCAACCAACCAACCAACCAATCTTTTTTAAATGCCAAAGGAGGAGCAACCAAGTGAGAGCAGAGGTGGAATAAAAATTCTTAAAATGAAAGATATTCTTAACTTTCAACAGGTGTCTTACCACAAGTCATTCATTTCTTACTTTAACACCAGATAGCTGATTGAAGCTTTTGTATACTTTACTAGGAATGAATGGAGAAGATGGCTCAGTGAATAGGAGCACTTGTGAAAACACGAGAATGTGATTTTATGAGTCGCACCCAATTAAAGAAATAGTGCTATGAGCTCTGGTGCCTATGAACCTAGCACTGGAGGATGGAGACCAGCAGACTGCAGGAGCATACTGGCCAGCCACCTAGATGAAGAAACAAGCTGTGGATTCAATAAAAGAGCGTATCTCTAGCTAATAAGGCAAAGAGGAATAAAGGAAGTTGTTATTATCAGACCTCCAGCAAAAAACAGCACACTCACATGTATGAGCCATACACAAAATAAAACCCATGACAAAAGCAGGGAATAGAATACAGAGTCTCTCACATTTGACCATGTCCCCTGGAGGGGGAGACCTGGTGGCACTCTGAGGAAGGACAGCAGGTTGCCAAGAAGAGACTTGATACCCTATGTGCATATACAGGGGGAGGTAATTCCCCTCAGGAACAGTCATAGGGGAGAGGAATAAGGGAAAAATGGGAGGGAGGGAAGAATGGGAGGATACAAGGGATGAGATAACCATTGAGATGTAACAAGAATAAATTAATAATAAAAAAAAAAGAATACAGAGGCTCTATATTAATGTTGTAGACTAGGGGAATGCACTCTTATCAAAAATATAACTTACTTTAAAAAATGTAAATGTTAACTTGTTATGTAGATTTTGGTAGTTATTTTGGGAAGGTATGAAGGACAGCTTTAAGTTTTTCCCCCAACTTATCAACGAGGCAGTCTTAAAATTACATTAAGCATTAAGCATTCTCATCTGCAGATAGAAGTGTGAACACCTTAATTACAGTCATTTCTCTTTGATTATTCCTGCTGTTTACTAAGCATGGAGAGCGACACAAGTGATGTGGGTTTTGCAATTATGGTAATGAAGAAAGTAACCACGGCCAAGAGCATGATTACAAGTGTGAAAGCCAGTGAAGTAGAGGACATTCTCATACCTCCTGACACATAGTAATCAGAGAACAAATACTAGCTGTGTATTTACTGTTGGTGCTGTGTAACAATTCCTTTCTGTGAATATTTTTTTCTTCATTCTCCCATTGCTCGATATTGTTGAGACATTTTTTCTATTCTTGAATATAGTGCATTACAATTATGATAATTTTGTGATGCAATGATTATTAAATGAATTATAATATTAAGTACAAATCTTTCTTTTTAATATTTTTTTATTTTTCATCTATACATTTATTTTATTACACACATATACAACAAACTACCTACAGCAAAAAGAACCATGAAACAATCAGGAATTATATAACTGTTACGTTCTTGGTGTTTTCACTCTTTATATTTGGCAGTTTTCACTGTTTTTATTTTTCCTATCTTGGTGAGTCTAAAATTCTGAATGTAAATCAATATATATCATATCTCATCTCTATGAACTTAAAACATCTATCTCGACCTAAAAACATCTTAACCTCTAAACAACTAAGCTTAGTTGTAAAACTAAACTATTTGGTCTCCAACTCCATCAGATGCTTGAGAAGGAATATAGTTAATTACCTGAGTGCACAGGGGGTGCAGGTTAGGAGTGTCCCAAAAGAGAAGATGACAGAGATAGTTTGCTACCTGAACAATCATCCAACACTCTCTATAATGTTGGAGCAGCATCTTCATCCTTATGGCCTAATATATCTGAAAGACATATTTTTGAGGCAGGAACTATTGAACACTTGCTTACCTTGTCTTGGCAGAGTTTGGCCATAGACTCTACCTGCATCCAAGCTTGCCCTCTTTTAGGTAGAATTCTGTGGTAGAAATGAGGACACTTTTCCCCAGTGGATTTTTGACACATTTTAAGCCATCTCCAAAAGGAAGTTCTTTGATGTTTGACATCCTCTTTGAGGTAGGCTGGGTGTTGCCAGGAGTTAACCTGTCTCCTTGTTAATGAATCTTTAAAATAATAAAAAATATTTTTAAATGTATCTCTGAGGATTTTGAAGACCTTATCTAACTATTTTACCTTATCTTTCTATAGAATGAAATCTATCTGTTGCACCTAAGATGTATATTCTTGTGACAAAAATAAGCTAGTAATTGATATGACTATGATTTGGTCAACTAACAATTAACTTGTATAACTTAATTATCCTAAACTGACTGCAATAGCACTTTCAAAGTAATGGAAGTAAACCTTGTACTATAATTGAGTTATATAGGTACAATACTGCATATTAGAGTAGAAATATATATATATATATATATATATATATATATATATATATATATATATAGTCTGTGATGAATAATCTTAAATTTGAATTCTATACCATTGTATCTAAAATTGAACATATCTTGCATCTATATACAAAATTCTATATCAGTGAATTAAAAATAATCTTGTGAGTGACAATCAAGGGATTAAGTTGAGGAGTAGATTCACTAATCTACTTTTTGTTCTATCTTCCCTATATATTTCTATAATCTCTCTTCTTTCTTTTCAGCCTCTTTTTCCAAACCTAAGAATGGAATATAAAGGAAAAAAAGAGACATCCCTGAGTCCAGCCTTGTTTTCTCTCTAAATAAGAAAAATAATAAGATATAACCAACTTCAATGGAAAATAACCCTCGATAGCCCAAGAAAGCAACCGAAGACATACCTGACCCCCTTAAAGGAAATGGGGTCTTGTTCTCTTAAGGTTTCTTCCTGCTGACTTGAGGTTAAATAATACCTTTCTAGGGGCCCAAGTAAAATTGGGGAAATGGATAAACAAACTAGGAATAGTATTTGTGGTCCAGTTTCTAAATGTTGAGAAATTCCAGGCTTAGAGTCCTGTCTGAAATGCTGGACCAATTGGGATTGGAAGCTTCCTTCAAAGTTGTCCTGGGAGCTATATTGTTCTGATAAGGAACAGCAATTGAAGCACTCTGTGCTGGAACATGAAGGATGCAGGATGTCAGTGTCCAGCATGCTGAGCGAAATGAATCCTGTTAGGTCTGATCCAATTTCAGTGTCTGATTCTTTTGTTCTGAAAATATATACTTTCTCACAAGCATGATATAGTCATAAAATTATAAACATATAAGATGTGCATGGTGCACAGAACAATTAATGCTGGTTTTCCACTATTTGCATGAGCAGAAAAGAAGACAGCTATAAATCTTCATTCATGCCATACAAAGAATGGCATCTAATAATAATTCATGATTTCTGTAGTCAACAAAAAGCATTGCCTATGTCTAGACATTCATGTCTCAGCCAGTCTCTGAGCTATTACCATACATTGGGATTAGCAATATAAGTTACCTGCTTGTTCTGCTGTTTAAATCCTTCATATAGCTCATTCCCTCCTGATTCCCCATCCCTCCATCATCCCCTCTCCTTACCTCCCCTAGTCCTCAGAAAGGGGATCCCTCCCCCCCTAATATCTGACATCAGCCTATCAAGTCTCATTTTTACTATCTGTAACCTCTTCCTCTGTAGCCTGGCAAGGCTACCCTGACAGGGGGAAGTGATCAAAGTTCAGTGGGCAGAGTTCATGTCCAAAGTAGTCCCTCCTACTCTCCACATTGTGGAGCAGAAAGTCTAGGCCCACATCACACATGGTCCTTGACCCAGCCATATCACTCCTAGGAATATACCCAAAAGAAGCTCTACCACGCAACAAGGACATTTGTTCAACTATATTCATAGCACCTTAATTCGTAATAGCCAGGATCTGGAAACAACCTAGATGTCCCTCAACTGAAGAATGGATAAAGAACTGTGGTAAATTTACACAATGGAATACTACTCAGCTATTAAAAACAAGGAAATCTTGAAATTAGCAGGCAAATGGTCAGAACTGGAAAAGATCATCCTGAGTGAGGTAACACAGACCCAGAAAGACACTCATGGTATATACTCACTAGTAAGCAGAAATTAGCCATAAAATACAGGATAACTATACTACAATTAAGTACAAATCTTACCAAAGAAGGTCCTTACCAGGAAGGTCATTATAGCATAACAAGAAAAAAATAAGGATAAACCATTACATTTCCTTCTTGGTGAGACAACAACCTTGTTTTGGAAAAAGACTATTTGATGTGGATGAGTTTTGAAACAGCATCTTTTATGCTTGGTTTAAAGGCCTGTGCTGAACTTTAAGCCTGAAGAGAAATAAATAAAAAAAGGGATCTCTAGAAAGACTGTGATAAGGACAAATGGCTAGGAACTATTGGAGAATATATAATACCTTGTCCTTAGTGATCAGTTACATATTACTTTTTCTTTTGAATCTAAAGGTCTCTCAGGCATTGCCTGGAACTTTTATTCAATGTTGGCAGTACAGATTAAGTAAACATGCAGCAGAAAAAGGAGATAGTGAAACTTAATGCTAACTACAAGAGAAAGGAGGATTGGGCAGAGAGTGCCTTAAAAATGAAAGAATGTTACTAGCAGACATCTCTCATGCATGTGATAGTCTGGGGTAGGAGGTAGAGGTACAGTGCAAGCCAACTGTAATAACAGTATGACGGGGTGATCTTGTGGATATATCTTCTTAGTCTATTTATAGACTATATGCTCTTTATAAGCACAACTGTTTTATTCTGCTACAATTGTTTGACCTAATATGTATTTCTACTTATTCAATAAATATAATTGTTGTAATAATTATGTTGCTGATAAAATGCTACATTTCATTTCAATTTATTCTCCTTCCTCAAAGTTTCATAACATTCCCTAAACACCACCAACCACTGGGAATCAAATGTTCAAATACCTGCAGATATCAAAAGACCATTCTCATTAAAGAGCCACAGTCACTTGCCATAATGGTCTAGCAAAAGACTAAAGCTAAAAGTGACATAAGCATCCTCATCATTTTCCCTATGAAAAATTGGAGAAAGTGTCATGTGATAATGATCCAAGATATGATGACTGCATTACAGCAAAGACATACCCAAGTAAAATAATTTTCCCCATCTATGAAGTAAGGAAACGGAAAAAGATGGTTATTAAACTGTAAAAAATTCATATGTGATGGAGTAATGAGGAGCTGGAAAAAGTAAAGATTCCCAAATTTTAATAAAGCATGGGTCAAGTTAATTCAAAAGTGTCTGTGAATACCTACACGTTACCTTCAAAAACATTTCTGCTGACAAATATATTTTTGAATTTGTTTGAATTAACTAAAATATTTTGTTATTTTCAATTAAGACTAGTTGAATATTAATGGTTATATATCAAGTAAAAACATATTCTTAAATTTCTTTGAAATAGGCACAACTATTTCTTTAAAATATTCTCTAGACACTCATTATTTAGCAAACAATTTACTACTGCTAGATCAGTAAATCTTCTAAAATTTTGATAGTGCTCTGAGTATTTTGCCTTATATATCTTCATTCAGCACAATATATTGGGGTAACATTATCTCTAAGTTTTCTATATCATTATTTACTTATCTCAAGGAAACTCTGTATATTAGCAAAATCAACTTATTTAAGTTCCTGGATATATCACTGACACAAAATTAGCAAAATATTAGTCTCTCCCATCTATAAATTGAAATGACACTTAAAGAATAATACAATTTATAGAGAAATATACAACATTTTAAAATTTACTAATTGCATTGAGTGTCTCTTAGAATGAAGGTATCTCCTGAAATTTGTGGGGAAATGGATGGAATTAGAAATGTTCATACTGAGTGAGTTAACCCAGACCCAGAAAAACTCATATGGTATATACTCACTTATAATTGGACACTAGCCCAAAAGGAATGTTCCATGAAAGTCTTCACTTACCAGGAGATTGGGATAGATGCAGGGACTTCCTATAAGGACTCTAGGTGAGAGAAGTATGGGAGAATGGGGAAATATGAGGATCCAGGGGGTCCTAGAAACCTACAAGAAGAACATCATGACAAATAGATCTGGATTGAGGGGAGTCTGCTCAACCTACTGGACCAACTAAGGACAATACATGCAGTAAACATTGAACCCCTATTCAAATGTAGTCAATGGACAGGACATTCTCTACAGTTGTATGGAAATCAGAGCCTGACTCTGACATGAACTCTGATGCCCCATATTTGATCAATTCCCCTTGGTGTGGAGGCCTAGTGGCACTCAGAGGAAAGATAAGCAGGCTACCAGAATGAGACTTGGTAGGCTGTGACCATATGATGAGGGAGGAGGTGGCCTTCTGTCACAGACCTTGGCGGGTGGAATAGGGTGAAAGAGGGTGGGAGGGAGCAACCGGAGGATACAAGTGAAGGAAGAACAATTAAGATGTAATCTGAGTAAATTAATTAAATATGAGTAAATAAATAATAAGAAAGAAAAAAGGTATCCTCCCCTGTTGGGTGACTTAGTACAGCTTGCATTTTCTTTGGGTGTATAATTCTGCAGATGCATTGTAAGATATACAACATAAAAGATTTTCTGATTAAATTTATGTATATATTAGTTAAAATTAAGGGATCTCTCATTTGTTGGTAAGCTGGTGAGTGCAGATCTATGAGAGCTTGAATGCTAAAGCCTTTATAATTCATAATTCCATGTTAACTTATCAAGATGTTCAGACTTGTGTGAGAAACAAAGAAGCTCAGCATGCTGTGGCAGCCCTCTGAGGAACAGTGTTAGCTGAGTCCATTATAATCATACTTTATTGCTGTGAAAAGACATCGTGATCATAACAACTCTTATAAAGGAAAACATTTAATTGGGGCTGGCTTATAGCCTCAGAGGTTTGATCTATTATTATCATGGCAGGGAACATGGCGACATGCAGGCAGACACGGTGTTGGAGAAGGGGCTGAAAGCTCTACATCTTGATCTTTAGGCAGCAGGTGGAGACTGTGTACCATACTAATAACCTCAAAGCTTGCTTCTACAATGGCACACTTCATCCAACAAGGCCACACCTACTCTCTCAGGGACACACCTCCTAACAGTGGCACTCCTTGTGGCCAAGCATTCAAACACATCAGACTACAGTGGCTAATTCTATTCAAACCAACACATTCCACTTTTGGGCCCTCATAGGCTTGAAGCCAAAGCAAAGTTCAGAAATGCATTCAGTCCAAACTTCAAAAGCCCACACAGTCTATTAAAGTCTCAACCCTGTATAAAAGCCCAAAGCTCAAAGACTCTTCTCCGAAATCTCTTAACTGTGATCCCCTACAATATCAAAGTCTAAAACAGATCACACACTTCCAATATACCATGGAACAGGATAAGTATTACAGTTCCAAACTCCAGGGAAAGCAAGATGGTGAAGAAATACTGGACAAAAGCAAGACTGAAAGCAATCTGGGCAAAGTGTAAATTAACATTTCCATGTCTGATATCAAATTGCTCTTCAAATCTCTTAACTCCTTTCAGTTTTGTTGACTGCAACATACTTCTGTCTCTTGGGCAGGTTCCACTCCCTGTCAGCAGCTCTTGTGGACAGGTATCCTATGACTATGGCATCTCAATCATCTTGAGGTCTCCAAGGCAATTCAGGCTTCACCTTCACAGCTTCTCACAATGGTCTGTCTGGGCCTCCACGCAGGGACATCCCTGCAACACACCTGGCTTCAGCAGCAGGAGGGAGATTCCAAAACCCTTTTCTTATAAGCTAGACTGTAAAGCCAGAGCCACATGGTCAAATCTCCCAAGTTCAACTGCTTGCTGGGATTTCAACATGGGTGCCTCATCCCATTACACCTCTACCAGCTGTTTTTGTTTTCTGTTGTTTCCTTCATTTCCTGGGTTTGAACCCAGAGATCTGCCTGCCTCTGTTTCTACAGTTCTGGAACTAAAGGCATGCACCGGGCTATGAGTTTTTCTTTTATTCTTTTTCACTACTGGGAAGCTCAACTGGATGAAATCCTGCCATAAGGTCACCACTCCTTTTATTCCATTTACTATCAGACATTTCTTTAATCTGTTTATCTTCTCAAACATAAGACTTAGCTCCATCCCACTTCCTGGTGACTCTTTTCTCCTCAAATTATACATTTTCCTAATTTTCCTTATTTAGCTTTCTTTTCATTATAGATCTGCATAAGAGTGAACACTAATAACCACACAATAGTCTATACTAGGTTATTTTGAGAATCTGTCTGCCAATGGAATTAAATGCATAATCCTTGACTTTGGTCTCAGGAAGGTACTTTGCACAAGACAAAAAACAGCTGCATTCTTCACCACGATTTTACAGTAATCTCTAGGGTACATGCTAACACTCTTCTCCTCTGAAACTTCTTGAGCCATATCCCCACAATTCAAATCACCTCAGTATCACCCTCTTTCTTGTTTGTACTCTGATGGCCCATTCAGCCCTACTTAAAGCAATCAACTGCTTTTCTAGTCCAAAGTTCTAGAGTTCACATTCCTCCAAAGAAAAGCATCTTCAGACCTACAGCACTACCCCAGTCACTCATACCAACTTCTATCTTAGTGTTTTATTGATGTGAAAAGACACCAGGACTGCCACAACTCTTATAAAGGAAAGCATTTAATTGGGGCTGGCTTACTGTTTCAGAGGTTTATTCCATTATCATCATGGCAGAAAGCATGGCACCATGCAGGCAGACACGGCGCTTGACAAGGAGCAGAGAGTTCTACATCTTGATAGGCAGCTGAAGGAGACTTAGGTGATCTTCATTGGGTCTAGCTTGAGAATTTAAGACCTCAAAGCCTGCTTTCACAGATACATGTTTACTCTAAGAAGACCACACGTACTCCAATAAGGCCATAACTCCTAATAGTGCCACGCCCAGTGGCTAAGAATTCAAACACATGAGTCTATGGGGTCACTTCTATTCAAACTGCCACACGTGATACAGTTGGAAGGAACTGTTGCTAGAACAATTCCCAGCTTACTGAGCTACTTCCACACTGATTTCCACAGTGGCAATACATGTTTGTACTTCCACAAGTAATATAAATGTTCCCCTTGCTGTGTATCCTCACTAGAATGAGTGGTTGTTTTATTTTATTAATTTTAGCAATTCTTATACATGTAAGTGGAAATATTAAATAATTTTTATTTACTTCTTTCTAATAAGTAAGGATGTTGAACATCTTTTTTTTTTTAGTGTTTCTCATTCATTTGATATTCTTTTTTAGAGGTTTACTTATTTTAATATATTTTAGGAATTTATTCATATTACATCTCAATTGTTATCCCATCCCTTGTATCCTCCCTTTCCTCCATTCCTCCATTCCTCCCATTTCCCCCTTGCTCCCCTCCCCTATGACTGTGACTGAGGGGGACTTCCTCCCCCTGTATATGCTCATAGGGTATCAAGTCTCTTCTTGGTAGCCTGCTATCCTTCCTCTAAGTGCCACTAGGCCTCCCTGATATTCTTATATTGAGAATTTTCTGTTTAAATCTGAATCCTATGTTTTAATTTAATTGATGCTGCTTTTATTCCAGTGTGTGTTTCTGTTTGAGTTTTTTATACCTAGTTTTGTGAGGTCTTTACTTAACCAGCCTTTGGAGGTATAGTTGGTTTAAAAAAAAAAAAAAAGGCTCTCCCATTTTATATGCAGACTGTGTCCTTTGCCATAGAGGTTTTTCAGTTTCGTTACATCCAAGTTATCAATTGTTAATCATAGTGCTTGTGTTCATGTTGTTCTGTTTAGAAAGTCGTCTCCTGTGTCGCTGAGGAACAATGGCTGCTTTTTCCTCACTTCTCTTCTATTAGGGTCAGTATATATGTCTTTTTGTTGAGGTCATTGATGCATTTGTAGTTTTGTTTTGAGCAGGATCATAAATTTGGATTGCAAATGTCCAGTGTGATTGGTGCCATTTGTTAAAGATGCTGCTTTTATTCCAGTGTGTGTTTCTGGCTTCTTTTTAAAAATTCGGGTGTCCATATATATGTGGACTTAAATCTGAGCCTTGATTTAGATTTCATTTTTCAATATGTCTGTTTGTGTGCCAATACTATCATGATTTTATTTCTACAGTGCTGTGCTACAATTTAAAAACTGGTTTGATGATAAAAGACCACAGCAGTCTTTTAATACTCTGGATTGTTTTAGCTCTCCTGTTTTTGTGTTTCCATGAGAATTTGCAAATTTTAAAAGTCAGTCCCCAGTCTGCACTTAACTGTGGAGAATGTTCTATCCCTTGGCTAAATCTGGGTAGGGGTTTGATGATGACTGCACATATTGTCCTTGATTGGTGCCTTAGATCAAGCAGAACTCCTCGGCACCATATTCATGGGGAGGAGGTCCCCTCAGTCACAGTCATAGGGAAAGGGGATTGCGGTGAAAGTGGGAGGGAGGGAGGAATGGGAGGATGCATGGGATGGGATAGAAAATGAGATGTAATATGAATTATTTTATTTTTCAATAAAAATGTGTTTAAAAAAAAGAATTTGCAAATTGTCCTTTCAAGATCTGTGAAGGACTGTGTTGGAATTTCATGGGGATTGAGTTGAGTCTGTACATTCCTTTGGTAGAATGGCCACTTTAACTTTATTCCTACCAATCCATAAGCATGGGAGATCTTTCCATCTTCTGATACCTTCATTTTCTTTCATCAATGGCTTAAACTTTAGGACTTAAAGTTGTTATCATCTAAGCTTTCACTTGCTTATTTAGAGTTACCTGAAGCTGTTTTCAATTTTGAAGATGACTGTGAAAGGTATTGATTTCCTTATTGCTTCCTCAGTTCAGTCTACTTGGTGTTCCCTATGCTTAGTGTCCTGTGCCTTAGTAGTTAGCTCCTTCTTTTGGTAAGGAAATTTTGTCTATAATTTTGTTGAAAATGTTGTGTGTCTTTGACTTAACTTTCTTCTCTTTTCTCTATTCCTGTTCTTCCTAAATTTGGTCTTTTCATAGTATCCCAGATTTCCTGAGTTTTTTGTGGCTAAAGGTTTTAGGTTTAAAAGCTTCTTTCACTGAAGTATGCATTTCTTCTTTCTAATCTTTAATACTTGGGATATTCTGTTTTATCTCTTCTATTCTTTCATCTCTGTATCCTGTTCAAGTGCCCAAATTTTTCATTTCCAGAATTCATTCAGTTTATGTTTTCTTTATTGATTTTATTGCTACTTTCAATTCTTGAACTGATGTATTCATTTTCTTACACTATTTTTTTCATTGAATTCTTTTTTCATTCAATTCTTTAAGTGATTTATTCATTTCCTCCTGAAAAACATTCATTATAGTCATAAAGATTAACAAGGGTTACTTTAGTAAGGTTTCTGGACTCTATATTGCCTTGGCTGCTGTGTTTTTACATTGGTGTCTAGGCATTTGCAGTTCAGAAGATTTTAATTCTCAGTGTTGGTATCAAATCTTCTTTGTTGTGTGGGTAATTTATTCCTTGGTTTCTGTTGCCTTATTTGGCTATTAGGAGGGTATGGTGGCTGTATCTTTCCTCTTAGTTAATTCTTCGAAGATCATGACAGAGGTAGCCACTAGGAGTTCTGGATAGAGGTTATTTCCCCCTCTTGGCTAGCATGATCTGCAGCTGCCCTGGGAATCATAACACAGTTCAAATTTATTCAATGTGTTTTGGAGTTTTGATCCATATTCTTCAGTGTTGGGGGAGCATTAATTCAATGAAAATTGATTTCAATACAGGATGGTTACATAAATGCAGGCTATTTCTACTGCCTTTTCTATTATTTTTTAAGCATGAGATTTTTTTCTATGCCTTTGTATTGTATGAATTTATTTGTGCGTATGTACATAGTTCTGTATGTTAGCTATTATCTTTTTATTTTTTATTTTAAGGAATATAAAGTAACAACCCATTTTGTTTTACTGAAAAAAAAAAGTCACTAAAGTTTGTTCTGCAGAAATATGCTGATACTTCACAGTGACCCCAATCGCCAGCTTTTACTGCTGTTGTATTGAAAATTCTATATTCCTCCCAGGGCTGGTGTGTCATAGACAAAAAAAAAAAAAAAAAAGCCTACAATCACTATTGCACTAAGCACTGATTCCTTACAAAATTCTAAATATTATCCTTATACCTCTTCTCTCAAAGTCACAACAAAAGAATCAAGACGCTATTCTGCCTGTGTTCACTCTGGGACACCAATTAATTTATTAGGCCCCTTACATAATCGTGATGAGTGGTTACTCACGGGGGTCATACCTCCCAAAACCACTGTGCAGACAAAGACTTACCCAACTGGCATATGGCTTTCCTTATAGCAACATAGATGGATCTCCCTGCCCCCTTCTCTCTTGTCTTTCTAAGCCTTTATATACTCTAGCCCTTCCCCCAGGCCACATGCAGAGTTGCCAACTGTGGAGAGAGGCTGTATGGTCAGAAGAGAGTCTTCTGCCCTAATCTCCCACCTAGGATTCTATGTGAGTGTGTAAATATTTGACCAGCTCAGGTGAGATTATTTTCGCAACGTGTGTGTAGAGTGAGGTCCCTGGAGCAGAACTCCCTAAGATGGCAATTTCTTGAAGAGGATAGTCACTGGTTCCACAACCACAGATAGATTTACCTTTTATGAAATGTGGTGGCTATCCATATGATGGTTTTCTATCGCTTTCACTTAGTTACCTAATTTTGAGACTATAGAGTCATAGTGATGGTACATGTATAATTTGGATGATTTTCAGTTTATTTTCCTCTTGGCTATGCCATTTATAAAAGACCTACTAGCAATGAATGAATCTTCAATTCATTTTTCAAAGGAAAAACAAGGCAACAAATTGCTATATTTCAGTGTGTTTAGTAATACAAGTTTCAACCTTGTTTCACATATCTTAAAAGACTGACGGCCTTAATCACGGACGCATGTGATTATTTGTTTCATTATTTCCTACCCTCTATTTGCTAAAATGACTGTTCAAAGGCTCTAATGATTCTCTAATCAGATGGTTTTTTTTTCCTTCAAGTTTATGGCCAGGCCCTTGCCTGTGTTAAGGGTGTTTTTGAGAACTGATCTGTCCTTGACCATAGTGAATTTTAAGCCATTCTTTTCAAACTCTTAATATGTGATTTTTTGTTAGGTATGATACTAGCAAATGCTGATCTTCATATCTATCTTGTACTTTTTTATTGTCTCTACAGTGGTGTTGCTGTTGATAAAGTAGAATAGTGTCTGTGAAATTGGTAAGAAAATGTATAATTTTGACATGCATTTCTGTAGTTTTTCATATAACTATCATATCCTTTTTCTCATATACTATTGCAATAAAAATATCTTTCAGTTTTTAGAAAATTGGTTTGAGCATCACTATTTGGATTACAACTGACTCAAAAGTGGGAGGCTGCCATTTAATTGAAATAAATTGGACTAAAATGGCAGTTATTTTCTTTTTCTAAATATAAATATTTTGACTTTTGTTCATTCTTTGAATCAATTAAGTTGAAAAGCAACTAATGTTTCAAACACCTTTTCATACATTTTCTTGCAAACGAATGTTTTGACATTTGCTGATAATATTCAGCTAGCAGCATCTCATAATTTCTCAATTTTGAGATTTCAATTGAAATTGAAATCCAATAATATTGTGGAGGTCTTTCTAAGCCATATTATAAAATGACTTTCTTTTATAGCTTAGTTTTATTGACAGGACATTTCTTAGGTGATAATAAAAAAAAAAGTGACACATTTAAAATGATTTACATATGCAAGATATTCTTTCTAGTAATACCCATTACTGTAATTTCCCTACAGAATTTGAAGACAAAATATTAAGAAAAGGTACAAATGAAATTGATCAGCAGGCAAAAGCCCATGCTATATAAGCCTGATATTGCTAGTTCCCTCTCAGGACTCACAGTGGAAGGATTGTGTTTACACCACAGTCATACTGGGAGCCACACAGACACCATGGAGGATGTACAAACACACACACACAAACACACACACGCACACACACACACACTCTACATCTCAGAAATGCAATACAAAATGTAAAACATGAAGAAAAAACTACACAACCAGAAAAATATACATTTACCAACCTGATGTTATTCATACAAGTAAATTAGCTACCAAGAAGAGACTTGATACCCTATGAGCATATACAGGGGGAGGAGGTCCTCCTCAGTCACAGTCATAGGGGAGGGGAGCAGAGGGAAAATGGGAGGGAGGGAGGAATGGGAGGATACAAGGGATGGGATAACAATTGAGATATAATATGAATATATTAATAAAATATATTAAAAAAAGAAATGTCATAATATTCATTCATTGGTGTTTTCATTCAACAAACAAGTCTGCTCACTAGTTAAGGCCAATTAATTTCATTTGCAATGTGTTCAGTTCCCAGAACCCTCATTTAGTGGTTAACAATCAGCTGAAAAGTCAGTGTCTGAGTATTCAATGACCTCTCCTAACTTTTAAGCATACCTGCACCCATATGATATACATACATACAATCAACCACATACAAGTGCAAAAATATATAAATAAATGTTTTAAAAGCAATTCTATGTTACACATTCGGAATGAGAAAATGACCTATCTACCTCTCTATTTATATGTCTGTCTTTCTATGATGTATCTACATTCATGCTTCTTTCTATGTATCATGTCTCGTTATATTTTTTGTGCTCACATATAATAAAGTATCTTCTGTGTCATGGTCTGTATCTTTAAACTTGCATTCGTTTTACACTCATGTCACAACTATATCTAATTTGAATTTTAAGATTATTCTAATTTGAATAATTTATTATGAGGTGTCTGTTTAGCTCCTGCACTCTCAACCAAAAATAAATAAATAAATAAATAAATAAAAATAAAATAAAGAGAATGAATACTTACTTTGCATTCCATTAACTCCACTATTTTCTTCAGTGAGCTGCACCGAGACGTAACTTCTCTCAATAAGCCATGTCTGTGGGATTTACATTCGCCAATATTATTTTAGTTGTTATTCTGTCATGATTGCTATTTCAAAGCATTGTATTGTTGGTCCACAAATGTCCATATGCTTTTGTTGGATTTTTTATTAATTACAATTTGTGATTATATAGAGATATGGTAAAAGCTGTAGATGGTGGGATTTAATAGAAGTGATTAAAGTCATTGGAGACAGGCTCCTGAATGAAATATTGATACTTGTTCTTCTTTTCTCCTTTTACTCACTTTCAGAAGGCCAGTATTTTCTTCTACCTTTATTACGGGATCTTTCATTCCACTTGATCTTGAGACGATGAATTGTAAAAACTTGTCATTGATCCCAGTGTGATCCCTGAGAATGTGAACTGCAAAAACCTGGCTTTGATCCCACAGTGATCCCTGAGATTGAGCTGTAAGTCCCTGTTTCTTGTGATTGAGCCCTAGCACACCTTTAATCCAGGACCTTTCTGTTTATTGCAAACAGGTGAATAAGTGTGGTTCAGACAACCTTACACACACCTATAATCCAAGAGCTTTTTGTACACAGGGTTTAATAAAGTTTACCCTAGGTCAAGAGTGGGAGCAAGAAAACCAGCTTGGTGGGGAGGCCTGGTGGCACTGAAAAAAAGAATAAGCAGGATACCAAGATGAGGCTTGATAGCCTATGACCATATAATGGGGCAAGAGGTCCCCCTCAGTCTCAGACCTAAGAAAGGGGAATAGGGTGAAAGTGGGAGGGAGGGAGGAATGGGAGGATACAAGTGATGGGATAGTAACTGAATTGTAATCTGAATAAATTAATAAAATTTAAATTATTAAAAAAAGAAACCAGCTGAGAGCGATTAAAAAGCAGGAGGGGCTTTGAGTTGAAGGGTATTTAAGACAGCATGTTGAAACAGAAGGGGTCTTTAGGTCTTTGGGTCTTTGGCACTTCTTTAGCTTTAGATTTTAGCAGGCTTTTAGCTCTCTAGCTCTTGAGCTCTTCAGCTTCATGGACTTTGTCTTTTCAGGCTTTGAGCTCGAAAGTCTTTGTTTCTGGCTTTCTCCTCCTGGCCTGACAGCTGAGCTAGTGAGCCTTTGGGGGGGCCTTTTCCAGGGGTAAGTCAACTGAGTAGCAAGTTCTCTTCCTTTCTGAGATAGGAGGTTTTTCACCTTATCATCTGGCTCCTGGGTCTTTATTGGTAAAACAGAACAACCAGGGATTTTCAATTGAAACAACATACTTTCTCCTTCTACAATCTACCATTTTGCCATAGTCCCAAAAGCACAGGATTGAAGTTACTATTGACTGAAACCTCTAAAACAGAAACAACCCAAAGTGAACATTCTTTTAAGTTAATTAAACTAATTGCCCCACTTTGTCACAGTAGCAGAAAGCCAATTAGCACAGTGATTATGTTTGAATAGGTCGAGATTTTTATTTTAATTTGCCTTCCTTTTATTTTATATGTGTGAATGTTGTTACTGCCTGGATGCATGTATGCATGCGAACCATTTGCATAGCTTGTGCTTGTGGCATTCACGAAAGGGAGCTGTGTACTTTGAAACTGTAGTTACCATTAGTTGTAAAATTGTTGATACATATCTGTCCAACATTTATAACTGCCAGAGAATTCAGTAAAAATGTGGATGAGTTTTTTTTTAATGCTTTCTGTGAAGTAATGTTTATGTTTTGCACCCTGGTTGAACAAACAAATCTGTTTAATGTATCCGGAAGAATCATCCTTTGATTGGACTACACTGGGCCAGGACCTTTTCCAGATTATGCTTCATACTTGCATGTAGCCTGCTGACAACGGGGCTGCAGAGTGCTTATGGTTATGGAAAAAATGGGCAGCAGAACATGGGAATAAAAATCAAAACAAAGGAAGAAGCAGAGATATCATTTTAACCATTTCATTTTCCTACATAGATTTATTTCTTTAAAAAATTATCAAACTAATAAATAAAACAATTGATATTTATTACTTTGTATGGCATTGGTCACTGGATTTTCTTCTTCTCCTATCTACTAGTTTAGATGAATCATTTAAACATAAGATACTATTGATTTAAAACACATAAAATGTCACATTTATCTCATTTCTTTGTTATTAATTCCAGAAGCACAAGATATATGAAAACAGAACACTTGGCATTAGGTATATACAATCCACTAGAAAAAGACTTTCTACTTAATTTATTTATTTTAGAGTGTAAAATGTCACTGCTTTGCTGCCCTTGTCAGCATGATCAATGAGTAAGCATTTAATGGCATGAAGGCTTAACAGTAGGAGGAGAATTATGAGCTCTCTATAGCTGAACCAAAGGCAGACCATTACTCATGCATTTTAGATATTCATAGGAGGTTCATTTGCTGTGAAGACATGCATGGCAGGCTCCTACAGATGATTTTATCCATGCATAACTCAAAATGCTGCTACACATTTTTAATTGGGTAGAAATTGTTCACTGAAAGAAAATATGAATGATAATGACCCCAATTTAACATAATGTATTAACATATAGACATCTTGTTATTTTTCCCTGTTTATAAATATTTGGTTTTTTTTTCTTTTTAAGCTATCTTCTTCACATTTTTTCTTTCCTTTCTTCATTTGTTGCAAAATTTATATTTTACTGTTTAGGAAGACTGCAGGGGCATAACTGATAAGCAACGAAAATATGAAAATATATTGATGAATGTAACAAAAATATAAATATATGGCATTTTAAAAAATTTAGACATAAGGAGGTTATTTGGGTCAAGGGAAAATTCCTAGTAGAAACATGCATGAAAATAGGAAAAATTTAGTGAGTGATTGAAACTCCTCAACTCTGTGCTCTCTATCCTTATGTACACTACACAGTCTTCCCAAAGACCAGGAGTGTGTTCCCTGTGTCCACAGACCAGGAGCATGTTCCCTGTGTGCACAGACCAGGAGCGTGTTCCCTGTGTCCATAGACCAGGAGCGTGTTCCCTGTGTCCATAGACCAGGAGCGTGTTCCCTGTGTCCATAGAACAGGAGCGTGTTCCCTGTGTCCATAGACCAGGAGCGTGTTCCCTGTGTCCACAGACCAGGAGCGTGTTCCCTGTGTCCATAGACCAGGAGCGTGTTCCCTGTGTCCACAGACCAGGAGCGTGTTCCCTGTGTCCACAGACCAGGAGCGTGTTCCCTGTGTTCATAGACCAGGAGCGTGTTCCCTGTGTCCATAGAACAGGAGCGTGTTCCCTGTGTCCATAGACCAGGAGCGTGTTCCCTGTGTGCATAGAACAGGAGCATGTTCCTTATGTCCACAGACCAGGAGCATGTTCCTTATGTCCACAGACCAGGAGCGTGTTCCCTGTGTCCATAGACCAGGAGTGTGTTCCCTGTGTCCATAGACCAGGAGCGTGTTCCCTGTGTCCATAGACCAGGAGCGTGTTCCCTGTGTTCATAGACCAGGAGCGTGTTCCCTGTGTCCATAGAACAGGAGCGTGTTCCCTGTGTCCATAGACCAGGAGCGTGTTCCCTGTGTCCATAGACCAGGAGCGTGTTCCCTGTGTCCATAGACCAGGAGCGTGTTCGCTATGTCCATAGACCAGGAGCATGTTCCCTGTGTGCATAGAACAGGAGCATGTTCCTTATGTCCACAGACCAGGAGCGTGTTCCCTATGTCCATAGACCAGGAGTGTGTTCCCTGTGTCCATAGACCAGGAGCGTGTTCCCTGTGTCCATAGACCAGGAGCGTGTTCGCTATGTCCATAGACCAGGAGCATGTTCCCTGTGTCCATAGACCAGGAGCGTGTTCCCTGTGTCCATAGACCAAGAGCATGTTCCCTATGTCCATAGACCAGGAGCGTGTTCCCTGTGTCCATAGACCAGGAGCGTGTTCCCTGTGTCCACAGACCAGGAGCGTGTTCCCTGTGTCCACAGACCAGGAGCGTGTTCCCTGTGTTCATAGACCAGGAGCGTGTTCCCTGTGTCCATAGAACAGGAGCGTGTTCCCTGTGTCCATAGACCAGGAGCGTGTTCCCTGTGTCCATAGACCAGGAGCGTGTTCCCTGTGTCCATAGACCAGGAGCGTGTTCCCTGTGTGCATAGAACAGGAGCATGTTCCTTATGTCCACAGACCAGGAGCATGTTCCTTATGTCCACAGACCAGGAGCGTGTTCCCTGTGTCCATAGACCAGGAGCGTGTTCCCTGTGTGCATAGAACAGGAGCATGTTCCTTATGTCCACAGACCAGGAGTGTGTTCCCTATGTCCATAGACCAGGAGTGTGTTCCCTGTGTCCATAGACCAGGAGCGTGTTCCCTGTGTCCATAGACCAGGAGCGTGTTCGCTATGTCCATAGACCAGGAGCATGTTCCCTGTGTCCATAGACCAGGAGCGTGTTCCCTGTGTCCATAGACCAAGAGCGTGTTCCCTATGTCCATAGACCAGGAGCGTGTTCCCTGTGTCCATAGACCAGGAGCGTGTTCCCTGTGTCCATAGCGCTTCCTTCATTCCTCTTGTAAAGCTTCAGCTTCTTGTGTTACAGATGGTGAGGTGTTCATCTTTTTGGTAATCTCATGCTCCATGTCTGTCCTACACTAATCCAGATACGCACTGCACTATATTTTCCATTTAGACAATGCCTACATTCATTCTCTCCCTTAACCTTTTTCTCCTCCAATAAAAAATACAATGCTTTGTTTAACTTTTTCATACAAAATTTTCGTGGCCTATGAACAATTGAATGATACTTTAACCAACTAGCTCTGATTCAGAGCAAGGTTTGTTGTCACTTTAAAATAGGCACAAGAGTTTCCTTGAAAATGCAAACAAAAGGATCAACCAAACACAGAGTTGTCCAGTAGATTCCCAGAATACTACAGACAATTTTTGTTGCCCTTGATGATCCCACCAAGTAGAAAGCAAGTCTCTCCTGCTGAAGAAACCACACACTTCAGACACATGGCCCATACTTCCTTGAGCTGGAACTTGCCCTAATGTCTCCACCCTGAGGACTAGCATTCGCAGTAGGAAAAGGCATCATGCAACTTTACAAAGGATGGAATAAACTAAAAGGTTTAGATACATACAACTCCTATGAACCACAACAGTGACTAGCATGGCATGATAACCCTAAAGTTACAATAGTTGTATGAATACTATGGCAGTAATGACGTGCTCTCTAAATGGACTTCAGAGTTCACTGATAGAAAGAAACCATGCCTGTGGAAACCGAGACAAACACTCAAGGCAGTAAATCTATGTATCTTAAAAGAGATCCTACAACTTATGAACCAAGCATAGGCCCTAACTACAGTCTAAATATTTATCTTTACACCGCAAATAACTGTAGTCCTCACCCTCATCAAGGAAACTTCTCTTAGCAATAGACAGAGACCTTTATAGATCATCATCACCAATCAAAATACAGAGTTACAGAGCCCAGATTAAAAGATACATATACAATACAATTCTCACAACTCAGGTTCAGAGATCATTTCAGACAAGGTGACATAAAGACTGTAATGACTAGAAGAAGATGGAGTTTGCTATGAGCCTGTGTCTCCTAGGAATGTCAGAAGTGACACACACAAAATCTCACCAGTGTGATAACCAAACATGAGCTGAACCGGGATAACAACAACAGACATGCCAAACTGGATGGGGGGAAAGACCACAAGGTCTTAACCATACATATAGAGCTACAATCAATTGAGGAACCACTTTTGTACTTAGAAACATTTATGTATATATTATAGATAAAATGATCAAATATTATACACATGAAAACTATGGGGGAAGCCTGGTGGCACTCCGAGGAAGGACAGCACGTTACCAAGAAGAGACTTGATACCCTATGAGCATATGCAAGGGGAGGAAATCCCCCTCAGGAACAGTCATAGGGGACGGGAATAAGGGGAAAATGGGAGGGAGGGAAGAATGGGAGGATACAAGGGATGGGATAACCATTGAGATGTAGCAAGAATAAATTAATAAAAAAATTAAAAATTAAAAATTAAAAAAATAAAAAAAAAGAAAAGAAAATCGAGACCATGCGTGTCTTTCTGAGTCTGGGTTACCTCACTTAAGATAATTGGTCCTACTTCCTTCCATTTGCCTTCAAATTTAAGATTTACTTGTTTTTAAACGCTAATAGTATTCTATCGTGTAAATGTACCACAATAAACAATTTCTTTATTACTTGAGGAGCATTAGGTTGTTTCTAGATTCTGGCTATTAGGCATAAAGCTGCTATGAACAGAGTTGAGCAAATCTCCTTGTAGTATGGTGGAGCATCTTTCTAGTGGATCTTTTGACCCCAACATAGATGTCTTCTGGGAGACTCCACCAAGTAGGGGATCAGGACAGATACTGGGACCCAAAGCTGGAAAATGGGTTGATCCCTGAGAGTGTAGGGAAGATTTGGAGGATGAAAAGGCCTGGAAAGAGCAAGAGCTCCACAGGGAGACCATCAAGGCCTGTGGATCTGGACGCAAGTGGGCCTGGGCAAACTGAAGCACCAGCCAAGGACAATGCATGTAGAGACGCAAAATACCCTGTTTAGATGTAGCAAATGGACTGCCAGTTCTCCATGTCAAGGGTGAGGGAGTGGGGACTACCACTGAACCTCTGACATGGGCTAGGGTGCCCACGATTTGGTCACTGCCCCTTGGCAAGCCAGTCTAGTGGGCTCACATAGGAAGAGCATGCAGGCTATCCTGATGAGACCTAATAGGCTGTCGCCAGACAGTTGGGGTAGGACCTTCCCCATCAGAGGTCTGAGGGAGGTGAATAGGCAGAAGAGGGAGGGAGGGTGGGAACAGAAAAATAATAGGAAGAGCATAACAATAGGGATATAATGTGAATAAATTATAATAAATAAATTATACATTAGAAAAAGAAAATCGAGGCCAAGAATTTGAAAGACAGCAAAGGAGGTTGTACATAATAGGAACTGGAGGTAGAAAGGAATATAAAAATGATATAGTTACATTATATTAGAATAATCTCAGAAAATCAACAAAAGCAATATTTTCTTTAAAACAGACAAAAGCAATTGTCCAAACAACAAACAAAGGATAAAGAACACCTCTCATGCAATGTAAATGTTCACGTAATTCTACTCCTAAACCAGGTTACTTTTATTTAGGAAGCAGGATTTATAACTATATAGTGAAGATTACACATTTGCTTATAGTCGACTGAAAAATAAGCCTGCATGACTCGGTTGCCAGACTTGGTACATGCTGAACTTCTGATCTTTAAAAAAGATTTCTGTCTGTTCCTTTTTATGTAAGAAGCTGATAAGTATGGTGCTAAGAAATTTCCTTGCTGTTAGCTAGATGCAGGGACTCATGAAGAGGACACAGATGGCTCAGCTCCCAGGCAGCAGGAACTAAGGAGTAGTCTGTCCTCCAAAACTGCGAGAGTGCCTTCTTCTGGAAATGGCATACACCTGCTTCTTTGCTCAGCCAGGCAAAGGAAAAACACCATTGGTATTTTAGTTTAAGAAAATGTCATAACTATTTGTAGTAGCCACTGTCGTCCTTAACAATCACCTGAAGTACGGAGACAAAGTCCCCCACAAACTAAAGGTTGTGGCTTACTGAAGGCTTTTATTATCAGTAGCATTTTAACAACAAAATATTATTTAACTGAGATGCATGTATTGCTGTTTCAAACATACTTTTGCACAAAGGCTACAGTGCAATATAAAAATGATTTTAAGTGCATTGGGAAATGAAAATCCATGTGCCTTACGTTGATACAATACTTACAGGGGTGTTCTGCAATCAGACAACTGGTGTCCTTAAGATATACCTGTAAATAAGCATAACACCATATGAGTATGTTCTAGGTATTTTATTACTTTTATTATTTTATGTACTTAAGACATAGGTTTATAAAAACAACTATGTCTCTTTATAAAGTTATATTAAATGATTTGTTCAATATATATCATGAATACAAAGAAATATAAGGCTTGGAAATGAGATATATTATCTGACCAGGATACAGTAAGGACAGAGTTCTGTAAAAACAAAAATGTCTATGGAGGGCATGGGAGGCTCAGTATGTCCTGTGAAACCCTCTGCCCAAAGATTCATTACCATTGCCAATATCAACGTTCTTCACTTCTGCATTAATGCATATAGTTGTAACCAATATAGTTGTAGGTACAGATACCTTTCAAAAAAGCCTCTAATGAATATTACCCTAACCTTCCCATAGTATGAACAAGTTAAGAACAAATGGAAAACCATGCCTTATAAGTCTAGATATGAGAGGCAGACTTTTCCCTTGTCATTTACTTTGATACACCTTCTACATCAGAGTTTCCTTTCTGCTTTCCTTCCCACCAGCTGAAATAACCTTTGATTACTAGATCCCTGTGTCCTTGTCTGGATGCTTTTTTTTTTTTTAACTATATTTATTGTTATCCCATCCCTTGTATCCTCCCGTTCCACCCTCCTTCCCACTTTCTCCTTACTGTCCTCCCCTATGACTGTGACTGATGGGGACCACCACCCCCGTATATGCTCATAGGATATCAAGTCTCTTCTTGGTACCTTGCTATCCTTCCTCTGAGTGCCACCAGGCCTCCCCATCCAGGGGACATGGTCAAATATGGGGCACCAGAGTTCGTCTGAAAGTCAGATCCCACAATCCACTCAACTATGAAGAATGTCCTGCCCATTGGCTAGATCTGGCTAGGGGTTCAAAGTTCACTGCATGTATTATCCTTGGCCAGAAAATGCTCCAGAACAGTCTGAATGCTTCTTGTTCCGGAGTAGAACTAAGATCATTGTAGTTGGGATCAGAATGAATTCAAAAGGCATCTCTTCTTATCCTTAATATTAACTCCCTTGTTTTAGGTCATTTCAGCCTATTTAACCAAACACCCAAATTTATTATTGATAACAAAAAAGAATTGCTGAATAAGCAACAATGGTTCTACAGCAGTTAACAAATGCTCGTTCAAAGATAATGAACAAAGTGTTCCTACCACTGAAATATTTTAATATCATTACTGCTCTGCAAGAAGATGGCTCATCTGGTAAAGACCCTTGCATGAGTCCCATGTATAGAGCCCCAAGGCAGAAGGAGCATACTGGCTGAAGCAAATTGTCCTCTGACTCTTGTACATATGTCATGACTGTGCTCATGCATGCACCACACACACACACACACACACACACACACACACACACACACACACTTAGTTAATGAAGAATATTTTTTCAGGGTGTAGTAAATTACCAAGTGGGTAAAGTGCTTGGCACAGAAGTACAATGATCAGAATATGGAACCCTAGCACGCACATAAATGATGACACCCTGCTGATAATCACAGTGTGCCAGGGTTGCAGACAGGGGATTTCTGGAGCAACCTGGATAGACAGACTAACCAAATCAGAAAGTTCTAGGTCCAAATAGGTGACTCTGACTCAACACATAATGTGGAAAGTTATTTAGAAACACAGCCTATATCAATTTCTACTTTCCATACTCACACGTGTGTGCACACCCATAGCAATGTAAACATATGCAGAAACATTTGAACACACATATATGCAGGCACTTGAACACTCCATATATAGAAACCTAAAATGTAAATTAATTGCAAAATATACTTTCATTCATTATTTGCTTATGTCTGGATATTGGGCATTCCAGCTTCAGTGAATTCCTTATATATTTTAACAGAAGAATCCTCAGAAGGAGCTAGAAGTTTTAATCCAAGCAACCAAGAAACCAAATCTTCTATACAAAAAGTAATTTCAACCTGAGAATGCTAAGGCATATATCTGAAACTCCACAGGTTATTTAAATTTCAATCTCAAATAATTCACGAGGGCATCATGATTGGAAATATATTCTAATTAATGATGAGATTTTTGAAATGCTCTATCAATATGGATCAGAAAATATGTAACTTCTGTTCAATTACAAAAATATTATTAAATTATGAATTGCTGCACTGACTTGGAAACCAGAAGTTGGGAACCATAAGCAGTATGTGGTTTTTAATAAACAATCATTTATCAGAGCTACATATCAAAATTCTTGGCTTATATTTGGTCTCCCTGTGTCTCATAAGTACATGGTGTGAATGAATGAGATAGGATAAAAGATACATTTTGGATTTCTTGAAATAAACATCCTATATATATGCTAAGAACTATTTTGAGAGATGGATTTTGGAACCTAGGAACCTGGAATCCTAAATTACAGCTGTGTGAAATGCTACAACATAATTTCTTGGTGTCGTCTTCTCTTTCTTATCCTTGCCTAGAGCCAGCACTGCCCAATATGTTTTCAGTCTGAAATAGTTATGAAGTTTTGAGACACATTTTAAAAACAAACAGAACTTCTTAGCCAGTGGACTCCATATTAAGGGAGCTTAGCTTTGCAGACCAGGTACAGAGCAGCACAATGTGAAGTTTGTACAAAAATGGATGGACTCATGATTTGCAACACTTCTATACAGAGACAAAGCAGGGATACACTACTCTCATTTCAAACAGATTTTCAACTTACTAGATGAAACCAGTGCTCTTATTGTATATTTATCAGCCATTTAGTACAAGGGAATAGAGTTGATAATTTCATTTATTCCATTCTAGGAAACAAGGTCCCAATTGCCAAAGAAGCCATAGTGTAATAACCATGATATCACAACCACCCTCAATCTGTCAACCATATTGCATAAACTCTGAATTTTATGCAGCTTGTGTGATAACACTGCAGTGCAGTCCATGGTTCCTCCATTTACCTGATCTCATAGTCAGCATTTCTATTTGTCAATTCCATCACATGTGTTGGTGGCAGTGTTTCTGATAGAAGCAGATGATAGTCATTATCATGACATTAAAGAGAAATGGGTGGTGATAAATGTAATGAGTAAGAGAGGAGACTTCCTTTTTAATATTTATCAAAATGTTGATGTCAGAAGAGTGCAGTTTTATGGCTTTCTTTGTAAATATGCACTTAACCATATCTCACTGTTTTCATGAATTCCTTAGAGAGAGATGGATGGAGTTACCCCAATAGCAACTGTGCTGTTCAGTGTTGGGTTAGCACTACGCATCTCATACAAGACTATTATTCTACAGTATTTTCTTTTCTGTTGTTCATGAAGTTTTTGTATGAGAAGGTTTGCCTTACTCATCACTGGGTGGCAAAATATATAGGAATATATTATAGATCAGAATTACCAAGAATATTTGTCAAATGAGTGCAAGTCATGCCTATCTCCATAAACAAATTAATCTTATTAGAGTGTCATATTTCAGGAACATTCTTCAGTTGTTTTATTATTAACAAAACTCTATACAGAAGCTCACAGGGTGAGTAAATAAAAGAGGTGTTTTGTATATAGGAAACTTCCCTAAGAAACCACAGCAGGGAATCAACATAAGATTGCTTGTAGATTAAATTCAACAGATTAATTCCACCAGAACAGCAATACCATAAACCACAATGAATGAAGAAACCAGCAATAGTTTTAAAAAGCAAAAAAAAAAAAAAAAAAAAAAAAAAAAAAAAAAAAAAAGGCATGTTTCCAAAAGCAAGCCTTTTCTGCCCAAAGCTGGCTTCTGTTTATTATCATGCCAACAAATGTAGAAGTATAACTATGATAATTGACACTAATTATAGAGAGTTAAAAAATTAACAAAAAAAATCAGATTGTAAAATAAGAGAGAAAAATACTGGCTGGTGTTCTTGTTAATTTGACATACCTGGGAAGAGAGAATCTCAACTGAGTACTTGCTTTTTTCAGACTTGCCTGTGACTATGTTTGTTTCAACGTTTTCTGAATGACTAGTAGATGAAGGAGACACAGCACACTATTACCAGAACCAGCTGTGGATGGTTGGGCCCAGTCTTTATAAGAAAGCAAAAGGAGAAATCCAGAGGAAACAAGACAGTAAAGAGTTGTCCTTCGTGGTCTCTGCTGCGGTTTCCGTTACAGTTTCTGATTGAGTTTGTGACTTGGCTTCCGTTGACAATGGACTGAGCATGTGAGATGGAATCTAGCCTTTCCACCTATCACAGATACAGGAAAGCAATCAAGGACAAGCCGCCTAATCACTGTAAGCAAGGACTACTGTAGCTGAGTGATGCACAATGAAAGAAAATCTATTTTAAAAACATGCTGAAATGAATTCAGCAAAAAGGGAGAAGAGTGTGTCAGGCAGATGCAAAGTTCTGCCTTCCTATCCTGTTTGAATTAGGTGTGATACCCTTGTGAGCTTCAAAAATAATGTATCTGTAAAAAATTGAAATATTGCTTGAAATAATGTTCTCGGTACTTAACCCAGAGAAAACCACCCTTTCATCTCTAGGCTGTAGTATAGAGTTTGACTTTTATTTGTAGAGCATTTGTATGAAAATATAAATATTTAATAAGATAAAGATATTACTTATATGACAAATTTTGGGGTTTCTTTTCAATGTCTAAGGTTCAGAGTGATAACCTTATGGAGAAATGATTAAACTGAAACAAAACTTTACTCAATTAAATGGGCTAAGATGGGTGTAAGATGGAATCTCGGAGTTGTTTTGATTTGCATTTCCCTGATGACTAAGGAGGTTGAGCATTTCTTTAAGTGTTTCTCAGCCATTTGATACTCCTCTGTTGAGAATTCTCTGTTTAGTTCCAAGCCCCATTTCTCAATTGGGTTATTCGGTTTGGTGGTGTTTAATTTCTTGAGTTCTTTATATATTTTGGATATTAGACCTTTGTCAGATGTAGGGTTGGTGAAGATCTTTTCCCAGTCTGTAGGCTGTCGCTTTGTTCTCTTGACAGTGTCTCCTGCCTTACAGAAGCTTCTCAGCCTCATGAGGTCCCATTTATTAATGGTTGACATTAAGGCCTGGGCCGTTGGTGTTCTGTTCAGGAAGTTGTCTCCTGTGCCAATATGTTCCAGGCTCTTTCCCACTTTTTCTTCTAAGTGGCTTAGTGTCTCTGGTTTTATGTTGAGGTCTTTAATCCACTTGGATTTGAGTTTTGTGCAAGGTGACAAATATGGGTCCAGTTTCATTTATTTACACATAGACCTCCAGTTAGACCAGCACCATTTGTTGAAGATGCTATCCTTTTTCCATTGAATGGATTTGGCTTCTTTGTCAAAAATCAAGTGACCATATGTGTGTGGATTCATATCTGGGTCTTCGATTCGATCAAAAACTCAAGCGACACCACATGCTGGCAAGGATGTGGGGAGAGAGGAACACTCCTTCATTGCTGGTGGGAGTGCAAACTAGTACAGCCACTTTGGAAATCTATCTGGTGCTATCTCAGAAAAATGGGAATAGGGCTTCCTCAAGACCCAGCTATCCCACTCCTTGGAATATACCCAGAAGATGCTCCAGCACACAACAAGAAAATTTGCTCAACCATGTTCATAGCAGCCTTATTCATAATAGCCAGAACATGGAAACAGCCTAAGTGTCCCTCAGTAGAAGAGTGGATAAAGAAACTCTGGTACATATACACTATGGAATACTACTCAGCTATTAAAAACAAGGTATTCCCGAAATTTGTGGATAAATGGATTGAGCTAGAAATGATCATAATGAGTGAGTTAACCCAGAAGCAGAAAGAATCAAATGGTATATACTCACTTATATCTGCATACTAGCCCAAGGGGCATGTTCCACGAAAGCCTTCACTTACCAGGAAACTGGGACAGAGGGGAAGGCATCCTATTGGGACTCTAAATGAGAGACGCATGGGAGAATAGCAAAATAAAAGGATACAGAGGGTCCTAGAAATCTACAAGTAGAACAATATGATAGGCAGATTTGGGCCCAGGGGTCCCGCTCAAACTAAGGCACCAGCCAAGGACAATACAGGAGGTAAACTTTAAACCCCTTCCCAGATCTAGCCAATGGTCAGAATATTCTCCACAGTTGAGTGGAGA
This sequence comes from Acomys russatus, assembly GCF_903995435.1. Lineage (NCBI taxonomy): Eukaryota > Metazoa > Chordata > Mammalia > Rodentia > Muridae > Acomys > Acomys russatus. Next base: position 6,709,820 of record NC_067138.1, read on the forward strand.
GTGTGATACGACTTTCTCACGTACTCTGGTGCCTCACATTTGACCATGTCCCCTGGAGGGGGAGACCTGGTGGCACTCAGAGGAAGGACAGCAAGTAGCCAAGAAGAGACTTGATACCCTATGAGAATATATAGGGGGACGTAATCCCCCTCAGGAACAGTCATAGGGGAGGGGAATAATGGGAAAATGGGGGGGGGGAGGAATGGGAGGATACAAGGGATGGGATAAACATTGAGATGTAACAAGAATAAATTAATAAAAAAAAGATAAAAAAAATGGGCTAAGATGTCATATTAATAAACTACTGTGAGAGACAAAAGAGACTGAGAATATAGAAAAATAAGAAGACATATGGGGAATGAGATGAAATCAACATACATGAGCAGATTATTTAAAGAAGTAAGAAATGAATCAAGGCATGGAAGCTGAAATGGAGAAGACCTCCAGATTCCTTTGCAGACCCTCACTTGTAAAACTAGGTAACTGGAACAGCCTTTAAAATCCACAGGGATGCAGAAAAAAATCCTTGTGCACACCAACATGATCATGACATTTTTATTGTATGTATTGAGTCTCATACAGCACTTGAGGCTGTCAAGAATTGATTCCAAGAAGATATAAAGGTTTAACTATAGAGAATATTAAGCAAGCCAAAGACATAAAATCAATGAATCATTGAGTGTTCAATACTAATCAAAGTGTAATATAATTTTTGCAGGGAGGACATAGATTGTAAAGAGACTCCCGATGATATCTTACTGAATAAGTAGGTAAAAATTATTCTGTAAAGAATAGATACTATGAGAGTGTTATTGTCTTTGAAATAAGTAAATTATTCTAAGCAGAGAAAACCAGTGAATACCTTCCAGATATTTATGAGACAGAGAATATCTTTGCAGCAATGACTTTCATGAAAGCATATATGCAAAGGTAATCTGAAGTGACCTAACCTGTGAAGGGAAAGTATTGAATAAAGAGGGCAATTCTTCCATGAACTCTCCATGAGTTCCGGAGATCACTGATGGTTGTTTGCTCCTTGTTTACTTACACAGAAATATAAGTGAAATACACAGAATTCACTTGAGAAGCACATTAACAAGTGTGAAAATAATCACAAAAATGTGATATTCCTCAGGGTGGTCAGAAAGGTGTATCAGAGCATAAATGCCAGGAGAAATCTTAGGGAGTAATAATGCTGTCTTTATATTATGAGAAGAGACACATTATTGCAATGTGTTCTACAATTGCAGTCACAGGCAGATGTTGATTTGGCAGAAAGAGATTAATAAAATTCATACCTAGATGCACATCACTGTTACATGTGTTTTATGTACAGAAATGAGCATTACGTGGCTAAAGTATGGGGGGTGACTCAAAGCAGCAAGAATTAGTAAGGAGATTGGAAAGAAAACCAACACAGTATGCCCAGAACATTATGACTGCTTGAGTTTATTGACCATGTATTTGAGCATAATTTGTACCAAATGCCTAAGAAATTCATGTAACCATCAGATCACTATATAGTTTAAGTGGTTCAGTTTAAGTAAAATTATTTCACTACATTTCTGAATATTTTTAAATAAGAAGAGCGAAGTACAACGAACAGGACTTGTTTTGCCTATTTTTATCGTTTGATGGTAGGTTTAAGAAATTAGTGCAATAACTGAGAAAAGTATGCTTAGCAAATGCTAACTACCAAGGAAGGTTTGGGCTTGGCACTTTGAGTTAGTGTGGCTGCCTATTTGAAGTTTTTAATCTGTATTATATACTGAAATGGTAAAAAAAATAGAATGTGATAATAAATATGATGTGTAGGGTGGGGCACAAGACAGTTTTGGCCAAAGTACTATTTGGGAAAATAGCATGATATTAAGCAGGATGTCTCAGTCCTGCTGTGAAGTGCTGGTGTGCACTATCAGACCAGTGAATTGGAAAAATAATTATCAAAGATGGAAATCTGGACAGGAATATTTTTTTGAAATCAAACAGAAACCCATAAATATGACAAACAGAAATGAATAAGAAAATTGGCAGAAGTGATAGAGGGTTTACCCTTTTTTGGGAATACCAAAGCAATAAATGTCTTCACTTATATATTAAATTAAATGCATCAAACACTCCAACGTACTTCCAAATTTCATGGAAAGAAAAGTGTAATCTAGGCACTCAAACTGTTACATCCTGTGGGATGACTGAGAGCTAGACAGGTGGCAGGGTAAATAGAAGAGTAAGTTACTAAATGAGTTTAACATTAACCATTTCAGAAGGCTGGACACAGTGACCTGAGAGGTGCAGGGACTGTGTGAATGGGGGAAGCCCTGGCTTCTAACTGAGTTCTAAGGATTGCCAATACATAGATGATTACTTAAGGGAGGCTATAAGAAAAAGTGATTATTCCTGGGAGTGCTGTTTTATAATACAAGGAGAACATAGAAGAATCTTGACATAAATAAGAAATATGATTTTCCAGGATATACACTAAGTGCAAGATATAGTGTGCGTGAAAAGATCCAGGGTGGGAAGATTCCTAATCTTCTTGTCATATTGAAAGATTCGAGCCATTCGACTTAATTTCTTTCACTATGAAGGCAGGAATGCAGAATTATTTGCTATTGCTATGATGTACAAAAAGAACTCCTGGCTGTAGATGCTGACTGGCATCTGAGGGTCAGAAAAATATTAGTCAGAGGTTAGAAGGAAGACCACATTCATAATTAGGACATACATATTATGCATTAGTAGCCCCCAAAGGTCAGGAAGTAATTGTTAGTGCTTACCTACTTTGTAATACTACAAGAATATGAAAGAAAGCTAAATTGATGTTTATAACAAATAACCAAAAGAGCCATCATTTTCTTTTATCACTTGACTTCGGTGAGAATCATTCTCAGCTATCTGTCTTCTAAGACATTAAAAAATATTATCACGAAAATGTTGAAAGGGTTGATGTAAAGTGCTGTAACACAAAAATAATACAGTATGAAGCTATGAATATTCTGACTAACTAGCTTTAGTAATCCTAGGATATAGACATATAGTACATATTCATTAATCACATACTCTGTGAGAAATGCCTTTAGGTGACTTCCCTGTGAATATATCATAAGGTGCACACACCTACATGATGCAGGGAAAGCATTCCAATGTACTATGAAGTCACTAATAAATACCAAGCACTTACTCTCAAGAGGTTTTCATGCTTCCTAATTTTGCATGCTACACTGAAGACAGCTGACAGAGACATAGGTGTGTCCCAAAGGAAACATATCTGTCTATGTAAGGCATTGGAAGGGACAGGATGCTTCCACTAAGACAATGAAGCTCTTATGAGTGCTTTTTGTTCTTTCTTTCTTTCTTTTTCATTTTTTTGGCTTGGTTTTAAGTACATGTTAGGGATTGATTCCAAGGACTTGCATATGATAGGAAAATGCACCACTTATTCTCTTTTTTTTTTCATTATGTAATTCTTTCTTCAGAAAAAAGAAAAACAGATGTGTGAAAAAATGTAACATTTGAGGTTAAGCCTCATTATCCTATAGCCATAAATATAGTTCTACAACCCCCACAGTGGCTTTGAGTCTATTCTCCCAGTTAACATCACTTCCCATCATGAAACGTCGAGACATCTATTCACCTTTGCTCCTCTGGATACTCCCACCCACTGCTCCACTTCTGAGATAAAATAAAAAGTCTGTCTCCTAAGTCTGCTGGATTAGATATGAAGGATATTTGCATTTCTCATAGTAGGGTGATTGAATGCTATATCAAATCAGATACTGAAATTCTCCCAGATGTTCCGTGATAGTTAAGGGGTGTAAGTTGTTGTTAAATATACTATTTTTTATAGTCACTTTTAAATGATCTTGTTTACAACTGGCAATGGTATTTAAATAAGGCAGCCATTACCCTCATAAAAAGAAATCATTGAAATATTAGATTAGAGATGGGAGGTAGTGTCACTGAGCAAGTAATCTTATTTTGAATAAATCTTTATCTCATTAAATGACCCTCCAGTGCTCAATGAGGTTGAATTAGTTTTAAGAATGTCTGTGTATTTCTTGTGTTTCATAACAAATGTCTATCACATAATTTCCTCCTTTTTTGAAATGCCAATAGTCACAATTTTCCTACCATTTTTGTGCTACAACTTTGATTTACTATCACTACAAATACGTCGATAAGGTAAAATCCATAGCAGGATGATACTCAACAGCAGCAGCCCAAGATAAAATCACACCCTCACATGCAGTGTTTGTTGTCAGCTGCATCTGAACAGAGCATGATAGAACATTAACTTTAGTCCCTCGCATCCCTGATCCTGGGCTAAGGCTCCCAGATGTAGGGTGATTTTGAACTCCATTAGTCTTGTATGCTCAGGCTGGGAGAAGATTCATTTCCATGCAAGGCCTGCAACTGGTTGCTAATAAAACCCTACTCTGGCAAATAAATGGCCTGTAATATAACTTGCTTCAGGGCAGTGAAATCTCAACCACTCAAATGTGATCTGTAGCAAAGCAATATGCAATGTACTTCCCCCAGCGATTCCAGAAAACGCTGCTCAATCCCTTTGCTTGTCCAAATTTCTATATTAGTGAACCAAAAACTATAGATCATCTGCCAAAGGACAGCAATATTCTTTTGTGATGATTTATGCTTTTAAATAAGATAGTTATTAAACTTAACACAAGGACACTGTTAGAGGTGTATAAATAAAATTTGGGATAGTTTTATTAAGTGACATGATGAAAGCCAAATCAAGTAATGTGCAAAATCCTCATTAGCAAGCCAAAATAAAAAGTATACTCTATCTTTTCATAATTATATGGGAAGTAAAATGAATAAAAACCATCACTTAAGCAAGCAGTTTTATCCAAATTTTAAATTATAATTTATCAGTGTATTAAAAGTGGAGTAGCAGTGTTTAAGGAAGGAGCAGAAGATACTAAGCCCAGAGTACATGAAAGAACACATAAAGATAACTTATATTTCCTTGTATCTTTCTCTCAGTGATAACTGTGAGGATCAAAATGAGATAAAGTTTGAAATTGTGTCACTCTTATAAAGCAATATAGAAATGACAAGCATTGTTTTCCATAAGCACTTAATGCCCAGGACTTTTCATAAATTTCATACCAGCTACAAATACAGCATCCTTCCATCTAATTATAATTTATTTTAAAACATTTACTGTGTTCCTAGTTATAAACAACAATGTTCATCTTCTTTCTTGGTAAATATTTTAATTGATCAGCTGATAGCCATTATTGATCAGTTTTTTCTTTCTTCATATGATTAAGGTTTTCAAGGTTCCATAAATTTTGACAAGGTATCTAAACTTGAATGAAGCTTATAATTGTGGAAGTGGTTATTTTATCTTCTGGCATGTCGACAGAGAATGGTATAGTTAATAGTCAATAGACACATCATCAGCAATGCAGTGATTCACAAAACAAAATGTAGAAATCAGGGTTGGGTGTGGGGGCTTGTGCCTGGAATACTAACATTTTTGATGCTGATTGATAAACCGATTGGGATGAGTTTGAGGCTAGTATATAATTTATAGCCACAGATTAATATATTGTCTTTCCTTTTATTTTCTGAGACAAGGTTTCTCTGTGTAGTCTTGGCTGTCCTGGACATGCTTTGTGAACCAGGCTGGCCTCCAACTCAAGAGATCTGTCTGCCTCAGCTTTCTTGAGAGTTGTGATTACAGGTGTGCCCTGCTGTGCGTAGATCACAGAATAATATGTTACCTCAAAAATAATTGTGTAAATAAGAAGGGAAAGAGTCAATCAAGGGCCACACCTCCTATGGATCACACAGATCATATCCTCCTAATCTCCCTCAATGCATCGCTTTACTGCAGCCCCTAACTCCACAAGGCAGCTCTAGCTAACCCACAAGCCAAACTTGCCAGAAAACCAGGTAGGCTGCCTGAAGATCCCTACTGCTTCAAATCCCAAATTCACCCAAAACCAACCCCCAGGCTCATCCCTAGCTCTCTAGCAGAATATCTGTGCCAGCCTTTTGTGCCTTTTGTTTCCTATCCCCTGTGGGTTTCACAAATCTGCCCCTTCCTTACCTACCTTCCCCAGTTGCTGTTTTGTCCCAGCCCCCAAACCCAGCAGACACATCCTGTTAACCCAAGGCCCACTTGTGACAGAGCAAGAAGTGGGCTGACAGCTGAATCTACATCTCTCCTTTTGCTCTTCCAGATCCTATCTCCACAGTATCATCTCAGTCTCTGCTCCCCCAAACTGGTGGGGCTCTCACTCCATCCACATTGGATCACAAAAATTATCCTCCAACCATTGTTCCCCAAATCACTGCAGTATCCCAGGCTCCAGCACCAGCAGGCATTCCCTGTGAACACACCAGCTGGCCAGGCCAGGGATGTAGGTAAGCTAAATGAAGATCTTGACTACACAATCCTTTCCATGAAATTCAATCCCTAAATCTCATCCTTATCTCAACAATAGAACACTTGCTGCTGGTTTCCTTCCTCTTCTGCTCACATTTCCCATGGTTCCCACACACTTTTCCCTTCAAATATCCCTCTCCTGAATTGTTGCTTTATTTCAGCCCCAAACTCCATCAGGCAAGGCCCTGCTAACCCACAGACCAATTATGCCAGAGAAATAGGAAGGCTGACTGTAGACTTTTTTCCTCTCCTTCTGTTCCTCTAAATCCAGTTCCCTAGTCTCATCTGCAGTGTTATAGCAGAGTCTCTGGGGGGAACCTCTCTTCACTGACTCCTCTTATTCTAAGACAAAATAATTAAATCCTAGCCTAACACTCTTCTCTCCTCTCTCCTGTGATTCCCTTCAAGACCCTAACTTATTTGCATTCCTAAGTGTGTGGATCAATACCCAGAAACACATTTTATGTGGAATTCCTAGTGGTGACAATATCAGGTCCAAACAAAATTTTCCTATAGATAACACATAGCCATAACACTCTTTGAAAAACTAGAGAGGAAACAGAAACCAAGGGAAAAAACAATCACCCACGAAGACCAATCTAGAAATCATCACCTAGACTCATAACCACCTTATACCAGATGTCTACATACCAGTGTAAAAACACAGTCAGCAACAGCCAAGGCAGTATGTCTCTACTGGAGGTCTACAATCCTACCGCAGCAGGCACTATATATCCCACAATAGCTGAAAAACAAGAAAAAGTCCTCAAAACTGTCTATATGAAGACTGTAGATGTCTTTAGAGAGGAAATTAATAAATCCCTTAAAGAAATCTTGGAAAACAGGAACAGTGTGAGGAAATTAATGAATAACTTAAAGAAATACAGGAAAACCCAAACAAGAAATGGAAGGAAATGAATAAAACTGTTCAAGACCTGAAAATGAAAATAAAGTCAATGAAGAACATCTAAACAGAGAGAATTATTTAAATGAAAAAATTAGGAATTTGAACAGGAGCTACAGAGTCAAGCTTCAATTACATTACACAAAGGTGCAAAGACAGAATCTCAGGTCAAAGAAAACGCTAAATCTAAAAGCCTTCCAGACACAAAACATTCAGAAAATCTGGGAAACTATAAGAAGACCAAGACTAAGAATACAAACAGGAAGAAGAATCTGAGATGAAAGGCCCAGAAAACATTTTCAACAAAATCATAGAAGAAAAGCTACCTATCTTTAAGAAGGAGATACTTATAAAGGTACAAGAAACAGAAAGAACTTCAAATAAATTGAGCCAGAGAAGAACATTTCTTTGGCACATAATAATCAAAACAATATACATACCAAACAAAGAAAAAATATTAATAATTTTAAGGGTAAAAGACTAAGTATTAGACCTATTAGAATTACACCTGACTTCTCAGTGGAGACTCTAAAGGCCAGAAGGGCCTGGACAAATGTTCTAGAGATTCTAAGAGACAATAGGTTCCAGTCCAGACTACCATACCCACCAAAACTGTCAATAACCATAGATAGAGAAAATAAGATAGTCTATGCCAAAGCCAAATTCAAACAATATTTATATACAAATCCAGCCCTGTTGAAGATACAAGAAGGAAACTCCAACCTAAGGAGGTTAACTACACCCATGAAAACACATGGAATAAATTATCACAGACCTGCAAAATCTAATAAGGGAAACACATGCACATATACCATCCTGACCACAAACACTACCAATACCACCACCACCAACAAAATAACAGGAATCAACAGTCATTGGTCATTGATATCTTTGATATCAATGGTCTTAATTCCCCAGTGAAAAGACACATCTAACAAAATGTGAAAACAGGATCCATCCTTCTGCTGCATGCAAGAAATACACCTCAATATCAAGGATAGACATAACTTCAGGGTAAAGTATTAGAAAAAGATATTCTAAGCAAATGTACCTAAGAAGCAAGCTGGTGTATCCATTTTAATATATAACACAATGGACTTCAAACTCAATTTAATCAGTAGAGATAGGGAAAGATAATACATATTCATCAAAGAAAAAATCCTCCAAGACGTCATTAAAATTCTTAACATCTATGCTCCAAACACAAGGCTACACAAATTTGTAAAAGAGATATTACTACAGATTAAATTACATATACATTCTCACACATTGATAGATAAGTCATTCAGACAAAAAATAAACAGGAGCTAAGAGACGTTTTAAACCAATGGTACCTTATAGATATTTACACATCTCATTAAAATACAGAAGAATATATCTTCTTCTCTGCATCTTATGAAACTTTCTCTAACAATTGACCACTTTGTCAGACACAAAGCAAATCTCAGCAGATACAAAATATTTGAAGTAGCTCCCTGCATTCCATCAGACCACCACAGATTAAAGATTCATATCAACAGCAAGAGAAAGCTTAAAGTTAATGGAAACTGAACAACTCCCTACTGAATAAAAAGTGTGCCAAGACAGAAATAAACAATACGGCTTCCCTCTTGTGCTGTGAGTTCTAAGCTTAATCAGACATTGGTTAGCTATTCAAGCTACTTCTGGGCTACTGTTGCCCTAGCATATTTTTCAGGCTGGACAGATTGTAAGTCAGAGGTTTTGGGCCTGGTTTACTGTCCACATTTCTTTTTCAGATGCCAGCAGAGTGCCTTCCTACACCAAAGAAACTAGAATATACTGGCTAGTGCTCCATAGAAGCACAAGCTTGACTTCTCTGTGGATGTTGACCTTATCAGTGGTGACTTGCTGTTGATTTTCAGAGAACAGTTGAAAAATGAGACACTATGACACCTTCTGTAAGACAAAACGACATTGTCATTTGGACATAGTGGCATCCTAGAGAATGGGAAAATATCTCTACCAACTCACAACACAATAGATGAACAGCAGATACAAAAATGGAGAACTCTCAGTAGAGGATCAAGAAACACAAAAAAGCCACCAGGGAAATAGAAATAAAAACTACATTGAGATTCTATCTTGCACCCATCAAATGGCTAAGATCTATAATACATGTAACAGCTTATGCTGGTAAAGATGTAGGGCAAAGGAAACACTCCTCCATTTCTGGAGGGAGTACAAACTTATATAGCCACCATGTAAATCAATATGTCAGTTCCTTAGAATGCACAGAATCAATCAGCCTAAAGATCCATCTCTACCACTTGTGGGCATACAGACAAAGACTGTTTCATTCTACCACAAGGATACTTGCTCAACCATGTTCATTGGTGTTCTACTCATAATAGCAAAAAACTACAAGCAATCTAGGTGTCCTTCAAGAGAAGAATAGATAAAGAAAACTTGGGACATTTACACAATAGAGGATATGGAGTCCAACCTGTCAATCTCTTGTCACCAAAGGAGCCGTCAAGTACCAGAACTTCATTGCATTCAGTTGAATTGGTGGACAAAGGGGTCTATGGAAATCCCCAGACAATCCAAGCTGTTCACAAGACAATAAGTTGCTTGCCATAAACTAACTTCAGAGTCCCATAGCTAAGGAGCACACTCATACAATTTTTCATTCAGCATGAAAAAGTCAAGCTTTTACATATAGGGAGCCTTCACCTCTATGTTGTACTTTCTTTAAGAGAAATGTAAAGACCAACACAGCCACCAAACTTTTGATGTACAAGCTTTCCTGCCTTAAAGATATGCTAGGACAATCTGTTGGAGTAACCAAGCAATGGTGGATTTAATTTAAGGCACATTTCATGAAAAAAAACACATAACAAACCCTACATGGGTGACCAAGAACTGAACACTAAATGTTCCAGTGATATATGGTAAAAGTAAATACCTCTGGTTTAAAAAACATTAATAGTAAAATGACTTCTAATGATATTTTGCTATAATCCTAGACCAGGGCCTTATTCGGTCCTCTTCAAAGAAGCTTCTTCCTAAGGCAGACAGAAACAGATGCCAAGACGCACAGCCAGACATGATGCAGAGTCAGACCCTGATCAAATCCCTCCATTCAAAGCCCTAGGACCCCAGGAGAAGGGGAAGTGGAAAGATTGTAAGAGCCAAAAGGGGGAGAGGATACAAAGAGAACGAGGCCCTCTGAATCAACCAAATAAGCCAAAATATGAACTCAGAGAAACAGAGGCAGCACGACAGGGCCTACACAGTTTCTGTCCCAGGTAGTGTGTCTGCATTATATCTTTCAGTTTGGCTTTTGTTATGTTTGTTTGTTTGTTTGTTTGTTCATGAATGTGAAAACAAGTGGTTCTCTCACTCTTATGCCTGACCTTGGGCTCTTTTTCTTTTGTTGGGTTGCCTTATCCAGCAAAGATGTGATGTTTCTGCTTTATCTTATACTCTATCTTGTCATGTTTGGTTGTTATTTCTTAGAAGTTTGTTCTGTTTTTTAAAGAGAGATAGTAATGGAGAGCATTCAGAATGAAAAGGAGGTGGGGAAGAATTGGTAGGAATAGGGAGAGAAAACTCTAATCAGGATATATTGTATGAGAACAAAATCTATTTTCTTTTTTTTTTAAGTAATACATTTTATTTTATTTTATTTAAATTAATTTATTCTTGTTACAACTCAATGTTTATCCCATCACTTGTATCTTCCCATTCCTACCCCCCCCCCCATTTTCCCATTATTCCCCTCCCCTATGACTGTTCCTGAGGAGGATTACCTCCCCCTGTATATGCTCATAGGGTATCAAGTCTCTTCTTGGCTACCAGCTGTCCTTCTTCTGAGTGCCACCAGGTCTCCCCCTCCAGGGGACATGGTCAAATGTGAGGCACCAGAGTACGTGAGAAAGTCATATCACACTCTCCACTCAACTGTGGAGAATATTCTGACCATTGGCTAGATCTGGGAAGGGGTTTAAAGTTTACCTCCTGTATTGTCCTTGGCTGGTGCCTTAGTTTGAGCGGGACCCCTGGGCCCAAATCTGCCTATCATATTGTTCTACTTGTAGATTTCTAGGACCCTCTGGATCCTTTTATTTTGCTATTCTCCCATGCGTCTCTCATTTAGAGTCCCAATAGGATGCCTTCCCCTCTGTCCCAGTTTCCTGGTAACTGAAGGCTTTCGTGGGACATGCCCCTTGGGCTAGTATGCAGATATAAGTGAGTATATACCATTTGATTCTTTCTGCTTCTGGGTTAACTCACTCATTATGATCATTTCTAGCTCAATCGATTTATCCACAAATTTCGGGAATTCCTTGTTTTTAATAGCTGAATAGTATTCCATAGTGTATATGTACCACAGTTTCTTTATCCACTCTTCTACTGAGGGACACTTAGGCTGTTTCCATGTTCTGGCTATTATGAATAAGGCTGCTATGAACATGGTTGAGCAAATTTTCTTGTTGTGTGCTGGAGCATCTTCTGGGTATATTCCAAGGAGTGGGATAGCTGGGTCTTGAGGAAGCCCTATTCCCATTTTTCTGAGATAGCACCAGATAGATTTCCAAAGTGGCTGTACTAGTTTGCATTCCCACCAGCAATGAAGGAGTGTTCCTCTCTCCCCACATCCTCGCCAGCATATGGTGTCGCTTGAGTTTTTGATCTTAGCCATTCTGATGGGTGTAAGATGGAATCTCAGAGTTGTTTTGATTTGCATTTCCCTGATGACTAAGGAGGTTGAGCATTTCTTTAAGTTTTTCTCAGCCATTTGATACTCCTCTGTTGAGAATTCTCTGTTTAGTTCCAAGCCCCATTTCTCAATTGGGTTATTCGGTTTGGTGGTGTTTAATTTCTTGAGTTCTTTATATATTTTGGATATTAGACCTTTGTCAGATGTAGGGTTGGTGAAGATTTTTTCCCAGTCTGTAGGCTGTCGCTTTGTTCTCTTGACAGTGTCTCCTGCCTTACAGAAGCTTCTCAGCCTCATGAGGTCCCATTTATTAATGGTTGACATTAAGGCCTGGGCTGTTGGTGTTCTGTTCAGGAAGTTGTCCCCTGTGCCAATATGTTCCAGGCTCTTTCCCACTTTTTCTTCTAAGTGGCTTAGTGTCTCTGGTTTTATGTTGAGGTCTTTAATCCACTTGGATTTGAGTTTTGTGCAAGGTGACAAGTATGGGTCCAGTTTCATTTTTTTACACATAGACCTCCAATTAGACCAGCACCATTTGTTGAAGATGCTATCCTTTTTCCATTGAATGGATTTGGCTTCTTTGTCAAAAATCAAGTGACCATATGTGTGTGGATTCATATCTGGGTCTTTGATTTGATTCCACTGATCAACCAGCCTGTTGCTGTGCCAGTACCATGCTGTTTTAATTACTATTGCTTTATAGTACAGTTTGAGATCAGGTATGGAGATTCCTCTGGAGCACCTTTTATTGTACAAGATTGTTTTAGCTATTCTGGGTTTTTTGTTTTTCCATATGAAGTTCAGAATTGAACATTCAATGTCTTTAAAAAATTGTGTAGTTATTTTGATAGGGATTGCATTGAATCTGTAGATTGCTTTTGGTAGGATGGCCATTTTTACTATGTTAATTCTCCCGATCCATGAGCAAGGAAGATCATTCCATCTTCTCAGGTCATCTTCAATCTCTTTCTTCAGAGTTTTGAAATTTTTTTCAAACAAGTCCTTCACTTGCTTAGTTAGGGTAACTCCTAGATATTTTATATTGCTTGTGGCTAATGTGAAGGGTGTGCTTTTCCTAATTTCTTCCTCTGCAAGCTTGTCATTTGTGTATAGGAAGGCTCCAGACTTCTTTGAGTTAATTTTGTATCCAGTCCATTTGCTGAAGGTGTTTATCAACTGTAGGAGTTCTCTGGTGGAGTTTTGAGGGTCACTTATGTACACTATCATATCATCTGCAAAGAGGGATAATTTGACTTCCTCCTTTCCCATTTGGATACCCTTGATCTCCTTTTGTTGTCTTACTGCTCTGGATAGAACTTCGAGTACTATATTGAAGAGATATGGAGAGAGTGGGCAGCCTTGCCTTGTTCCCGATTTGAGAGGAATTTCCTTGAGTATCTCACCATTTACTTTGATTTTGGCTATTGGCTTGCTGTATATAGCCTTTATTATGTTGAGGAAAGTGCCTTGTATCCCCGATCTCTCTAAAACTTTAAACATGAATGGGTGTTGAATTTTATCAAATGCTTTCTCTGCATCCAAGGAGCTGATCATGTGGTTTTTTATTTTCAGTTTGTTTATATGGTGGATTACATTGATGGATTTCCATATATTAAACCATCCCTGCATGCCTGGAATGAAGCCTACTTGGTCCTGTTGAATGATGTCTTTGATGTGCTCCTGTATTCATTTTGCAAGTATTTTATTTAGTATTTTTGCATCTATGTTCATAAGAGAAATTGGTCTGAAATTCTCTTTCTTTGTTGAGTCTTTGTGAGGTTTAGGTATCAATGAGACTATGGCCTCATAGAATGAATTTGGTAATTTTCCATCCATTTCTATATTTTGGAGTAGCTTGAAGAGTATTGGTATTAGCTCGCCTTTAAAGGTCTGGTAGAATTCTGCACTGAAACCATCTGGCCCTGGGTTTTTTTTGGTTGGGAGACCATCGATGATTGCTTCTATTTCTGTAGGGGAAATGGGACTATTTAGCTTGTTTATCTGTTCTTCATTCAACTTTGGCAAGTGAAATTGTTCAAGAAAATCGTCCATTTCCCTTCGATTTTCAAATTTTGTGGCATATATGCCTTCAAAGTAGGATCTTATGATTCTTTGATTTCTTCAGTGTCTGTTGTTATGTCTCCCTTTTCATTTCTGATTTTGTTGATTTCAATACTGTCTCTCTGCCTTTTAGTTAGTTTGGCTAATGGTCTGTCTATCTTGTTGATTTTCTCAAAGAACCAGCTTTTGGTTTGTTGATTCTTTGGACTGTTTTCTTAGTTTCTAACTTGTTAATTTCAGCCCTGAGTTTGATTATTTCCAGGCGTCCACTCCTCTTGGGTGTTTCTGCTTCTTTTTTTTCTAGGGCTTCCAGTTGTGTTGTTAAGATGCTTATGTGTGATGTTTCCAATTTCTTTTTAAAGGCACTTAGTGCTATGAATTTTCCTCTTAGCACTGCTTTCAATGTATCCCACAAATTTGAGTATGGTGTTTCTTCATTTTCATTGAATTTCAGAAACTCCTTGATTTCTTTTTTTATTTCTTCCCTTACCCAGGTGTCATTTAGCAGAGAGTTGTTTAGTTTCCACGTACGTGTAGGCTTTTTGTTATTTCTGTTGTTGTTGAATTGCAGCCTAAGAGCATGGTGATCTGTTAGGATACAAGGTATTATTTCAATCCTCTTGTATCTATTGAGGCTTGCTTTGTGACCTACGATGTGATCAATTTTGGAGAAGGTTCCATGGGGTGCAGAGAAGAAGGTGTATTCTTTCTTGTTTGGGTGAAAGGTTCTATAGATATCTGTTAGATCCATTTGACCCATGGCATTGGTTAATGATATTATTTCCCAGCTTAGTTTCTGTTTCAATGACTTATCCTTTAGTGAGAGTGGGGTGTTGAAGTCTCCCACTATTATTGTGTGGAGATCGATGTGTGGTTTAAGCTTTTTTAGGAGATCTTTTACAAATATGGGTACCCTTGTATTGGGAGCATAGATGTTCAGAATTGTGATGTCATCTTGGTTGACTTTACCTTTGATGAGTATGAAGTGTCCTTCCTCATCCCTTTTGATTAATTTTGGTTGAAAGTCTATTTTGTTCGATACTAAAATGGCTACACCTGCTTGCTTCTTGTGACCATTTGCTTGGAATATTTTTTTCCAACCTTTTACCCTGAGGTAATGCCTTTCATTATGGGTAAGATGTGTTTCTTGGATGCAGAAGAATGTTGGATCTTGTTTATGTACCCATTCAGTTAGTCTGTGTCTTTTTATTGGAGAATTGAGGCCGTTGATGTTGAGAGATATTAATGACCAGTGACTGTTAAGAGTCTTAATTTTGATGTTGTTTCCAGTCAAGCGTTTGTGTAGTTGTGTTTTTGCCATGGGATAGTTTTCTATTTCCTGGGTAGTTTTGGTTGTAGCTTGACCCTTTGGGATGGAGTTGTCCTTCTAGTACCTTCTGTAAAGCTGGGTTTGTGGATAGGTACTGTTTGAATTTGTTTTTGTCATGGAATATTTTGTTTTCTCCATCAATGGTTATTGATAATTTTGCTGGGTAAAGTAGTCTGGCCTGGCATCTGTGGTCTCTTAGGGTTTGCAGGATCTCTGTCCAGGCCCTTCTGGCTTTTATGGTCTCTGCTGAGAAGTCGGGTGTAATTCTGATAGGTTTACCATTAAATGTTATTTGGCCTTTTTCCCTTGCAGCTTTTAATATTTTTTCTTTGTTCTGCATGTTTTGTGTTTTGGTTATTATGTGGCGGGCCGTTTTTCTTTTCTGGTCAATTCTATTTGGTGTTCTGTTGGCCTCTTGTATGTTTATAGGCATTTCTTTCTTTAGATTGAAGAAATTTTCTTCTATGATTTTGTTGAGAATAGTTTCTGGGCCCTGGAGTCTGATGTCTTCTCTTTCTTCAATGCCTATTATCCTCAGATTTCTTCTTTTCATGGTGTCCTTAATTTCTTGGATGTTTTGTGTCAGGAGTTTTCCAGATTTGGCATTTTCTTTAATGGTTGATTCAATATCTGTGATTGTATCTTCTAGCCCTGAGATTCGTTCTTCCATCTCTTGGATTCTGTTAGAAAAGCTCACCTCTGTGTTGCTCGCCTTCTTCTCTGAGGTCTCACGTTCTCATTTTTCTTCTTTCTGTGTGTTTATCATTGAATCCATTTTCATTTTCAGATCTTGAACTGGTTTTCTGATTTCTTTCATCTGATTTTTTGTTTATTCCTGAGTTTCTTCCATTGCCTCTTTATAGGTCTTCAGAGCTTGAACCATTTTATTTATTTCTTTCATCTGGTTGTTTGCATTTACCTGCAATTTTTCCAGTTCCACTCTATGTGCTTCTTTTATGTCTTTTGTTTGCGTCTTCCTGTATTTGATTACGAATTTTATTTGTTTCCTCCATTATCATCCTCATTACTACGGATTTGAGGTCATTTTCTTGTATTTCCATTGTATTTGAGTTCTCTGGGTTGTTTTATTTGGGATAGCTGGAAACTGGAGACGCCATGTTGTTTTGGGGTTTTTTGCATATGCTTTTTCGTTGTCCTTTAGACATCTTGCCGTCTTTGTTTTTGTTGGGTAGCTTCCAGAGTTGAATGGAGGGTGTCTGATGATAGATTCACTTGTTTTCTCACGATTTCCCTAGGCTGGGAGCTCAAAGCTTCTCTGGTGTGGATGTTAGGAGGTTAGCCCTGTTGTTCTGGTCTCTCACAGCCAGTGATCCTCAGCCCCCCTCTGCTGTGGATCCTGCAATTGATCTGGGTCTCTGAATGAGTGTTGGGTCAGGCCAAGGTATCCACAGCCTTCTGTGTTCCCTGCCAAGTCCAGCCAGGAGCACTGGGACGGAACCACGGGCTGAATTCAGCTAGATTCTCAGGGCCTGAACCGTTTGCCAAGCTCAGCTAGGGATTTTGGGCCCAAAATGCACACAGGGTCCAGCCAGAATTTTTGGGCTGGAACTACGCACCAAGCTCCGCTAGGGCCTTTTGGCCCAAAGTACATGCTGTGGTCAGTTATTGACTCAGGGCCCGAACTGACCACCAATCTCAGCCAGGAATTCTGGATTCAAACTGCACACTGTGTCCAACCAGAGTCTTAGAGCTGGTGGAACCGAGAGCTCTGTCCCGCCTGCGCCACAGCAGGAGAACTGCGGCTGCTCTGAGTTAGCGCCAGTGGTGGAACAAGTGCTCCGCCCAGACTGTGTCACCGCAGGGGAGCTGCTGCTGAGCTGAGGTGGTGCCTAGGATGGAACTGAGCACATCACCAAGCCTGCGCCACAGCAGGAGAACTGTGGCTGCTCTGAGTTAGCGCCAATGGGGGAACCAAGTGCTCTGCCCAGACTGTGTCACTGCTTGGGAGCTGCCACTGAGCTGAGGTGGCACCTAGGGTGGAACTGAGTGCTCGGCCAGGCCTGTGCCACAGCAGGAGAACTGCAGCTGCTCTGAGTTAGCGCCTGTGGTGAAACCAAGTGCTCTGCCCAGACTGTGTCACCGCAGGGGAGCTGCCGCTGAGCTGAGGTGCTGCCTAGTGTGGAGCTGCATGCTCAACTATGCCTGTGCCACAGCAGGGGAGCTGTGGCTGGAGCTGAGTTAGTGCCTCAGGCAGAATTGCTTGCTGGGCCGGGCCAGTACCTGGGACTCTGGGGCCGACTGTCCGCCAAGTCCAGTCTGGGTCCAAAGGCTCCACGCGACCCAAATCCTGCTCCGAGTCCCCTCTCCCGCAGCAATTCCCACCAGCCACCACACCAATCGCCTCCACTGGAAGGCTATGAGCTGCAAACCTCAGCCCCCGCTGCTGGTGCTGATGGTGCTGCTGGTGCTGCTGCCTCTGCCGCTGCCTCTCCGATCAGAGAAAAAACATGCTCCTCCCGTGTGCAGGGGCACGCAGGTCCTCCACACCCTGGTCCCTCTGAACCGTGGAGCACTCCTGCTGCCGTGATGTTCGGACCTCGGTGTTCCTGGCTCAGAAATCTGTGCAATTCCCTGAATTGTTCACTGGAGCCTCCAAACGCGGTCCACACTGCTCGCCGCCATCTTGGATCCCCCCACAAAATCTATTTTCAATGAAAGGGAAAAATGATTAAAAAATCAGCAAGGGCACATTATTATGGCAGCAGTTATCAACCTTCCTAATGTTGCAATCCTTTATTACATTTCTTCACATTTTGATGAACCCTAACCATAAATAATTTCATTAGTACTTCATAAATGTAATTTAGTTACTGTTGAGAATATTAATGTATATATTTAATATGCAGGATATTTGATATAACCCTTGTGAAAGGGCCATTTTACCATCAAAGAGGGTCACAAAGCACAGACTGATAGTTGTGGTTATAGCGGTTACTCTTTGGATAATAAAATCATGAAAGAAAAATAATTGGGTCAATTCATACAAATGAAGGCAAGGAACAAACAAAGATTTCATGTGTGTATGGATGTTACTCAATGATCACTCCATGTCCAGTTGCCCTCTTGTCCTCAGCTGGCACATGAGGACACCATTCATGGTCCATATGGGCTGTTCAAATATTAGTCATTTTTATTAATTATCATAAACTATAACTGTTAATTTTAAGTGTTAAAGTGACAGGACAATGAACTCCCCACTCATCTGGGAAAATATTAATTTGCATCTATCTGTGAGGATGTTTCTTTTATTTATTGTGTTTAGTTTCTGAGGTTGTAAAGTAATTATATCATTTCCCTTTTCCTTTCCTTTCTTCAAAACCTCTTTGTTGTTGTTTTTGTTTGGTTGGTTGGTTGTTTTTTCTAGACAGGGTTTTTCTGTGTTTAGCCTTGACTGTTCTAGACTCGCTGTGTAGACCAGGTTGGCCTCTTAAATTCCCCTCCTTGCTATCTGATAAATTCATGTTCTCTTTTTTTAAATTAATTGATGGGGAATACATACATACAGATATATATTCATCAATGCATAAATGCAAATTGCTCAGTCTGTGTGATGTTTCTTTTATGTATATTTAGTGCTAATCATGAAAGCATTTCTTAAGAGATTAATGCACCTATATTCCATATAATAATATTTAATTTTACAATGCACAATATACATTGTGGTAGTCTGACAAAATATCAACAAATAACCTTGAAAATTTGTCCTAGTTTATGTAAATTCCCAGTACAATGATGAAATTGCCAATCAGCATGTTTTATAAGAAGATCTCATGATTTCTAAAGAATATATGGGAATATTGCAGTTGGAAAGAGTCCCTTCCCCTAAATTTTGTGTGGCATTTTTGTATACATTGATTATCTGACAAGAGCAAAAAGGAGTGGAAATTTGGATTTCTTCTCCACTTTGCTAAAACATAGTTCTTTGTTTTCAGGATTCATTATTATCACGCCTTCCAATGATATCACTGACTCCCCTGATAAACTTTGACGATAAAACATAAGATTTAAGATGTGATCAAAATTGAAACCAATTCCTATTCATAAATATGTCTTTCTACTAATCTTTCTAGTCATCATATTTATGTCTTATTTTTCCCTGTAGAGTCCTAATTTTAAAAAAAAAGCTAGATTAAAGCTGATAAATATCATGCTCAAATAATAAATTTTGTTGAGATAATATTTTCTAATACGTATCAGTAGATTTATATATATAATGAAGAACTATGCACATAAATACAAGCACAGTTATAGTTGAAGGATGTTTTCCTGTCAGTTGTAATCACATTCTGGATTAAATGCATGATGCACTTACCTTTGGTTTCATTTGATGACATTATGGCATCAAATCAGTTGAAATCAGTAATTTGTGGATTATTATATTTTACATACACTTTGAATGACGTTACTAATAATCTTCATTTGTTGAGCACTAAGTTTTTAATTTCCTATTTATCTAAATGTAACATGCATAAGGATGTAAAGTACCAATTTTGCCATTACATAAATAGAAACACCAATTTCCCAGTAAAATGAAGTCCATTCTACAAGCATACATTGACATTTTTTTATCTAGTCCTAATATCTTCTTTATTGCTAAGTGTACTGTGTCTTCAGGCTTTTGTTGAAAGCTGCTGTCATTGGTATATTACAAAGCCTCACAATTAGTAAATTTGAATGACTGAAGGAATCTTGATTGGTAAGCATTAACTTATATTTTAGGTTTAAATGGCAGTTTAATATTTGAAAATAGTTTGCAAAGCTGTGTGTCATAGTTGCTAAAACACATGTAGTGATATTTACCCTGTGTGTCCACAGGTTGTATATAGCCAAATTAGATGGAGGATAACTATGAATGTGGCTCAACATAAAATTACTTAAAACCCTATGAGATTTTTATAGCGTTTAATCTTATTTTTTTATACATGAAATTTGTTTGGTATAAGAAGATCAACACCAGAGGTCTAAGATTTTATAAATGTAAGACTTGTGATAAGGTGAATAATACATTGTAAACACTCCCTAGTTGCTTATGACTATTAACAGAATGCTTAAATGTAGGCTTCTTCTCATTTTTTATCATAACAGAGGAGTTGGATGAATCAGTCCTTTAATGCTCTTTACAATCTATCATCTTTCCTTTTACCATAATGCAAATACTGGTTTTTATATTCCCTTCACTTTATACTCAGGATGGAAAATAAAACCAAAAAACTCTTTCTTTCTTTCTTTTTCTTTCTTTCTTTCTTTCTTTCTTTCTTTCTTTCTTTCTTTCTTTCTCTCTCTCTCTTTCTTTCCAAAACTGGCAGGTATAAATATATCTTATTCAAGGTCACATTTAATGTTGATTTTAAAATTTTAACATGGAGTCCATTAAGAAATACATTGTTATCTATACCCATCTAAAATGTGTGTAGGTGTGTGTGTGTGTGTGTGTGTGTGTGTGTGTGTGTGTGTAGGGGCGTGTGAGGGTGTGGGGGTGTGAGTTAATCATTGCAAGTGAAAAGATGGCTTACCAGAGTACTCATGCACAGTGTGACTCAGATAGTACTTTATTAAAATATGCTGCCACTCTGGAATTCCCTTTGAATAAATATTCATATTTACAAATATAAGAAGCACCTATAGTTATGTTCAACATCTTTCACTAAGTGGAATGATTAACAGTCACTCAGAAAATCTCTGATGAATACAAGCATAAATACCCATTCATTAAATGTCTCACAGGTCACAGAACACAAAAGGGAAATGAGCTAACTACAGCTACTGCTCTGGGCCCTGACTTTAGCTATTATGTAAAAGTTATCTTTTTCTTCTTAGCACAGTTGACACACTGGAAAACGCAAAAGCTCTTTGACAGCACAGCCTCTTCTCTGCTCACTTCTGCTATGTAAGTATGAAAAGCTATGTAAGTATGAAAGGAAGCTCAGAACAGATGCTGAACTGCATCATCCATTTAGCTTCTCAATCAGGTGCTTATAGCTCCCTGAGTGCATTCTATTTGACTTTGTTTTTAAGTCTTTCCCTAATAGTGTACATACATGACTCAAACTTGAATATTACTGAAAGTGTCTCTGGAAGAGATATTTCAGAAATGTCTCCAGAAGAAGCTGTAGAGATATTTCAATCATCTTTCTCATGGACGTCAAGGTTTTTGGTAAGGTAGGGAAGAAAACATTAGTGAAAAAGATGTCATCATCATCATCATGACCATCCTCTCACTTCACAAAGACCTGGCAAAACATACAGAATGGTTATGGACTAGTGACAAGTTCCATAGAATGGTACTTGTGGGAGCTTTGTTAGTACAAACAAAGCTACTTAAAGCTTTTTTGTTTTGTTGGGGTTTTTATTTGCTTGTTTTTGTCTTTATATAAGAAAGATCAAGTAAAATGGTAAATGTTGATTATGTAGTCAAAATGTATCATTCTGAAGGATCTGACACCTTAAAATAAGCAATTTCCCTTGGAGAATACATACCGCATCCAATGAAAAGCAGGTATCACTGTTGTTTTAATAATGATGTAATTAAAACCTGTAATATAGATTTTTTTATATAAAACATCAATAATACCTCAACAATTCCTGAAGGCCATAGGGATTTAATGAGAACAGTTTTGATTGAATTTTCTATGAATATGAATTACAAGATCATCATGTGAATATAACCATCTAAATTACAAGTACAAACAAGAGCATCAGTATCATGTAAATAGTCCATGATTTACCTAAAATTATGTATACATTTTAGTTTTTTATTATTTAAGTAATTTATTCAGATTACATCTCATTTGTTATCCCCTCACTTGCATCTTCCAGTTCCCGCTCCCTCCATCTTTTAACCTATTCCTCTCCTTTAGGCTTGTGACAGAAGGGGACACCTTCACCCATCATATGATCACAGTTCATCAGGTCTCATCAGGATAGCCTGCTTCCCCTTCCTGTAAGTGCCACCAGGCCTCCCTACCGAGGGGAAGTGGTCAAATAGGGAGCACCAGAGTTCATGTTCAGCATTCTTTGTTACCAGGGAAATGGAGTGTCAAAATTATTTAGAAATTTCATCTTATACCACTCAGAATGACCCAGATTAATAAAATAGATGTCAACCCAGGCTGACGAGCAAGTGGAATAAGGCAACACTTACCCATTGCTGTTGGGAATGAAAACTTATAAAACTACTATGAAAATTGTGTTGCAGTACCTTGGAAAGCTGAGAATAGATCTGCTTCAAGATCTAATTAAACTGTTCTTACACAAAGAAATGCTTCATTCTATGACAGAGACACTTGCTCAACCATATTCATTGGTGCTCTCTTTATAATTAATAGTCAGGAATTGAAAACAGCCTTGATGTCTGTTAATAGAAGAATGCATAGTGAAAATGTGGTCCATTTACACAATAAAATATTGCTCATCCACTAAAATCATGAAATTTTCTGGTTTGGATTTATCTAAAAGAAAATCATCCCACGAGGTAACCTAGAACCCAAGACACATATATGGCAATAGGGCCAAAATGTTGTGGGAGCAACTAACCAATATGTGACTATATTTAAGGTCCACTCTGCCAGAGGGAACCAATCCCTGACATACTTGAGTCTAAATTGGACAGGGACCTAGGGGTAATCCAAATGTTACTGCTCTGCCAAAGGAAATTAAGTATCAAATGGCTCTTAACAGTGTTCATGTATTCTCACAGAGCAGTGTATTGTTCAGCAATCATCAAAGAAGCTTCCTCCTGAAGTAAATGGGAAAAAATACAGAGACCTACAATGAGACAATGTGCCAAGAATGAAAATTACAGATCACTCATTCCACAATCTGATGTCTCTATAAAATCCCTCCTTGCAGGGTTCGGGGAACCCAGCAGAAGAAGAGGCAGAATGATTGCAGGGGTCAGAGGAGACAGAGGATAGCAAGGACATAAGTTCTTCTCATCACAGAACTGAGGCACATAAGAAATCACAGAGACCGTGGAGGCAAGCACAGTGCCTACACAGATCCACCTCAGATGGGGCCACATCATTTAAACCACCGCAAATGCCGGATGGAAATTTGCTATATTTATGTAATGGAATAAATATAACTCAATTGTCAAGAAAACTGAAACTTGCAGGTAAATGGAAATAATCACCAAGTGAGCTCAATCTGAACCAGAAATATGAATGTCACAAATTTTCTTTGAGTTATTATATTAGCTTTGATATAGGTATATAACTTTGTGTACACATAGATATTAGAAAATTATTAAGGTGCCATGGGAGAGTAAGTTTTATGAAATAAAAAGTAAAACAAGCTGACATAGAGGGAAGGGAAGAGTAATGAAATAGAAGAAGTTAATGGAGGATGAGAGAGCATGGTAAGGAAGGGAATATGGAGAAGAAAAACTAACACAATAACACTTTTGATTGATTTACACTCAGAATTTTAGGTGCACCAAGAGGAAAGATACTTTCTTCAAAGCTGCAAAATACAAATAGTCACAACACTATGAATGTTACATTTATATAATTCCTGACTCTTTCATGGTTCTTATTGCTGTAAGTAGTTTATTGTATATATGTGTAATAATATAAACCTACATGTAAAAAAGGAAAAAGAGAAAGTAATAAAAGAAAGAAAACACAAAAAAATTAAAAAGAAAACAGAGACCTACTATTACAAAAGCATCACAAAATATAAATGTATTCTTATATAATAAGAGCTTAAAGAAAACAGTGTTGCAACTAGACACCACAAGCTAACAAATAAAGCACCCATTATCAGGAATGGGTGATCTCTTCTGGAACTGTGGGCCACTTCAGTCCAATAACCCCAAATATTAGTCTTGCCGTTTCTTGTGATTACCCTCCTTACCTTGGTATTAAGGCCTAGTTGATAAACATTTAACATACGGTAGAGATAGAATACAGAAAAATTGATTTGGTATGGACCTGGAAGCTTCATCTCAACTGCCTAGTTTTCATGGTGTTGTAAAGTGCTATGCATGCTATCAGAGAAAAATAGTAACCATCATCCTTATCCAGATGTGAGCCATAGGGCTCGCAATAATGACCTTTATGTCAAGATATCTTTTGTAGTGCAATAGTTGTACCAATGACCCAAGAGTAACTATCCACTTTCTCCTTGGATATGAGACCTACTTGACAAGATGGAACCTGTACATGGCACTATTACTGGACAAAGTATCTATGACAGGGAAGGTCAGACACCCTAGTGGGAAACCTACTTTTTGTAGTGAGCTAATGGCATGTAGTACTAAACTAACCCTCAATGACTTCTTATTATACCATATTATACCCACAGATAACTACATCTCTCAAAGCTCAGGAGAGAATCTTTTTTTTTTTTTTTTACAGAAGATGATGATTAACATAGATAATCACAACTCTGCCTGATACAGAGAAAAGTGACTGTGAAGGCTCAGCTCCTAATGATGTATGGATTCCATATCCTCTCCTCCTAAGGATCATAGTTCATTGCATAAGAGAGTCAGGAAAGTTTGAAAGAGCCCGAGAGTGTAGCTGACTATTAGGAAACAGATGGTTCACAACATCTATGTGTAAGCTCAAGACATAAAAGGTGGAAAGGACATCCAATGTTGGCTGAGAAGCCGTGAATAATTGATAGCTGTTGTAGTGAGAAAGTTAGCTTCTTTAAAATGTGGCACTTGGTAGGTCTAATATGCTTAGTGGATGGCAGTACACCTAAAAATTTACAGGCAGCATTATTAGGATTGGGTGTGATTTTGAAAAATGAGGACACAAAGTTGAGTGGATTTGGGATAAAGTGTGGATGAGTGAAGCTAATGTATAAGATTAGAATACAAAATATAAAGTTCTCATAGAACTATTTAAAAATATAAAACAAAACTAAGGCAAAGTTAATTCTGAACATTTCCTCATTGAGACGGACTTTGTGTGCCATAGGAATTCAGAGAACATTTAACAAAATAATTGGCTTAACAATGTCACCGAGACAGCATACTCTACTGAAATCAAGCACTTGTCCAGTTTAATTTCAAACTTGACCTTTTTACATTCAGAACAAGCAACACCTTTAATCTTGGTACATGGTGAAATCCTGTGGATACCAGTCAAATGCTGGCCCAGATTGCCCCTTGCCTGTGTGGCTAGCATTTGATGCCATTCTATATTAAGTCTCCTGTCATTTTCAGTGAGGCACAGAAACGTATCTGTAGCCACTGAAGTGTGCAGTATTACTTAAATTAAATCTTCATTTCTTATAAATGAGCTACAGGGAAAAAGAAAAAACAGGAGCTCGGCAAGAAATAAGATTTCACACAAGTTTTATTTCTTTAAAAATAAAACTTGCAATGTATAAAATATAGCAAAGTCTTGACAGTCATCAAATTCAGCTATGAATACTTTATTATATTTCCCTTTATCAAAGAACATTTTTAACTGAACAGTCATACATATATATTTCTGATAACCCATCCTGCTTACAGTTCTCACATATGCATATTCATCTTGAACCTATTTTCAGTGATTTCTATATGATGATAATAATAATATATTTTATGGCTTCATGAATAGTAATATGTAGCTATTTCAAATTATAAATTTATGTAGCTATTTCAAATTTGTGCACTCTTAGTTTCCCCTTTGTTTTTTTTTTAATTTTTATTGTGTTTAAATTAAATTAAAAATGCAAAGTGTCAAGTGTTTCTCATAATAGGCATGATCAAACTCTAAAGTATGTATTGATAGGAAACAGTTGACCTTGCCTGTGAATTTGCATTCCTTGTTATTCTGTGAAATATTGTTCTGTCTCATAGTTATTGTTCACTTATGTCACACTTTCTTCATTTGCCTACCCTAGTACCAATATTTTTTTACAGAGCCCTCATTGAGTTAAGGCTGTGGATTAGTCTAGTTCACATAATCCTTAATAATGACATTTCTTTTTACTTCTGACATTAAAAATTCCTTCAAATCATAATACGGGCCTTTGTATTCTTTTGTTAACAATTATAGGTCATTTTCTTATTTCCGCCTGCTAAGCTTATTGTTATGTGGCTTTCGCAGCTGTAGAGAAAACCTTCGGCTAGTTGGCTGACCTGTGAGCTGCACTGATGTTGGAGTGGTGACACATCAGACCTCAGAGGCAACAACAGGTTAGCGTTGTTCGTGCCAGAGCCCTTACTGTACAACAATAGGTAGTCTTTAAAGTCCCAGCCTGAAACACCAGCTGCCATGGTCATTTCTCTAATCTAGGTATTTTCAAATGATTACAAACAGAT
The DNA here is from genome assembly GCF_903995435.1 of Acomys russatus. NCBI lineage: Eukaryota > Metazoa > Chordata > Mammalia > Rodentia > Muridae > Acomys > Acomys russatus. The sequence continues at coordinate 6,736,504 of NC_067138.1, forward strand.
ATACATCTGTGAAAGTAATTTATAATCAAGATAGCATTTCTTTATATATTCATTAAATTTTCTTTTTTTTTTTTCTTTTTTTTTTTTATTAATTTATTCTTGTTACATCTCAATGTTTATCCCATCCCTTGTATCCTCCCATTCCTCCCCCCCCCATTTTCCCATTATTCCCCTCCCCTATGACTGTTCCTGAGGGGGATTACGTCCCCCTATATATTCTCATAGGGTATCAAGTCTCTTCTTGGCTACTTGCTGTCCTTCCTCTGAGTGCCACCAGGTCACTTCAAAAAAACTATAAACTTCTGAACATGTTTTTAAAAACTTTAATAGGTACCTAGGATCAAAAAGGTGTCCAAACATTCAAAATAATTACTAATTAGTTCAAAGCCAAAAAGTAATTATAAATGCAGAGGAACAGAAGGAAAAGAAAAATATATAATTACACCAGTCTTTACTGACATGAAAAAGTAAGAAAAGCACAGTACTTTATGACACCAAGCAATGAGAAACTGTCACTCATTCATTATCTCAGTACAGATTATTGGGCCAGGCTTGTAGCAGGCTATGTTTTATCCTAGCCATTGCTTCTGAATGCCAGACACTATCAACAAAACAGCTCTGCTGCTAACAGCCCCGGCACCTGTCAACCTATGTGCACACTCTTTTCCAACTTGTTTTATTACATAACCTCCATTGTGATGACGGCAGACAAATGAGAAAAATGTCACTGAGTGAAGTATAATACTGTGTTATGTGGCGAGGCCTGAAGAGATGATAAATATATGAACTAGGATCCTGCAGAGGCTAAACAAGGAATAATCAGAATGACAGTTACCATGTGGACCTTTTATTTTATTATTTAAATGCATTTATTTATTCATTTTACATCCTGACTGCAGCTCCAGTCTTCTTTTCTTCTCAATTCCCACCCTCACACACCCCTTATCCCATTCTCTCCACTCCTTCAAAAAGAAAGGGGATATCCCCCAAGAGTATCTGTCCCCCTGCCCCCAGCACATTAAGTTCCTGCAGGACTGGGCACATCCTCTCCCACTGAGGCCATATAACGCAGTCCAGTTAGGGGAAGGTGATACAAAGGGAGGCATCAAAGTCAGAGAGGTGCCTGGTCCAATTGTTTGGGGATCCACTTGAAGACCAAGCTATGCATCCACTGCACATGCTCAGGGGCCCTAGGACCAGTCCATGAGTGCTCTTTGGTTGGGGTTTCAGTCTCTGTGAGCTCCATGGGTACAGGAGAGTTGATTCTGTAGGTTTTCTTGTGGAGTCCTTGACACTTCGGTCTCCTTCAATTGTTTTCCCAAGTCTACCATAGGAGACCCAGAGTTCTGTCTAATGTTTGGCTGTGGGTATCTGTTTCCATCAACTTCTGGGTGAAGCCTCTCAGAGGCATTGTGCTTGACTCCTGTCTATAAGCATATAAGTGTGACACTAATAGGGTCAGGGATTGGTTCACTCCCATCAGGTGGGTCTCAAGTAGGACCAGTCTTTGCCTAGCCATTCCCTTAATCTTTGTACCATCTTTGTCCATTCACATCTTGTAGGCAGGACAAATTTTGGGTCAAGGGTTTTATGTTAGGTTGGTGTCCTTATCCCTCCACTGGAAGTTCCACCTAGCTACAGGAGGTGGCATTTTCCAGCTCCACGTTCCTAGATGTCATAAGTCTCCACAAGGGAGACTGCCATAGACTTTCTGGAGCTTCCCTACCCCAGGTCTCTGGCAAATCTCAGAGATAACTCCCATCTCTCATTCTCTTCTCCCACATGGACCTCTGAAAATGCAATGATCTAGTCAGAGATTATTGCTTAGTTGTTCTTTGATCACTTCAGGCAAATTGCCTTTTGCTCCACATAGATTTTTGTCATAGTATAATACAGAAGGTACATAATACAATACAAAAACACAGCAAACATTATTCTACTGACTTATTATACCCATTTGCACTTTCAGAAACGAAAAAAAAGGTTCTGTGTAAGGTATTTACTGATGCTCAAAATCATTCTTAATCTAGGAAAAGAGACTAGTATAATGATGGGAGTACACAATTTATTTGGTGCTTCCTTGGATTTCATATAAACTGCACAGGCCTCTATAGTGACTGACACTCACATCGTGCCTCCCAAAGCATTCTATGCACACAATTTGTGACATAATTAATGGCAATTTAGTTAGGAGGAATAATGGAGATCATGACAAAAGAGCAAGTACAGATTATGTAGTCTCCCAACATCAATAGTATTCTTTGTAGTAAACTGATAATTCATTGTTTATAATAAGAAGACAAACAGCAAATGATATGGCAACCACTTACACAAGCCTCATTCATCAGATATGGGGAGTTTGTTTCCACATTTTGTTGCTGTTATGACAAAAGCAATTTAAGAAAGAAAAATTTGCCGGGCATGGTGGCGCACGCCTTTAAACCCAGCACCTGGGAGGCAGAGGTAGGTGGATCACTGTGAGTTCAAGGCCAGCCTGGTCTACAAAGCAAGTCCAGGACAGCCAAGGCTACACAGAGGAACCTTGTCTCAAAAAACTAAAAAAAAAAAAAAAAAATAGAAAGAAAGAAAGAAAAAAAAAAAGAAAAGAAAAGAAGGAGGAGGAGAAGGAGAAGGAGAAAGGAAGATTTACTTGGTTCCACTACTTTCGGAGATACACAGATCGTCTCTGTGGGAAGACAAGGGTATGAGAAAGTGAAGTAGCTGGGAAGAATATCAACAATCAGGAAGTGGGGTGATGCATACTCTGGTTTTCTCTTTTCTAATTATTGCAATTTCAATTCTTTCCCGAGAAACTTCCCCAATCCAATTTATAGTGGGTTTTCCTCTTTGTTGTCTCTGGAGTAATCCTCACAGAAATGCTCAGAGTTTCTCCTAGGTGACTTTAAATCCCATCAGGTTTACAGTGAGGATTAATAACCACAGAGATCAGCCAGAAAATAAATTTGTTAAGTATTAGAATATCTGTATAGTGGTGAGGAGACACTACATACATCAACTTTTTAAGTTTGATGAAGATATAGAAAGCTATACACATCACACTCAAAATCACTGGCTAATTACCTTTCCCCTAAAAATCTACTATCAATTCCACAAGTGACAATACTTCAGAAGGAAAATGAAACCAGCCAAGTGTAGTATGTTTTGGAGGTGAAAAGATGAAAGATAAGACATAAAAAAGGAGAAGAAAAAGGAAGATACATGAAGGTATATATACAATGCCCAAGAAAAGTTGAAAATCACAAGTTCTATAATCTCTGCAATATATATACATATATATATACATATCCGCCATTTATCTAGCATCTATCTATCCATTTATAATCTAACTATATATATATATCCATCTGCCTACCATCTATCTAGCCTGTCTATTTATCTATTAATAGAATCTGAATTAATGCTCTTTATTAGGGTTTCTGTGAAGAATTCATCAGTTTATTTGATTCATGGTATTGAAGTGTGATATTAACTATCACAGAGTATTCCTCATCTTCATATTAGTCAGCATTTTAGAAATCATTCTTTTATTTATTATTAATTACACATATAAATTAATTTCATTGCTATAGTTCCACATGAACCTATGTCAAACTTTTAGTCGTTTGCTTCTTGAAATGTAATATTTAATTCATGTTAATACATTTATTTAGCTTTTGAGAACAGAATTTAAGAAATTCTTTCAGTGTCGTAAACCATGTCTAACTACTATAAAATAATATTGATGTCCATATAGGCCATCAGACAAAAAAATCACTTTCTTTCTTTCTTTTTTTCTTTCTTTCTTTCTTTCTTCTTCTTCTTCTTCTTCTTCTTCTTCTTCTTCTTCTTCTTCTTCTTCTTCTTCTTTTTCTTCTTCTTTTTTTTTTTTTTTTTTTTACTTTCATTGACTGTCTATGATTTACATGTCATACAGCAAAATCCCTCTCCTCCCCCGAGTAAAATAAAACAAACAGACAAAAAATAAATCTTGTCACAAAAGCTGTAGTGTATCACGCAGTATAGCTATTTGTCCACATATGTTTGCTTTTAAATGTTCATTGCTAGAAGTCATGGGTCTGGTAAGAGGCCTACACTATTATTACTGGATTCTCACTGGGACTGCTGTCGGATATCCCATTGTTGCCTTGTGTCAAGAACCTTCTTAATATTTGAATCTGCAGGTATGTCCCCTTCATGTAATCCAGCAGGCCATATATGAGGTAGATGTTGGGGTGATGTTCACTCAGAGCCATGGATCAGGGCCCCCTCCCTTGTCCTCAGGGCATAGTCCACTCTCTTGTTCCATGTCATCATGGCAGGGCTCGCTTTTCTGCTCCCATGTCCTCAGGGAATGGCCCGCTCTTGCACTCCTGTGTCATCATGGCAGGGCCAACTCTCCTGCTCCAATCTCACAGGGCAGGGCCGGCTCACCCACCCCCTTGTCATCATGGAAGGGCCAACTCTCCTGCTCCCATGTTCTCAAGGCAGAGCCCACTCTTCTGCTCCCATGTCATCATGGCAGGGCTGGCTCACCCATTCGCATGTCATCCGGGCAGGACTGACTCACCCACTCCTATGTCATCAGGGCAGGGCCAGCTCTTCCCCTCCTGTGTCCAAAATTAGTTTCTTAAAAATCTAATAAGAACTATTCCAAATTTCAAACTTTTGACTTCATTTTCAGACTACATTTCATGCATTCAGAGTCACTTTTTCATACCATTTAGTCCACACTCAAGAGAAAATTACTGTCAAAGAAAAATGCTAAATATGCGTGCCAGCTTCTCTTTTGTTTCTGTGATAATATATTCTGATAAGAAACAACACTCAGGAAAGAAAAATGATTTATTCTACTTACAAGCTCAGACCACATTCCATCATTTCAGAGCAGTCAAAACAGTAATTCAAGCAAGTAGTCATATCATATCTACAGTCAATGGACGATGAGGTACATCTTGCATCCTTATGCTGGTAACTCTTTCCCACTTCAGAGTCCAAGACATTCAGCATGTATCTTTTCACATCAATTCATGATCCAAACAACTCTGCACAGACAAGCCTACAGGCCAATGTAACCTGTATCATTCCTCTTTAGGCTCAAGTACCAGATAACTCAAAGATGTGTCAATTTGGCAAATAAATCCAATCATCACACTATTTGTGTTTAAAATCCTATGCTCTGATCATATCATGTATTATCTACTTCTCTTAGGCTTTCATTTGGGAACACAAAAGCAAATAGGTAAAGAAAATGAGAATGCCAAAATGTCCACTTTTATGTTTAAAATGATATCATTGCTATAATGTAATAATTAAAGCTCTGTTTAAATTGGAAAATCTGAATGTGATGATATTTCAATGAATTAACATCTTATTCAGTGACAAAATATTGTGAACATGTTTATTAAACAATTTTATCACTTTGAGTTTATCTATTATCTATTATATATTATCTATCTGTCTGTCTGTCTATCTATCAATCTATTTATCCATCCATCCCTGTTCCAATACTATTTAATGTATCTGTACCATCTCAGGTATTTCATTAAGTACTTTATCAGTCGTTTGGACTTTCTTTCTTTGGAGCCTTACTACCATCCCTGTTTTGAGAAGTTGTCTCCTCTCAGAGCTAAATCTTCACTGCACAGTGGGCACGTTTTACACTGATGGACTGTATTTGTGGTCTTTGCATAACTGAACAGTGGGCACGCTTTGCACTGACAGGTTGTATTTGTGGTCTTTGCATAACTATAAATGTCCTTTCCACTAGCCACATTTCTTTTCCTAAAGTAGTATACAGGAGGTTGAGAAGAACACAGGAATAAAAATAATCTAAGCACTATGTGGATTCTTAAATTTACCAACATAGGATGCTCACAATGAGCACTTAAACCAGATTGCTGGACAAGGATCTTGAAAGAGCCATTAATCAATTGTATGAATATAAGTGAAAAATTACCAACTGTCTCTAGTATGTTTTCTTCTTACTCCCTCAACCTCTATTGAAATAAGCCGAGCAATGTTGTTTAACGCACTGAATACTATCAGAATTGAGATTGCTTTGTTTTTTAATATTGTCATCAAATTTACTTCAATTAATATTTCTGAGAAAATCTGAAAGTCTGTATCTGATATGTGAAAATTTGTGAACTGTGGAGACATCATATCCAATCTGTATATTATCTGAAAAATATATGAGCTTACTTTCAGACATCACAAAGAACATAAATAAAAATATTTTGAGATAAACTCATCACCAATCAGGAGTAGTTTTCCTAAGTCAGTGGAGACAAACAGGAACAGAAAATTCTGGCTTTTCAGCCCTTCAAGATGGCATTCATGAAAAAGTGCTCTAAAAAATAAATAGAACCAATTTAACATTAGAAAGTATTTAGAACCAGCAGGAAACATGATGATAGAATGTTGAGAAATTCCTTAAATGCTAAATGAGGAAATATAATCACTTATAGACTATGAATAGATTGACTATCTCAATGTAAGGAAAGTTAGAAATACAATTAGATACACTGACTTGTATTTGCAAAGTCCTGTTCACTAAAATTTAAAAAATATGTTTTACTTCTGGAGTAAAGATAATTTTTCGATAATGTGTCTTTGGTTGTATGATGACTCTCAACTGAATAAAGTGCCATATACTTTAAAATGGACATTAAACAGATACAATTTCATTCAAAGAAAATATCATAGAATCCTTTACCCACAGAAATGTAGAATTTATTTGAATTACATAAATGCATATATTTTCTCACTCAGCTTATAAGAAATTGTTCCGCCTTCTCTCAGTATGTTTTCCTGATGATCTAATCTGCCTTCTAACACAAAGCAAAAATTACTTGGTTAAAAAATAAATTAATAAAAGATAAATACTTGAGTACATATAAATGAACACTGAGAAGCAGCTTTTAAATTATTTGCTTTTTTTCCATGCTCAAATTAGGAATACAGCTAAGAAATTAACAGTGACATAAAAATTTTAAATTCTAGGACAGTCATCAATTAATTTAGGACAGAATTTGTTTGATGATTCATATTGTTATTTCTATGATATTAATAAGAAAATTGAATAATTATTATGTCAAATAAATAAAATCAATATAGCAAAAGTAAAACAAAATAAAACAAGATCAAAAAATTGATTTAAATAGAAATATACCAGTAATCATAAGAAGTATAAATGGCTTAAAAACAAAATGCTGATAAAATTTAGTCATAAAGTTATATAACCATTAAAAATTTAATTTAGAAGTATTATTTTATTAAAATATTTTAAGACTATTTAAAATTAATCTTTTATTTTATTTTAAATTATTTTATTTTAAAGCTACATTTCCTAGTATAATAAGGAGGAAAAACCATAAAAGAATAAAAAATAAAATTAAAAATAATGAGTATACAGAGACAGAGAATACTTTATCTAAAACATATTTGCAGGCATTTGGTACAAATCTGACTTCATTTCATTTTACACAGAGAATAAATAATGTAAGCCAGTCCATTTACTAGCATTTGTAGATCAATCTTCGTGTAGCATGTTAAAATTATCATTTGTTATTTATTTTCAAACTAATTTAAGAAACTTTTCAAGAAGGATGAATAGGACTTGGCTGTATTCCAGAAAATATCTTTAAAATGTGATAAATAACATTTTTAAGATTCAAGGTTTTATACTAAAGCTGTGTCGTTTGGCCTGGGGACATTTTGATATATAGCTCACATCATCTGCTGGAAAAGAACAATGCATCTATTCACTCTTGATGGATTTATGGTTACCTTTTATTTATTTATTTTTCTACATTTAGCATGTCACTGTAGCATGCCAATGGAGAGCAGAAATAAATGTTGCATTCAGTTTCGCAGTGAATGGCAGCTAATGCTTTTCTGTGTCCTAGTCACCATTGACTAAATCAAAACATGTTGAGATGATCAATTCAGTCCTCCACTTACTTAGCTGACCTAAGTGACAAAGCAGTAGTGGGCGAGAGAAGGAGATCTGTAGTAGACAAAAAGGAAATTAATCTATCAGATAGGTCAAAGAAGGCCCCATAGAACTATTAGAACTGGGAAATATATATCGATCATTTCTGGTAATTCATTACTATATTTACACGTTTTGTGCACTCAAAAATTTAATCCGAAGAAGAAGGAGGAGGAGGAGGAGGAGGAGGAGGAGGAGGAGGAGGAGGAGGAGGAGAAGAAGAAGAAGAAGAAGAAGAAGAAGAAGAAGAAGAAGAAGAAGAAGAAGAAGAAGAAGAAGAAGAAGAAGAAGATTCAATGGGGCTTTCAGGAGCTGGCTAAGCCTTTCATTGTCATAAACATTTTATTAAGACCGGCAGAAAAAGCAAGGAAGCAGGTACTGAAGGCCTGCTCTGCTTATCTTTTATTTTATTTATTTGGTTTTTTTCTGTGGAAGGGCATGGTGAAAGGAAGATACAGCCTTCATGGCAGCATCTTAGAATTAGAAAGTGAACCATTAGCAAACACTTGCTGCCAGGCCGTTGTTCTTTGATATTCAATCTTCTGTAGCTGTGAGACTCAAAGCTCCTTTATTTACAATTTGAGATATCTCGGTTACATCAGATAAACACTGCAGTAACCATCTAAGTCTTTGGTTCCTTTGTGAGTATTTGCTTCTTCTTAGGTATTCTACTTGATTTTAAAGATTAAAACACAGGGCTAGGGAGAGAGCTCAGTGTTTTAAGAGCACCGCCTGCTCTTCCAGAGGACTTGCGGTCAAGTCTCAGCATCTGTATGGCAGCTCACAACTATCTGTAATTTTAGTTCCTGGGGATCCAAAGCCTCTTCTGGCCTCACGTCGTACACATACAGATAACCTCCCACACGCAAATGAAACAGCCATCGCTACCTGTTATCAGACAGTGAATAAAATAATATTTCACAGAAGAATGTAGGCGAATGGTAGAATTACAGGAAAGAAAATAAACCTAATGAGGTGCAATGGGCAAAAACATAATATGGAAGAACCATGTGACCTGTATTCTGTAAAATTGTCCTACAGTCTCTAGTCAAAACTTAAAGCTGAAATTGAAGAATTTGAATGAGAACAGATGCATATAAGGGTGAGGTGAGGTATTGTTCATAAATGACAAAATGACAAAGTGATGTAGCAGGCTGGTCACGAACTCTCCCTATATCACAGTAGAGAAAGGAAAGCTTTGGAGTTACCAGCATGGGAGAAGTTGTTAAAGTCTGTTGTTCACTTAAGAGATTGCAGTAAAAATATAAAGAGCCAATGAAAATAATTGTTAAGGTCAAAAATGTTATCAAAGTTTGCGAGAAAATTGTGTGTCTTTAAATCACATCAGAATTAAACAGTTTCTACCCTGAGATATCAATTTGAGGGGTAACAAAATGGTAAATAGAGTGTGACATAAACATCTTCATTTTTGCTTTTAAACAAAATTATAACCATATGCTTATAATATATTAAAAGTGTGACTGTGTGGTCCTGCTCACATTCATGTACATGGTGTGCAGGTATAAGCCAGAGTGAAAATGAGGTGATAATTAAATGAACAAGTCTGGAAAATATGGTGAAAATCACTTGAATGCCAAAAGTACAAATACTACGTTAAGCAAAAAGATGAATGAGAAAATAAACATGACACAATGAGCCTAAAAGTGAAAATATGACTGAAAATTAAAAAAGCTCAGCAGTCAAAAAGTTCTGAGCATTTTGCATTGTATCTCATAGCTGAGATCAAGAGTAAAGTTTGTTAAAGAGAGCCATTAGTAAGAGCAATTATCTTAAAGTTGAGAATTTCATACGGAAATATTGCATGTAAGTAAGCACCCCCATCCTCTCTCACCTCAGCCTTCTCCTTTGCTCCCCAACTCCCTGTTAAATTTCTATCTATTCTTCTTTAATTATTGTTAATACATGTGTAAGATATAATAGATACATACTTACACACACAAACACACACATATATGCATATATATATTTATATATCTATAAAGCCTGGTGATTTCATTAGTGGTACTCATGTGTGTATGTGTTTGTGGATAGCCATTTGGAATTTGAAATCCATGGTTATCAAAAGGTTCATCCTTAGGGAAGACTGGTTTTCCTTCCCAGAAGCCATTGATGACTAAGTCTTCACCACACAATAAATTTCAGTAACTAAAGCTAGTGCTATTTAACATGTTAAAACATAGAATACTATAGTAATTTGAAAATATCACTATTTGTGAAAATATTAATATGACATGGTAAAAATACAAATTTAGTTAACTGGGATTAAAATAATTTGAAGGTACCAGTGAAATTTACTATGAGATCACAATCAAAACGTTGAGAGCTGCAAACTTAGCATACAAAATGCGTAGGGAACGTAGAACTTGTCTGAAGTTATCCTCTGTTAACACCAATTTTTCATTCAATGTCTACTATGACAAATAAAATATTACCATTGGTTAGCTAACCAAATTAAGGTAGAACATACTGAACATATGTGCATACTGAAAACACTTTTTTAAAAAGCCTGTATACTTTCTGAACACACCAGACTTAACAACTGATATACCTTACAGACCATTGCTATATAATGAGACTAACAGGTAAGGAAGTGTAGATTCCATCAGCCCCCATTCTTCTTATTGGCCCACTTAAGTTGTCATTCTGTGCCATGATGTATGCCTCGATTCAGCTCTTCTAGCCTGAAGCAGATTTCTGAAACTCCCCCTAGTATCTTATCTAACTAACAGGTTACACTCTATATACACGACATGTTAAAAGGGAATAAGGATGGGATTTTCTGTTCAGTGCTGCTTTGTTCCATGGTGCTGCCTACCTACAGTGCATCTTTTCCAGTACTCTTCACAAATTAAGGAAAAAATGCTGGAAGTATATTGGAGGTCTTTTGCTTGTTGATTTCCCTTTAAAAGACAGCTTGTCGTCACATAGTCTGGGTGGTCTAGGACTTGCTCTACAGTCCAGCCTACCTTCTAACTCATAGAGATTGGCCTGCTTCTGGCTTAGAGTATATCCTGATGTACCACACCTACTTTGGAAAAAGTCTCCTCACATGTTTGATTAAGCCACAGGGAGCAGAGAGAGTGTTGTGCTCTTGCCTTCACTGCTTGGAGGTCCAAGTAGTTTGGCTCCTTGGTTATCATGCAATGGGGCTTTAAGTGGCCTACTGGTGCAGGGACGTTACAACGTCCAATTTTTCTTGTGCATTGCTAGCAGAGATAGAAATCTAAATGCACATGAAAATACACTTCTCAGCATTCCAAGATATGGAAATAGTAGTATACAGGCAGAAGTGATGTTAAGGGTATGTTGAGGGTACACATTACCCCAGTCAGTAAGACAGCTGAGTTTAGATTGCTACTTCTTAGAGTGGAGTTCTCCCTAGTCCAGCTTAGAGCACAGAGTTGTTACTCTTTGTGCAGCAGTACTGTCAACTCTCAGACTTAACCATGCAGAGGAAACCTCTTAGGTCCAGCTTCCAATCCAACCTTTGTACATAAATCATAATATTATGCATAAATGTAAAACACAGCTCTCATTACTAATACGAGTTCATGATAATAAACCATAAGGAAGCCAATCAACTATCCTGCTCCATCTATAGGTCAACAAGTGTTACCCACGTAAAGTAAAAAAAGAAATTATAAATATAAAGTAAAATAAAATGTTTATAATACAAATATTATAAGGAGGAGAAATCCTGTACTGTCAGTTACTTAGATATTATTAGTCTTTATGTTGGAGGCTTTACAGTGATCCTTAGTAGGACAGAACTAATTTCTAATCTAGAGTTCTGGGAGAGGAGGAGTAAGAACCGGAATGTGCAAGGCTGCACCAAACTATGAGCCTCGGAGAAAAGGAATAATAAATTCCTTTACTTCACTTATTGCTGTAGCTAAGAGGTGAGAGGGTTTGAATGTGGACACCTTTGCTATTCCTGACTCTAGTGTGAATGTTTTGAGATGAACTCTATTTCTAATTAGCAAAGTGTTCGCTGTGCACTTCTCTATATTGGGCTCATTATATTGAAATATATCCTCTGTATCCTTACACATTATTCTGCTGAGTGGACAAAATGCTAAAATAACTCATAAAGATTTATTATACTCTAAATTCTTATCAAAACCTCCTTCCACGACTAATCATGGTACAGAAAAATAATAGACTACAGAATTCTCAGCCTTAAGTGGAACACCTGTATCACATCCCCTCCTCCCAAGACTCAGAGATCATTAGGGAATAGGAAAGCGGAAAGATCAGAAAGGCCAGAGGCCGGGAACGCCTACAAGGAAACAATTAATATGGACACAACATGGTGGCTGCATATAAGAAGTCACAATGACTGTGATAGCATGCCTTAGAAAGCTCAAGCCAGACCAAATCTCAGCATAGTGGCAGGAAAAAGCCTGTCAAACATAATGTCCTACCTCTAGGCATCGGTGGCATTATGGCAATCCTTACCTTCTGGGAAAGTCAAAATTGTTTTTTAAAAAATTGTCCTTTTCGTCATGCAGCAAATGATCTATTGTACTTTAAGGTTTGAAGTAAGTTTTTATTCAAGATAAATTAACAAAATAAGTTTAAAATGCTTAAAAGAAATATGCATCAGCCCATTTGTTGAAGATACTATTTTTTCCCATTGAATAGTTTTGGCTTCTTTGTCAAAAATCAAGTGTCCATAGATGTGTGGATTTATTTCTGGGTCTTTGATTTCATTCCATTGATCAACCAGCCTATTGCTATTCCAGTACCATGCTGTTTTAATTTCTGTTGCTCTATAGTACAGCTAGAGATCAGGTATGGAGTGTCCTCCAGAGGATCTTTTATTGTACATAATTGTTTCCACTATTCTGTGGTTTTGTTTTACCATATGAAGTTGAGAATTGATCTTCTTTCTTTCTTGGTTTTTTCTTTCTTTCTTTTTTTTTTTTTTTTTTTTTTTTTTTTTTTTTTTTTTTTAGTTTTTCGAGACAAGGTTTCTCTGTGTAGACTTGGCTGTCCTGGACTCACTTTGTAGACCAGACTGGCTTCGAACTCACAGTGATCCTCCTGACTCTGCCTCCCGAGTGCTGGGATTAAAGGCATGCGGTACCACACCTGGCTCGAGAATTGATGTATTTAAAAAATTTTGATAGGGATTGCATTGAATCTATAAATTGCTTTTGGTGAGATGGCCATTTTTACTATGATAATTATCCCGATCCACAAACAAAGGAGATATTTCCATCTTCTGATGTCATCTTCTTTTTTTTTTAAATTTTTTTATTAATTTATTCTTGTTACATCTCAATGGTTATCCCATCCCTTGTATCCTCCCATTCTTCCCTCCCTCCCGCTCCCTCCCATTTTCCCCTTACTCCCCTCCCCTATGACTGTGTCTGAGGGAAACCTCCTCCCCCTTTATATGCTCACAGGGTATCAAGTCTCTTCTTGGTAGACTGCTATCCTTCCTCTGAGTGCTATCAGGTCTCCCCCTCCAGGGAACATGGTCAAACATGTCAATCTCCTTCTTCAGATATTTGAACTGTGGTTCAAACAAGTCTTTCACTTGCTTGGTTAGAGTTACTCCTAGATATTTTATATTAATTGCGGCTATCGTGAATGATGTAGTTTTGCCAATTTCTTTATTAGCACAACTGTCATCTGTATACAGGAAGGCTACCAACTTTTTTTGAGTTAATTTTGTATCTGGTCACTTTGCCGAAGGTGTTTATCAGCTATAGAAGTTCTCTGGTGGAACTTTGGCAATCACTATCATATCATCTATGAATGGGGATAATCTGACTTCCTCATTTCCCGTTTGGATGTCTTTGATTTCCTTTTGTTGTCTTATTGCTCTGCCTAGGACTTCACGAACTATATTGAAGAGACATGGAGAAAGTGGGCAGCCTTGTCTGGTTTCCGATTTAAGAGGAATTTCCTTGAGTTTCTCTCCATTTAATTCGATGTTGGCTATTGCCTTTATTATGTTTAGGTATGTGCCTTGTATCCCTGATCTCTCTAATACTTTAAACATGAATGGGTATTGTATTTTGTCAAATGCTTTTTTGGCATCTAAGGAGATGATCATGTAGTTTGTTTCTTTTACTTTGTTTATATGGTGGGTTACATTGATGGATTTCCATATATTGAACCATCCCTGTATAGCTGGAATGAAGCCTACTTGGTCATAGTGAATGATATCTTTGATGTGTTCTTGGATTCAGTGTGCAAGTATTTTATTGAGTATTTTTACATTAATGTTCATAAAAGAAATTGGTCTGAAATTCTCTTTCTTTGTTGGGTCTTGGTGAGGTTTAGGTAACAAAATGACTGTGGCCTCATAGAATGAGTTTGGTAATGTTCCATCTGTTTCTATTTTGTGGAGTAGCTTGAAGAGTATCGGTATTAGCTCTTCTGTGAAGGTCAGGTAGAATTCTGCCCTGAAACCATCTGGCCCAGGGATTTTTTCCCATTGGGAGACTTTTTAACTGGATGTCTACATGTAGAAAAATGTTTATCACCATGCACAGAACTCAAGTCCAGGTGGATTAAAGACCTCAACATAAAACCAGAGAAACTAAATCGGTTAGAAGAAAAAGTGGAGAAGAGCCTGGAACTCATTGTCACAGGAGACAGCTTCCTGAACAGAACACCAACAGCCCAGGCTTTAAGCTCAACAATTAATAAATGGAACCTCATGAGGCTGAAAAGCTTCTGTAAGGCAGAGGACACTGTCAAAGGAACAAAGAGACATCCTACAGACTTGGAAAAGATTTTCACCAACCCTATATCTGACAAAGGTCTAATATCCAAAATATATAAAGAACTCAAGAAATTAAACACCACCAAACCAAATAGCCCAATTAAGAATCGAAGCTCAGAATTAAACAGAGAATTCTCAGCAGAGGAATATCAAATGGCTGAGAAACACTTAAAGAAGTGCTCAATTTCCTCAGTCTTCAGAGAAATGCAAATTAAAATGACACTGAGATCACATCTTACACCCATTAGAATGACAGAGATCAAAAACTCAAGTGACAGCACATTCTGGCAAGGAGGTGGAGAAAGGAAAACACTCCTTCATTGCTGATGGGAGTGCAAACTTGTTCAACACTTTGGAATTCAATCTGGCTATTTCTCAGAAAACTGGGATAAGGGCTACCTCAAGACCCAGCTATTCCACTCATTGAAATATATCCAAAAGATGCTCCACCACACAGCAAGGACATGTGTTCAAAAATGTTCATAACAGCCTTCTTTATAATAGCCAGAATCTGGAAACATCCTAAACTCCCCTTAGTCAAGAATGGATAAAGAAACTGGTTACATTTACATTACGGAATACTATCCAGCTATTAAAACTAAGGAAATCTTGAAATTTGCAGGCCAATGGATGGAACTAGAAATGATCATCCTAAGTGAGTTAACTGAGACCCAGAAAGATACCTATGGTATATACTCACTTTTAATTGGATACTAGCCAAACAGGATGTCCCCTGAAAGTCTTCACTTAGCAGGAAATTGAGATAGATGCTGAGACTTCCTACTGGGACTCCAGATGAAAGGGATATGGGAGAATGGGGAAACAGAAGGTTCAAAAGGGTCTTAGAAAGCTACAAGAAGACCTTCAAGGCTGGCAGATCTGGACCCAGGGGGATCTGCCCAAACTTCTGCACCAACCAAGGACAATGCATGCAGTAAACCTAGACCCCCTACTCAGGTCTAACCAATGGACAGCACATTCTCCACAGTCGTGTGGAGAGCGGGGATGACTCTGAGATGAATTATGGTGCCCCATATTTGACCACTTCCCCTTGATAGGGAGAACTGGTGGCACTCAGAGGAAGGAGATACAGGCTACCAGGATGAGACCTGATAGGCTGTGATCATATGGTGGGGGAGGAGGTCCCCTTCTGTCAGAGGCCTAGGGGAGGGGAATAGGGTAAGAAAGGGAGGGAGGGGAGAATGGGAAGATACAAGAGCGGAGATAAAAATTGAGATGTATTCTGAGTAAATTACTTAAATTAAAAATGAAATATATACAAGATCTTGAAAATGTAATTTAAGAAAAAGTTTTGATTGATAAAATATAAACGGCGAGAGAAAACAAAGGCAAATTTATTCTTAAATATAATAAATTACCATACATTCATTTATATATGCATATATATAACTATATTGTCCCATTACCTAAGAGAATATGCATAAAATTTAGAGTTCTATAATGCACATTTTATAATTATTATTTACTTTCAGTTATTTTTATTTTATAAAAACTTGCTAATAAATTAAAAACATAGAACATCAAAATGAAAAAGTCTCAAAGTCTATAAAGGCTATATAATCAGGATTAGCATTCAGACAGAAGCTGTTGAGCTTCACAACAAAATTTTCCCCTCCCATTTTGAAGAAATTTTATGTATTTAATTACAAAAAATACCCCATGTCTGGATTTAAACTAGTATATCAGTTAGGTCTAAGAGTAAAAGATCTGAGTCTTATGACAAATCTATTTTTTTTTATCGATATTCAAACTTTTCTGGGTCTGGACACTGCACAACCAATAGGGAAGAGCACCACCAAAGTCCAAGTAAACCAGGTAGTGACTTTTGTTCACTGCAGGTAGTGTTTCTAGCACACTAAGGTTGCAGTACAGACCCATGAGCAGCAACTGCAGCCAGGCCACAGGGAGCAGGCGCTAATCAAAGTGAAATTCTATGAGCAGATGTCAGGATGTGATGAAAAAATAACTCAGTCATTTTCTAAGTCCATGGGTCTATCCTTGAGTACTGGGCTTGCTCAGGATGTGAGCTTCAGGCGAACTAGGAAGGAATGAGTGAGAAAGGGTCTGTGCAGGCAGACACTGTGCATTCGCCTTTGGGATAGCAGAACCGGGAGTGCAGGAAAGCTTGAGATTGGCTGTGTGCCAGAGCTTGGAGGATAGAGGGCTCCCAGCACATGAGGGACTGCATGGAGATGCTCTGGACCCTTCATTTTCCATAAAGGCTTCACTAAGTTGTACTCCACCAACACAGAAAGGATTCTTACCTTGCCACCTCCTCTTCAACATTGACTTTCAGATCTGTGGACTGGACTGATATTGTATCTCAAAGTAGCTTAAATATATATTACCCTGATGGCAAGGGATATTGACCACTTTAAAAACATCTGTTGGTTATTTGTATTTCTTTTGAAAGCTGTCTATTCAGTGTAATTGCCCATTTGTTGATTGACACTTCCATTTCCTTGATATTTCATTTCTGTAATTCTTTGTAATTTCTAATATTATTCCCATGTGCAACTGGTGAACATTTCCCCCACACTATCTGCTGTCTGTTTTTTTTTTTTTTTTGATTGTTTTTATTTTATTACATAGAAATGTAGTCACATCTGTTAATACTTGCAGTTAATTCTTTGGTTTTTTATGTTCTGTTTAAAATGCTCGTGCCTATCTGTATGTCTTGAAGTGTATCCCTTGTGTTTTCCTCTCAAAATTTCAGTGTTTCAGGCTTAAGTTAAAGTATTTGATCTGCTTTAATTTGATGATCTACAACGTGAAAGATAGAAATCTAATTTTATTTCCTGCAGATAAAAATCCAGTTTTGCCAGCACTATTTGATAAAGATGTTGTCTTATTTCCAATGTATTTTTTTTTATCTCACTAAGTAGGCATAGATGTGATATTTTATTTCCATATACTCTACTCCAATACTCTGTCTATTTTTGTGCCAATACTAGCCAGTTGTTCTCACTAGAGTTCTATAGGATAATTTGAGGTTGTCTATTCTAATACCTTCAGCGTTGTTCTTACTCCCCAGGACTGCATGGATTATTCATGGTCTCTTGTGGTATCAAAAATATTTTGATTTTTTTCTAAACATGGGGAATATAACTTGGGAATGCTGACAGTATTCCATTAGTTTTGTACATTTATTTTGTTAATACAGATACTTTAATAGAATTAATTCTGTCTTTCCAGGAATGTGACATATTTTTTCATCCTTTCACTACTCTGATTTATTTCATCAATATCTTCAAATCTTCATTGTAGTGGCCTTTCACTTCTTTGGTTCGATAAATTCCTATATAATTTAGGGGAGTTATTTTTGATGTGTTTTTTCCCTTAATTTTTATTTCTTTTTTAAATAATTTATTCAGATTATATCCTGATTGTTATCCCCTCACTTTTATCTTCATGTTTTTCCCCCTCCAACCCTCTTCTACCCTATTCTCCTCCCTTAGACTTCTGAAATAAGGGGACCTCCTTCCCCACCATCTGATCAGAGCCTATCAGGTCTCATCCATAGAGGCTGCTTTCCCTTCCTCTGAGTGCCACCAGACCTCCCCACCAAGGGGAAGTGGTCAAATAAGGAACAACAGAGTTCATGCCAGAGGCAAACACCAGTATCCCCACAACCATGGAGAATGAGCTGTCCATTAGCTAGATTGGAATAGCAGAGTCTAGATTTACTACATGCATTGTCCTTGGTTGGTACAGCAGTTTGTGCAGGCTCCTTTAGGACCACATCTGACAACTAACCAAAATTAATCAAAAGAGATGAGGAAAGATACTTCATACTCATCAAATGAAAACTCAACCATGATGACATCACAATTTTGAACATTCATGCCCAAATACAAGAAAACCCACATTTGTAATAGAAATATTATTAAAAATTAAACCACACATTCATCCCCACACATTAATAGTTTGAGACCTCAGTATCCCTTTTTCATCAAAGGATAGGTCAACGAAACAGAAACTAAACCAAGAAATAATGACAATAATTGATGTCATGAATCAAATGGACCTAACAGATATTTACAGAACTTTTCAGCCAAACACAAAAGATTATACCTTCTTCTCAGCATGTCAGGGAACTTACTCCAAAATTGACCAGATAGTATGTCACAAAGCAAGCCTCAGCAGAGACAAGAAGATTGAAATAATGCCTTTCATCCTATCAGACCACCATGGACTTAAACTGGACTTGAACAAAAACAGAAATAACAAAAAGCCTACACACATATGGAAACTGAACAACTCTCTATTCAATCACAACTGGCTAAAGGAATAAAGGAAGAAAGAAATTAGGGTCTTCCTAAAATGGAATGAAAATGAAGGTACAACATACCCAAATTTATGGGATACATTCAAAGCAGTGCTAAGAGAGAAATTCATAGCACTAAGTGCCATCATAAAGAGATAGGAAACATCTCATATAGACAACTTAATGAAACATCTGTAAAACCAATGGGAAAAAAAGAAGTAGAAACACCCAAGAGGAGTAGATGGCTGGAAATAATCAAACTCAGGGCTGAAATCAACAAATTAGAAACAAAGAGAACAATTTGAAGTTATCAACAAAACCAAGAGCTGTGTTTCTTTGAAAAACTCTACAAGATAGATAAACCCTTAGCCAAACTAACTAAAAGGCAGAGAGACATTATCCAAATCAACAAAATCAGAAAAGAAAAGGGAGACATAAAACAGACACTGAAGAAATACAAAGAATAATTGGGTCTTACTTCGAAAGCCTATGCACCACAAAAATTGAAAACCTAAAAGAAACGGGCAATTTTCTTGATAGATTCCATTTGCCAAAGTTAAATCAAGATCAGGTAAACAAATTAAATAGTCCTAATTTTTCTTTAGAGTGTAGATTGTTGGTATAAATGAAGGGTATAGGAATATACGTATTTGTTTATTTTACTTATTGGGTCTAAACATTTTCTTGTAGACTCATAGAGTCTAGTCATTAAAGAACAATGCCAGCTACAATTCAGAATTATTTTTACTTATTTCTTTCCTTTTATTACTCCTTTTAAATCCTGTTGCTGACTTTGAACATTATATTAAATAAGAAAGGATAGTATAAACACTCTTGTTTCCTTGCTCTCAGAGTAACAGAACTTATAAAAACTAATCTATTTCTCAGTCCCACCTCTCTGTATCCCCTCTATTGTGTATGTGTTTGTGTATGTGCACGTGTATGAGTGTATGTGGTTTATTAAAATGACTTATAGGTTGAGGTCCAGCTAGTCCAATAATGGCTGGCTACGTAATGAAGATCCAAGAATACAGTAATTGCTCAGTTCTTGAGGCTAAATGTCTCAGCTAGTTTTCAGCGTATGCAGGAATCCCAAAGAAGTAGGCTTTAATTCCAATGGAAGAATGGACTTGCTAGCAAAGCAAGAGCAAGCAGCTATAGAATGAAAGCTTTCTTCTTCTGTGTACTTATATAGAATTCCAGTAAATCGTGTTCTGTGGATTAGAGGTGTGTTTTCCCAGCTCAAGAGCTCTGGATTAAAAGTGTGTCTTCCTTCTTTAAAGATCTAGATTAGAATTGGATCTTCCTATGTCAATTGAGCAAAACTCTCTCACAGGTATGTCCTTTCATTTTTGGGTTTAAGTTAATTTCAAATTTAGTCAAGTTGACAACCAAGAACAGCCACCACACCCAGTTTTAGAGGCATTTCTCAGTTATTCTCCATTTCATAGAACATTGGCTGAAGAACTGTTGTATTTAGTATATATTACTTTGAGGTATTTCCGTCATTGATGATGAATAGAATGGCTGTGTGCGCCAGGCGTGGTGGTGCACACCTTTAATCCCAGCACTCGGGAGGCAGAGGCAGGCGGATCGCTGTGAGTTCGAGGCCAGCCTGGTCTGCAAAGTGAGTCCAGGATGGCCAAGGCTACACAGAGAAACCCTGTCTCAAAAAAAAAAAAAACCAAAAAAAAAAAAAAAAAAAAAAGAATGGCTGTGTGCATGATTGGTAGGAACTGCCTTTACAATGATGCATAACAAGAAGACTTTAAATATTTAATGGGGTTTATGAGAAAAAAGGACCGTAAACTTTAGCCTGATTTTTAATGAGTTTTTTTTTTTTTTGGTTTTTTTGTTTTGTTTTGTTTTGTTTTTTGTTTTTCTTCTTCTTGTTGTTGTTGTTAATTAAACTTCTTTGTAAAATCTCCCACTCAAGACTGATGTCTGTACAAGATGTTCTTGTAAAACAATCTAGGTCTTTGAATGAAATAATATACTGATCTTAGAAAGATTGAAGGATAGTTGTCATGACAGTTATTACAAGTAAAAAGATAAATCAAGATGAAACCACATTTTATCTTATATTTATTAAAATATACATGGGATTTTGTTTGTTTACTTTTTTATTGAAAATAGATTCTTGTCTCATAAAATACATCCTGACCACAGTTTTCACTTCTTCCACTCCTCCCAGCCCTCCACCACCTCCCATCTCCACTAGATCCACTCTTCCCCTGTTTACCTTAAGAAAAGAGCAGGAAAGAGCAGGCCTCCAAGGTATAACAATCAAGCACAACAGAAGAATATACAATAAGAAAATGCCTCAAGTTAAAGCTGGGAAAGTCAAACCAATAGGAAGAAAATATTTCCAAGAGTAGGCAAAAGAGTCATAGATATATCTGTTCCTACTGTTATGAGTCTCAGAAAACACCAAGCTAACATATACAGCCATAACATAGACACATAGGTTCCGGTGCAGACCCATGCAAGCCTAGAGCTTTCAACTTCAGTCTTTCCGAGACCAAGTGAGCACTGATTACTTGATTTGGTAGGCCATGCTCTTATGCTGTGTCCCTTCTTCTCTGACTCCTACAACTTTCCTCCCTGTCTTCCATACGGTTTCTCAGAGCTCTGAGATGAGGGACCCAATGGAGACATTCAAATTAGACTCTCTCACCATATAATGCCTAGTTTAAAGAATCTCATTTTCTTGTAGTATAGAAAGTTTTTTATTTTTATTGATCATTGCTTAAATAACTTAAATAAATAATCATGCTTTATAATTTAGTTGTTGTAAATATATATCAGTATATAAGTGTTACATTTGAATCCTTTCAGGAAAATTCTTTGAAGCCTTTAAATCCCTGAAATATTTTCAGTGATATTTAATAAGCTATTAAGGTACTGACATTTGAATTAAGGCATCCAAATTGTAAAAATAAAGCCATTAGATTAAAAGTGAGCATGATATCTTAAATGCTCCTAGATTTCTTCAATCCTAGATAGAAAATATTCTGAATTTTTATCTGTTACATGTGTCTTCACTATTTAAAGCTTATTAATTTATTTAGAATTATGGTGAAATAAAGTCAGTGGCTACTATACACAGAACACTGAAAGCTTTGAACACAGAAAGAAAATGCAGCATGTTGAACACTAGAATTCAAATTAAAGTTAGTCTGATTAAAGACCAAACATCTAGTGGCATTTACTTCCCCAAATCACATGCATTTACCAGGTTTATTTGAAAATTAATAAATACACCTATATAATTCAATACACATAAATTTGGGTTGATATATTGTTGATTTATTAAAAGGAAAGTAGAATAGAATTATAACCAATAAAAATAGTTTTTCTTGTTCTGAATGGACAAAGTAGTGAAATACCAATTTTAAACTTACAATAAGCATGCAATTCGAGGGATTGAAACGAAAAGTAAGACAATCTCTATATTTTATATTAAAATCCATTTTTATACCACATTCATTTGAAAGAGGAAGGTTTCCAAAGTGCACTAGGTTTTTTAGATTACATCTGTAAATGAATAGAGACACCACAGCCAAAATCTCTGATGGCTCTCACAGGATGCCCTCTTAAGCATGTTCAAGTGAAAGCAGACTGCAACAGATAATTTTATGAATTGTAAATGATTACTATGTTATTAGTACTCTGTTTTCAAGAAACTTTTATAAGACAAACATGTCGGATTATTTTAACCTTAATTAGTGTGATAAAATCTTGATTTGGGGCCTGAGAAGGCTTCTGTATGCCTGCCAAACAAGAGGATCGGATTTCTCAGGACCCATCAGAAATGCTAAATGAGCTTTATGGATGTTCTCTTATTTTTCCCTCAAGGATGAGGCTTCCCTGAAGTAAGCTAGCCAGTGAAACTAGCAGTATACGTGTGTACCTGGTTTAGATAAGAAAACTTTCACAAAGCACCAAGGCAGAGAACAATGGGAGTAGACTTGGAATAATTTCTAGAAGATTGCCAGTCTCATCCTGGGTCTCAACATTGCTTTACCCACATGTGCATGTGCAACAAGAAACATACCACACACACATTCTTAAAAATATGCATGTATACATGCGTGTGTATTTGTGTGTGTGTGTGTGCTCATGCATACCACACTCACACAAAGGCATGAAAAAAAGGCAAAAAACAAAGACTTGATTTGGTGATATAAACATTATGAAATCTATACAGAATTTTGTCAAAGTTTGTAATAAAGTTAGTATTAAGGATGATCAGAGGCAATTGGTGTCATTTTTTAAAAAAGTAAATGAAAAAATTAGAATATAAGGCGTCAAAACATTTCTTCTCATATCTCTCTCTCTCTCTCTCTCTCTCTCTCTCTCTCTCTCTCTCTCTCTCTCTCTCTCTCTCTCTCTCTCTCTCTCTTAAAATCCAAAAGTGAGGTGACAGTGATTCATGAGTACTAGGAACTGAGGAATCCTACAATTTCCTGTGATCTTTTGTAAAAAGTCAAAGGAACTTATTGAACTTTTGTCACCATTTCATTTTGTGTTCTTAAAGGGCTAAGATTGGTTGCATCTTGAGACAAACAGTTCTTTCATCTCCTGCGTCACCTTGTCCGCGTTGGATTAGGTACTGCACACCTTTCATCATGAAGGTATGTTTGATCTTTGGTAAGTATACTTCTCAGGCCATTGACTCTTCACAGAGGGCCTCTATTCAGTAAACCAGTAAACATGAAAGTCTCAGAACTGCCCTGAAGTTGCACATCTCTGTCAATACGGGCTTTTGGTAATAGCCAACGGGCTTGATAAACCTTCTGCCTTTATGAAAATAGTCATTATAACAGGGATGATGTGATGTTCTAGTTTACTTGGTTTCCATTTCCTTGACTGATCTGTAATGTTGAACAATATGCATGCATTTGTCATTGTCAAGCAAACACATCTAAACATTATGAGACAAGTAGAATCTTTCGATACTCTTGTAAACATTTCATTCTACCTTTTGCTATTTTTCTGTAATAAAGAAAAATCATAAACTGATGAAGTAATCATAACCTAGTAATATATCATTGCATTTATATTAATAAAACAGACTTTAAAAAGAGTCTTCCCAACCTGGATATTAAATTATTTAACAAATTTATTTCCCTAAAACCTGTTGGCTACTGTGTTGCATTAAATCTTGTTTTCTATATTCAAGAGCACCCTGGGTACATTATAATTTGTTGGACCTAGACTGTTGTTAAAATTCAGTAAAATTTCACTTTTCTATCTCTCAGAATCTCAACTTCAAAGTTCTCCTCCCCTAAGAAAGGATCAATATTTGGTCTAAGGACTTATATGCAGATACAGAGGCATGTTCTATTCTTATGTTTAGTTAAATTTATTTGAACTTTTCCACAAATATATATATAATTTTATAAGTTGATAATATGCTTGCAATATTTTGGTATGCACTAATATTTCACCACAAATATTTATCCTTTCTTTATGGAAAAGGGTTTCAGGAGTGTTTATCTTTATGTGCACAGAATATAATTGCTCCTTACAATTACTCTGCTGCAATGCCTTACTCTTTATGGCCTGTACCCTCCATACATATTTGATGTTGCACAACATATTCACTGCTGCGTGAACAGGATGGAAAGAAAAACGAAACAAGCTGATATCTTTCTTTTCTGGGGGGGGGGGGAACTAGGTAAAGTGGTAATGAGTTCAATATCTATTTCTTTCACCGTATTTGGACTTGTGTAGCTCCAACTCAGCATTGCTAATGTTGGAATTCATGAATATAGAATCCCTGTCATAGATGTTCACATCCTGGCATGAACATGTTGGACTTTCTGCTGCCTTTAACGATAAACTACACCCTACAATTCTCTGCTCTGAGATCCCTGGCTTTAGGGCAATCATTTGTACCTCTCAGTCTAGGATTAATAGTCCGTTGCATGTTGTTTTTGAAAGCTACTGCAAAAAAATACACTAAAATACTCAAACTCCCATACAGAATGCTCAATCTATAAAAAGACTGTCTACAAACTGTAGATAATCAAAGTAAGAAAGTATAAGCTATGCCACTACCCAGAGGTATTTCTTCTATTCAAAACCTAAGTGATACTTTGGTTTTTCAACATTCAAAATTAATGCACTATAAACTTTTATATACCATAGGGATTCTTCACCTGTCAATAAACACTTGATTGCCCTATGTCTGAGGCAGGAAATTAGATGGATGTGTTCTGGTAGAGAGAAATGGGAACTCTGGGATAAAGCCAGGAGGTGAGAGGATCACTCTGGGAAACTGAGGAGGGTAGACCCATGAAGCCGGAGAAAAAGTAACCAGCCATGTCGATGAACTTAGAAAACAATAAGTGGAATATCAGTTGTGAGCAAGTCAGGAAACATGCCTAGCTATATTAGCCTAGGCTTTTGTATCAGTTGTGAGCAAGTCAGGAAACATGCCTAGCTATATTGGCCTAGGCTTTTGTATTAGTTGTGAGCAAGTCAGGAAACATGCCTAGCTATATTGGCCTAGGCTTTTGTAAACCTATTTAAGCTTTAGATTCATTACTTGCCAAAATGCAAGTGAAAAATGGGGGTTATAGAAAACGCCCTTCTACAACAGGGTGTTGCTACTCCATTGACTTTACCCACCTTTTTCCATTTATTTATCTGTATAGGTGAAACATAAAATTGTGAGTAGATAAATGACTGATTCCCTCCTAACGTTTGTGCTTCACCTCATCTATCCGTGGAGAAGGATGGGGAAAAGATCACTAATTTCCTAGAGGACATCATATTTTTAGAAATAGAATGTAGTCATTTCTTTTAAAAACTAGTTCTTTTGATATTATAAAATAATTATATTTCCTCTCTCATTTCCTCCCTCCAAGCCTTCTTATATACCACTCCTTGCTCTGTTAAATTTATGGATTCCCCACCAAATTGTTTTTATGCCTATAAGTACATATTATTTTCTACATCTTGGAATAAAACTATTTCACTCCATATAATGTCTTAATCTCCTTTCTTTAAGAAATATCAAGTGAATTTGTGTAGGCTAGTGAAATTGAGAAAGAAAAAAAAAACAAAGATTATAAAATTCTGAAATCTGATTGGTTGGTTTATTGAAAATATAAAGAGTGTTTAGATCTTTAAAACCCCAAGGAAAGAAAGAAAGAAAGAAAGACAAAAGAAAGAGAGAGCGAAAGAAAGAAAAAGAGAAAGAAAACCACCTGGCATAGCACTGTCATAATCTACTCTTTGCTGTTCCATGCACTAATCTCTGAGTTGTATAAATGGGTTTTTCTAACATAAATCATCTCCCTCATATTCAACTCAAAGCTTACATATAAGTGATTTTTTTTTATTTTTTTATTAATTTATTCTTGTTACAACTCAATAGTTATCCCATCCCTTGTATCCTCCCATTCTTCCCTCCTTCCCATTTTCCCCTTACTCCCCTCCCCTATGACTGTTCCTGGGGGGGATTACCTCCCCCTGCATATGCTCAATTAGGGTCTGTATAATTTCCAACATTTAAAATTAATAGAGTATTCTTTATCACATTCCTTATCACCTGGCTCTACTTTGAATCGTTGTCAGTACAAACGTTGACGACCAATGTAAAGTGCTTTCCCAAAGAACCAATTTTAAATTGTTAACTCGAATTGAGCTTGATTTAGTTTGTGGAAATAATAAAATACCTAAGAGAGGGTGAGCTGGAAAATGACATAGTTGAATTTTGAGGGTTGGAAAACTTCCTGTCTCCCTGTCTAATGGACGATACCTTGTGTGGTGTGACATCCTGTGTGGTGATACATTGTATGGCTACTAATGCTTGGTGTTTTTAAGTGAAATACTTTCCTTTCCTTTGTCATTATCCCAAGAATATCTATTTTAATTACAAATGATAGCAAAAAAAAAAAACCACATTTGATTGTTTTGTGCATTTGCCACATGAATTAGAAGGATATGGTGTGTACAATATGAAATATATACATAGCAGAGTAGCATTCAGCTTTACAAAAGATAGAAATGTCATTTATCACAGATGTTAACCCTGTGGGAAATGATGCTACCTAACAAAATCCAGGCACAGCATGAGTAATGTTCCCTGACTTCATTTACAGATGAAATCTATGCAAGTTAACCCTCAGAGAGGGAGAGTGGAATAGTGGTTATGAGAGGCTGTAGAGAAGAATGAATAATGAAGGCGAGATGCTTGTCACTGGGCAAGAAATTCTCCATTAGACAGGAAGATAAGCTCCTCAGATCTGCTTCATAGGATGGTGAAATAAAAATAAAAATGTGCTATATGTTCTGGTATAATAACATAATTTACTGTTTCCCCCATAAAATTAGTATGTGCAGTATTTCTAAATAACTGTATTTGATCAGCTAAGAGCATAATTGTACATCAAAATATTACAATGTGTTCTGTTATGCATAATAGATATAAAATTATCCATTGATTAAAATAATTTTAAAACTAATAAGAAGTGTACTTGGGGGGGAAAGAGGTAAATGAGGTGGTCAAGGTGCATAACTGCTCATCCTTATTTCCTGCTTTGTGAAAACTACTTATTTCTCAACTATAGTCTTAGCCTCTTTTCCCATATCCTAATTCTAAAAGCTATAATCCAATGTATGGGACAACTATAAGAATGTGATTAAAAGTTTTGAATGAGCTTACAGTGTGTGATATGTCTAATATTATCAAAATACTGATGGTTAAACTAATGTTTCATTCAACATTCACTGTTTTTCTATTTTGCCCTTAGTTTGTTAAATTGTTATTTTCCCTCTCTGACACTCTACATTATTATTCATAATATTAGATTCAATTTTCAAACACATTCACGATGACATCAGGGTGTATTTTTCAAAAGAATTAAATATAAATAACCAGAGTGCAACCTAAGATTACAAGTGACAGAAATATTAATCAGTAATGCTGTCCCATATCCAAATTAATGTTGTGCTATATTAGCCTCAGAAAACTCAATGATCTTAATTATGTGTGTAAAGGCTCACACTACTTGTAAGACAGGAATTTACCGAAGAAAGAAATTTAAAATCAGTAAATTATTGAGGCTTTGAAAAAATTATCACCCAGAAGACATTAAGGACCTGCATTTTACCTTTCTCACCATCTTGCCCCAGACTTACCCCACTCAAGCTTGTCACAGAGCCAGTGCCTCTAAACAATGAATTCTCCTCCAGAAAACTAGTTACAGATCTGAAATCCATCGTATGGCCCTTGATTAGTCTGTTGGTAGAGCAAGGGAAAAGAATTTTATACTTCTGTGGTACAGCAGACTTCATGATACTATGACTTTTTAAATCTTCCACCCACCCCCACTTATATGCTTTTTCCTGAACCTTTGGTGCAGGAGTTGTGTTGTTGTAGAGGTATCCACAATGCTAGGTTCCCCATGATCAATTTTCCTCTATATTTTAACAAGTTGTATTTTTTATCAGTGGTGTTTGGTACTACAAATAGAACTTTCTTAGATGAAGGGTAACAGGCACAATTATATGTGGGGAGAATGCAATTAGGAATTCTGCTGGTCTAATAAAATTGCAAGAGCAGGTTTTCCTTTAAAATTCATAACCTCACTATCCCAGAGAGTTGGCTATGTTTCCAGTAGCAGCTATGCTTTTTCTACTGTTGAGTAGGCATAACGTCTAAGTAGAAAATGTTGGCTAACACCAAGTGTGAGTACCTACCACTATTATACCTTTAGGAAGGTCTTTGCCATGATAGTCATTGTTGTGATTTATAAGTGTTACAGCTATGTAGGACTGTTGGTTCCCCTTCTAGTTGGCAGCTTACATAGCAACTTCTGGCACTATGAAAACTAGTCTTTAGGAAGAAGGCTCTCAGGTAAGGGCCATCTCAAATCTTTTAAACCACGTGTCTGAACTGTATAGTGTCTTGCAAATTGTACTTTGAATCCTAAAAAAATATTCCTTAAAATTACAATGTTAAGTGCAAAATATAAAATGTGTTAGATTTTCACTTAATATAATGAACTAAAATAGTTCTTTTATGTTAATTTAATTACACAAAATATTTTTATATAGAAAGATCAAGGTGATGAAATGCTTAGATTTTTAAATAAAATTTCTGCTTTCATCTCCCACTTTCAGGTCTGCACTTATGTTTTACAAACACGTAGCATACTTGGTGCTCAGTTTCTAGTGATTATAGCCAGGTTAGTACCTTGCTGTTAAGCTATTGAAGAAGATGCTAATTTGAAAAATCCTGTGTTCCAGGGTCTTAAACCACCAATACCATATAGGCAGTGAATTTACAATGTGAAAACTCATCTACATCATCCCGAAATATGAACGAATTACTATTGAGTGGCTACTGTTTTAACACAGAACATTCAAACTGCTGGAATGAAACTCATTTTTATTTCTGAAATATCCCAAGTTAAAAGTATCAAAAGAGTAAAAAACCTGTAAGTGGAAAGAAAGTTTGAGCTCTGTTACAATTTTCATTGAGTGACAAAGAAGACTTAAATGGAGTAACATTTAGAAAGGCAAAATAAGACTGTATATATAAAATACTTAAGGGGTGAGTTTTGAGATAGGGTCTTACTCTTGTAGTTCAGTTTGGTCTGAAATTCAGTTTGTAGACTAGATTGGCCTTGAATTTAAGGCTACAGCTCCAGGGAGTGTAATTAGAGGTATGAGCCACCTTGACCTAAACAAATAATATTTGAATTGTTATCAAATACTAAAAAGAATTGATAAGTTTCAAACAAATGGAGCTCATTATTTATTTATTTTTTTAAATCATGGATAGAACCCCTTTTTAACTCCTTATTTTCTAGATTCAATGTATATTAGTATAAATTATTATTACTATGTATATTTTATATAAAACTTTGTATAAAAATTATTAACCTAATAAGTCACATTTTATTTGTCTTTTCTCTCTTAGAGCCTTTAATCCTATTAACTCATACTATGATACCAGGTTTAGTTGATGTGTTGACTAGATTTATGTCACCTTGACGCAAGTTCGAATTGTCTGAGAGAAGAAGACCCAATTGAGAAAATGTTCCATATGATTAGGATGTAGTACATTTTCTTCATCAGTGACTGATGTGGGAGACCCAACCCACCATTAGGTGCAGTAACCAGCATTCTGCCTTGTGCACTATATCAGTTCCTGCATATGGGTATTTAGTCTATTTGAGCTCATACCATGACTTCCTTTGATTATCAACAATGATGTAGCAGTGTAAGTGGAATAAACCCTTTCCACCCCAAGATGCTGTGGGGCATGGTGGCTTAACACAGCAATGGGAAGACTAAAAGTGTTAGCAACCAGTGACCATGGAATCTAGGTGGCAGAGCTCAATCAAATATAGATACAGGAAGGCAGAGTGTGAGAACCCAGTATAAAAACAGCTCCCTATCAAAGGTACTCACACCTGAGACAAAGCAGCTTGGAAAGCCCAAGCCTTCTAAGCAGATCCCTAAAGGAAAGAATAAGGGGTCTAATAACAAAAATCAAGGCATTATGGCTCCACCAGAAAGCCCAGAAACCAAAAGATACCCTACTATGGCAGAGTCACAGGAAGATGACCCCAAAACCATGCTTATACAGATATTTAAGAACTATAAAGAGGAAATTAATAGATCCTCCCAAGAATTCCATGATAACACAAACAAATGAATAGAAGCCATCCGGGAGAAACAAGAAACCACAAGGAAACAGGTGAAGGAATTAAATAAAACAATTTTAGACATGAAAACAAAATTAGACAATATTAAAAGATTATAAATTGAGAAAAAAAGTGAAATGGAACAATTAAAAAAAGAAGCAGGATGCCAACAGACAAACATAACTAACAGAATTCAACACATGGAAGAGAGAATTTCAGGTGGTGAAGATACAATAAAAGAAATTGATACGTCTCTCAAAGAAAATTTTTAAAACAGAAAAATTAGTCACACAAAGCATCAAAGAAATCAAGGACACGATGAGAAGGCATAACCTCAGAATTATAGGAGTCGATAAAAAGGAAGATGCAAAGTCCCAAAGTCCAGATAATGTTTTCAAGAAAATTTTACTGGAAAACTTCCCCAATCTACAGAAAAAGATACCTTTGAACATACAAGAGGCCTACAGAACACCAAATATGCTAGACCAGAAAAGAATTCATCCTAGCACATAATAATCAAAACACTAAACTTGCAGAATAAAGAAAAGATACTAAAGGCTGCAAGAGTGAAAGGCAAAATAACATATAATGGTATACACATCAGAATTACACCTGACTTTTCAATGGGACTATGAAAGCAAGGTGAGCCTGGACTGAGATTATGCAGACTCTAATGGACTACAGATACAAACCTAGGCTACTATATCTAACAAAACTTTCAATCAACATAGATAGAGAAATCAAGATATTCCATGACAAAACGAAATTTATACAGTATCTAAACACCAACCCTGCTCTACAGAAAATAGTAGAAGGAAAACATGATCACAACAAGATCAGCCAAACTGAAGAAAATGCAGCATACAGATAATCGCACATCAGCAAAACCAAAACAGACATTGTCACACATAATCACCACTAAGCCCACAATAAAAGAATCCAATAACCATTGGTCAATAGTATCTTTCGACATTGATGGACTCAACTCCACACTAAAAAGGCACAGGCTAACAAGATGAATGCAAAAACAAGATCCTTCAATATGTTGCAATCAAGAAACACATCTCATCAACAAAGATAGACATTACCTGAGAATAAAGGGCTGGAAAATAATTTTTTCAAGCAAATGGTCTCAGGAAGTAAGCAGGAGTAGCCATTTTAATATCAGACAAAATTAGACTTTCAATTAAAATTGATCAAGAAAGATAGAGACAGACACTTTGTTCTAATCAAAGGAAAATCCACCAAGAAGACATCACCATCCTAAATATCTATGCCCCAAATATTAGGGCACATGCATTTGTAAAAGAAATACTTTTAAAGTTTAAATCACTTATTGATCCCAACACAATAATAGTGGGAGACCTCAACACTCCATTATCACCAATGGACAGATCCTCAAGGAAGAAATTAAATAGAGAAATAATCAAGCTAACAGAGGTCATGAATCAAATGGATGTAATTGGCATTCACAGAGCTTTTTACCCAAATAGAAAAAAATATACTTTCTTCTCTGCGTCACATGGAACCTTCTCCAAAATAGACCATATAATTGGTCACAAAACAAGCCTCAATAGATTCCAAAAGATTTAAATAATCCCTTGCATCCTATCAGACCACCATGCCCTAAAGCTGAGCATCAACAACAATAGAAATAACAAAAAGTCTACAAGCATATGGAAACTGAACAATCTTCTACTCAATGACAACTGGGTCAGGGATGAAATAAAAAAAGAAATCAAAGATTTCCTAGAGTTTAATGAAAACGAAGGCACAACACATCCAAAACTTAATTCATAGCACTAGGTGCCTTCACAAAGAAACTGGAGACATTGCATATAAGCAACTTAATGGAACACCTGAAAAGTCTGGAAACAAAAAAAAAAAGAAGCAGACATACCCAGAGAAGTAGATGGCTGGAAATAATCAAACTCAGGGCTGAAATCTATAAGTTACAAACAAAGAAAACAATTCAAAGAATCAACAAAACGAAGAGCTGGTTCTTTGAAAAAAATCAACAAAATAATCAAACCCTTAGCCAAACTCAGTAAAAGGCAAAGGGAGAGTACACAAATTAACAAAATCAGAAATAAAAAGGGAGAAATAACAACAGATACCGAGGAAATCCAAAGAATCATTAGGTCTTACTTCAATAGCCTATACGCCACAAAATTTGAAAATATAAAGGATTTGGACAATTTCCTTGATAAATTTCACTTTCTAGAGTTGAATCATGATCAGGAAAACAAATTAAACAGTCCTATATCCCCTAGGGAAATAGAAGCAGTCATCAAAAGTCTCCCAACCAAAAAGAGCCCTGGGCCAGATGGATTCAGTGCAGAATTCTACCAAACCTTCAAAGAAGAACTAATACCAATACTCCTCAAACTATTCCACAAAATGGAAACAGAAGGAACTCTACCAAACTCATTCTATGAAGCTACAATCACCTTAATACCTAAGCCACACAAAGATCCAACAAAGAAAGAGAATTTTAGACCAATCTCCCTTATGAACATAGACGCAAAAATACTCAATAAAATTCTGGCAAACTGAATACAAGATCACATCAAAAATTTCATCCATCATGACCAAGTAGGTTTCATACCTGGCATGCAGGGGTGGTTCAATATAAGGAAATCCATCAACGTAATTAATCATATAAACAAACTTAAGGAAAAGAATCACATGACCATCTCTTTAGATGTGGAAAAATAATTCCACAAAATCCACACCCTTTCATGTTAAAAGTCTTAGAGAGATCAGATACAAGGCATGTACCTAAACATACTAAGGACTATATACAGAAAATTTATCGCCAACATCAAGCTAAATGGTGAGAAACA
This sequence comes from Acomys russatus, assembly GCF_903995435.1. NCBI lineage: Eukaryota > Metazoa > Chordata > Mammalia > Rodentia > Muridae > Acomys > Acomys russatus. Next base: position 6,770,066 of record NC_067138.1, read on the forward strand.
AGTCAATCCCACGACAAGGCTGCCCACTCTCTCCATTGCTCTTCAATATAGTACTTGAAGTCCTAGCTAGAGCAATAAATCAAGTAAAGGAGATCTAGGGGATACATATAGGAAAGGAAGAAGTTAAAGTTTCACTATTTGCAGACGGTATGATAATATATATATCAGTGATCCCCAGAAGTCAACCAAAGAACTCCTACACATGATAAACAGCTTCAGCAAAGTGACAGGATGCAAAATTAACATGAAAATGTCAGTAGCTCTCCTGTACACAGATGACGAAGGGCAGAGAAAGAAATTATGGAAACCACTTCCTTCACAATAGCCTCAAACAATATAAAATATCTGGGTATAAATCTAACCATGCAAATGAAAGACTTTTACAAAAAAAAACTTCAAGTCTCTACAGAAAGAAATTGAAGAAGATATTACAAAATGGAAAGATCTCCCATGCTCATGTATTGGGAGAATCAACATGGTAAAAATGGCCATCCTACCAAAAGCAATCTACAGATGTAATGCACTCCCTATCAAAATACCAAAACAAAGATCAATCCTCAACTTTATATGGAAAAACAAAAAACCAGGATAGCTAAATCAATCCTATAGAACAAAAGATCTACCAGAGGAATCTCCATCCCTGATCTCAAGCTGTACTATAGAGCACCAGTAATAATAACAGCATGGTACTGGTATAGAAATAGGCCAGTTGACCAATGGAATTGAACTGAGGACCCAGGTACACATCCACACACATATGGCCATACGTTTTTTGACAAAGAAGCCAAAATGATACAATGGAAAAAAGAAAGGATTTTCAACAAGTGGTGCTGGTCCAACTGAATGTTTACATGTAAAAAATGCAAATAGATCCATATTTATCACCCTGTATAAAACTAAAGTCCAAATGGTTTAAAGACCTCAACATAAAACAGACACACTAAATCTGTTAGAAGAAAAAGTGGGCAAGGCTCTAGAACTCATTGGCACAGGAGACAATTCTGAACAGAATATCCACAGCTCAGGGTCTAAGATCAACAATTAGTAAATTGGACCTTATGAGGCTGAAAAGCTTCTTCAAGGCTTTAGATGCTGTCAGCAGAACAAAACGACAGCCCACAGATCGGGAAAAAATTTTACCAACCCTACATCTGACAAAAGGCTGATATCTAAAGTATATAAAGAACTCAAGAAATTAAATACTACCACACCAAACAAACCAATTTAAAAATGGGCTACAGAACTAAACAGAGAATTCTCAAAACAAGAATATCGAATGGCTGAGAAACACTTAAAGAAATGCTTAACATCCCTACTCATAAGGGAAATGCATATCAAAATGACCTTGACATTCCATCTTACACCTATCCAACTAGCAAAGTACAATAACTCGAATGACAACACATACTGGAGAGGATGTGGTGAAAAGGGGACACTTCTCCACTGCTGGTGGGAGTGCAAACTTGTTCAACCACTCTGGAAAGGAATATGACGCTTTCTTAGAAATTTGGGAATAACTCTACCCCAAGACCCAGCTATACCACTCCTGGGCATATACCCGAAAGATGTCCCACCATGCAACAAAGGCATTTGTGCAACTATGTTCATAGCAGCCTTATTTGTAATAGCCAGAACCTAGAAACAATTGAGTTGTCCCTCAATTGAAGAATGGATAAACAAAACAAAACAAAACAAAACTGTGCTACACCTACACAATGGAACACTATTCAGCTATTAAGATATTAAGAACAAAGAAATCTTGAGTTTTTCTGGCAAACGGATGGAATTAGAAATGATCATCCTAAATGAGATAACCCAGACCCAAAAAGGCATGCATGGTATATATTCACTCATATGTGGATTTTAAACCAACATAGACATCCTAGGAGAGATTCCACCCAGCAGGATATAGGGGCAGTTACAGAGACTTAAAGCTGGACACTGGACAGAGTCCTGAGAGTGTAGGGTGACCCACTCAGGCCACAGAGGAAGAGGTCATACATAGTACAGAGGATACTAGATAAACTAAGATCAGATGTTAGGGGAGAAGAGCTCCCTTATCTAAGGACTAGGGGAGGGAGGGAAAGGGGATGAGAGATGGGATGGGATCGGAGGTAGATGAGGGGGCAGGTGGGATCAGGAGGGGATGAGAGAGGGGGCCACAGTTGAGATGTAAAGAACTCAAACTCCAGAATAAGCAGGCAATTTATATTCCTAATCCAACTACATGGGAATAGTTTTGAGACTGGCAGCGATATAAACATACAGGCATAGCGAGGCCTTACAATTTTCTGTGACTTACTATTAGAGGTCACTACTAGTAAAGCAAGAAGAAAGATTTGTAAATGCCTTATGTTGAACCATACAATGACCAGAAAACTAGCTTTAATTGTTCTGTGCATCCCACATACCTCATACAATTATAATGTTAGAACTGTATAATACTTGTAAGAAATTATGTTTTCAGAACAAAATAACCAGCTGGATCAGACCTGACAGGAATGATTCCTCCCAGCACGATGGACACTGACATCCAGCATCCTCCTAGTTCTAGCCCAGGATGATTCTGTTTCTTTTACTCATCAGAGTTGGACAGCTTCCTGGACAACATTGTAGAAAACTTCTGATCCAATTTGGACCAACATTGCAATCTCCTACTAAGCCTGGAATCTCTCAACATTTAGAAACTGAACCACAAATGCAACCACTAGATTGCTTAACCATTCTCTCCAATTTTGGGAGCCCACTCCAAAGTATTATATGCCTCAATTGAACCTGAAGAAACCTTAAGAGAACAATTCCCAATTCCCTCAAAGGGGGTGGTTGTATTGGTTGCTGTATGCTCGCTTGTACTACAAATGCTTATTCTCATCAGGAGGTGGTCATAAGTCATTATTGGTCTTATACAGGAAAAAAATTAGGAGAAACGCAGGAACATCTCTCTTTGCCTTTATCTTACATACGTCAGCAAGGAGATGGGAGCTGAAAAGAAAGAAAGGGAGATTTAGGAACACAGAAGGAGGTTAGAACAAAAGCTAGATGATTGAATCTACTCCTTAACTCAAAGCCTTAATTGTTGCTTATAATGAAGGTTATGTCTCAGTCATTACTATAGCTTTTAGTATATTGATACAAAACATGGGCATGTCAAATACTTGACAGATTTTAACACAAGAATATATATTCTAAGTCTAACAGATAGATATGACTCTATCGATATATGAGGTAAAATAGTTGAATAAAGTCTTCAAAAGCCTCAGAGACACACAGAAGATGGCATTTAAAGTTGTTCTTACAATCCTAAATTTCTTGGACAACAAGACAAGTTAACTCCTGACAACACCCAGATGACCTCAAAGAAGATGATGAGCATCAAGGAGCCTCCTTATAGACATGGCTTCAAAGGTGGCAAAATAACCACTGGGCAAAATGTACTCATTCCTGCCACAAACAGAATCTGCCTAAAAATGGGCAACTTAGATGCAGGCAGAGTCAACAACCACACTCTGCCAAGTCAGGGTAAGCAAGTCCTCAACAGTTCCTGCCCGTTGAACAATTCTGGCAGAAATATTAGGCCAGAAAGCTGAAGATGAGGCTCCAACATTATAAAGTGTATTGGGTGACTGGCAGGAAACTGCCGGAAGTCAATTTGTACATTTTGGAAGCTGCTAACCCACACTGCTGGTTTACTCAAGAATTTAAGTTTTATTCCTTCTCAAGTCTCTGGGGGGGCCTTGAAAACAAGATAGTATAGTTTTATAACCAAATTTAGCTGATTAGGGGACAAGATCGTTTTAGATCAAGATAAAGAAGATAAGCTATTAAAGTTGAGATAGGATAGATATTGAATCTCATTTGGAAATTTAACCCAACAAGACAGGGAAAACACTTAGTTCAAACAAGATGAATGCAGATGACCAAGTCACTATGAATGTAACATATATAGAAATCATTATTCTCATGATTGTCATGGTTCTCCATGCTGTATGTAGTTTGTTTTATACATGTGTAATAAAATAAAAGTATTAAAAATTATGAGAAAGCAAAAGTTTGGGGGAAACATTAAAAATAAAATATTACAGCCGTTATATATATATATATATACGCAATTTACTTTTTTCATTGATGTGACAAAATACTTGGGAAGAAGTTATATAGGAGAATGGAAGCTATTTCAGGTCACAATGTCAGCAAATTATCCATCATGACAGGATAAACAAGTCAGAGTCCATCATCACAGAAGTATGTGGGTAGATGTCTATATAGGAGGACCTAGATAAAGACAAAGAGGAAGTCTGATGGATTTCTCTTTCCTCCTTTTATTTATTTCATGTTCTCAAGCCATGAGATAGTGCCACCCACATTCAAGGGAAATTGTCATCCCTTAGGTAATCATCCCTGAAAAAGCCATCATAGTCAGACAAAACGTAGAGATGTACCTCATTAGTGATCTAAGGTATCCCTTAATTACATCGTGCAGCAGATAAAAACACTATCAGAAATTAAAAATAAATTTGTGTTATTTTACAAGGAAGACCCTTTATCAAACTGTATATATGCAGTAAATAGTAATTAAGAAAGAGGTAAATATAGTTCTTACATTGAAGTTTGAGGATTAAATCAAATGCTTTTGATTTTGTTTGATGTAATACCAGATTTATCCATGTACAGAATATAAAGATTTTAAAAAGTAAAAAAAACATTTGGCATAAAATATTAATAAGCTTTAAAAAATCAAAATCCTTTATGTTGCAAAAAAAAAGTAATTATAATTTAAAAAACAAAGACAGTAGTGCTGTTTTGAAAGGCGACTTGCTATACTTTTTCATACATATAATTTATTATTTTAGATTTAAACTCTGAAATACAGTTATTCAAACTCATAAATGACAAAAATTGTAGTTCAGACTGTGAGCTGAGAGTGAGGATGACAGGCACACACAGAACTAAAACTTTCAAGACAAGAATATTTTCTCTGCAGTGGTAGAATTTGGATCGGCTCCAGGCTTCATCGTGTTAAATAGTACAATATCTTGACTTTATAGAATATTTGCCCTTGTGCTAAAATTATAAAGAAAAATTATCCCAAAAGAAAAAAATGTTAAAATATTCTGTCAGATATATGTATGTTAAAATAAAAACATTTATTTTAATTATCATGAATTACTATCTGTTTGAGGTTGCAGAATTTCTTTTACAAAAAATTTGGTATGTTTAATAGCATGTGAGAGTGTTCTTGCACCCGAAATATGTGTTTAACTGGGACAAGACAAAATATATTCATAAAATAATTGTTTCTTAGAAATATTTGACCTTAACTTAATCTGAATCACACAAGATATTTAGTTGTATTTAGTTATATTTAGTTGTATTTAATTGAGAAATATATATAATTAAGGGATAGCAAAGTTATAAATATAGTGACATATACTATATTTTTTATAATATAACAATTCACACAATAAAACATGTTATGAGGCATGACAAAACTGTTTCCTATTGGCAGTCTACACATATGCCTTTTTACCCTGAGACTTGAATAATTAGAAAATTTCCAACTTGACCATTGTAATACATTATATGTTAAGGACACACAAGGTAAACATTGTCATATGACTACAACTGAACATATACACAGAAGATTCCACACTCTATTAGAGAGATATTTTCAGGCCCATGTTTATCACCATTCTGTTCCCAATAGTAAGCAAATGGAATCAAGTCCAATCAACAGATGAATGTCTGAAACAAAGAAACAAACAAATAAATGGACATATACACATTGGGATGCTATTCACTCATGAAAAATAAATTTATAACACTTCCAAGGATATGGTTGTGTTGAGTGAAGAATTATGACATTAAGTGGAATAGAATAAGTTTAGAAAGATACTAACTTCTAGTGTTTATATGTGCATTTGTATCTGGTATTAAGTTGTGAAGAGGTTAGGAAACCTAAAAATGCCCATGAAAGAGGGAAAACAGGCATCAAGGACTGTGTAATGGTGAGTAACTGAACATATATGGCATGAAAGTGGAAAAGAACACTAGAGACACAAGATATGCTCAAAGTCTGGGCATGGAGAACAGAGGTAGTTGAGAAGGATGGTTGAGATTAACCAAAACCATGGAAGATAAAAATTTTTTTAAAGAACCAACTATATAATTTTTTTATTAATTTATTCTTGTTACATCTCAATGTTTATCCCATCCCTTGTATCCTCCTATTCTTCCCTCCCCCCGTTTTCCCATTATTCCCCTCCACTATGACTATTCCTGAGGGAGATTACCTCCCCCTGTATATGCTCATAGGGTATCAAGTCTCTTCTTGGAAACCTACTGTCCTTCCTCTGAGTGCCACCCGGTCTCCCCCTCCAGGGGACATGATCAAATGTGAGGCACCAGAGTACGTGAGAAAGTCATATCCCACTCTCCACTCAACTGTGGAGAATGTTCTGACCATTGGCTAGATCTGGGTAGGGGCTTAAAGTTTACTTCCTGTATTGTCCTTGGCTGGTGCCTTACTTTGAGCGGGACCCCTGGGCCCAAATCTGCCTATCATAATGTTCTACTTGTAGGTTTCTAGGACCCTCTGGAGCCTTCTACTTTGTTGTTCTCCCATGCTTCTCTCATTTAGAGTCCCACTTACCAGGAAACTGGGACAGAGGAACCAACTATATTATACACCAATTCAAAACCAGAAGAAAATTTAAAGGAAGGAGAATTATGATAAAATCCATGCACTAAAATAGCCAAAATAAAATTTTCCATTTGTTATATACCAGAGTTTACACATAACATTTGCCAATAATTATTTACATACACGTTTACAGCACTTGCTTAAAATCAACTGTAGAATGTTAGCAAAAATAGATAGTGTACATTGTTATAGTCCACCAACAATGTCTGTAAAAGCATGACTCAAGGAATTTTTAGCTTTCCCTCAGCTTGTTCATGGACAGCATCAAGAAAGACAATTCCATGATAGATTTGTGCTTTAATTCATTGTGTTAATCTCTATGTCTTCAGTGGTTTGGCTAAACTTTTCTAATAAGACATTTTTTTAATTACATGGATTAACATAGTAAGATAAATGCATGTGTGTACATGTTTAATTTACCCACTACTAACTAGACAGTAAGTTCCTTACATAAGGAGAGTTTGTTCAATTTGCTGTATAAAACTCAGCTTAGTTCTTATGACAAATGCTATATTTAAACAATAGTTTATTGGCTTAAACTACATAGAATTCTGCAAGCCTATATAGATGTTACTTAATAGTAGTGAGACAATTTTATTATAAAATTTGTTCGTGCTGCAACATTCCCTCCTAAGGCTAATGTACAGATGAGGAGTAAATTTGAATACATGAAGGACTAATATTGATACAATACTTGTAATGGAACTCCATTGTCCTTCAATGGCACTGTGAAATAATGGTAGTCTGTTTATCATAGCTTGGGAAATACACAAGAAAATAAAAACTTCATGAAGGAATGAGTTTAAATTTAAAGAAACATAAGGAGTGTGGGGTTACACTTGAGGTGTAACCAATGAAACATTTCTTAAGGGAGTGGCAGACAATGGAGCATAAGATAAATATGAAGACACGTGGCTGTTCATTTAGAGCCTGGTGTTTTCCAGGACCAGAGTCAGCTTGTGTGTATGTTGCCTTGCTAGGAAGATTACACCAGTATTCTAAAATGTGTGAGTCAAGATTCGACAAGCTGTTAGGAATTTACAATTTGATCAATAATTTGATAACAAATTAGCAATTAATAAAGACTGTGTGTAAGTACCCACCAATGGGCCGACCTCTAAAATGCATATACTATGCTGTCATTTATTTAATTAATGTCATGTATTAGAATTAGATGTTCGTTACACAGCTTTGGGTTCTTAAAATAAGATACCTGTGGCTGGGTAGCTAATAGTAATTAAACATATTTTTCAGGGTTCAAGAGAATAAGAAACATAACATCAACTGCAGGCAGATATGGTTCCTGTGACGTTCTTCTGATATGGAAAGATAGATGTGTAGGTTTCAAGGAGTAATTAAGAAATTAATCCTTGTATGCACAAATATACAAAACAAGAAAAATCGTAGGAAACTTATATTATTTACCAAAGACTTCTTTCTAAACGTTTATTTAATATTCTGTGAAGCAGATAAGTGGGGAAATCCATTTGAGTGATTTATTTATTTATAGAAGTATACATTAAGCACTTATTATTCATGAATATTTTATAGGTGGGAATAAGACCAGGATATGTTGTCACAGAATTCACAGTAGGGTAGGTAAATGACATTTTATAAGTAAAATCAATGAATAGCTTATACAATTTTTACTAATAAAAAATGCTATGGAAAAATAACAAAGATGGTTAAGACAAGAAATAACAGCATGTTTATACAAGATGGTTTAAGATCTGAAGAAGTGACATTCTCCAAAAATATCTCAGCATGTACAGTTACTAGGTGGATGTAGAGCTGTGAAATAATTTCAGGAATAGAAATTTAAATAGGAAAGATGTATAGGAGAACCAACTTCAGATCGAGGAATAAAAAGACACATGTTGGCAAAACAAAGTAATTAATAAAAAAAAATGTGAGATGGCATTGGCAAAGTAGCCAGGCTTTGGACATGACCTTCCTGCATGTAAGAAAGAGTATCATATTTTATGCAAATAATTATAAGCATCATTTTTTTAAAAAGCTATCAAGGCAAAGCGTAGTAATCAGCTGAGTATAATAATGAGGGCTGAAGCTGGGCATGGTGGTGCACGCCTTTAATCCCAGCACTAGGGAGGCAAAGACAGGTGGATCACTCTGAGTTTGAGGCCAGCCTGGGCTACAGATTGAGTCCAGAATGGTCAAGGCTACATAAAGAAACCCTGTCTCAAAACAAACAAACAAACAAAAAAATTAAGGCTGAAGAATAAATGATGAGGACATTAGATTCGATGATGCTATTTGGACTTGGCATACAGCAATTGTGCTTGAAAGTATGTTATCTGCAAAAAATATGACTAATTCACATTTCAGTAGACAGAAAAAAATGGAGCAAGAAAGACTTATTGGGATATTTAACTAGAGACATTAAAAAAGAAATCAAGGGTACATATGTGGGCCTTTTTGACAAATAAAGGGATTCTAAATGTCTCCAAATCTGGAATGAAGCTTTATACCCTGAAGAGTCAGAATTCTTTATTTTATTTAAATCATCTAACAGATGATGCAGATATAGAAGAATATGTAAAATAATGCTCCCAAGAATATCACAAATTTTTCTTGGGAAAGAAAAGTTAAGAAGATGTATGACCAGCTATGAGACAAGATGGTGGTTCTAGGTTTCAGAAGCCAAAACAATACAGTAGGACGCTTCTCAAAGATGGCACAACATACAGCGAGGGGTGACTGTTGTCACTGTCACAGGTCTTGTGTGGAAATGGATTGGAGTGGTATCAGCAGTCGATTCTAGTTTTAGTTGAGTTGAGAGATGTAGCATTTTTTCTCTTAAAACCTACTTTATTTTGGATATTTAGACTGCAACTTCCCTTCCAACTTCCCAACCACATGTGGGAGAGAAAAGATTAGTGGGGGAAGAAGGACCCTTTACTTTCCCTGGCTGTTTAGGGTCAATTGGGTTCTTTAGGGCTATACCTGTCTCTGCCAATAGCAGAAGCAGTCTCTTCCGAACTGCTGCTCCCTGAAGTATTTCTCTCCATCTGTCTGCTCCAAACCTCGATGTTTTCTCTGGTCTCTTCAAACTGCTACCTGCCGCAAGCCGACACTGCACGCCATAGCACGCGCTCTCTGTGCTCTTATTTATATTCTCAGAGTCCTCTCCTTGCTAAATGAGGAAGGCCCTTTCTAGCTGGCAAATGTCATGCCCCTCATGAGACAATTAACAAGTGTGGTCAAGCTAAAGCTCAAACTAATATCGCACACATGGGATTAGAACAAAGATAACACACCAGAGTTTGCAAATAACCCAAAAATTCCTACACAGAGATAACTGTAAAGACTGTGGAATAAATAGACTTGGTAAAGTCAATAATCCATTACCTATTTTGTAAGCGATAGCAGGAGACCAAACAAATAGTTAAAGAAAGTAAAGATATTTTAAAATATTTTATGAGACATATGATGTGCTAAATTACCATCTAAGAGAGACATTTATAATGCAAAATTCCTGACGTTATAATGCATATGAGAGAAGGATGTCATAGCCGTGTGATAAGTACTACTACAGCGGAAATTTGAAGAGTAGCTTCCAATGTTTTAGATAGTGAAGTAAACGAGTCATCACTGTACAGTAACAAAATAAGTATTATTATAACTTACCTTCTACAAGTTACTTGTAATTTAGAGATTTGAACAGATGTTTTGATGAAAAACCTACAACATGTGTTGTTCGAGGATTAGACTAAATATTAAAAAGTGTTATTTATCCAACAATCCTCGTTGACAACATCTATATTTGGATCATTACTTTTCAAAGTTTCATCTTCAAAAGACCTCTTCACCTTATCATTATGTGTTGAACAACTGAATAATTTTAGTGAGAAAAATAAACAAATGTAATAAACTTAAAGGAATGCTACATTATTCAGAAGCAATTATAACATCCAAGTCAGGCTCTTCAATTTTTAAAGGTTTAAATTTTAAAGGTCTACAATGAAACTCAAAGGAAGAAGGAAACACACAAACAATTGAAATGGAAAAAAAAAACCCAGAGGAAATGTTAGAGCATACAGTTTTTACTTTGGACTTTGTTAGAGCTTGCTTTACTATGGCACTGCCATGATATTTAACAATGAATAGCAGATTTTTAAAAAAGCAGATATAATGTACCGAGTAATTAGGAAAACAGAAAAGAAATAGGAAGAACACCTATAAAATTAAACTTCCAAATAATCCACAGAAATCAATACTAAAATACGGGCTCCTATTTAAAGTCTGAGTACAGGACCAGGGTCACTCAAATAACATTGTAGAAAAGTTGGAATGTTTCACTTTATATTGTGCCGTCTTTGAGAAGCTTTTCACTTTTATTATGTGCTACCCATACACTGTTAGTGAATTGTACATTTTAATTAATTGTTAGGTGTTTTGAACAGTGATATTTTCTTTTCTCATAAAATTATTTATTAATGCAATGTGGTAAAACATATAAGAACCATTTCTAAGGTCTCCTTGACTTAGCTGTAAAAAACCACTAAATGAAATTTTAGTCATTTTGTAAAACTTTTCCTGAGTGTAATATTTGACCAATTTAACTTCAAAATATTTAACAATGCCCAGTTCCTCAATAAACTTCAGACCCTGTAAATCTAAATAGCTACAGGAACTTTTACTAAGACATTTTATAATGCCTCAATTTTTATTCCAACCAAAATAGAATTTGTAACTTTTATCTACATAACTAATTTTTCTTGGCAAGCACCTTGCTGTTTAGAAAGATCATATCACAAGATACCTTAACCTTGGTGTGCCATTTGAAATGCCCTTCCCATCACTTCCCAACAGTACCTCCCAACTTTTTCAGAAAATGTTCTATTAAAGATATTATTATAGTCTATCCAGAAATCTCTTGGGGATTGAAAGATTTATCTGCTAGAATGGCTGCCAGATGAAAGTCACCAGCTGTGAACTCTCTTACAAATTGAAGGGTTCCTTGGAAGTCATTTCCCTTTTCAGGAAGGAGACTTCATCCAGCAACTGCTGAGTATTTCGACTCCAAGCAAGGGCAACCCTGATTGCCCAGCCATTACAGCTACTTCTGCTTTTAATGCAGTGTTATAGCATTGATTTGCTTTCCTACTTCATTTTATTCTTTTGCTGGTTCACAGTTTCTGTTCTTATTTTAATTATCAATAAGAGTGCTCATCACTTCCCTAAATGTTGGTTCCCATTTCAAAGTTATTTTCCTGGGAAAGTCATTCTGCAATATCTGGCAATTCAAGGACCAAACTAAAATTTACATACATCAAATTACTCCAAATTGGGTTGCATCCTATACATCATATGATCTCTCATCTAGATATCTGTTATCTACCAGTTAGAAAGGAAATGCCCTACTTAGGGTTACCTTTGCTGTGATGAAACACCATGCCCAAAGCAAGTTGGGGAGGGAGATGTTTGTTTGGCTTACACCTCCAGGCAACAGTCCATTAATGAAGGAAATCAAGTCAGAAATTCTAACAGGGCAGGTCAAGGAGGCCGGAGCTAATGCCTAGGCTATGGAGAATTGCCACTTACTGTTCCACTTCATGTGGCTTGCCCAACTTGCTTTCTTATCACCAGCCCAGGGATGGCCCCACCCACAATGGGTTGAGCCCTCCTAAAATCACTAATCTCTAATTAAAAAAAAAAATGCCCCATAGGCTTACCTACAGCCAGATCTTATAGAACCCTATTCTCAACCCAGGCTCCTCTTCTAATGACTTCAGCTTGTATCAAGTTGAAACAGAAATAGACAGGACAAACATTGAGATGTAACAAGAATAAATTTAAAAAAAAGAAAGAAATAGACAAGACAGAAACCTTTGGAAATTTATATTCAACACGATTTAATTGTACAAAAAATAGAAGACATACATCTCAGAAACTCTCAAACCATCACAAATTTAGGGTCTCTGGCCTTCGGTGATCTGCCAGAACTTATGGGCAGAAAATGAAAGTGAGGTATAGAGTTGGATTGATTTTTTTTTTTTTTTTTTTTTTTTTTTTTGCTTATTTTGTTGTTTTGTTTTTGTTTCTTTGTTATGTGAATTAATTGACTACAGGTGAAAGGAATTTGGTTTTGGTTTGACCATTCAGGTCATTCTCCTGTCCCTCTAACACAGCCTTTTGTATTCTGGTCTGAATGTATAGCACATTTCAAGACTGTTTTGCATCCTTCTTTCAATTTTTTTCCTCTCTGTTACTTGTTTCCAGAAGTTGTTCACTTCCTGCATAGATTGAAATAACAGAACCACATGATGTAACATAATGAATATTTAAGGATTCTGATTTAGAAAGCTGTCAGATTAAAGATTCTTGCCTAATATAACTTAGGGAAGTCTTTTCCCTTCTCCTATTTATACTTTCTATGCTTACTCATTTTAAATTTTTTTATTTTTATATAAATAATTTATTCAAATTACATCCTGATTGTCATCCTCTCACTTGTATCTGCCCATTTCCCCCTCCCTCCCTCTTTTACCCTATTCCCCTCCCCTAGGTCTGTGACAGAAGGTGACCTTCTCCCCCACCAAATGATCACAGCCTAGCAGGTCTTATTCTGGTAGCCTGCTTACCCTTTCTCTGAGTGCCACCAGGCCTCTACACTAAGGGGAAGTAGTCAAATAGGGGGCACCCAAGTTCATGTCAGAGTCAGTCCCTGCTCTCCACACAACTGTGGAGAATGTGCTATCCATTGTCTAGAACTGGATAGTGGTTCTAGGTTTACTGCATGCATCGTCCTTGGTTGGTACAGTAGTTTGGGCAGGCACACCTGGGTCCAAATCTGCCAGCCCTGATGGTCTTTTTGAAGGGTTCCAGGACTCTCTGGGTCCTTCTGTCTCCCTATTATCCCATACCGCTATCACCTGGAGTGCCAATACCAAGTCTCAGGATCTGTTCCAATCTGCTGCTGTGTGAAGACGCTCAGAAGACACTCATGATGGGCTAGTGTCCAATTATAAGTGAGTATACACCATGTGTATCTTTCTGGGTCTGGGTTAACTCATTTCAGGATGATTTCTAGTTCCATTCATTTACCTGCAAATTTCAAGGTTTCCTTGTTTTTAATAGCTCAGTAGTATTCCATAGTATAAATGTACCACAGTTTCTTCATCCATTCTTTGACTGAGGGATGTCTAGGTTGTTGCCAGATTCTGCATATTACGAATAAGGCTGCTATGAACACAGCTGAGCAAATGTTCTTGCTGTGTGGTGAAGTATCTTTTGGGTATATATTACAAGGTGTGGGATAGCTGAGTCTTGAGGAAGCCCTATTCCCAGTTCTCTGAGAGTGCCAGATTGATTTCAAAAGTGGTTATACAAGTTTGCACTCCCAGCAGCAAAGAGTGTTCCCCTTTCTCCATATCATTGCCAGCCTGTGCTGTCACTTGAGGTTTTGATCTTAGCCATTCAGATGGGTGTAAGATAGAATCTCAGAGCTGCTTTGATTAGCATTTTTCTGATGACTAAGGATGTTGAGCATTTCTTTCTTTAAGTGTTTCTCAGCTATTCGATATCCCTCTGTTGAGAATTCTCTGTTTAGCTCTGAATCCCATTTCTTTTTTAAAATATGTTTTATTAATTTATTCATATTACATCTCAATTGATATCCCATGCCTTGTATACTCCCATTCCTCTCTCCCTCCCATTTTCCCCTTACTCCCCTCACCTATGACTGTGAATGAGGAGGACTTCCTCCCCCTGTATATGCTCATAGGGTATCAAGTTCTTCTTGGTATCCTGCTATCCTTCCTCTGAGTGCCCCATTTCTTAATTGGTTTATTTCGTTTGGTGGTGTTTAGTTTCTTGAGTTATTTATATATTTTGGATATTAGTTCTTTGTTAGATGTACGGTCGGTGAACATCTTTTCTCAGTCCATAGGCTGTCACTTTGTTCCTTTGACAGTGTCTTCAACCTTACAGAAGTTTCTCGGCCTCATGAGGTCTCATTTATTAATTGTTGACTTTAGAACCTGGGCTGTTGGTGTTCTGTTCAGGAAGCAGTCTCCTGTGCCAGTGAATACAAGGCTCTTCCCCACTCTTTCTTCTAACATATTTAATGTGTCTGGTTTTTATATTGAGGTCTTTAATCCACTTGGACTTGAGTTTTGTGCATGATAATAAATATGGATCTACTTGCACTTTTTTTTTTACATGTAGACATCCAGGTTGACCAGCACCATTTGTTGATGATGCTATCCTTTTTCCATTGCATGGATTTGGTTTCTTTGTCAAACACCATGTGTCCATTGGTATGTGGATTTATTTCTGGGTCTTTGATTTGAGTCCACTGATCAATGAGCCTATTGCTTTGCCAGTACCATGCTGTTTTTATGATTGTTGCTCTATAGTACAGCTTGAGATCAGGTATGGAGATTCCTCCAAAGGATATTTTGTTGTACAAGATTGTTTTAGCTATTCTAGTTTTTTTTATCTGTTTGCTTGCTCATTTTGTTTGGTTTTTCCATATGAAGTTGAGAATTGATCTTCCAAGGTCTTTAAAAAATTGTGTAGGTATTTTGATAGGGATTGCACTGAATCTGTAAATTGCTTTTGGTAAGATGATATCAACAGATATCTGTTGATATCATCTTCAATTTCCTTCTTCAGAGATTTGAAGTTTTTTTCAAACCAGTCTTGGTTATATTACTTGTGGCTGTTGTGAAGGGTGTAGTTTCCTGAATTTCTTTCTCAGCATGATTGTCATTTGTATACAGAAAAACTACTGACTTTTAAAGTTGATTTTGTATGCAGCCGCTTTGCTAAAGGTGTTTATCAGCTGTAGGAGTTCTCTGGTGGAATTTTGGGGGTCACTTATGTATGATATCATACTATCTGTGAATAGGGATAATTTGACTTACTACTGATATTTTTAAAATACAAAATAAAAATAAACTTGAAAAGCTGTTGAGTGATTTGATCAAATAACAAAGATGAATTAGAAATTACAAAATCAGACCTGATGAAAATGAAAGTGCTTGGCAATTCACAAATTAGTAGTCAATACAAGGGAGTCCTTTCACCATCATCATCATCGTCGTCATCATCCTCATCATCATCTTTGGAATTTGGTTTAACATTTTTTCCATTTAGCAAAATAAAGTTTTATTTTCTATCCCAAGGTTTATAATCTGTTTTGACATAGATACTTGGTCCAATAATGGTGCCAGGTATGACTTTTATCTTGCACAGCAGTATTTAAACCAAATAAGAAGTTATTTGGTTATCTCCCCAGCATTTGTGCCACTATTAGACCAGTAGGTATGCCTTTCCAACCCTGTTCTCATTATAGCTCACAGAATTTACACCTGGAAAAAAACTGTTGTTTAATTTTCTCCTACTGCCATATGCATAACACTTTCTAGTACTGTGAAAGGTAGCCAGTACAGATGTTCTGTCTATGTCAGCTGCAGTTTCATTTCCCTATGTTGTTTGAGTCAAGCATATTATATCTTCAACTATAGGGTTGAATTGTCATGTTCTGTAAGGTAACAAATAATATTGGCAGTGTCTTGTAATGTGTTGGGGGCCTTTGGGGCAGCACTGGTCAACAACTCCAATGGTAATAACCCATTTCTTGTACTGGTAATTTTTATTATTTTTTGGTCCCATAATAGAATAATGACATTTTGGTTTTTTAAAATGTATGTTTATAGATACATTTTAGGAGGCTTCTATAGTAGTTGGTTTCCATTAGATTTGTTTTTATTAATTTATCCCTTCCATTTTTCCTCTTCTACTCTGCCTTTCTCCACACCACGTTTTATATCTTCTTGTTTCATACTTATTTTTAACCTTTAAACCTGTGTTATACATTTCCATCATTGAAAGATACTCCTGATTGGCCCTTAGTAATTCCTGACCACTATGGATGTTCCAAAGGAAACACACATCTCCAAAATATTAAAAGCTGGTGTCTTAGTTAGGGTTTCTATTGCTGTTAACAGACATCATGACCACAGCAACTCATATGAAAAAAAAAAAAAACACACTTTACTAGGGCTGGCTTACAATTTAACGTTTTACTCCATTGTCTGCATGGCAGAGAATACGGTAGCATGTAGGCAGACATGGTTCTGAAGAGTAGCTGAGAGTTCCACATCTGGGTCAGTGGGCAAGAGGGAGAAAAAAGCTAGCCACTGAGGCTGGCTTGAGTTTCTGAAACCTCAATTCCCACCCCAAGTGACACACTTACACCCAAAGGCCACACCTACTCCAACAAAGCCACAAATCCTAATAGCACCACTCTCCAGTAACCAAGCATTCAAATCTATGAGCCTATGGAAGCCATTCCCATTTAAACTACCACAACTGGCATCTACATATATGTGGCATCTATTTCTATGTGCCTTGCTAGCATCACTAATGGTGATCGTTTCCAGCACTATCCATTTACCCAAGAATGTCATAATTTCATTATTCTTCATAAATGAGTAATATTCAATTGTATAAATATATCACATATTCCTTGTATACACATCTGTTGACAGACATCTAGGCTGCTTTCAGGCCCTGATTATTGCTTATCGAGCAACAGGAAACATGAGTTAGCAAGTATCTTGTAGTACGGTATAGAGCCCTTCAGTTATATTCCAAGTTTTAAGGTTTCTTTGGAAACACAATCCAATATTTTTGAGATTTCAAAGTACATATTATTTAATAATATAATTTCTTAGCAAGATATAATATCATTAAAATAATATTCAAATATGTAAAAAGTTATAACCATTATATTGTAACAATGCTATCTTCATATAAAAACAAAACAACATGAAATAAATGCATACATGTTGAATTATATCAGCATATATCATTCTATCTTCTAGGCCATATAGATGATTCTTGGGCTGGAGAAGGCATGGAGAAGCTACAGAACAGAAAATACTTGTTAATTACTGGTGATAATTTTAATTTTCATAACCTTGGTGCTAGCCGGTTTTATTGAGATACAGAATGTAGAGGCTTTGAAAACTGTTGTCAGCCTACAAAGTGTTTGGCATCCCCTACATTGAGTAATTGTAAGACTAAATTATCAGTAGTACTAAGTTTGAGATATTCTGGTCTAGGATAACAAAGCCAGGGCTTACAATAAATTTTTTTTAAAAATAATCATGATATGATAGACTCCTTCAAGAGTTATTTGTTTTTAAGACAAAGCATTGAACATCTGTTCAAATGTTTGAAATAAAAAACATGATCATTGAAGAGATGACACAGACAAACAACCTTGGACAAAGTAAGACAACACATAGTATGATCTTAAATGTGAAAGCTAATCAATATTAATGTATTTGAAAGAAAATAGTTGAAAGAATATGAATAGCTCTTGTAATGATAGCTGGCAAGCAAATGCATGTAGGCTTTATTACCAAGTGAAGTACACATTGCTCCAATATTACCCACATCTAGGAACCATCACATGTGTTATACAGTATTATATTAAAAGCTAAGATCATTCCTGAACATTAGAGTCCTTCCAAGTAATACAATTGCAAGACAATTTCTTGCAATAAAAAATACTGAGAAAAATTTAAATTGTAAAGAGGTAGACTAATTTTTCTTGTTAAAGGTTTCTTAAGAAAATTGGCTCTGACTAGATTGAACAATGCTGTGTAGATGGACAACTGATGTGAAATCTTACATTAGGCAATAAAAGCATAACTTGAACATTGTTATAATTTCATATTCATCATAAGAAATAATCTTCATGAATTCTTTCAGAGACTCTGTAGATAATCTAACTTAGCTCATTTGAGAGGGGATGGAGAGTATAAAAAGATATACTTAAATCCAGATGAAGTGGAGAATTATTGGAAACATACAGCCATGCAAAAGATGAGCTAAGTCAAAATTTTCTGTTAAGTTAAAGTAGAAGTTACAATTATGAAAACTCCCTTCTTACTTATACACACACACACACACACACACACACACACACACATACGAGAGAGAGAGAGAGAGAGAGAGAGAGAGAGAGAGAGAGAGAGGAGGAGAGAGGAGGGGAGAGAGGAGAGGAGAGAGAGGACAGAGAGAGACAGACGAGAGGGCAGATAGACATAAACACCGAGAGACAGAGAGGGCAGATAGACATAAACACAGAACAATAAATAAATCAGTATCAGACCAAGTAACTCATGGTACAGGAGAGTTTATTTTGTCAGTGTACTAGTTAATACTCACACAAGAAAAAGCCTCACAATGATGAATTTTAGAAAATGTATCCATACCATGAAAGAACATCCAATTCTCTGTGTAAAAGGTGCTTGTATTACTAAATTATCAAATAATAATTTCACATAGCACTTTTAATATTTTTCTCAGATATAAAATGTAAATATTAATATGTTAAGTGATCATTAGCAAGTCTGAGTTTAATGTATGCAGATATTCATTGCTCCCTGAACGCTTAAGGTGTTCAGTAAAACTTACATCATCTGACACCCTGTGGGACATCCTTAACACTTGAAATGAAAAACCTGATGATTGTTCTTTGCCTGTATTTGAACAACCAGTATGATTTTATAAATTTTAAAAATGAATGTTCCAATGTAGATCAAGACAAAAATTAAGTATTTGTGTTAGATAAGAAGAAATGGCCACCTTTCAGTGAATTACAGAGCTTGCTGAGAGACCCTTTAGCAGAACACCCTACGTGACTTTATGAAAACAAAATTATGAGCCATCTTAAGAATAATGTATACAAACTTTTTAACTTTCAAATAAATCATAAGAAGTAATAATGCCATAGTTTTTTTTTTTATAAATCCTCATCTACCTAAGGGCGCTGTACTATGGGGAGACAGCCATAGGTGACACGTTAAGAGAAATGTACCATGCGTGGGATTTTATTCCTTTCTCGTAAGTCTAGAGAAGTGTGAGAGTGTTCAGTGCTGCTGTTGTCTGCTCTTCTTACTCAGATTCACTTCCACAGAGTTAGCCTCTGCATATTCATACTTTTCACCAGTTCGCATATATATCCCTCAGACACCATCATCGCTACTGGTCACCTGAGCTGTCCCCACTAAATCCTTCAGTTTTTGAGAAGCACGAATTATTTTACTGGTTGTGATTACTGCATCGCATCCACTCAGCTCATATACTTCACTACTTCTCTTCTATTTTTTCCACTCAGGAATACTTTCTGAAGCAAAACACTCTCCCTTAGGTCAGAGCCAAGCATCTGCCCAGCCATTGCTGCAAAACATGACTGCTTGTACTTAATGTTTGCCAAAGAATCCCTGAAATTTTTTCAGCCCCACAGTTTTGCTGTTTATTCTACTGAAGTGGGGGAAATAGCTTTGTCATTCTATACTACATTTTAAATTTTGTTTTACTTCCTATCAGGGAGTAATACAGTCGATCTTCCAAGTATAGTTTCTATACTGATGAATAAATCTTTCCAATTCTAACAGCTTCCCAAAGCCTGGTCATGGGTTCATTGGAGGTTAAAAAAGATGTGAACCATTGCTGAAGGTCTAGTGGTCTTCCTGAATTAGAAACACCTAATTGACATAATGACATGTAGCAGGTGTGATTACTCACTGATTCCTCTTATGCCTTTAAAATTAAGTCATACATACTTTGTAATTTAGAAAAAATATTACACTTACTTTATTCAACATCTCACATGCCCATATAAAGGAAGAGAACAGGGTGTTAGCTGAACTTTCTGTTTTGAAATATAAAATCCAAGCTAAAGTTAGTTTTTGGCCTAGCTCATGCAACTGAGTCCCTTTCTTTGATGATGCAGGCAGGAGTCAGAATTAGCATGAAGCTTATGTAGGCTGTTATCCTGATATCCAGGCTTTGTGTTTCTTTCAAAATACATTGTAATTTGGAGGACTGATCTGTGAGATCAGGAGATTTTGTCAACATATCAAAGCTAGGAGTTCCTTACAGTTCCATTGCCCTACTGAAAATCCAATGTCCCTCCCAGGAACAGAGTTTGTTTACTGAGCCAGCATTATTTACTGGCTTTTCTCCCTCAAGATTAGTTTTTTCAGGTTGTTTCATTCCTAAGGTTAGTGTCAGTCTCTGAGAGGTACTAAAGCTGGTCTCTTTCTTAGACATTATGCCCATTAAACTAAAAATGGATATTTGTCCTAGTATGTTGATACATCTCATAGTTTAGAGTAGAAAAGCAGAAGGAATAGAGCCACATATAAGTTTGATTCAGAGACTACAAAGAACAACTAGAAATGAAATCCTTCAGCCTAACTTCTTAACGCGCTTTTATACCAAGGCAGAAGTAATACCGTGGATGAGTTGAAATGTCAACTCAATTGTGGAAAGTGATAGAAAAGTTTAATTGCTGTGAGATTAACTGTATTTTCAAATAGAAAACTGAGTTTCATGTTAATACATAGAGCTTTTATTTAAAATTGATAGCATCCCAGAGAAACTTTTGCATTTTTAAAATTACTTTAATTGGCTCATTTCACACCAAGAAGTCAATGTTTGTTAAATTATTAAGAAAAGGCATCATATTATGATACGGGTCAAGTTCTATTATAAAATACCTTTACAATGAGAAGTTCACTACAGCTAGTGTGTTTTGAAAGTACAAGTTTAAAAAAAAACTATAATGCATTAGGAAAATGTTAAAATAATAAAAAGAAGAAACAGGTATTTCAGTGTGGCCAAGACTTCCTAACAGCCTGCTAAAATATATCACTTTTTCTTATTTTCAGCCGTTTCTTTATTAACCTCTGATCATATACACAAGTATGATTTGGAAAATATCCCTTTAATAGAACACACTTACCTTTTTAGAAAATTGTTCTAATCATATTCTCTTATTGTCCATTAATTAAACTGTGTTTCCTGATAGTAACTCAATGGCATCTCTTCTTCAATACCACAGCAAGAAACTCTACACCTGAAGAACTTCCTAATGCTTGTCTTGAGCTGTATTGCTGATATTTGTATCTGAGTATGCATTTGCTGTTGTAAACATAAGATGTAAGATTAAACATAAATTTAAGTTATTAATAATATTAAAAAATAAGTCACCTAAAATTGATGGAATATGTTTCATATGAATGTGTGCATTTAAAGTTTTGAAGAAAATAATATCTTTCATTGACTTATTGTGGCAAAATATTGTGATAAATGCTTATGATTATCTATCATTTCTGGCTGAGATTCCACAATAATCTTGGTCAAACTTTCACAGAGCAAATTGAGATTTGTGGTAATCTTGTAATGTAACAGGATTGAAACAGAAACAGGTGAAAGATGTCTAGCAGGGATCTCATAACTGTTGAGTACAGATTCTAACTTCTGCACACAGGTTAAGAGAGGTCATGAGAAGTCCCAGCATCTATGTTCAAAGTGCTGTACCAACCAAGGACAGCACATGCAGTAAACCTAGACACACCCCCCCATTCAGATCTAGCCAACGGACAGCACATTCTACAAAGTTGTGTGCAGAGTGGGGATGATCCTGACATGAGCTATGGTGCCCCTTATTTGACCACTTCC
The DNA here is from genome assembly GCF_903995435.1 of Acomys russatus. Lineage (NCBI taxonomy): Eukaryota > Metazoa > Chordata > Mammalia > Rodentia > Muridae > Acomys > Acomys russatus. The sequence continues at coordinate 6,792,279 of NC_067138.1, forward strand.
CATTGGTGGGGAAGCCTGGTGGCACTCAGAGGAAGAGTAAGCAGGCTACCATGGTGAGACCTGATAGGTTGTAATCGTATGGTCGGGAAGGAGGTCCTTTTCTATCACAGGCCTAGGGGAGGGGAATAGTGTGAAGGAGGGAGAAAGGGCAGCATGGGAAGATACAAATGAAGGGATAACAATTGAGATATAATCTGAATAAACTATTTAAATAAGAAAAAATTTGAAAATAATTTACTAAAGAAAAAAATAGAGAGGTCATGGAAGCTGGCACTGAGTTGATAGGGACTTCCTCATCCCACAGTCTTACAGATCAGACATCATTTGTGAATGCATGGTTAGCTCTCACTCTCCATTGAGTCACAAGGCCTTTGTTACGTTTCCTTAATGAAAGTTTAAAAAAGTTTATTCTTTCAAATATTACCTAGAAGAATGGCTGGCCTTGTACAGATTCTCACTGCGTAAGTCTATATACTCATAAATGTCCTGAGGCAGTATCACAAGAAGAACTCTCCAAATTATTAGGATACCAGCAAGGAGAAATTTATAATTTTTAGAAGATTTCTTTTACTATTGTGGTGTCTATGTGTATGTGTGTGTGTGTGTGTGTTGTACATATGTATGTATATATGTATGTATGTATGTATATGTGTGTTTTGTGTGTGTCCATAGTTGTCCACTAGGCAAGAAGAGCATTTGTATCCTCTAGAGTTGAGGTTAGAATCAGTTGTTGGCTGCTGGTATGAGTGTTGATAACAAACTCTACCATAGAAACAAGCACTCTTACTACCAAGCCATGTCTCCAGCAAATATATAATGGTTTATGTTGCCTTGTTTGTGAGCAACGTCTGCATGGTATCAAGCTAAAGAGTGCTAAAGAAGAGTTTGCCACTTCTGCATTCTCAGAAAGTAGGGACATTGGGAAATAAGATGTCTAGATGTTTACAGGCACAAATTCTTGACTTATCTGTAGGATTATTTTCCTTATAAACATGCCACTGACATTCCTTACCTATTCTAATAAACAGAGAATTGTACCATTAGTTAACTTTCCTTTACCCTTAGGATTGCTCAAATTTTCTTATATGTCCCCAGAAATATAAAATCAGTTACATTTTGAGTTTTTAAATAATAATTAGTCACTCTTTTCTTTTCATTTTATCTCTTTATACCATACCATCTGATGAACAGCCATAGAGTCAATTTCATTTTAGTTTTTGAGTACCCTAAATTTTAAATGATGTTTGCATTAAGCACATTACTAGATTTGTGTTATCAGTATCACATTCAATTCACCACCACTGAAAGTTCAAAGCGATGAGCTCCCCCATTAGGCTTCCACATAACTTTAGTCAGCATAACACCAGTAATTACATCCTTGTTACTAGTCATTGATTGATAGTCCAGTTCAAAAATCAGTTCAAAAGCTCTGTGTGGAAAAACTATTAACACTGCTGTAACACGCCGTGCTTATCAACATGCATATCTGAGGGACAAATATGACTATTATAGGGTGCATTGTTAAGATCAATACTTGAGGATTAGGAAGGAGTGAAAGAATCAGACTTAACAAAAGGAGAATAGGGCATCATTGAAGTCAATCAAGGTTTCTGCCAGTTACATGAGCAGTGACTGATACTTCCGTGGTTATACCACTTATTTATAATATCAATATCAAACTTATAATATCAAGAAATTGTCTACAATCATATATTTCAATCAATGGGAAAAGGAATATGATCCCTGGACAGGTGCCCTTTATTGTGTGTGGATAGTTCTCAGTAAATCATCAAATGAACAGCTGTGACTTACCAGGAATCTTTGAACTTGTGCAATGACTCTTCAGTTCTGCAGAGTAATCTAAGTTTAACTAGGTATTGACTGATGGGATGCAATTAAATTAATTAGTCAAGTTGTCAGTGTACAAAATCTTAACACCTATGTTCTTGAGTGCATGACTAAACCTATCATAAGGATTGTAAGCTTAAATTTTTCTAAAGCCTCTTCATTTAGGCTTCTTGAACACTTTAACCTCACTTCTAACCCACTGACCAGAGGAAGGGGAGAAAGAATGTTAATAGGAAAAAGGTTTTGTGGCCCTTTTTACATGTGGTTCCTTGGGCCAATTCTTCTTTGTGTTGTCAGGATACTAGCAGTTCTGTTGAATAGTAAATACCAAGCAGCAACATAAATCTGTAGGAGTGGTACAATCTAGCAGAAACAGAAAGGTTCTTCCAAATCAGCATATTCAGTGGAAATGGCCAAAATCAGCTGGAATACCATAAGAAGGTCTCTGGGACATTTCTATCTATGAAATGAAAATCAGGGAAGTGAGTTGTCTGTCTATGGGATTCTATTCATATTCTTTCTAAACATCACACACAGCACAACATCACATGCCCTCTCACAAGACAGTTTACATCACATGACACAACTGAGATTTTAAAGAAACCAGAAACATCGACTTCAAATGATTAATTTCTTCATGATTTAAGGAGACAAAATACTGAGTTTAAAAAAAAAAAGAAAAAGAAAAAGAAACTTAACAGGAAGATGGATGAAAATGCAGAAGAAGTAATAGAAATATATATATATTTCCCAACCCACGGGTCCAGTTATTCGGAGGGCGAGCGAGGAGGGTCGCAGCCTGTGGATAAAGAATGGGCGAGAGAGAGACAGGGCTCAAGAAAACATTGCTTGTCAAGAGCCGTTTATTGTAAGGGGGTATTCAAATTTAAAGTAAGCTTCAGGGAGGGCGGGGGCAGGAAGGAATGCAGTGGAAAGTTACGGAATCCTTTGGGCCAGGCCCCAAGGGCAACAGATAGGGAAAGGGCGGTTACTCAGAAGTCGCGATGCACCGAATGTTCTCTTTCTCAAGGTCAGGCTGGATCTTCTGTGGTTGCCAGGCAGAATAATTATCTCAAGTATGCAGACAGCTGTGGCTTTCAGCCAGCAGGGCCTCTCAGCCAGCTGGGGCAGGTCAGGAAAGGTCCTATGGCTCCTTATATTTTATATATATATATATATATATATATATATATATATATATATATATATATATATATAGAGAGAGAGAGAGAGAGAGAGAGAGAGAGAGAGAGAGAGAGAGAGAGCTTGGTAATATGTTGAGTCGGTACATCTTACATTCAAACTATTTGGGCACAGTTAACTAATATTAAAATCACTGCTGGTTCACTCAGGAATTTAAGTTTTATTCCTTCTCAAGTCTCTGAGTTTAGCTGGTCAGGGGACAAGATCATTTTAGATCAAGATAAAGAAGTTAAGCTATTAGAGTTGAGATAAGATAGATATTGAATCTCATTCGGAGATCTAGACACAACAAGACAGGAAAATCACTTACTTCATAGGAGACGAATGCAGATGACCGAGTCACTATGAATGTAACATGTATAGTACTCAGTATTCTCATGATTGTCACATGGTTCTCCCTGCTGTATGTAGTTTGTTTTACAAATGTGTAATAAAATAAAAGTATATATTAAAAAAATAAAATAAAATAAAATCACCACTTTACACATAACCAAAGGTATAGCTTCTAAATCTTTTCCTGTAGTTCCTTATATTAAAGGCCTGTGAAGGGACAAGATTCAATGAGATCCATGATCCATTCATGGAAGGCTAGGAAGGAGCAAGGAAATAGCAGAGGTGGAAGAAGAAATGAAATAGCAGACATGTAGGGACCAACCTTGAACTTGAATTTTAGCAGATCCATAAAGCAAAGATCATATTGAGGTCTGGATAAAAGGGTGAAGGGTTGCCCATGCCCACAGATGTAATGAAGTTGGATTAGGGTTAGGTCCATAAACATGATACTGCTGAAGCCAATATGATGTTATATAAGCCAAATATAACATGGGAAAATACCATAAAGAATCCAGAGGGAAATGAAAATCAAGCTTCTATTATTCTGCATTTCAAATACATTTTTTTTTCTTTTAGGATAATTTGAGATTAATTAGATTAATCCAAAGAGTATGCAAATAAGAGTATTTCCTACACACCTACATTCAATTTCTTCTGCCATTGCATTAGTATGGTGACTTTGTTATAAGTACTGAATTGGTTTGTATGTTATTACAATGTATTAGTATTATCTCCATTAATTTATTTATTTAATCACTTTACAGCCTGATTGAACACCTCTCCCTTATGTCCTCCCAACTCCACCCTCACGTCACTCTCCCCAGATTCTATCTCCCCTTCTCTTCAGAGAAAGAGTCCTTGATATTACAGAAGGACCAAGTGGTCCCTCTCCGACTAATGCCACACAAAGCAGCCCAGCTACAGGAAAGGGATTAAAAAAAAAAAGCAACAGCCAGAGACAGCCACCTGACTCAATTGTGAGGGAACCCACATGGGGACCAAGCCTAACATTTGCTACATATATGTTTGGGACCTAGTTCCAGCCCCTGCCTGTTCTTTGATTGGTGGTTCAATCTCTCTTAGCCCCAAGGTCCTAGGTTAGTTTACTTAGAAGGCCTTCTCATGTTGACATTGCCACATCTGGCTACATCAATCACACTCTTCCACAAGACTCCACCAATTGTTTGGCTGGGACTCTGCATCTGCATTCATCAGCTGCTGAATGAAGCTTCTCAGAAGACAGCTATGCAAGCATAGCTGTATCATTAATCATGTCAGGGGTTGGCTTCCTTCCATGGGGTGGCTCACATGTTGGGCCAGTCACTGGATGGCTGTACCCTCAATCTCTGCTGCATCTTTTTCCTTTTACTTCTTATGGGCAGGACAAATTTGAGGTCAAAGTTTTTGTGGGTGAGTTGTGTCCCCTAATTCCACTGGATATCCCACCTGGCTACAGGAATGGCAATTTCCAGATCCATATTTCCTGCTGCTAGCACTCTCAGCTCAGGTCACCCCCACAGACCCATTGGAGCCTCTCCCTTCCAAGAGAAATATTAATGGACATTAATTTGATGAAACAAATAATACCACCAACATGAATATTTGCATCACTAATGGCACTGGCTATTATAATCACTATGCCTTCTCTTTCATTTTAAATTCATGTATTCTCTTGTTCCCCAAATGCCCTTCCTTCCCATAAAACTAACAGAAATGCTAAGTAACTGCAGTTGAAATAGCTTTAAATACATATGTATCCACTTGGTGTACTTCATACTTAACTTCCCACTCTTTACTATTTTATTCTTTTCTGCTCTTGTTTTGGTAGAAATAACAGACTTTCAAATTTTAAAGAAGTCTTCTGTTTACTGCACAGCTCCCAAGCTGCTTTGGACTGATGATGGGATTAAACACTCAAGTTAGAATTGCAAATAAACGTTACCTGCTGCTCAGAAGACAGGTCAAACCAGAAGACTATACCACATGGAAAACCTTACAGCAAAGGTTACCTACCTGCAGCTCAGAAGACAGGTCAAACAGGATGCCTCTATCACACAGAAAACCCTACAGCTTTGAAGTCCTGGTAACATGTTTAAATGCTATTTTAAGCTGTGTAAAATGAACTGTGCATTTTATAATTGGCTTTCAGGACAAGTTATTATTTCTGCAATATATACTGAAATTTCTAAGACTTTATAATGGACTTGGAAATGACTGAAAATGTGTACTTAGAATAAACTTGATATTAAACTAAAATCTTTTTGTTGTTCTGCTATTTTGCCTAAGGGTCTGACAGAATGTCAGAAATATAGCTTAACAAGAGGCATTGTACTTAGACCAGCAGTTTGTTAATGCATTTAGTTAACATTTTATTTATTTTGATAAATTATATTTAAAAAGGGAAGGATGATAATTCAATACATATTAGGGTAAAACACATCACTATCAATTTTATAATTGTTGTGAGTTATATATTAACACTTAAACTATTTTATTTTATTATTGTGAGTTATATAAAACTGTAATGAAAATAAATGTCAAAGGTCATTAAAGATGTGTCTCTTTCTGCTACATTCTATATTTTACTTTTTATTTTAAAATTCTTTTCTTCTCTACTACTCATCCTAAGGGAGGTAACACAAACTTCAAGAGATAAATATTGCATGTTATTTCATATATGTAAATGTTAGCTTGTAAGCTTTAGATATGGGATTTTCAATCAGAATAACAACAGAGGTTATTTAACCAGTGAGAGACCTCTGGGGAGAAGGGCTCTTCCAAGGAAGGAGAAACAGAACTAGAGTTATAACGGGATAAGAGGAAAGTTGATTCCATTACATATTTTAGGTGAATTTATTTTTCAAAAGGAATATTCTATCATTTAAAGCTTTAAAAACAGAAGATAAATTTTGCTTTAAATAACATAGAGTCAATTATTTATTTCCTATTATTTACATGAGAAACAATTACAAATCCTTACACAATAAACAAAAATGAAAGACATACACAAGAAATGCAATGCTCTTCAGAACTCAGAATACAAAAAAACAGAACTAACAGTTAGGTTCATAGGTATTTCCTTTGGCTCCTATGTGTCAGATACGGTCCTGAAGAAGAATGTAAAAACAAGGGACACACACACGAAGTTGGCCTCCAAACTTTTTCCTTTCCATGCAAGAGTGAAAAGGGGAACAAAGAAGGCAACACTTAGGTAAGCACTGTGCTGTTAGTGTTAAACAATCCTCCAAAGACCCAAGCATTTGTGCAAATGCTGAGAGCAGAAAAGACACTGGAGATGGGAATAATTGTCATAACCTGATCTCCACTTTCACCTCACATAGAGTCAGTGAAGGAGTCAGAGCTTATGTGTCTTCAGCTGGTAACTACCTCCATCTTGTCTGTGGTTCTAGGAAAGTCCCAATGGGTCCAGCTTCAGTGAGAGGACTGAGTGGGGTCACTGGTCTTCACACTATATGCAGTGCAATGACTCTTGCCTGATCGGAGGCTTAGAGGAAGTTGACTATACAGCAAATACGTATGCATCCAGGCCAGGCCATCAAACAGATTTTAAAACCCAATAGTAATGAAGTAAAGACAGCAAACGTTGAGGTGATAGAAATGTCACAATTGCTTGACAGAAATTTGAAGCTTCACTAAGTGTTTCAATAAGGAGCTGTAACAGTCCAATGGCTAGGCCTGAAGCTGGAAGAGGAAGTGTCATGATGCTCACAGCAGGAAGGCAATAAACAGGAAGGAACAAAAGTTGGAGAAATCTGTGTTACTAAAATTAATCTAACGTCCCCCATCACCAAGTTTCTTAAACCCTGTAGGTACCCCAGAACATGGATAAAACATGCCAAATGCATCAAAATATACGTCCATGTATCCAAGTTCTCTATGTGTACCTATATAAATAATATGAGCTGCTTACAAAAGTGAAGAAATAAATATTAATACACATGATAATCAAACATGTTAAACTTATAAAATAAAAATAAAATGTAGAAGAAAGTTTTTAAGGAATCAGAAAGAAAACAGTACCATTTTGTAATTTGATTGAAAAACTATTGGAATCACAGATATTCTTTATTATAAGCCCTAGATGCCAGAGAATATGTGACAACATTTAAAACTGACAAAAGCATTAGACAAGGAGAAAGACAGATGTGCAATAGTAGTACTATCACCCCTAGGGTCTACACTCCTTCTCATCACAGGTTATTGGCTCAAAAAATAGTACCAGGTATAGAGCAAGGCTTAAATCAAATCAGAAAGTATTTTTTATTCCCATAATATTGAAGCCACTATTTCATCAGTGACCCGGTATTGCCAGGCATATTATTCCTATAACTTATAGGGTTCACAGCTGGGTAAAACTAATGATTACATTTCTTCTTTTGTAGAATGCATAACATTTTCCAAAAGTACAAATTCTAACAGATATGGTTGAAGCTCCAAAGTCAATACTGATATGTTATTGCCATGTTTTAAGACTCGTGTGTGCTTTCCTTAGCAATCAGGTCTCATAATCAAGTTTTTTTAAACATAAACAATGGCATGTTTTATCTAGAGATACTATTTTCTCCTTTCCATTGCTTTTTATCACAATATTTAAAAAACAGAAACAGGTGCTGGAGAGATGGCTCAACAGGTAAGAGCACTGTCTGCTTTTCCAGATGTCCTGAACTCAATTTGGAACCATGACATGGACATCATAATTGTCTATACTGTGATCTAGTGCACTCTTCTGATATGTAGATGTATGTGCAAATAAAGTACTCATATACATAAAATAAATAACTAAAATCTTTAAAAATAAAATAAAATAAAAAACAGAAACAGTCTAGATGTCCACCATTGGCAAATGGATACTGAAGATACAGTATATTTATACAGTGGAATATTGTTCAGCAATTAACAAAAAGAGAATTATGAAATTCAGAGATAAACATATGGAAGTAGAAACAATCATTCTGATGGAGGTAACACATATCCCAAAAGGCAAAATTCACCTGCTTTCTCTTTTTTGTGAACATTAGATTTGAGTCTTCAAATATATGTATTTCATTTGGAATACTCATAGATGTCAAGACATTGGTACAGGACAATGGTAGGCCACATTGTTTTATATTTTAGTTGAATATATATTTAATTGAAATAGAAGTGTATCTCCTCTCCCTTTGTTTTACTACAACCATCTCTTCTCAGCTACCCTCCCTTGAAATTCTCCCAGAACTTCCCTCCACTTTCATGTTGATAGCCTCTTTTTCATTGGTTATCATACACACAAATATGTATATAACATGTGTTTGGTTTTGCTGTTTGTGTGTATAGGATTTTGAGGCTGATTATTCCTAATTGGACAACCAATAAAAGGGATCATCCCTGAGAAAGGTGAGCTCTTCCTCTCAAGCTATTTTTAGTTGTCTTTTGTTCTTTGTCTATATATAAGAACCTGAAAAATCTCTGCCCTTCCTCATTAGCACATCAACAGTTCTGCCCTTGTTTATGTAGCCATCTTTAGGAGAGACATTTCACAACACCCTTCTGGCTCTTACAATCATTCTGCTCTTCCTTTGTTATGTTCCCCTATGCTAAAGCAGGAGGACCTGGCACACTATGTAGATATGAAGAAAAATGGGATCATAAAGTTTTTAGTAGGCCACTTCTAAAGTAGGGGAAAGAAAACACAATGGTATAAAGGCTCAAAGGAGAATAATGGCACAGAAGGGTAAAATTGAGATAGAGGACAAAAAAAAAACAAAAAACAAAAAACAAAAACAGGGTAGACAAAGGAATAATGAGTGGGAAACTAACACAAATGATCTTTGAGAGAGTCATCTAGAAACCAACTTATTACTCTAGGTTTATGTACACATATATAAGAAATAAATAAAAGAATTAAAAAGAGCTAATAACTGAAGTGGAGTAATGCAACAGAGGTGCAACAATGCCCCTGCTGAACATCACAGCCTAGGAAACAAGATTGCACTACTAGGCATGGGTTATCTCCTTTGGAAATGCTGGCCAATGAGATCACAATGTTTCCCAAATGTTACAGACTTGTGATTTTCTCTCCACTTCTAAGCACTGGGGTTACAGTTGTGTTCCAGAAGTCCTGGTCTATATCATGATAGGAATAGAACCTATGGCTTTGCTCATACAAGCAAGCAATGTACCAGTTAATAAACTTACTCTTGCCTGTCTCAAAATTCACTTATCAACTACAAAATGCTAAATAGACATGATCATACAATTTTAATAACATTTTTAAACAATTCTTTTCTCATTAAGTACTGTAAAATCTCAATGTGAAATAGAAAAAGGTAAGACAAATGACAAAAAGTTTAATTTTAACCAATGGTTCCAATTTTATTATATCAGCAGCAGCATTTAGGGATACATAACTTACGTTTGAAATTTTCTGAAAACATGATAGATTGCCTTTTTCCTTCTAATAAACACACATAAATGTTTATCACATAAAAATGCATTCATTTACAGAAACCAGGATGAAGTAACTGCTACACAGGCACAGAGAAATCTTTTATTCTTCAGCCTATTGTACAGGAATTAATCTTATTCTCTGTAATAGGCTTAGTAGAACAATGAATCAACCAGAGAAAGTTCATTATTCTCCTGATTCATTTAAGTTTACCTTGTTGTTGACTATGAGATAAGAAATTGAGGCCACCTAAACACTTCTATGAACAGCAGTTGTAGTGATATTCATGGCAGTGCATATAGACGTATAAAGCTTACCTTAAATGAGCAAACAAACACACATTGAAAGTAAAGGTTCTTTCTAATTGTAACATAATGTATGAAGAAAGAATGAATTAAAACCTTAAGTGTGAGGTTGACTAACATATATCAATAGTCACATTTTTTGTGTTTGAGATTTCACTAGAATTTGAAAAAAGTAAGATAGTAAAACAAATATATGTTCAAAAGGTTAAATTTGGGGTGTCAACTAATGAGAATACTTCTCTACCAATTAAATTAACCTTTTGCATAATTATACTATAAAATCACTTCACGTATACTATTTTCTTTGGTTAAATAGTGTTCTATATTCTTTGCCTCTAATTTTCATATTGATATGAGACTCTCTGCTCTTATTTTTCCCTAGAGTTGTATGTATCCAGTCACATTTCTGAGCTTGTCTGTTTATCAGTGTCATACAGACATTTATCACAGTGAAGACTTCCAAATATCAACACCATAACACTGTATTCCTTGCTTAAAAACATCACAGGAATGGAGGAGCTGGATAAGGCTCATTAGTTAGGAGTACTTGTTCTTGCTGAGGACCAGAGTTCTACTCCCAGGAAATTGATAATTCAGTTCTGGGATATCTGATACTGTCTTATGACTGCCACAGATACCAATGTGCTTATGGTGGTATACATACTTGAAAATAAAAGGAAATACTCGGATACATAAATTTTTTTTAAATCTTGAAAATTAAGAAAAAATAATTACAGGAATGAAAAGAGAGCAGAGATATAAAATATGAACATACACACACCACCACCACCACCATTACCACCACCAGCAATAGAAAACAGTTTTCATGGAAGTCTGTAACTTTCATGTGAAGATAGAAATAGTTCAAATTATGGTGTAAAGGGCCCAGAGACCACTTCCGGGACATTGAACATCATGATGTTGTGGATCAGTAGCAGCTTGCACACTCACTGTGAAGTTCAAATAAGCGCCAATGAGATGCTACAAGTTTCCTAGAAGATAATGATTCATTCTTTTCCAAATGTCATTACATGGCAGCGTCTTATTGCCATCTAATTAATTTGTTCTGCTTTCCTACAAGTAGCATAGTGTACCACTGTAACACACTGCGATTTTTAAAATTATAATTTATTCACATTACATCTCAACTGTTACCCACTCACTCACTCTTGTCTTCCAATTCCAACCTTCCCCTCCTCTTCTGCCCTATTTCCCTGCCCTAGACCTCTGACAGGAAGACCTTCTACCACCACCACCTGACCACAGCCTATCAGGCCTCATCAGGATAGCCTGCATCCCCTTCCTTCCTTTGTGTGCCCTCAAGGTCTGCCAGCCAAACGGAAGTGATCAAATCACGGGAACGAGAGTTCATGTCAGGCAATTCCCCCTCTCCCTGGCCCACCCACCCTCTCCTGCCCACCATGTGGAGAACGAGCTGTCCATTGGGTTCATCTGAACAGGGTCTCTGCATGCATTGTCTTTAGTTGATGCATCAATTTTTCAAGGTCCTCTCGGGTCCAGATCCATCTGGACTTGATGGTTTCCTTGTGGAGCTCCTGACCCCTCTGGGTCTTTCCAACCCCCTACTCATCCATACAACTCTCAGTGCTTTGCTCAGAGTGCAGCTGAGAGGCCCGGCATCTGTCCCGATCCCTCATTGGGTGGAGTCTCTTAGAGGACAACTGTGTTGGGCTAATATCCACTTTTTTTTTTTTTTTACAGACCTTGGAAGATCAATTCTCAACTTCATATGGAAAAACAAAAAACACAGAATAGCTATAACGATCCTGTACAATAAAAGATCTGGATGAATCTCTATCCCTGATATCAAGCTGTGCTATAGAGTAATGGTAATAAAAAAACAGCATGGTACTGGTATTTTTTTTTTAATCATCAGTCATTTTCACAGGTACACTACAGCTCTGACAATTTTATATTAAATGTCACTATAGAAAACCATGTTCTATATTCCTGAGCTAAGTAAATATTATGGTACTCAACCAGGGTGGTATGTTTTCATATGGCACATTCATGATGGAGTCTATGCAAAGCGTAGTTCTTTTCAAATGTTATCAGGGAGACCCACTCAACCCTCCAAAGTCTGTTATAGTATGTACAACAATCAAAAATGTTACACTTATAGTTGTATTTATCCAATATTGTGAAATTATGTTTCAGAGAATATTTTATGGTTTTCCACACACCCAAAATTATATAGTGGTCTATAACCTCAGTACATACCAAGTGTTCAAATGGTACTCATTACCTCACGTGAAATAAAAAATGAAAGTAGAGGCACGGCACTTGCTTGATAATGAGTACATTACACGAAAAGCAATTGACATTTCAAAAGGTTAGATTCCAAAATGACATTCTAATAAAATGATTTAAATATTCAGAATTCTGAAATCTGAAAAAATCAATAGCATCATAACCTCAGTTTCCTGAGCATGAAAGCTGAGTTTAAGATCCTACTTTGCCACCCATTCCCAATATGTCAGTAAAAATCATTGTACTTCCTTTTATGGTATTAGTCAATTTTTTTGACCTTATCACTCAATATCAATTTTACTATATTAATCTAGTCTAAATTAAGCTATTATGGTCATAGACCATTACTATTAAATATTTTATGAATCATCTATTTTGCATGAAAAGAGAACACATATATAAGTTATATATATTTGATATATAACCTTTATGTATATGGTATATAACACAATCATAAATAGACATACCAAAATAAAGGATATACTAAAGCATAAATAAAATAAAATATTACTATTTATTTTATGAATTTGAGTAAGAAGTTTATGGAGATGTAACATAATTTGTAAGTTAGCTATGAAAAGATATTTATATTCTATTTTTAACTTTTCTATGCATCCAAAACCATAAATATTTTAAAGAACTACTTCCTGATGACAATCTATAATTGTTCAGGTCAATGTAGTGTCCTAGTAGTTGATATGTAAGCACTTCTGCATGTGATTTCCTGCTCGCTAACCTTCATATGTATATATATTTGACATAACTTTTTAATTAATTCTTTACTTTGACATTTTATACATATAATGTAATCTAGGCATTGTCTCCTCCACAAATGCTTTTCATCCTGATTGAATAAGTTCATAGTTGCTTTCATTATCTTTTTCATGACCTTTGCTCATTTTCTGCACTATGCTTTTATCTCCACCCTTGCTTCTTCAAATATTAAAGTGCAAGCAGTATACCTACCCCTCTCCATACGATGGTCTTCATCCCTGCTGACCCACTTTTATCCACTCTCAGTGCCTGAAGTTACTCTTCAAAGGCTGTCTCCAGGATTATGAACACTCCAGACATTTGTATACTCTTTATTGTTGTTAAGCCAATTTACTCTTTCTTACTTTTTTAAGAAGTAACATACTCTTTATTATTTTTATGGTTATGTCTACTATGGTCAAAGATAAGAACACGAACAAAATTTAATCTATAGTTACAGATCATATAATCCCAGGTATTGCTTCCTATATCAATGTATCTATACAAACTACTTCCTTCAAAATATGTATAATAAAACTACCTATCCTTGTATTGTCCTTGGCTGGTGCCATATTTTGAGTAGGGCCCCTGGGCCCAAATCTGCCTATCATAGTGTTCTTCTTATAGGTTTCTAGGATCCTCTGGATCCTTCAACTTTGCCATCTCCATGCTTCTCTCATCTAGAGTCCCAATAGGAAGTCCTTCCTTCTGTCCCAGTTTCTTGGTTAGTGAAGACTCTCATGGTCATGCCCCTTCAAACCACTACCCAGATCTAGCTAATGGGCAGGACAATCTCCACAGTTGAGTGGAGAGTGGGGTATGACTTTCACACATACGCTGGTGCCCTATCTTTGACCACATCCCCTGGATGGGAGACCTGGTGGCACTCAGAGGAAGGAGAAGGCAGGCTACCAAGAAGAGACTAGATACCTATGAGCATATACAGGGGGAGGACGTCCCCCTCAGTCACAGTCATAGAGGAAGGAAGTAAAGGGAAAATGGGAGGGAGGGAGGAATGAGAGGATACAAGGGAGGAGATAACCATTGAGATGTAATATGAATAAATTAATAAAAGAAAATTTTAAAAAACTACCTATCCTTGCTTCTAAATTCATTGAAAGTCCAGTAAAGTCATATGAAAATCTTCCTAAAGCAGTGCCACCAATTGCAGTGACTTAAATATCTACACAATTCTTCCTTGTAGATTAAGTAAATGAAACTGTTGGGTATCTAATAATATGTATCTACCTAAATGATACCTCAGAACTAACAATGCTTCATAGTGCTCTCAGGTGTGAGTGTGTGTGTGTGTGTGTGTGTGTGTGTGTGTGTGTGTGAGTGTGTAGTAATCCTATTATTTCTTTTCTGATATCTGGATAGAGTTAAACAAAATCTTTTTCCAAATGCTAATTATAATTTAAAGCAAATAGCTTATCTGTTTGATATTAATATGCAATAATCTTACTACTTAGTAGAATTTGTGATGCTATTTTAGGTTAAACCTGATGACCAATTTATTTGAAAGATAATTATATGTGAAAAGATAAAATGTCCTTCATTCACAAAAGTTTCTTTTAATGATGAATAACATGCCAACTGGCATGAAATTCCATCTTTCATGTATAAATAATTGTTGTTAACACTTATACTTATTACTCTGTCTGCTTTTTAAAAAATAAACATAAGTTGCAAATTTAGAACTTTAAAACTCAATAAAAGTAATTCATTTTATCACCCTCACATGTCTATATGTCTATCTCAAAAAAATCAAGGCTTCTATGTACCCTGACTCAAAACTAGCCTCAGTCAGGGGTGCTTTCTGCTGGCCCACCCTATGCCTCACATCTCTTCCCAGGCCGGTGGTTGTGATTGTCATTGGCTTCTTGCCAGGATTCAGCTTTTGCCTCATTCCTGAGCATCATGTTCTCTATTTGGTTCTTAGAATAATTTGTTTTTATCTTTTCTTCTTCTTCTATTAGTGGGATAAAAGTTCCTTATGCAGGAACAGTTCCTTCAGTGTTTTCTCAGCAAAACTATTTGTTTCCCTCATATATTTAACAAAGGTGTTTGGCTCTGATGTGACTTTCAGTTAGATAAAAGTAGAGATCACAATGAACATGAATTTTTGAAGTTTCTGTGATCATTTTGTTAATTAATGTTGTCTTTTCTATGAGTCTAATAAAACTACTTGTACATTCATATGTCAAGTAGCTTGAAGATTCTTCATAGTAATTCTATAATACAGGTGATGTTAAAATGTTACCCAAGCCTCTTTCAATGAGCCAACGAAATTACCTGATTGTATAAGAATTATGTATTATTTTATATATTCATTTTTATTCTCACACAGTTTTGGAGATTTCTTTTCCAAGATCAAAATGACATATAGTGACAAAACAGATTCACCACACAAAGAGAAATAATACTTAAAAAATTAAGTGTGTATAAAAGGCTATTTTGAAAGACTATTTCATAAAATGCTCAATCATATTTAAATATGATCAGCCTGTCCATGATATGTAAAATGAACATTTGAAAAGACCTTTAGGAACAACACTCGTATCTCTCCCTAGGAAATCATATATTTCCCTCTCTAGAACCCAATATAAGTATATGAAGAAGGTAGTCAAAGTTTAACAAATTTACAGAAACATTAAAATTGTCCGAAGATTAACAAATACTTGCAAAGGAAAATCTGAAGAATCTAACTTAACAGCAAGCCCTCCACTCCTTAGTCTTATCAGTTAACTGTGAGTCTAACTAAGGTAGAGATTGTAACTATGGAGAGCTATTACCTAGACATTTACCAATGCAAAGTGGGAGTTTGAACCAAGATGGAAGTTTCACAGAACTAGGAACATTTTTTCACAGCTTAAAAATGAGGCCAAATGATAGATTGAAAATTGGAGAAGCCTATAGAATGATTCTTTATTTTGGCTACCTAAATTTGCAATATTAGTTACCTATAGAGCTTTATGAAGGAAAGAAACGGCCCTTGGTCATGAACTATAATGACATGGTTATATACACAGTAGTATGACAGTCAATAATTCTTTCAAGACAGCTCCAAGAATAACTTAAAGAGAAAGGCAAGAGCCCGGGCTGGAGCACGTGTGGAGCAGCGGACCGGCTGGACCAGCACGCGGGCCAGAGGGACACCTAAGGACCCGTCCGGTGGAATGGATACCAGAAGACAATATACCGAGAAAGGAGGCAGTTTCTTTCAGAAGTCCTGGTACACACATTTGGAGGGGACAGTAAGAACCCAACAGGCAAAAGGGTGACTGCTGTAAGATTCTGAGGTGTTCCTAAGGAATGTTTTAGAAAGGATCCACTGGTACTGTCCACGATGGACAAGACACCTCCATTTTCTATGACTCTGGAAGCAGAGGTGAGCAGTGTGGACCATGTTTGGAGGCTCCAGTGAACAATTCAGGAAATTGTACAGATTTCTGAGCCAGGAGCACTGAGGTCCCCACACCACGGCAGCGGGAGCACTCCACGGTTCGGAGGGACCAGGGTGTGGAGGACCAGCATGTCCCTGCACACGGGAGTGTCAGGAGCCATAGGACCTTGCCTGAACTTCCCCAGTGACTGAGAGGCCCTGCTGGCTGAAGGCCACAGCTGTCTGCATACTTGAGATAATTATTCTGCCTGGCAACCACAAAAGATCCAGCCTGACCTTGAGAAAGAGAACATTCGGTGTATCGCGACTTCTGAATAATCGCCCCACTCCACACCTGCTGCCCTTGGGCCTGTAACTTTCCACTGCATTCCTTCCTACCCCTGCCCTCCCTGAAGCTCACTTTAAATTTGGATACCCCCTTACAATAAACGGTCCTTGACAAGCAATGTTTCCCTGGGCCCCTGTCTCTCTCTTGTCCATTCTTTATTCACAGGTCGCGACCCTCCTCGCCACTCTACGAATAACTGAACACATGGGTCGGTGACAAGTGGCACCCAACGTGGGGCACGAGGCATGGATCGCCCCCGGATGGATTAAGGGATCCCGCTTGGTTTTTCATAACTCGTCCTGCGCACCCGGCTGGTCTTGTTATTAGGTGAGTCATCCGTCCGCATTTTCTAAAGAATGGGCCATTCTATGTCCAAGGAAGTCTGATTTGTTAAGGACTTAAAGGAAACTCTCAGAGAGAGAGGCATTCGGGTTAAAAAAAAAAAAAAAAAAACACTTGGTGCAGTTCTTTGTCTTTATTGCTGATACGTGTCCATGGTTTATGATCGATGGTCCTACTATTCACTCTAAAAAATGGCAAAAGTTGGGCAGGGAACTAAACACCTTAATTGAAAAGGAAGGCAATGATGCAGTCAAACACAGTGTATTCTCTTACTGGGGACTTATTAGAGATGTGATCGAATTGGCTGAAAACGATAGTGGTCAAAAACAACTTCTTTCCGTTGCTGAATTATGCCTGCGTGAGTCCCTCCCACCCTCTCGCCAATCTTCTCGTGCCCCCTCCTGCTCTTCTATCCAACGGTCCTCTTTCACCCTGATTGATATGCCCCCTAACAGTTCCCAGCCTGACCCTTTGCCCCCTTTAGCGCAGACCTCGGACCTGGCCGCTCCTCCACAGCAAACCCGCCCTGTCTCTATCCCCCCTTCCTCTTCCCTCTACCCGACTTTGCCTCTCCCTGCTAATGAGGATCCTGCCTCCTCTATGGAACGCGGCTGTTCCCCTTTCTGCGCGCCTGTTATCCCTCTTAACAGTAAGAATTCCAAGACCGCCTCTCCATCCACTACAAAGTCTTCTGCCCCCCCCCCTGCTGTCCTTTTTGTTGATCCTGGAGATCCCCTTAACCCTGACGACGACGCGGCCCTTGAAGAAGAAGCCGCTCGATATCATTCCGAAGAGTGGCCACCTCTCTTCCCATCTCTTACAGCTACACCCCCCAAATTGCTGCCTCCTGTTCTTCCCTCTAGCCAATCTCCTTCCTGCCGACATTCCTCCTGCCTTTGTAACCTAAAAGCCCATCTTCAATCCCAGCTCTCAGATGCTGCTGAAATCTTCCACCTTCAAAAACAGCTTTCTCTTTTAACTTCCCATCTTTCGCAGCCTTCAGCTCCTCGCCTTACTTTCCCTGTCACCCACTCTCAATCTAATCCTGCTCCTCCCCCATCCTCCCGAGAGGCTGAAGCTGCGGGTGAAGATCCTGCACCCGCCACATCTACCACACGCTCCCGCGCTCTCCAGCTGGGGCCCATCCCCGGGCCCTCCTCTCCCTTCACTCTTTAATTTCTCTGCCATCATGTTAAAGCCTCAGCTGCCACAACAGACCTTCCAGCCCTAGCAGCCGGCCCCCACGCAACAGGCTGTGGCTCGCCAGCCTCCCGGCGGGACCAGCCCTTCTAACGGTGGCCTCCCGGGCCCGCTGCCCGCCACTGCAGCTCCCATGGCCGTCTCCCCCTGCCTAGGGCCTGCAGTCACTGCCGGGAGTGGGCTCCGCCGAGCCGAGAGCATCTTGGCTGTGCCGGCACCACCACAACATCAACATCAAGAGCAACCGGCAGCAGTGGCTATCGACAGCGTCAGGGGACAGAGCACCGAATGTCCCTGCTCATCTTCTTCCTCGTTCTCCTGAGCCCAGTGGTAAGTATTCCCCTCTCCCTCCCCCGCTATAATTCCTATGTGATATTCAATTATACATGGGTCATTGAAAACCAGGCTGGCAACATCGTTAATTCCAGTAGCCACCTGGGGGCTCAGCCCCATTGGCCAGTCCTCCAAGTAGACCTCTGTGCACTGGCACTCGGGGCCAACCCCGACTGGGCTTCCGAAACAGCCCAAAATAGGAAAAGACTATGTCGGATGCCGTAATGATTTAGAACGAATACTGATTCATAAGACTTTACAAAATAAGGGGTACGGAGGGTGTAACAGAGGCCTGTATGTTTGCCCTGGCACTTCCCATCGTTCCCTGGACCAATAATTACAAGTGTGGAGGCTCTAATGATTTCTTCTGTGCCTTCTGGGGATGTGAAACATCGGGAACCACTTATTGGAAGCCATCTTCCTCCTGGGACTATATCTCTGTCAATCATACTTGGGCACACCCTGAGGCTGATAATCACTATACGCCTGATGACTTAAAGAAGCTTTGCAATAGCACTTATTCCACCACCCTCGGTTGGTGCAATCCCCTATCCATCTCCTTCACCGCCCCGGGTAAACGCCAAACTTGGACTGGCAGGGGCTTTGAGTGGGGCCTACGCCTTTATAAAGAAGGTTATGACATGGGATTAACCTTTAAAATCAGGCTCTTTAAAGAAGTCCCCAATAAAAATGCTGCCTTTGCAGGCCCCTATAATATACTTCATAAGCCTGCAGCAGTCGCCCCCAAGCCTCCTGCTCCTAAGCTACAGCCAACCCCTCATCCTTCTGCCACCCCCCACTCATCTTTCCCTACCCTGTTCCAACCCACCATCCCTGTTGGTCCTCCTAGTACCGCAAAACTCATTATTGATCTCACTAATGCCTCTATCCAGACCCTTAAAGGTACTAATTCCTCCACATACCCGGAATGTTGGATATGTTTCTCCCCCACCCCCCTCCCCTTACTATGAGGGCATCACGCTCTTTTCCACCTCCTCCTTTACCAATGAGACATCATCTGCCCTTTCCACATCCAAACCTGACAATAGCATTACTGTACAATCTATTTCTGGTTTCGGCACCTGCCTTCTGGGCCCTAATATGCTCCCCCCAGAGCCCTATTGGAGGTTTGCAATCAGACTCTTGTATTAAATACCACCTTCCTATTCGCCTTGGCCCCTAATGGTACTTATTTTGCCTGCTCTTCAGACCTGGCCTCTTACCTCTTTACCCCTTTGTTTGTACAAAAACATAATTGGTGTGTGACGGTTCTCCTATTCCCTTGCTTTTCTGTCCACTACCCTGAAGACTTCCTAAACTTTGTAGATAAGGGCATCTCCATTCACCCCAGATCTAAAAAAGAGCCCATTACAACCCTCACCATAGCCACTATTTTGGGCTTGGGGCAGTGGGGGCAGGTACAGGAATTGTCCTCCTTGGTGACCTCCAAACAAGGTTTGCTGAGCTCCAGACAGTTATTGATAAAGATATTTCTAATATGAGAGATGGGATTCAGGAAATAAAAGACTCCCTTGATTCCCTTGCAGAGGTAGTTCTTCAAAACCGCAGCGGTCTCGACCCTCCTTTTCCTCAAGAAGGGGGGGCTCTGTGCTGCTCTTAAAGAGGAATGTTGCTTCTATGTCAATAAAACAGGCTTAGCACAAAAGAGCCTTGACAAAGTTTCCAAGGCCCTGGAGGAACGCCAGCGAGCCAGGGAGAAACAGGAGTCCTGGTATCAGAACTGGTTCTCCTCCTCCCCCTGGCTCACCACCCTCTTGCCCAGCCTTCTGGGACCCCTTGTGGGCATTATTCTCCTCCTCTCCTTTGATCCTTGGGCCCTTAACCGCCTTTCCAGTTTTGTTAAAGCACAGGTGGATGCGGCTACCAACCCTGTTCAGGTCCATTATCATCGCTTGGACACCGAAGACCCCCCCAGCTGACTTTACGCCCAGGACTTCCTCCAACCCTGGGCCAATCTCGTTTGGCCGCCCCCTCAATTTCAGGGCCCTGGACAAAAAGCAGTGTCTAAGAGGCCGCTGGCTGGCAGGGCTCCACAAAGACACCTCTTAGTGGCTCCTCCCTGAAATCTCCCCTCATTCTACTGTACAGTCGGGTTTTCTAATACAGGCTGGTGTCCACACAGATGGAGACCATGCCCTCATTACTCATGCCTTCTTGCCATTAAGGCCAGGTAGCCTCCTTAGGCTTGGCTGACAGCCTTTAAGCCCTAATTCTAATCATGTTCGGGGTGTGAGGCAAAGCACTGCACAGGAGATACATTGCCTGCTGTTAATGGCCTCCTGGGGAGCATGTCTGATTGCATGTGGGTTGACACCCAATATCCCACCTCCAGACAAAAGGTGTCGGTCAGATCTAGAGCCAGGCTGGGGCCGAGCACCCAGTTAAACTCTGAGTATATCAGTGGCCATATAGGGGCCGATCACAGGGTTGACAGACCTGTGTATATCAGTGCCCTCTGGAGATCAGACCTCTACTCTCACCCGTTTCGTCAAACATGGGCAAAATACAAAGAGCTGCGAAGTACCATGCCCTGACTTGGTGCTGGTTTCTGCCTTCCGCCATCCCGACGGCGAGCGTTCTCCGGGTTGAGACCTTGATTGGCAAGAGACTAGACTATGTTAATTGGCAATTGCCCACCCGTCACTGTATTAGTTAGAGTAGGGGGAGATGTCCGGAGCCATAGGACCTTGCCTGAACTGCCCCAGTGGCTGAGAGGCCCTGCTGGCTGAAAGCCACAGCTGTCTGCATACTTGAGATAATTATTCTGCCTGGCAACCACAAAAGATCCAGCCTGACCTTGAGAAAGAGAACATTCGGTGTATCGCGACTTCTGAATAATCGCCCCACTCCACACCTGCTGCCCTTGGGCCTGGCCCAGAAGATTTGTAACTTTCCACTGCATTCCTTCCTACCCCCGCCCCCCCCAGAAGCTCACTTTAAATTTGGATACCCCTTACAATAAACAGCCCTTGACAAGCAATGTTTCCCTGGGCCCCTGTCTCTCTCTTGCATTCTTTATTCACAGGTCGCAACCCTCCTTGCCACTCCACGAATAACTGAACCCACGGGTCGGGGATATGGGAGGAGCGTGGATTTTCTCAGATTGGAGCAGCACCGGCAGAGGCAGCAGCAGCAGCGGCACCAGCAGCACCAGCAGCAGCAGCAGTGGCTGAGGTTTGCAGCTCATAGCCTTCCGGTGGAGGTGATTGGTGTGGTGGCTGGTGGGAGTTGCTGCGGGAGAGAGGACTCTGGGCAGGATTTGGGTTGTGTGGTGCCTTGGGACCCAGTCTGGACTCGGTGGACAGTTCAGCCCCAGAGTCCCGGGTTCTGGCTCAGCCCAGCAAGCAATTCTGCCTGAGTCACTAACTCAGCGCAGCCACAGTTTCCCTGCTGTGGTGCAGGCTGAGCTGAGCACTCAGTTCCACCACTGGCTCTGGATCAGCACAGCCGCAGTTCTCCGGCCGTGAAGCAGGCCAGGCGGAGTGCCCAGTTCCACCACCGGTACTGGCTCAGTGCAGCCGCAGTTCTCCGGCTGTGACACAGGCTGAGTGGAGCGCTCAGTTCCACCAGCTCTAAGACTCGGGTTGGACACAGTGTGCAGTTTGAATCCAAAATTCCTGGCTGAGCTTGGCGGACAGTTCAGGCCCTGAGTCAATAACTGACCACAGCACGCACTTTGGGCCAAAAGCCCCTACCTAAGCTTGGTGCATAGTCCGAGCCCAAAAATTCTGGCTGGGCCCGGTGTGCATTTTGGGCCCAGAATCCCTAGCTGAGCTTGGCAGACAGTTCAGGCCCTGAGAATCTAGCTGAGTTCGGCCCATGGTTCGGGCCCAGTTGTCTTGGCTGGACTTGGCAGGGGCACAGAAGGCTGTGGATACCTTGGCCTGACCCAATGCTCATTCAGACACCCAGAACGATTGCAGGACCCACAGCACAGGGGAGCTGAAGATCACTGGCTGTGAGAGTCCAAACAACAGGGCTAACCTCCTAACATCCACACCAGTGAAGCATTAGAGCTCCCAGCCTAGGGAAATCATGAAAAAGCAAGTGAATCTATCATCAGACCCCATCCATCCAACTGTGGAAGCTACCCAACAAAAACAAAGATGGCAAGATGTCTAAAGGACAGCGAAAAAGCATACACAAAAAACCCCAAAACAACATGGCGTTTCCAGTTTCCAGCTATCCCAAAGAAAACAACCCAAAGACCTCAAATACAATGGAAATACAAGAAAATGACCTCAAATCCTTAGTAATGAGGATGGTAATAGAGGAAACAAATAAAATTCGTAATCAAATGCAGGAAGACACAGCCAAACAGGTGAGAGACATAAAAAAAGCACATAGAGTGGAACTGAAAAAATTGCAGAAAAATGCAAACAACCAGATGAAAGAAAGAAATAAAATGGTTCAAGCTCTGAAGATCTATAAAAAGGCAGTGGAAGAAACTGAGGAATATATAAACAATCAGATGAAAGAAATCAAAAAATCAGTTCAAGTTCTGAAAATGAAAATGGAGTCAATGATAAACACACAGAAGAAAAACGAGAACGTGAGACCTCAGAGAAGAAGGCAAGAAACACAGAGGTGAGCTTTTCTAACAAAATCCAAGAGATGGAAGAGCAAATCTCAGGTCTAGAAGATACAATTACAGATCTTGAAGCAACCATTAAAGAAAATGCCAAATCTGGAAAACTTCTGACACAAAACATCCAAGAAATTAAGGACACCATGAAAAGAAGAAATTTAATGATAATAGGCATTAAAGAAAGAGAACATATCAGACTCCAAGGCCCAGAAACTATTCTCAACAAAATCATAGAAGAAAATTTCCCCGATCTAAAGAAAGAGATGCCTATAAACATACAAGATGCCTACAGAACACGAAATGGAATTGACCAGAAAAGAAAAACTGCCCATCACATAATAATCAAAACACAAAACATACAGAACAAAGAAAAATATTTAAAGCTGCAAGGGAAAAGGGCCAAATAACATTTAATGGCAAACCTATCAGAATTACACCTGACTTCTCAGCAGAGACCATAAAAGCCAGAAGGGCCTGGACAGAGATCCTGCAAACCCTAAGAAACCACAGATGCCAGGCCAGATTACTTTACCCAGCAAAATTATCAATAACCACTGATGGAGAAAACAAAATATTCCATGACAAAAACAAATTCAAACAGTACCTATCCACAAACCCAGCTTTACAGAAGGTACTAGAAGGAAAACTCCATCCCAAAGGGTCAAGCTACAACCAAAACTACTCAGGAAATAGATAACTATCCCATGGCAAAAACACAATTACACAAACGCTCGACTGGAAACAACATCAAAATTAAGACTCTTAACAGTCACTGGTCATTAATATCTCTCAATATCAATGGCCTCAATTCTCCAATAAAAAGACACAGACTAACTGAATGGGTGCATAAACAAAATCCAACATTCTTCTGCATTCAAGAAACACATCTCACCCTTAGTGATAGGCATTACCTCAGGGTAAAAGGTTGGAAAAAAAATTCCAAGCAAATGGTCACAAGAAGCAAGCAGGCGTAGGCATTTTAGTATCGAACAAAATAGACTTTCAACCAAAATTAATCAAAAGGGATGAGGAAGGACACTTCATACTCATCAAAGGTAAAGTCAACCAAGATGACATCACAATTCTGAACATCTATGCTCCCAATACAAGGGCACCCACATTTGTAAAAGATTTGCTAAAAAAGCTTAAACCACACATCAATCCTCACACAATAATAGTGGGAGACTTTAACACCCCACTCTCACTGAAGGATAAGTCATTGAAACAGAAACTAAGCCGAGAAATAACATCATTAACCAATGCCATGGGTCAAATGGATCTAACAGATATCTATAGAACCTTTCATCCAAACAAGAAAGAATATACCTTCTTCTCTGCACCCCATGGAACCTTCCTCAAAATTGATCACATCGTAGATCACAAAGCAAGCCTCAACAGATACAAGAGGATTGAAATAATACCTTGTATCCTATCAGATCACCATGCTCTTAGGCTGCAATTCAACAACAACAGAAATAACAAAATGCCTACACATATGTGCAAACTAAACAACTGTCTGCTAAATGACACCTGGGTCAGGGAAGAAATAAAAAAGAAATCAAGGAGTTTCTGAAATTCAATGAAAATGAAGGAACAACATACCAAAATTTGTGGGATACATTGAAAGCAGTGCTAAGAGGAAAATTCATAGCTCTAAGGCCTTTATAAAGAAATTGGAAACATCGCACATAAGCATCTTAATGACACAACTGGAAGCCCTAGAAAAAAAACAGAAGCAGAAACACCCAAGAGTAGTAGACGTCTGGAAATAATCAAATTCAGGTCTGAAATTAACAAATTAGAAACTAAGAAAACAGTCCAAAGAATCAACAAAACCAGGAGCTGGTTCTTTGAGAAAACCAACAAGATAGATAGACCGTTAGCCAAACTAACTAAAAAGCAGAGAGAGACAGTATCCAAATCAGCAAAATCAGAAATGAAAGACACTGAAGAAATACAAAGAATCATAAGATTCTACTTTGAAAGCATATATGCCACAAAATTTGAAAATCTAAGGGAAATGGACAATTTTCTTGATCAATTTCACTTGCCAAAATTGAGTAAATAACAGATAAACAAGCTAAATAGTCCCATTTCCCCTACAGAAATAGAAGCAATCATTGATAGTCTCCCAACCAAAAAAAAATCCCAGGGCCAGATGGTTTCAGTGCAGAATTCTACCAGACCTTCAAGGGCGAGCTAATACCAATACTCTTCAACCTACTCCAAAATATAGAAATGGATGGAACATTACCAAATTCATTCTATGAGGCCATAGTCACATTGATATCTAAACCTCACAAAGACTCAACAAAGAAAGAGAATTTCAGACCAATTTCTCTTATGAACATTGATGCAAAAACTATTAAATAAAATATTGCAAAACGAATACAAGAACACACCAAAGATATCATTCATCATGACCAAGTAGGCTTCATTCCAGGCATGCAGGGATGGTTTAATATATGGAAATTCATCAATGTAATCCACCATATAAACAAACTGAAAATAAAAAACCACATGATCTTCTCTTTAGATGCAGAGAAAGCATTTGATAAAATCCAACACCCATTCATGTTTAAAGTTTTAGAGAGATTGTGGATACAAGGCACTTTCCTCAACATAATAAAGGTTATATACAGCAAGCCAATAGCCAAAATCAAAGTAAATGGTGAGATACTCAAGGAAATTCTTCTAAAATCGGGAACAAGGCAAGGCTGCCCACTCTCTCCATATCTCTTCAATATAGTACTCGAAGTTCTAGCCACAGGAATAAGACAACAAAAGGAGATCAAGGGTATCTAAATGGGAAAGGAGGAAGTCAAATTATCCTTATTTGCAGATGATATGATAGTGTACATATGTGATCCTCAAAATTCCACCAGAGAACTCCTAAAGCTGATAAACACCTTCAGCAAATTAGCTGGATACAAAATTAACTCAAAAAAGTCTGTAGCCTTCCTATACACAAATGACAAGCTTGCAAAGGAAGAAATTAGGAAAACCACACCCTTCACATTAGCCACAAGCAATATAAAATATCTAGGAGTTACTCTAACTAAGCAAGTGAAGGACTTGTTTGAAAAAAATTTCAAAACTCTGAAGAAAGAGATTGAAGATGACCTTAGAAGATGGAATGATCTTCCTTGCTCATTAATCAGGAGAATTAACATAGTAAAAATGACCATTCTGCCAAAAGCAATCTACAGATTCAATGGAATCCCTATCAAAAAACCTACACAATTTTTTAAAGACATTGAATGTTCAATTCTGAACTTTATATGGAAAAACAAAAAACCCAGAATAGCTAAAACAATCTTGTACAATAAAAAGTGCTCCGGAGGTATCTCCATACCTGATCTCAAACTGTACTATAAAGCAATAGTAATTAAAACAGCATGGTACTGGCACAACAACAGGCTGGTTGATCAGTGGAATCGAATCGAAGACCCAGATATGAATCCACACACATATGGTCACTTGATTTTTGACAAAGAAGCCAAATTCCTTCAATGAAAAAGGATAGCATCTTCAGCAAATGATGCTGGTCTAACTGGAGGTCTATGTGTAAAAAAATGAAACTGGACCCATATTTGTCACCTTGCATAAAACTCAACTCCAAGTGGATTAAAGACCTCAACATAAAACCAGAGACACTAAGTCACTTAGAGGAAAAAGTGGAGAAGAGCCTGGAACATATTGGCACAGGAGACAACTTCCTGAACAGAACACCAACTGCCCAGGCCTTAATGTCAACCATTAATAAATGGGACCTCATGAGGCTGAGAAGCTTCTGTAAGGCAGGAGACACTGTCAAGAGAGCAAAGCAACAGCCTACAGACTGGGAAAAAATCTTCACCAACCCTACATCTGACAAAGGTCTAATATCCAAAATATATAGAGAACTCCAGAAATTAAACACCACCAAACCAAATAACCCAATTGAGAAATGGGGCCTGGAAGTAACAGAATTCTCAACAGAGGAGTATCAAATGGCTGAGAAACACTTAAAGAAATGCTCAACCTCCTTAGTCATCAGGGAAATGCAAATCAAAACAACTCTGAGATTCCATCTTACATCCATCAGAATGGCTAAGATTAAAAATTCAAGCGACACCACATGCTGGCGAGGATGTGGGGAGAGAGGAACACTCCTTCATTGCTGGTGGGAATGCAAACTAGTACAGCCACTTTGGAAATCTATCTGGTGCTATCTCAGAAAAATGGGAATAGGGCTTCCTCAAGACCCAGCTATTCCACTCCTTGAAATATACCCAGAAGATGCTCCAGCACACAATAACAAAATTTGCTCAACCATGTTAATAGCAGCCTTATTCATAATTGCCAGAACATGGAAGCAGCCTAAGTGTCCCTCAGTAGAAGAGTATGTAAAGAAACTGTGGTACATATACTCAATGGAATACTACTCAGCTATTAAAAACAAGGAATTCCAGAAATTTGTCGATAAATGGATTGAGCTAAAAATTACCATAATTAGTGAGTTAACTCAAAAGCAGAAAGACTCAAATGGTATATACTCACTTAAGTCTGCATACTAGCCCAAGGGGCATGTCCCACAAAAGCCTTCACTTACCAGGAAACTGGGACAGAGGGGAGGA
The DNA here is from genome assembly GCF_903995435.1 of Acomys russatus. NCBI lineage: Eukaryota > Metazoa > Chordata > Mammalia > Rodentia > Muridae > Acomys > Acomys russatus. The sequence goes on from NC_067138.1 coordinate 6,820,274, forward strand.
CATCCTATTGGGACTCTAAATGAGTGAAGCATCGAGAATAGCAAAGTAGAAGGATCCAGAGAGACCTAGAAACCTACAAGTAGAACATTATGATAGGCAGATTTGGGCCCAGGGGTCCCGCTCAAAGTAAGGCACCAGCCAAGGACAATACAGGAGGTAAACTTTAAACCCCTTCCCAGATCTAGCCAATGGTCAGAACATTCTCCACAGTTGAGTGGAGAGTGTGATATGACTTTCTCACGTACTCTGGTGCCTCACATTTGACCATGTCCCCTGGAGGGGGAGACCTGGTGGCACTCAGAGGAAGGACAGTAGGTTGCCAAGAAGAGACTTGATAGCCTATGAGCATATACAGGGGGAGGTTATCCCCCTAAGGAACAGTCATAGGGGAGGGGAATAATGGGAAAATGGGAGGGAGGGAAGAATGGGAGGATACAAGGGATGGGATAAACATTGAGATGTAACAAGAATAAATTAATAAAAAAAATTTAAAAAAAGAAAGACAAATTGTACTGTGAAAATGAGTAGAGGTATGAGTTGCTGCTGAAAAGAAAAAGGTATTTTGGAGCCTCAAACTCACAGAATTCTAGAAATCTGTTGTTTCTTTGGTGAAGTACATAGTCACTTCTGTGAAGAGGTTATGTTTTTCTCCAGTGTTAAGAGAGCTATTAGAGCAGCAGTAAATGGTTTCCTCATTTATTAAGTTGAGATTTAATCTTAGTTATAAATTTTTGGAATATGTTCTGGTTTAGATCATCTGTCTGGTAGATAATCCTACCATTTTCTTATGGTCAAACACAAAGGGGGTCATCATCCTGCAGCAATGCTTCCATTTTTGGAAGTTAGAAACTGCCATATTTCTAGAAGTTGAAAGCTTCTCTGTATGTCAAAGAGTAGAGTAATGTCTCACTGCTGTGGGGCAGAGTTTGGGAATAAACACATTTTATATAGTCTTAACAGTGATGTATATTGTGAGACAGCATTTTCCACACCCGCCACAACATAACTATATAACTTATCTATCTCAGTCTTTAATCTTTTTGCAATAAAAGACTGAGTTATGTAATTAAAACCCTAATTGGTTTCATATAAATATTTGACATAACTTTTTAATTAATTTTTCACTTTGACATTTTTATACATATAATGTAATCTAGGCATTGTCTCCTACACATCTTCTATTAACTATCACCTTCCCCTCATATTGTTCCTTTCCAAGTTTTGTGATTATTGGCATGGATTTTTGGCCCACTTAATTTAAGTAGACACATCTGTGTGAGAATTCAATTTAAATTATCCACTGGCGCCTGGAGGGGTCACCAATTCATACACAGTGGAAGGCAATGACTCCTCATTTCTCAAAATCTAGCAGCAACAAATAATTTCATAGTAAAAACATACTCACTTGAGTCCCTTCTCTATTGAAGACTGCCTTTTGGCATCGAAAGCTACTGTGAATTCTTCATTGCAATAGCCAAGCCTGATCAGAAGATGACATTTTACAGTCCTCCCTCCCATCCCATATCTTCCATGCCGTAGTCCTAAACAGGTAGTATAAATGTTTTGTAAATGATTGTAATGCTTAAATGTTAGAAGTGATCATTGAGTCTTTTGGCACAGAAGAAACTGAATAGACCACAGAATGCTTGGCCATGAGAAGCCACCTCGGCTCTTGGGTATAATAGGCCCCAGATAAAATGTATTACATATACTTAAAAATAAAGACAGTATGTGTAAGACAGGGTATACCTGGGTATCATACCAAGACAAATCATCAGCATCCAAATGTGATATATATTATATCTTCCAGAAAACAGATGCAGGTTGAAGATCAACATAGTTGAGCAATGGATTGTGTGGATGACTTCCTACAGAAGGATGTAGGAATATTTGTGAAAAACTAAAATATATATAAAGACATATGAATTATCCAGCAGGGCAAATATCCCACAGTGTCTATTTTCAACATCTGTGAAGACACACTTGGCAGTACTGGTAATTCATCTGCTAATTTCATGTGAATACCCCTCTATGCATTTACTTCATTAGGACAGAGGAATAGGATGATATTTCCTTTCTTATCAAACACTTCTATATTAAAAATTATTTTTCATAGGAAAAGGGAACATCCATTTTCTCAATTTTCTTCAGGAAGAAGAGTCTCAAGATATTATAGCTGCCAAATCTAATATGCTACATAGACTTCTAAGATAAATGCAAGAAATATAACCAGAGAAATACATACAAATACATCTTCTAGTCCTTAGTTTTACTATCTACTTGGTTTACTATACTCAGTTTTACTATAACTAATAACATTGTATTTAAGACATATATACAAAATTTATTGAGGCAGTGTATAACTTTTAGAACTATAAAATATTCTTATGACAATATTTAAACATAGTTACTCAGATTCAAAAATCCTATGCTCAGAATGGTATACAAATTTGGAAGTAACATTTGTTTCTTCTAACTGAAGCAAGTGGAACAGACCATTCACCTCCTCAAAATTTGTAAATTTTCAGGTTGGCTTTACAGTGGCATGTCTCAGGTTGTCCATTAGAGAGTTCAAGAAGGACTACTATGTAAAATTAGCCAAATTATGCAGTCAGAAAATATTTGATAATGCAAATTCAGAATGAATAAATAGCTTCAATTATATGCCAGCAGGTGAACAAATAAAGTCAATCTTCATGATAAATTTTGAGAAATATGGAATTTTGTATTTGCTAAGTCCATGAATGGAAGTATAGTCTTTATGAAGTTTGAGTCTCTTCTGCCTTCAAACCAATGCTCAGTTTTAGATCAGGCTTCTAGGTGAGAAATTTTAAAGCCTGCATAAAAACCTTGTCATGAATTTCCTAGAACTAACACCTGCAAATCCCCAAATACATGACTTCTGGAAAGAGGAAAACATCATTATATAAAATATTAGGATACCTGTAAATAGAGACAAAAAAACCCTATCACTCATTTCCTATAGTGATGTTATCATTTCATGTTCATTGATGCTCATGTGACTGATGTTCTAGTTATTCCTGGAGAGGTGTGTATACGTCAGTTACTATGCAAGAACATACAACATTATTGTACATTAAATTAAAATATGTATATTAACAGGGATGTCACTGAACACAGTTAATGCTGAAGATAGTAATGGGAGTTGTTCAGACACAAGAAATAGGTTCAAAGGCACTGTAAAAAACTTTATTCTTAAAGAAATATAGCCTAGAAGAGCTTTATTGAACCAAGAACTGGGTATTTCACATTTAATGATTTTTAGGATTTACATATTTAAAGCAAAATATAATATAATATAATATAACATAATATAATATAATATACATAATAAATATAAAAATCACTTGTCATCCATGTTTACAAGTTGCACAACCTGTTTCATAATGCCCACTGTGGCTCTAAGTGCTTACTGTTTCAGTCTGTCTGTCCCTCTCTCCATCGGTTCTTGTATTGCTCTCCTGTATGTAACTACAATTGTATTGGAACTATAGAATTGAGTCACCTGAGCACCAAATATTTTCAATACTGATGCAAGAAAATCTCCCCTTCTTCCATCTTCATATGGTTGCACATTATGTCTTTGGCCTACTGAATTCCTTTTTTGTTTTGGTTTTTTTTTTTTTTTGTATCTAAACAGGTCATGTTAAATAATGTTACCCCTCTTACTTTCACATTTCCCTAATTAAAAGCCAAAAATATGAACATTTGTCAATGACAATGCCCTGAGTTTTACACTAGCTCAGTTTAAGCATGTATGGCTTTGGACCTCCTGGTTGAGGTTACTGAACGTGTCAGCGTTGGGGAGTTCCTGTTGTAAATGCTTCCAGCCTTTTTTTTTTTCTTTACAGTGTATGAAGGTTTTATTATCTTTTTAAATGTAATTTAATTTAATGTTTATTTTACTTTTACATATACATTGGTATTATTACACATATACACTAAACAACATACAGCAAGAAGTACCATAGAACTATTATGAATTATATAAATGTTACATTTATAGTGCTTTGTCTATTTGTATTTGGCAACCTAGGAGAAAACATCTTTCCTATCTTGGTGAGTCTACAACTCTGAATGTATATCAATATCTCTCATATCTCATCTCTATCAACCTAAAAACTTATATCTTGACTTAAAACCATCTTAACCCCTAAACAATTAAACTTAATTATAAAACTAAACTATATGATTTTCAACCACCCAGGGACTTGAGAAGGAATAAAATTATCTGAATAGACAGGAAGTGCAAGTTAGTAGCTTACAAAATAAGAAAATGACAGAGACAGTTTGCTGCCTAGACAATCACCCAAAACTCTCTAGTACGTTGGACCACCATCTTTAGCCTTCTGGCCTATTATATCTGGCAGACATATTGAGGAACTATTGAGGACTTTCTTACCCTGTCTTGGCAGAGTTTGACCATCGATCCTGCCTGCATCCAAGGTGACCCACTTTTAGACATAATTCTGTCTGTAGTAGAAAAGAGGACATTTTGCCCACATTTGAGGGATTTCTAAGTTGTTTTCAGATTCTGGATATTATGTATAAAGCTGCTATAAACATAGTTGAACAAATGTCCTTTTTATATGTTAGAGCATCTTTCCGGTATATGTCCAGAAATGGTATGGCTGGGTCTTGAGGTAGCACTATTCCCAATTTTCTTAGAAAGCACCAGATTGATTCCCAAAGCATTTATACAAGTTTACACTGCCACCATCAATGGAGTAGTATTCCCCTTTCTGCACATCCACACCAGAATGTGCTGTCACTTAAGATTTTAACCTTAGCCATACTGATGGGTTTAAGATGAAATCTCAAAGTTGTTTTGATTTGCATTTCCCTAGTGACTAAGGACATTGAGCATTTCTTTAATGTTTCCCAGACATTCAATATTCTTCTGTTGAGTATTTTTTGTTTACCTCTCTCCCCCATTTTTAATTGGATTATTGGTCTTGGTTGTGTTAAATTTCTTGAGTTCTTTAGATATTTCGGAAATTAGCCCTCTGTCAGATGTAGGGTTGGTGAAGAACTTGTCTCAGTCTGTAGGCTGCTGTTTTGTTCTGGTGACAGTGACTTTTGCCTTGCAGAAGCTTTTCAGTCTCATGAGATTCCACCCATTAATTGTTGATCTTAGAGCCTGAGCTATTGGTGTTATGTTCAGAAAGTTGTCTCTTGTGGCAATGAGTTCAAGGCTCTTTTTCACCTTTTCTTCTAAAATATTTATTGAATCTGACTTTATGTTGAGGTCTTTAGTCCACTTAATACCAGTACCCTTCCAACTTTTCCACAAAATAGAAACAGAAGTAACATTATCAAACTTACTCTATTCGGCCACGATCACCTTGGTACCTAAAATGCACAAAGACCCAACAAAGAAAGAGCAATTTCCCTATGAACATTCATGCAAAAATATTCACTAAAATACTTTCAAATTGAATCCATGAACAGATCAAAAATATCATCTACTATAACGATATAGGTTTATCCAAGGCATGCAGGGTGGTTCAATGGATGGAAATCCATCAATGTCATCCACCATATAAACAAACTGAAAGAAAAAAACTGCACAATCATTTCCTTAGATGCCAAAAAAGCATTTGCCGAAATGCAACACCCATTCATGTTAAAAGTCATTGAGAGATCAGGGATAAAAGGCACAAACCTAAACATAACAAAGGCAATATACAGCGAGCTTATGGCCAACATCAAACCAAATGAAGAGAAACTTAGATCAGTCCCATAGAAATCAGGGACAAGACAAGGCTGCCCACTCTCTCCATATCTCTTCAATATAGTCTTTGAAGTTCTAGCCAGAGCAATAAGACAACTAAAGGAGATCAAGGGGATACAAATTGGAAAGGAAGAAAATTTCACTATAAGTAGATGATATGATATTATACATAAATTACCCTTGTTGGGGTTATTTTTATAAAACTGTGTTGTTTCTCTTAGGTTATCTGTTATTCTGACTATTAAAAATATAATTGAGAATCGTGGTTTTTTTTTTATAAGCTTTGCAACACAATCTTGAGCACTTTAAGTCTGTTCTTAAACCTCTATGTTATCATGACTCTGTCTTTGCCAACTCCCCGCAAAGTTACTTGCTTTTTTGTTCTTTCTTTGCTGAACCTCAATCTTTTTCATCTCTCCTGCACCTCTGCCTTTGGCAGAATAGCCTACTTCTTCTTCTAACTCCTCCCCCCATGGCTGGCAGGAAGTATAGCTCTATTCTAACCCCTGCTTAGTGATTGGCTCAAGCTTCTTTATTGGAATATCAGGGTACAATTGGGGAGCAGTGTTTACACCACATTAAGATGAAAGATTGTCAGAACAAGAATTGCAACAAGATACCATGGTACAAAATCAGCATTTGATATACACAATAACTTTATCCCTACAGACCCTAAAATTCTACCAAGAAACTCCTACAGCTGATGAGCACCTTCAGAAAAGTGGCTGGATACAAAATTAACTCAAAAAATTCAGTAGCCTTCCCGTATAAAAAAAAATTAGGCTGAGTAATAACTACAAAAACATAAAGTATCTTGGTGTAACTCTAACCAAGCAACTGAAAGATTTGTGTGAAAATCCTTCAAGTTTCTAAAGAAAGAAATTGAAGAAGATATCAGAAGATGGAAAGATCTCCCATGCTCACAAACCTGTAGAGATTAACATAGTAAAAATGGCCATGCTACCAATAGCAATTTACAGGTTGAATTCAATTCCCATCAAAATCCCAATAAATTCTTTAATGACCTTGAAAGAACAATTCTCAACTTTATATGGAAAAAAAATCCAGAATAGCTAAAACAATCCTATATAATAAAAGGTCTTCTGGAGGTATCTCCATCAAAGATATCAAGCTGTGTTATAGAGTAGCATTAATGAAAACTGCATGGTACTGGCAAAGAAACAAACTGGTGGATCACTGGAATCAAATCGAAGACCCAGAAATCAACCCAGACACATATGAACACTTGATTTTTGACAAGGAAGCTAAAACCATACAATGGAAAAAGATAGCACCTTCAACAAATTTTGCTGGTATAATTGAATGTCTACATGTAGAAAAATGCAAATAGACCCATATTTATCACACTGCACAAAACTAAAGTGACTAGTAATTTCTATCCACATGCCCTGTATGCTGCTGTGTATGCTGTTGTCATGTTCATTAGCATACTCTAAAGTCTCATGATTATGTCACTTTCTACACTTTCTACAGAATGTCAGCAACAAGCTATGTGGCATGAAAAGCTGTAAATATACTCACCCTCAGATCCCTTGAGGGGTTAGACAGGGATAGGTAACTCTGTTGAACAAGCTCACACTCTTTTGTAACTGATTATCATTTAGTTACTTGCAGATGATCATAAATGGAAATATATTTGAGAAGATTTTTTTGAGGAATACACATTTAGAATGTCTCTATCAGCACTTATTTCTTAGTGACATCATTTGAAAAACATTTGTCTGGGTACCATCAAGGTAGCTCAGAGGATAAAGGCTCTTGTCAATCTTGACAACCTGAGTTACATCCCCAAGAACCCTATGGTTGAAGGAATGAATCAATTCTACACTTTGTCCTCTGAACTCTATACATGTGCTGTGTCATGCATGCATGTGTCCTTCTGCACAGAAATCACTACAAACATACATATTTACACACACATGCATACATAAAAATAAGAAAATTTGTTTTACATATATCATCTGTATATAAACTGACAATGACCAAATAAAATGTTCAAAAATAGTTTATTTAGACAGGTGTGGTGATGTACACCTTTAATTCCAGCACTGATGGAGGCAGAGGCAGGTGTATCACTGTGAGTACTGTCCTATAAACTGATTCGAGGACAGTAAAGACTGTATAGGGAAACCCTGTCTTGAGAAATAAAAATAAAAACAAAAACAATTACTTACTAGTTATTTTTAACTAGGGAAATGCAGTAACAATAAAAACATATTGCATCAACTCATGGACACATTCACCAGCATCTCTAGGGCAAGACTAAGAGAACAGTGGCCTCCACATTAATGCCATAAGTTAAATTGCACTTTATTTCTGGTCTGTAATTGTTTTAAAATAACCATATGGTTCAGGACACGCACTATCACATATTAACCCAAGAAATATAAAATGCAGCTTCTACAACCATAATGACTTGAGGAGCATGAGGGTATCATTCCTTATTGTGTCACAAAACAATCCAACAACTGGAAAACGTAAAAAAAAAAAAAAAAAAAAAAAACATGCTTACATATATACAATTCAGCATTATTATAAAGAAATGAAATATGGATGCATGCTGTGATTTGAATGAATGCTGAAATGTTGTAGAATTGAAAATTTTGCAGTGAATTTGTAGGAACTAATGTCAAATGCACAAAACATAAATGGGTGAATCCCTGGGAAGGTAGGTGATAGCTTTCTGCAAGTGGGCACAAGGCAACATATGGGAACAAGCAATGTTCTAAAATTGCTGTGATGATGAGTTACACAACTCAATAAGTTTACTAAAAATTAATACATTATCTACAATGGGTGAATTTATTGCCATACAAAGCATATTCCAAAAATCCTGCTAAAATTACTGTTATAAATGTTTCAAAAGTAAAAGAAAACCAGCCATGAATTAATTAGTAACATAAGTAGGATTTTAAAAAATAGCAACTTGTGACAATACTTTAAGTATATGTGACAAACAAACGGCCATCATCTTTATCACATTTAGTAAACAAAGAATATGTGACAGCCAATAAGCAAAAACTGTATACAGTTAGGAAAGCAAAGTACAGAAAGTATCACTTTCTGAACGTAAGCAGTAAAGATATATTTTCCTTTATACTTTCTTCTTTTGTGTTCTTTCTGCTTGAAACTAAAACATAGAAAGTTTTTATACATATTTCAAGCCCCTTTAACATTAGACATTATTCTAAGTATTTAAAATAAAATAGCAAGTATATATAAATAAGTCATTCTCAAAACCACAAAACATATATTGTTTTATTACTTGTCAACTAACAATAAATAGATGCATGAATAAAATAACAGAACTTCAGGCATTTATTGCTAATGTGAAAGTCAAATAGTGAAATGTCACTGAAAATCAGAGAACATATTTCTTTGTCCTGGACAGTTAAAAAAGGCTGTGTATGAGAAGTTAACATTAGAATCAAGAGAACTATTGAAAAAGGATGAATAATGCTGGAAAGAATTGGCAAGAAAATGCAAGCATTCTTGTAAGGAGATAAACTTAAAGTCTGCCAGGTGTTCCTTGGATTGGGGAGTTGGGTGAGAATGGAGCCATTTATTATATTGAATATGAGCGCTTATGAATCCGGAGCCACATACTAGTAAGCAAACTTTGAGAAATGAGACTGACAAATTTAGCTATTCGCTGTCTCAGAAAGTCATCAAAAATATGAACAAAATTCTAAGAAACCTTTTAACTCCATAGACAGCTCCTTTCTTGGTGTTACTCCCTCAATTATTATGACATCATCCTATGAGGTAACAGCAGAGTAATTTCTCAAAGGTTTTGGACTTGGTTTTATAAGGTGTGAGTGTGGTCAGTAGAGAGGTTGTTAGGTAGATGGTATGTAGATTGACAGATGGGTAAAGACATCTTTACATACCTTTCAGGGATATCAGAGATGACCACCTCCTGCTTAAAAAATAAAACTTCCTGATCAAGACACCAAGTTTGGCTTTAATTGATAACTCATTTTCTCTGATTCTGCTATGCACTTTATGTTTCAACAGTTAATACTTAAATTGTTCTCTTATACACAACTATGCTGTCGTGAAATATTTACTTCTTTTTTTTTTTTTTTTGTGAGTGCTAACTGTGAATATTATTTTAAATCTTCTTTATACAAGCTGTGGTACAGATTCCCATAAGTACAATGAAAAATTTCATCAAAAGACTTAGAAAAACTCTAAAATTCAAATGAAACTTCAAAAGAGCCAATAACTATAACAGTATTGAATGAAAACATGTAACTTGGGGGGATCTACCCTAACTGGTTTCAGATTAATTTTATTTTGAATGTTAAAATTATAATGACATGATTACTTCATAAATTTGAACACACACACACACACACACACACACACACACACACACAGAGAGAGAGAGAGAGAGAGAGAGAGAGAGAGAGAGAGAGAAATATGGGAATATGTCTTCATTATTGACCTGCTTTCTTTTCTTTAAAACTGAAAACTTCATCCATTCAAAAAGTAACTGAAGCATTCGATCCTAACATGGAAAACTGGCAGTAAGCCGATGGAACCAACCTGTAAGTTCAGACACAAAGGACACGGTTACTGTGACTCTTTGACAGGAGCACCAAGAACACAAATAGACAAAGTTAGTATTGGTTAGGAAAATTAAAAAAAAAAAAAAAAAAAAAAATAGTTACACCCGTAAGAACAAAATCACAATCTCTTGTTATTCCATATAAAGTATTAACCTCAATTAAAGGAAAGGACGCTACAAGGAAGATTTTCCCAGCAAAGCAGGTTTCTCCAGCTTTTAAAATCAAGCTTCCATATGCTGTCCTTGGCATCCCTGTTGAAGGAGAACACATGTTCTACATTCTGTGAGATGCCATGACTGCTTATGTGCAGCTGTGCTTACCACAAGGTAATGGCACTCTTTCCATCGATTATCATACTCTCTTCAAGGTAGATATTGGCATTTACTATGTTTGTTTGTTGGTTGGTTGGTTGGTTGGTGCACTCTGCATTGTTTCCCCTCTTATCTCACAGACTTCTGTCAAACAGAAACTCTTTCTTTAACATGTGATAGATGGGTGAATAAGTGAGCCAGTTAATGCCATGTTTGTGCCAATAGTCAAAGAGAAATTATCTTTCAGTATGAAAGGAAGGAAAGAGGAGATGTGTAGAGTCATATAGAAAAAATGTAGCATTCTTATTTACACGGACTTCCTACAACTGACCCTTATGATCAACGCTAAGGAAAACGACTCTCATAGAATTTTGTTCTCTCACAAATTCATGCAAGCTGACTTGCAAATTACCAATTATAATTCAAGATTATCTGTATTCATTTTAACCACGTACACCAAATACAGACACACACATTTTCAAATGCTCAGGCAGTCACAATACTCCGAAGCAGCTTCTACTTGCAAAAAGTTAAGTCTAGGAAAGATAATTCTTACATCTTTCAGTTAAGAAAAGAAACCATTTCTACTGTCCATCTTTATTTAGGTTCTTTCATTCATATTAATAATAATTACAACTAAGGATTAAGAAGAAATAGACTAATTTAAATAACAAAGAAAACTAATGTAACAATTTCTAATTTTCAAATCTAGCTATTAAATTAGGCTTGTGAAAAATGTTTAATAAGAATGGAAAATATCGAATGAAAGAGTCAATAGTAAAAAGAAAATAATATCATGATCTATTAACTTTACTGCACATCTCTTATAGTTTTCAGTTAGGCTGTGGAACATCATTATTCTAAGTACTCTGAGGGGCATAAAGGCAGCACACTTTTTATATAATCAATAAATGTTTCCATCACTTTTAACACTTGAGGTAATTTATTCATAGGGTATTAACAGTGAAGTGCAACCATAAAATTTGTTTCAAAAAAGATTTTCATCATTTAGGCTCAATGTCGCATTTTATTTTGAATGTTAAAATTATAATGTCATAATTACTTCATAAATTTGATCACACACAAAAACATATTTTTAATTATTGGTCTGTGTTCTATCCTCAAAATATGAAAATTTCATCATACTATTCTGTCTTGATAATAAAGACATATAAAGGGCAAGTTAATGAGTAACCTAATAGCCAGAGTACTAAAATAAAATTGTCTAGGCCAATAAAATCTTCATGGAAAGAGAAAGACTCTTACCTTGATATCCCTTCCTCTAAGTCTGAATATCAGTGGAAAAGCAACGTACAGGTGATTGACTAGTGGAGATAAGAGGATGATAACTCAGATTCCAGGAGCACATGTGGAGATATGACATTCTGAGTCTCTGGTATCTGTACTTTCCCATGGCAGGCTATCGCCCATCATTTACTGACCCTGTGCTAAACTCTGTAGATGGTAACGACTACCAAAGAAAAATAGTGCTGGTGAGAATTAAATGGGTGTACACACACACACACACACACACACACACAGAGAGAGAGAGAGAGAGAGAGAGAGAGAGAGAGAGAGAGAGAGAGACAGACAGACAGACAGACAGACAGACAGACAGACAAACAGAAAGACAGACAGAAAGATAGACAGACAGAGACAGAGGGAATAGTTACTTAGTCCCTTTTATACTTTCACACTTATGCTGTTCCGGTCTTGCTTTTCCTTTCTGTCTCTCTCCCATTACTGCAATTTTTATTTATAAGAATAAAAAAAAAATCACATACTTTTATCTACCTGGTTAATTAGGTTAAAAGAAAAAATAGAAAGGAGATACCTAAGAATTGAAGTTTTCAGAAAATTGAAATTCTCATCTATAAGATAAATTAAAACACAATGTCTACAAAGAAATACTGCTAAAATTAGTTTAAAAAAAAAGCAAAGCTAAAATTATCATGCACTTGTTTGGGAGCACAAGGCAGCTAGGATGTTAGAAACTTGTTCAAATAACTTTGTACTTATAAGGATAATAATATGTACATATCTAAATCATATATCTAATATTAATTAAATAGTTATAGAAAGCCAGGTATAGGTTTTTCATTGTAGCTTAACATGTCCTCAGCCACCAGCTTTTGACTGGGTTCGCAGTACCAGATGTGAATTCCTTCCTATAGAGCTGGACCCAAAAACAATCAGAGAGTGGTTGGTTCCTGTTGCATCATTATCACTATTACCTGTGGGCATCTGTAGCTGGATACCTTGCTATTAAAGTTCATAGTCTTCACAGACGGGTAAGAGTGTTGATGCTTATTCCTCCTCCTAGTACCATACTCAGAGGAAGGATAGCAGGCTACCAAGAAAAGACTTGATACACTATGAACATATAAAGGGGGAGAAAATCCCCCTCAGTCACAATCATAGGGGAGGGGAGTAAGGGGAAAATAGGAGGGAGGGGAGAATGGGAAGATACAAGGGATGGGATAACCATTGAGATGTAACAAGAATAAATTAATAAATAAATAAAAAGAAAAAAATAGCTCCCTTCTGCCCTGTGAAATGTAGCCAGCAGGAGGTACTTCCTCCTCAGTTTCAGGTTGATCTCTCTTTCTCACAAGGAAGATGTAATACTGTCATATTAACACTAACATGTTCTGGTGGACAGCCACAAGGAATCCAAGAGACTGTTTGGGGTCTTTTGGAACCTCACTGACAAACAATTTCTAAAAAGGTACCTCAAAGTTGTCACTGACTTCTTCTTAAAATAATGCATGGATTTTAAGACAGGTATTACCAAGCTTGCTCTTCTGTTTTTTAATTGGCCTTTTCAGTTGTCATATAAAGTAGAGAGTTTCCATATAGTTTTTCAGTTCCACTTCATTTTTGCTAAGCAATCCTCACTTCCTAATTACACCATTTCTTATCCTTGTCTATGCCTAAATCTTCTATTCCCAATGTTTTGCTTGTCAATTTCATATCATCTATATTCTACTGTCCTCCCTCCCTCCCTTAAGGCATTTCCCACTCCAAGCCCTCCTTTCTAGTTCCTTGGCTTCTGCTGCTATTCAGAGTTAAGCACCCAAATCTAAATAGTCAGAATTAAGGTCTACCTTGGAGAAAGAACATGCAGTGTGTCTTTCTGTGCCTGGGGACTTAGTACAGTTTTTCTAGTCCCATCTATTTATCAGCAATTTCCCCAATTTCATTTTTTTTTACAATGGAATAGATATTTTCATTATCTATTCATGAGTTGATGGACATATAGGCTTATTGTATTTTCATAGGTATTTGTGAATAGAACATGAAGGTCCATTTATAAGCAAGGGAATGAAGAGACTTGAGGCTGCCTAGTGAGTTGTGTAAGAAACAGCTGAGTGCTCATGCCTGAATTTACACGTTTACCATCCTTCTGAAACTCACACAACATTACAGAAGAGAAGATAGAAAGGATGAGGTCTAGAAAAAGGCTGATAGATACCTTTGACCATTAAATAAACATCATAGTCCAAGATCTCCTGGAACCCATAATTTCCTGTACTGCAAATGGGCCTGTTACTCTTCAGTCACAGATTGTGTAGGTACACATGGCACCATGCCTCAACCTTCTGAACAACTGCCTAGTGGTAGCTTCTGAGAGATAAGCAGTCATTTTCTTCACTTATTTAAACACAACTGAGTCCACAAGGCCTCAGTGAATTGTTAGAAACAAATGCTAATACAGAAGGCCTGATTAAAACTCAGTGGATTACAAAAAAATAATCATAAAGATTTCAATGTGAAAAAGAAAGTTTTAAGGAGAAACTTAGGAGTTGGAAAGGGTAGATAGGAGCTAGAAGAAGATGGGTGTGAAACTAACCAGGACACATTAAATTTATGTGCAAAACTATAAAGTATATTTCTATAATAAGTAGTTACAAAAACATCCATGAACTTCTTAGTATGAGAAAATGTCTTCTAACTGTCTTTTGTGAATATAGCCATTCGCACTCCAGAGGCCAGCAGTTATGAATGTCTGCCTGTTTCTCCCTACCTTCAACTGTTACTAAGATACATGTAAAAATCTAAAAGACAAAAATATTGTTTGGTTTGTTTTTTGTAGACACTTAATTATAAGTGAATTTAAGAATCTTTCAATGTTATCCAAGTTACTTATTCCTGTAAAATGTCTATTCATATCACTTGTTAGGACATATGTGTTCCATAATGTCAGTGCTGTTACTATAAGATATTAAATGGTTATGTGACTGTAAAAACAATCAATAAAACAGGAGAATATGAATATGAATTATATCAAGGAAATGTATCTAGAGGGTGTTAGAGAAAGAAAATGCAAAGGAAAAAGGTTGTAATATTATAACCTCAAAAACTAAAAGAATGCATTTTCAATTGTCCATTGAATAAATGTCTCAGAAAGGGAAAAAAGTGAGAAGAGTATAACATGATGACAGATAGCAACTGAAGAAACAAAACAAAAATATCTCATCAGATAGCCAAAAGAGCAATAAACAGTCCTCTGACCTTTTCTTGACAATCAGATAAAACTGATAAATGCAAGATGTACTATTTAATCATTTACTATTTCACAGGAAAATTTGTCATCTCTTGGGAGTCAGATTTGGCAACAAAATATTTTGCGTGAGAATGTGGACAGGTAACATCCAGTGCTTATGAATAGTTTTTATCTTGAAACCAAACATCTTTAGTCAAATTATTGCAGTAGACCTTTAGTCTACAGTCTTAAATGATCAAGAACATTCATCTGATAATTACAGTTTTTTATCATGATGAGGAAATATTGTGACCAGTGCAGCCAAAGCTAAACCTTGTAGCTCCTGGAATAGAAAAGCAATGATGAAATGCAGAATGATGTGCAGGCTTACTCTCTGGGCTTCTTTTACTGAGGAAAGAGGAGAAATTTCCTTTATGTTGATGTGTTTAAGAGTAGAGCAGAGTTCTTGGGTTATTTGGCGTGCCAAGGCTTATGTAGAACTTTAGTGGTCATAAGGTCTCAGAGCTGCCTTGTGAATGGCCACATCTGCAAGCACTTTCTTCAGGCTATTGGATTGCCTGGCATCTTTCCAGACAGAGGAGTGAACTGAGTCACTGACTGACTTACTGAGTCAGGGGTTGTCCTTGAACTTATGTTTGCCTTTAATGAAAGCGTGCTAAGCCCTCTTTACAACAACAAAGAAAGCATATTCTCTAGTGACTTGGTTTCGGTATGTGTTCATTGTGGACAAGAGTAGCCAGCTCATGACTTAAAAATGAAAAATGTTCTGACTGTGAGAATAGGTCAGATTTTAAAGATACTGCCATATAAGTTTGAGAGACTAAATTTCACCCCAAGAACAATAAAGAAAAGCTATGCACAGTGGCATATTCAAAGCCTGGACAAGGGAGGAAGATGCTGCAATCTTTCCTGAGTTGGAGAAGAATGTTAATTCAGAACATGGATGTTCTGGCAAGAGATCACATTCAAAGACCTTCTAGGTCTATGAGATCCAACTGTCTAGAGATCACATCTAAAGACCTTCTAGGTCTGTGTGATGTGGTTGGAAAACAAACATGCCTTTAATACAAGAGACAGAGGCAAACAGATCTGAGTTCAAGGCCAGCCTGGTATAAAGCAAATATCAGGTAAAGAAAAGCTTAGATTCAGGCATGGTTACATGACTTTAATCCCAAAGATAAAGTTTGTAGAAGGAAGCATGCATGTTTGAAAGTGATGTCTAATTGAGTGGCAAAAATGATGACAAACCAGAGAAGACTTGACAGAATAGGATATACCCAACTCTCATGAGAAGAGAGGGGAAAAGGAAGATACATAAGAGACCATTTTACAGGGACAGATACATTTTTTTAAGATTTATTTATTTATTATTACATATACAGAGTTCTTCCTGCATGTATTGCAGGCCAGAAGAGGGTATCAGATCACATTATAGATGGTTGTGAGCCACCATGTGGTTGCTGGGAATTGAACTCATGACCTCTGGAAGAGCAGTCAATGCTCTTAACCAATGAGCCATCTCTCCAGCCTCCAGGATGCATTTTTTTTTTTAACCAGGACATTAATAGAGATATGGGTTGTAGAAAAGAGAACTCAGGTGAAGACAGAACGAGCCAGAAAATGAGAAGAAGCCAGAAGTTTATAGCAGATTGCTGAGTTAGTTTAAGGACAAGCAGAGCAATTCAGGGCCCAGAGACAAGCCAGATTAAATAAGGTGCCTGGAAGAGGAGTTTGAGCCAGAATAGCAGAGTTGTACCTGCGAGGCCAGAGCTGAGAAAGAACAAGGAAGGGTGAGCTTATTAAGCAGTAAGTTTCAGAGGCTGAAAATATTCTAGGCCTAAATTAGATTATACAGAGGCTAGAAGCTTCCCAGACAAGGCCTAGGCCAACTGAGGAAGTAGTAAGGCTCCCAGACAACAACTGAGCCAGTAGGATAAAAGTTACTTTTACACTGTTGCTTCCTGTAGCCAGTCTAACATATTCAGCAAGCCCATGTTAGGGTGAAACAATGCCTCAAAAAACAACAAAGTGGATGGCTCCTGTGGAATAACACTTGGGTTTGATTTTTGGGACCTACAAAGAGGCATGCACATACACATTTGTACTGAAAAGAACACACACACACACACACACAGACACACACACACAGACACACACACACATACACACACACTAAATGTTTTAATATTAATTACAATTAATTTTTTATTATGCTTTTTTTTAACATATACATTTATATTATTAGACATGAATAAAATAAACTACATACAGCAGTAAGAACCACAAGACAATCAGGAGTTATATAAATGTTACATTCACAGTGATTTGGCTATTTGTATTTGGCAAACCTGAAGTAAACAGCTTTCCTATCTTGTTAGGTCTAAATTTCTGAATGAAGATCAATATCAATCATATCTCATCTCTATTAACGTAAAATTTCTATCTTGATCTAAAAACATCTTAAACTCTAATCAATTAAGCTTAAATGTAAGCCTAAGCTATCTGGTATTCAACCCCATCAGAGACTTCAGAAGGCATAAAATTTAAATACCTGAGTGAACTGGAAGTGCAGGTTAGCAGCTTCCCAAATTGAAAAAAAAAAAAAAAAAAAAAAAAAAAAAATGACTGAGACAGTTTTCTGCCTGAACAGTCACCCAAAACTCTACATAATGTCGAAGCATCATCTCCGGCCTTCTAGCCCAATATCTCTGACAGACATACTTGCTAGGCAGTAACTATTGAGGACTTGCTTACCCTGTCTTGACAGAGTGCAGCCATCGACTCTGCCTGCATATAAGTTTGCCTATTTTTAGGCAGAATTCTGCCTGTGGCAGAAATGAGGACCTTTTTCACAGTGGCTCATTTGCCCCCTTTGAAGCCAACTCCATAAGGAGGTCCTTTGATGCTCATTATCTTCTTTGAGGCAGACTGGGTGTTGCCAGGAGTTAACTCACACACACAAAAAAAAAATTTAAAATTTCAAAACATTAAGTGCTCAAAAATGTTAATGCCAATAATAATATTATTGGAGCTTACTTGATGTTTGTTAGAGCTTTAGGTCCAAAGTGCGGCCCCAAAATAACAGTGCTGATGATAGATAATACTGTAAGCGGAAGGACTCTAGCCAGATTTTCTGTTTGCCATACTTCCCTTAACGTTCCCCAAAGCTCAAATAATGCAGGCAAGATCAGTCAATCTGAACAGCCTGGATCAGCCCAAAGACTCCCAACCTGCTGACTGTCATACAAATTATACTTGTTTTTCTTCCATTTTGTCTGCCGGTGACTCTCCAAAGAGATATCCTTGGAAGGTTGGTCTCCATTAAATATTTTTGCTATTCTTGGAGTGGTCTTGTTCACTGATCATTGGCCATGAGTTATTCAAAAAATATTTTATTTAAATAAAAAAATAAATAAATTTTTTAAAAAGCATGAAGAAAAGGTGGAGGGAAGTAGAAAGAATTTTGTTCATCTTGGAAGAAAGCACTTTATTCCAATGTGATCTTTGTACATTAACCATTTTGAGCCAACTCCTGCACATACTGTCTAAAAGTAAGATATATCTGATCTCATTGTGATTTGATCATTAATAACAAATATAAATGTGTGTTCACAATCCATGGTTTAGATTCTTCTCAAATGGGGATCTGAGGACACCAAGTAAACCCACACTGTCTAATCTTTCCTAGAAGAAGGGTACAGATGAATATCCCAAATGCACTGCATTCCTCTCCATTCCATGAAGAATTAAGATATGTGAATGTATATTTGCACATACATAAAAATCTTTTACTCCTGAAATTAACCAAAACACATAGGGTATATGCATAAAAGGATCAGAAACAATGATGGCTTGAATTTATTCTAGGATCTTTTTTATGTTAATGTTAAAGAGACTAAAAAGGCCAATTTGAGCAAGCGGGTGTTGGATCCAGTCGTGATTTTCTAACCCCTTGTAGTCATGCAATTGCATACAAAGAATGGTCTCTCTATATCTGCGTACAGCACTGTCACTTTTCCATGCCCATTTCTAATCTATTGACTAATGTGAGCACAGAGCAGCTATTAATATAAAAATAAATGAAAATAACTCTCAGAACAAAGTGTGACAAATTCAATCTTAAGGTAAAAGCCTTTAGATCTTGTTCTTCCTGTCTTCCTACTGATAGTCATATTTTATAAGTTTTTCATTCTTTTTTCATTTTATAAGTTATTCATTCTTTACGTACTCTTTTTAAGTCTATTTTCTTCTTTATGTCAGCAATGAGTGTTCAGGGCCAGGCTGGACCACAGCTTCAGGCAGGATTTATCTGCTCCAACAAACAGTTAATCCTTGCATTTTTCCACAGGAGGAATCCCTGTGAAAGGACTCTGAACAAGTCTGTTGTGTAGGTCGCTCCTACTTGTGCTTTTGAACATTAAAAGAGAACAGAAGAAAATATCGCCGAATGGGCTTCCCACAGTTTTTACAATGTTGACCTCCAAAATTGACCCAGAGAAAATGAAAGACCCATTGCCTTTACTGTAAATGTTTTAGAGCCCTCTGCTACTGAAGAGGAATCTTGGGGAGAATTGCATTTACCGTAGCACTTACACCTGGGAATTGCCTGAGTGTTATTTTGAAATCTTTGGAGGATTGAATTGCTCAGGGAATGTTTCCTACAGGATTTGGTTAACAGCCATGTACCAAGAATGGTTAGAGAGTGATTTTACAAGGTTAAAACCAAACTCTTGTGTCTCCTAGTGATCTAGTCACTGTCAATAAGACATCTACAGTGTATATTTTATTTAAGATTTACATTTAAGGTATTTAAATTGAAATATCATATTATTTCCTACACCAAAGTTTAAAGATGAAACTACCTACAGAGAGACCATAATATTTACTTTAAAATGTGAGATAAACTATGACTACATATACCACTATATGAAATATTTTCAGTCAGCAGATTACATATGGACTACACAAAAAGCAACTAAAAATTCATTGGGCAGGAGACTTAGCTAAGTGGCAAAGCTCTTAGCTTGTAAACACAAAGCATTGAGTCCTTAGGCCTGGAAAATAAAGAAACAAGCAAGCAAACAAACAAACAAACAAACACTCCCAAGTCACGAGCAGGCCAAATTCTCAGGTGAACCTGGTCTTACAAAGTTTTACTCAACTCCCCAGAGGCTGAAGAAAGGGAATTCACAGTGATATCTGTCACAAAACCAAACCATTCATAAAACTCCCAACGTGCCTCCCAAGAGAGCATTCCACATGTAACCATACAACAGTACCTTAGGTTAAGCATATTGAAGACACACGTGCAATAAGAGAAATCACACACAAAGTAAAAGGATATGTTGGTGTCTCAGCAGCTAAGAATAGGGATAAAAATATTTACACAAGCGTTCTGACCTCAAGCTCATGAGTTACAGTCTTGCATATAATTTTCAAAAACCTGGCCTGTGTCCCCTGTTTTCTCCTCGGCATTTCTACTTTCTTTTGCTCTACTTACTTTCATTTTTCTTCTTGACTTCATTACCAAAGAAACAGAAAATCCCTAATTCTGTGAGTCACTTCAATTTAAAAATAAGGAGAGAGAGCGAGAGAGAGAGTGAGAGAGAGAGAGAGAGAGAGAGAGAGAGAGAGAGAGAGAGAGAGAGAGAGGAGAGAGAAGAGAGAGAAGAGAGAAGAGAGGAAGGAAATAAAGAAAAAGAAAGAATGGAAGGAAGGAAGGAAGGAAGGAAGGAAAGAAGGAAAGAAGAAAGAGTAGAACATTTGATGGGTCAGGAATCAGCTCCTTCAACTTCAGACAACTGTGCAAGGAAAAACTTCTTTAACCACATTTGTACAAATAAAAAGAGTAGTACAGAATTTATCTTACAATCTCATGAAAAATTAACAGCACTTGAAGCCTCTAAGAGTTCTAAAATGATTAAATGAAACATACATGATACAAAGCCTGTTGAAAACAGAGGATGACAAATATTTAATACCCCAGTAAAGCTAAGCGCTGGGGCTTTTCTTGGTCATTTTATCTTTAGTTCTTAACTTATTCTCTGATAAAGAGTAAATACTTGGTAATTTATTGTTAGCGAATACAGAAGCGAACACCAGACCTCGCAGTTAAATCAAAAGACAACGAGAACAATATCCCTAGAACATACCCTCAGGGTTTGTGGAGACATTTTTATTATTGGTAGATTTTTGGAGAGGCCTGCCAAGGGGCACGTTCCTGATCTTAAAAATACATCCAATATTTATGACTAGCACATACTCTCTTCTATTGACTTTCTGAGACACAGAGAAATGAGATGAGTTCTGGATGAACATGCCAACGACTATCTTTTCACTCCTCCTGGGGTAAGAACTAGAAAGAAAACTTACCAAAGCTTTTAGCCCTTGAGGAAACTCTACCCCTGCTGGTGTGAAAAAATAAATTCTGAGAGTGTAGTATGGTAGCTAAGCCATGGATATGTTATCACTAGGTCCCAAGGTGCTGTGATAACTACCATCTTTAGTTCTGTTGTCAAGATGGTCTACATGTGATAGCTGAGATTTTTGTACCATGTGAGATTTTCATGTCACTTTATTAGAATGTTAAAGGCTTGCCCAACACCATAGAAATGACTAGGGTGTATAAGAAGCTTTAAAAAGAGTATTCTTAAAGGAAGAAACAAAGAAATAAGATAGATAATATACTCATGAAATTTTGTTCACTTCTAAAATTCCAGTTTAGGTACAAATAGACTTTAACAAATTTAAATGACTTCCTCTTAGCTTTTGAGGACTCAGTTATTTATGCAACTGGTTGGTTGATAAATTAATTCATTTTCATTTTGTCATTGAATTTTTGCAGCACTACTATAATAGCATACGTAAATACATTTTAACCTCACATTTCTTTTACATCTGAACATAAAGACTGAGAGCTTAGAATCCAGAGTTCCTTGTGGCGTTTTCTTTCAATGCTCACAAGTGCAGTTATAGACATGATTATTTGCTGACCTCTTAAACTGTGGCATCCCAAGTGCCATTAGAAAAATTTCCAATCTCAGCCAGGCAAATACTTTGTTGCTTGTTTATGTTACAAATGCATTTGATTTACATTTCAAAGATCATATATATAAAGAAAACTGTTGTCTAAATTTCCAGGGTTCAAGGTAACCTGGTTTTTAAACACTTCCATTTTCTTATGATCTATGCATGGTATTTGCAAAGTATTCTGATGAGATATAGCTGTCTCTTTAGTTTCTTTAGTTTAGTGTAATTAGAAGTTAATATCAGTGGAATTGTTGTAAAACATCCTCTGCATTTTTTCCTCCTTTCCTCAAGAAAGAGGCATTGGATTAAAAAAAAAAAAAAAAAAAAAAAAAAAGACTTCTGTAGCATTCAAACAAATGTGTACCTGTTGGTTGGCTTGGTGTTTGTGTTCATCTGAAAATGCAGATTGTTCTTGCTGTTCTTGGGACTTCAATAAAAACTGACTGTAGTTAAACTCCATAGTCTATGTGAATTGGGCAGTCTCTAAGCAATTGACACTTTTCTGGTCACAGTGATGATGGTTCATGCTTGAAATCCAATTTCAGCATCACCCTGACAACAGTTTCCATGAGCCAGCATGACCTGTAATCTGAAGCATAAGTATGGGTTCATCCCTGGCCTGCTATCTAGATCCTTCTTTCTTCAAGCCTCAGATAGGTCCTAAAAACTCAGTTCCTTCCTAAATGCACCTTCCTGCACTTGCACCAAGTCTGACATATTTCCTGTTTTAACTGAACTCAGGCCATGCAACCAACAGGATACTTGGCCTGCATTGCTTCCTATTCCTTCCTTTCTTTTTGCCACACCCCTTTACACACCTAAGACATTGTATTACTATTGGCTTTAGTTCATGAAGTCTCAGTCTTGGCGGCTCAAGAGAAGTTAGCCTAGTTTGGCTTAAGAAAAAGTTATCTGAAACCCACACCTTTAATATTTCTGCCACCAGCCAACTTCCACTTACCCTTCCATCCTCTACCTCTTAGAGATGATGGGAAAATTTTCACAAGAGATGTGGTCATCAAACAGAAGCAATCTGTCTTTAATTTTCATTTCCTTTCTAACCATGGCTTACCAGGCCTGGGAACCAAAACTGTTCTGTGACCCTACGTTTTTCATGGGGACCAGAACAGACTCTAAGAGACCCATAGACCATCCTGATGAATCCAGGTGATGTGACACTAATGTTGGTAGGAAAATCAAAACAGCATTAGCAGCTTAGCCATGTTGGTTTCCTTGCATTGTTGAAATACGCTAAGTACTCTTACCAGGGATGCTGACTCCAGGTCTTCGTGTGCAGACTCTTCCCCATGGCTCCAGCCTTTCAGCCTTCCACTTCATGGTACCTTTAGAAGCCAATTGTTCTTCCTCCCTGGGAGAAGAAAAGTGATGTCTGTGTTCCTCCTCTCTCAGGTTTCCTCTCGTGGAGATAACGTTATGTGATGTGTACGTGCGAAGCTTTTTCTTCTTATATTCCTTTCTCGCGTGTCACTAACTGATGTCCACATAATGGGATATATGTAGAAATATATTTAATTTTTCCCCCTGGGCACTGGAACTCTCTTCTTTCCTTATCACTGCAATCTTCTTAGAGTCTTGTGTTCAAGAGACTTGTGTTCAAATTTAGGAGAAGGAAGAAAAAAATCATCAAAGGATCTCCTGATTGGGGGAAAAGAGAAAAAGCGTAAAACATTTCTGTTTGCTCTTACAAATAGTTAAGCTTTCATCAGTCACTTGGCCCTAGGACCTTGAAAATGAGATGCCTGATATTTTTCTGCAGTCTAGTCTCACTTTAATTTAAACTGAAAGAAATTTAAATCAGAAAAAAAGATAACTGGCCTCTAAAGGGAAATGTCAACCATATAGTATTATCTTTATGTAGGAGAAAAGACGTACATTTATGAAGTTTTATCCTGTTTCCTCTTACAGCTACAGGTTAACTGATTGTGGGTCCATATAGCCTGTCAAATACCTTTTGCTTCCTTGTCTATGCAAAGATTTCAAATTATGCGTTGGTTATTGCATATGTAAGTGCTAGGTTGATCTTACTGGGTGAAAGATACTGATTTTCAAGCTCCATAAAGATATCAGAAAAATCTCCAAGGTCATAAACTACATCTCTGAGAAATATGCTGAGGTGACAGTATATCGTTCTCTCCCTCACGACAGTATCTGGTCCCAACTGGTGATTCTACTAGTCTGAACAAATCTATACAGGGATAAAGAAAAAAAAATGTACTCTGGGTCCACTCTAATGTCCTTCAAGTCAGCAGTAAATCTCCAACTACATGGCAACACTTTGATCTAAAGAGTATGTCTCCATCAAATCCTTCCTCCTCAGTACTCCAGAAACCTGTTGAAGAGGGAGAGAAAGAGTTGTAAGAGTCACAGGGGTACCCCAGGAAAACAAGGTACCCTAAGCATAAGAGGACTGAGAGTCATATAAACTCACAGAAACTGTGGTAGCATGCACAAGGCCTGCACAGGTCAGTACCAGGTGGGGTCCCAGCCCTGAGAAGAGAAGTGACCACAAGCCACCTTCCCTAACACAGAAACTATCTGTAATTGATAACCACTAGCAAATGAAAAATAAGTTTTCCCCCAATGGAACCTCTGAGTGTGAGCAAAACAGTCTTAAGGGCAGGCTCCATGTCCAGCATCTAACCATGTCCAACAATGACAACAACAAAAAACCTCAAACATGATTTTGGAGATTCTTTGTCTCACAAGGCTTTGACAAAAAAAATTTAACTGTGTGTCTCTGCATCTATATGTGTTTCTTGTGCCCTTTCTTTGTCTCTTTTTCTTCTATTTGTTTTTATTTTATTGTGTATCTGTATTATTATTATTATTAGTAGTAGTAGTAGTAGTAGTAGTATTAATCAATTCTGTATTCTAATGAGAAAGAGAAAGAAAGCGTGAAAAATTGAGTAGGTGGAGATGTGGTAAAACCTGGGAAGACCTGGGGGAGAGATAATCCTTCCCCATGTAATCCTGCCCCCACAACCAGTATAAAGTCTATGAAAAATACCTATCTTCAGTAAAAAGAAAAGAATGTATTGGATATACATTCCTAAAAGTAAAAACAAGGAAGCAAAGGAGATAAAATAAAAGAAAAACCAATAAGGAGGACAGTATGTTAAATAGGATGTAAATATGAATATACTTGAGGTAGAGAGAGGATTTACATGTGGGACAATGCTGTCCTAAGACAACCACAAGTCATTACATTTTCAAAGGTCAAAGTTCAACATATTTATAATACATTTCAATTTAAATCAAGTAGAGTTCTCTCAGGTAATTGGTCTACTTTGGTGACATTTAAAAGAATCTGCTTAAGGAAGAAAAATGCATATCTGATCATAGTAACTACTTTGAAAAATAAGTCTTACCTAAATTAGCATTTATTTAAAAGTGTTTGGGTTTTGCCTATGCTTTAAGTAAATGTCTCATCAATGTTGAAAGTGCTAGACTTGTAGCAGTGTGCTTCAGGGAATGCAACAAACAAACTTGAAAGTGTATGCCCTGATAGAAGAACTAAAATGACAGCCACTCCTCTCTCCCTTCCCCTTGAAGTCTGCCATGTGTCAAGACACTATGAGATATCTCCCAAAGGTTCATGCAACTCTTTGGCAAGTTATATTTCTTCCTGATTAGAGAGGCTATGGAAACTCAGAGTTTAGACTGTAGTGTCCTTTTTGGTGTAGTGTCTTTTATCTTTTTTTTTTTTAGAAATATTTTTTCTGTTTAACCTTTGCTGTCCTGGACTCAATTTGTAGAGTAGGCTGACCTCAAATTCACAGAGATCTACCTGCCTCTGCCACCCTGAGTTCTGGGATTAAAGGTGCCTGCCACCACACCCAGCTGTAGTGTCTATTCTAAAATGAGGAAGCTCAAGAAGATTTTTCTAACACATCACAAAACTGTTTTTTTTAAGAGTTTTTAAAAATTCAATAGTTCTTTTTAAGCTCCAAATAATCCTTAAGGACCAGATCCCCAACTGCCATTAGTAATGAACATAAAGTGTTAATCTTGGCCACGTGTATGATCTTAAATATCCAACAGGAAAGAATAACCTGAGGTAAAATGATTGGATTTCTTTTTGTAACAGTAAAAGGAATTTAACTTCCTGTAAATTACTTCCATATGAGATGTTATATTAAAAAGCCATTTTTCACTATTGATCTTGATTCCAGACATCTCAACTTCGGTTCAAGGTCAGCACCACACCACTCCCGTACATGGAGCTGTGACCAAGAGACAGGGCCACTAATCTTCTAACCTGGAGAACAAATTGTAATGAAGTTTTTACCTCTTTAGGAACCACCCTGAAAGAGACCTCACACTGTGATTTTAGCCACTTCACAGCAAAATGAATCTGGGGTTTATCATTAAAGTCAAATGAGAGAGAGAGAGAGAGAGAGAGAGAGAGAGAGAGAGAGAGAGAGAGAGAGAGAGAGAGAGAGAGAGAGGAGCCTGGCCAACCAGACACACACGCATGTTCCTGTGATCATATCAATGGATCCTAATGGGCTTTGATTTGTACATTTTAAAACATTCTCTGTTCTGCCTTCTCCCGGTCCTCTGCCTGGCTTGAGTAATTCTGAGCTTTTATATGAACTCATGTCTGCTCTTGGTGAGATAAAATCATTTCCTCTGTTCAATGGGCGCCAGTTTCCCTCCGCCCTAACTGTTCTCATGCTTTTCCCCTTTTACCTTCAAGTCTCTATGCAGCTGTCAATAAAAGATATATTTTTTTCTGTTACACTTGGATGTTATGCAAATAGAGCCACTAATGCACTTTTGAGGTCCTTTAGATAGATCCATTGGTAGGATATATCAATTATCACATCCAATGAACGACCCCACTGAACTCAAAGAAGCTAGGCAGATCACGGCCCATCCCTCACCTTATTCATGGTTACCTCTTCAGGGAGCAGGATGCATGATGAGAACAGACGACAAGTTAGACAGTTTAGGGAATGGGACTTGAAAGATTTTTTTCTTTGGCCAAAAACCTTTTTTATTTTGTCCCAGGCAAAGACCAAGAATACCAGACAGGGACCTCTGCTTCCTGTGTTGGCTGCTTCGCTCTCTTCTCTTTTACCCCATCTAGAAGATCACCACTGCCAAGAAGCATCAAAGGAGGATGCGACTGCAACTCCATGGCACCTCCCAAAACTTCACTGGGATGAAATAGACTGAGCAACTCACCGCCCTGTGCCTCTCACAGTGTCCTGTAAAATGTCCATCTCACAGCAGCATGAAGGGATCCATTTTGGGGTGTCTTCTTTGCAAGGCTTCTGCCTCCTTTTGTCCTTTAAACTTCTACCAGCTACCCAAAGCAATAATTTTAACACTTACTTCTCTTTGTCTGTGAAAACCATTCCTGAGATAGGAAGTTGGAGCCACTGACTCAGTGGAGTGTTCTGAGGCTTCGAGCTTCTGGCATCCCAAAGTCTGGGTTAAAGCCCACCTGATGTCAGGGAGCCTCCAGGACAACCAGGGAACAATTGCTTTCCCTCGATCCAAAGTGAGTTAGTTCACAAGTCTTAACAAAGGGTAGTAAGGATCCTTCCTTACATTTTAACCCTACATAAGGGACCACTGAAAAAGAGAAGGTAATAGTTTGTATATTGTATTATATGTAATATATTATCTTATATATTTTCTATATATTATATACAATACTGTAAAATAATTATACAACTGTGACCAGATTATAGATTATTGGTCAGCTTTCTGTCTGATGAACCTGCAGTATTAGAATTGAGTTATATAGATGCCATAATGTCTATTTTGTGCAATTCCACAGTAACATGCAAAAAAAAAAAAAAAAAAAAAACCAGACTTCCATCTACTATTTTATTATCTATTAAAAGGAAATCATATAAAATAAGACAATAAATCGGTACTCCAAGAATCTCTGTTGCCTCTGGGCAGTGGTACGGAATGATTAAGATTCTGTACCTCTTTAGATTCATTGATTTGAAAAAAGAAAAGATAAATTCCACGTGTTTTTGGACAAAGGGTACTTTAGAGAACACACAAAGGCAAAGTATTCGGCAAATAATAGAATCAGACAGGAAGAAATGGGATAAGATGAAAAAACAGGAAAGGAAAAGGAGAAGTAGAATTAAAACTGTTGGCAGAAAGATTCAAGCAATATGTTCAATTTAGAGATTCTTTATGTGGGCAGTGAAGATGGCTCAGTCAGTGAACTTCTCAAGCATGGGAGCTGAGCTCAGCTCCTTAGAACCCATGGAAAGCAGGATGCTGTCCCAGTGATGCGTATGTACAACACCAACATTTGAGGTATCATAAAAAGCAAGGTCCCTGTAGTTAGACAGCTAGTCAGTCTACCCAGTCAGAGCACTACAGATATTGAGAAACTTTCTTCTTAAAAAGTTTGTGGACACAGTATGAGGAAGACCTCCAATGACCTCTGTATATACATACGCATGCACACGCGCACGCGCACGCGCAACACACACACACACACACACACACACACACACACACCACCACCACCACCACCACCACCACTTCCACCACCTTCAAAGACATAGATTCTGGATAGTGGACTTCACTGTACAGGCATAGGCAAGGCTTTGAGGCTTTGTGATTTCTTTTTGTCTAAATAGGTGTTTTATTGCTGTGAAAAGACACTGTCACCATGGCAACTCTTATAAAAGAAAACCTCTAGTTGAAACTGGCTTATAGATTAAGAGCTTTAGTCTATTATCATCATGGCAGAGAGCATGGTGGCATGGAAGCTACAGCAATCTATAACCATGGAGGTCTCTCATGAGCTCAGCGGTGCTGACACCCTGCCCAAGACTTTCAGTCTCCAGAGCTATGAAAAGTGAATTCTGTTGTTTATAAATCACCTATTCTATGATCTTTCAGTGTAGCTGCCTAGGTTAATATTCACACATATGCTTTTTAAAGATGTATTTATTTTATTTTTAATGTTTATGGGCATGTTGCTTGCAAGTATGTCTGTATACCACATGCTTGCTTGGGGGCTAAGGAGGCCAGAAGAGAACATTGGATCCTTTGGAACTGAAGATATGGATAGTGATGAGCCACCATGTGCCACTGGGAACATAACTTGGGGCTTCTGAAACAGAAGTCAGTGCTTCTCAACTGCTGAGTCATCCCTCCGACCTCATGGGACTCACATGTCCTAAATTTGAATTATAAATTCTATATGACTTATGAGTGAAAAGGGAATTTTAATTTCAAGATTCAAGAATTAAAGTTGTAAAAGTAAATATGAAATGTAAGGAAATAAGTTAATTCCATGGGTTTTCAGAAGATTACTCTTCCTGAAGTGGCAGGGATTTTAATAAGAGCAATACTATGTCTATTTCTGTAAGAATCTATAATAAAATATTCTAAAATTTTAATTGTTTCAGGAAGTCCAATGACCTAAAAATCTTACAAATGAAATGTTATTTAATATTAATAAATTCAGCTAATTATCCTTGATATTAATTTTATGAGGTTCATCTAAATTACTCAAATAAGAAGTAATTCCTATAGAGAACAACATATTATATATACATCATTTTCACCAGGTATACATATTAAAATATATATTTATCTTTTATTGTTTTATCTTGGCATTTTTATAATAAATCTAATATGTAAAATACCAAGAGTATAGATGAAGCTTCTAGATAATATATGGCCATATATTTATTGCCTCAGCAATTGCTTCTAAAATACAAACTTTTAAATAGCTCTCTGTACTGTTGGAATGCCTTCAAATAAATTTCACTTCATTTAACTACCTAAATTTGATGTGACATTAACAAGGAACAATAGAATAAAAGAAAGTCAGTGAATTACTTTAATTTCAGCATGAGGATTACAATTTTTGTTTGGCTGGCTATATCTGAAAGTGACCTAATGAAAAGCAATATGTCATCTTATAGAAAGATAAATAATACTCAATACCTCCTCCATTGGTTAACACAAAGCCACAGTGGGTATTGCAGGAAATCACTTACATCATACACTTGAATGAGACTTTGATCATCACACAAGACAAAGGAATTGGTGGTTGATGCCAGACTTTCTTAAATGTATGTTTGTATTGTAATGCTAGAAAAGCTTCAGGTAAATCTGGAAACATCTCATTGCTTTAGAATTAGTATTAACTATTTGTGGGTTCTGCGAATAAGGAAACTTGCGAAGTGTTTATGTGCAAGACAATATTCAATTAGCAAAATATAATTTTACATAGCATTTCTATTACTAAATGAATACATGGTAATCTAGACTAATAGAAAACAATTAATAGTAGCTATTTTTAAATTTGAAGTACATGTCTATTTTCAGGATAAAGACAACCTTTATAATGAACTGAGAGTCACACAAAGTTTCCAGGGGGAATAATAACATAATATTGACTAACTGACTAGTCTGAAAAGTAGTATTGACTATAGAAAGCAAGGAACTAATAAAATTCTCTCTGCAAGAAGTATAGAAGCCTGCTTTTTGAGAATCATGAGATTCACTTGATTCTATGCTCAATTTCTAAATTAAACATGCTCAGACTCATCTCCATGCTTCTGTTTCTTCGTGTAGAACTGATTTTTAAGAAGGTTGTGGGAGACAGTAGTGACAGTTGACTGAAACAGATGGGCATTTAGAGAGGATTGTGGAAACCTAGTGCAGTGAAAATGCCCTAGAACCTACAGGGTGACCAAAGTGAAGAATCCTAGCAATGGCGGAGACGGCGCCTGAACTGGCCATCTTCTGTAACCAGGCAAGGCTTGCAATAGTAAAACTGAACACAGCCGGAAAGCCTACTACCCACAACCCGCCCCGCCTTCAAGGTGTGATCAGGAGGGGTGGCTCAGGGATTGCAGGAGTGGCCAAGCAATGTCTGGTCTAACTTGAGGCCCGTGCCAGTAGAGATAGGGCACGCCTGATACTACCTAGATGACCAGGAACTAGAAGCCGCATAGCTCAGATTCCTAGGATAGAACCAAACACAAGAGCCCACCCCAACCAAAACCAGAAAGAAATGAATCCTAAAATATTCCGCTATACTCATAGATTGGTGCCTAATGCAATCGTCATCAGAGAGGAGTCCTCCAGAAACTGATAGGAACAGATGCCGAGACCCACGTTTCTGAGGTGTCTGGAAGAGCTCCAGGAACCCCACAGAAGATGGGGAGGAAGGGTTGTAGACGCTACAAGGGTCAAGAACAGCAGGGAAACACGGGCTGACAGAATCAGTTAAGCAGGGCCTCACAGGAGTTCACAGAGACTGAAGTTGCAACCACTGAGCCTTCATGGGTCTGAACCAAGCCCTCTGCATACATTCTGTGGTTGTTTATCTTAGGTTTTTGTTGTTGTTGTTGTTGTTGTTGTTGTTGTTGTTGTTGTTGGACTCCTAACAGATGGAGTCGGGGTGGCTCTGACTCTTTTGTCTGCTCTTGAGACTTTTTGCCTTTTACTTGGTTGCCTGGTTCAACCATGATAACAGGATTTATTGCCTAATCTTATTGCATTTTGTTATGCAGTGTTCATTTGAAAGCACTGAAAAGCCGAGGCTTTTCTGAAGAAAAAAGTAGGAGGAGTGGACATGGGGAGAAGGGACGTGGGGGTGAGATCGGAGGAGGGTAGGAAAGGGATGCTGTGGTTAGAATTGGGGTGGGATCGGAGGAGGGTAGGAGAGGGATGCTGTGGTTAGAATTGGGGTGGGACCAGAGGAGGGTGGTTAGTGGTTAGAATGTATTGTATTCGGAAAAAATAAGAGGCAGAAAAAGAGCCTAGTATTGATTTTTAAAATGCCCTTTCTAATTCACATATGCTTACGGAATCCAGCTAACCACAGTCCTAATAGTCCCTCACAATTAGAAGGGTTCTGTCCCTTTCGATAGGACTGAAGAACATTAAATGGTAATTGGAAGACTCAGTATGGTTTCCTTTTTGATTGCTTCACTCCAATTAACAGTCATTTGGATTGGGGATTAGCAATTTTACTTGTATTAACCTTACTTGTGTTAAATTCTCAAGTGAAAAATCATATTGCAACAAATATTAAGGTTGAGACTAAAATAGGATTGGCTGTAAGAATGCATATTACACTGTAAACATTTTCCTACTTAAAGAGAGAACTTATTTTATACCATGTGTTGGTATTTTAACTAGATGCTTTGAGTTAAAGTAATATTTTCTGCTGTTTGCAGGGTAGAATAATTCCGGATTAGTTTTCCTAAGAAACAATTGCAGCTCCAGTATTGGATCTGTCTTGTGAAACACCTCACATTTTTAAGCCTACTGTTTATTTTGGAATGCCCTGGCAACCAACTCCATAGTTTCTGACCCTGTCATTATGTGAGACACTCATCTACAGGCATTTAGGAAATCCTTACAGGATATGTGATGCGGCCTATGGAGACAACCTTTGAAATGTATCTTGATATTGAAATTGCATCCTACTACATTTCAACCTTCTCAGTCATTCATTCTCATTTCTTGGGATAAAGATCCAAAATAAGCCCACCTTCTTCTTCTTCTTCTTCTTCTTCTTCTTCTTCTTCTTCTTCTTCTTCTTCTTCTTCTTCTTCTTCTTCTTCTTCTTCTCTCTTCCTTCTCTTCTTCCTTCTCTTTCTTCTTCTTTCTTCTTCTTCTTCTTCTTTCTCTTCTTCTTCTTCTTCTTCTTCTCCTCCTCCTCCTCCTCCTCCTCCTCCTTCCTCTTCTTCTTTTCTCTCTCTCTCTCTCTCTCTCTCTGTCTCTCTTTCTTTCTCTCTCTCTCTCTTTCTCTCTCTCTCTCTCTTTCTCTGTCTCTCTTTCTTTCTCTCTCTCATCTATATATGTCATCTATTTATACATGCATCTACCATGTATCTTCTCCCTATCTACCTACCTGAGATAGATGATAGATAGCTAGATAAATAGATAGATATAGATATAGATATATCATCACCATATATCTATTTACCATCTGTCTATCTTGTCAATTTGTACTTTCAAAAGAGGATCTCAGCTTTAAAAAATCAAGGTGAAGGTTAGATAGGGACAATGAGTAGCTTGGTTTACAACATGTTGGTTGGATAGATGTTCTTTTCTCTTTACAATCTATCTGTTTAGTAAATACGGTGAGACACTGCAAGAAACATCAAAATGAAAAAGTACAATATTGGCTTTTATGGCATGTAAAAATGTAAAAAGTTTCTCCAAATTTCCAGGATTCAATCTTGGTAAGTAACCACAGGGATACTTCTTTATTCTGTCAGACATCTGTGTTTTCTAAGTAAAAAGTACTTCGAGTTTCAGAAAACAGGTTTACAAGGTCTGAGTTTATCCCAACACAACCATTTATTAAGGGCTATGATTAAGGCAGTGCAGATTGGTGAGAAAATGCAGGCATTTGTAAAGCAGTGCAGGCAATGGAATACTGACTTTTCGGTGTTTTCTTACATAGAGATTCTTAATGTTATTTTGCTTCCCTTTTTGAATAACATTTTGTGATAAAACAAAAATAAAACCAGAAACAGTCACAAAGACATCTGTGCGGAGAGAGGGCCGCATCTGTTCTGACTGCATCAGTCAGGCTGGGAAAAGAAACACTTCACAGTGTTCACACAGTGCCCAAGGGAAAACAGGCCTGACAACAAGTGGCCATCTTTTTTTGTGTTCTCTTTACCCTAGTGCTGAATGTGAAAACTGTCTGGCAGATATAGAAAACCGTGACAAGATTTTAAAGTTACCAACTTTCTATCCAGGTTTCAGTTCTGAAATTAATGTAAAAATTTCACCAAGGAACAGACTTGGAGTATTGGCTGTGGTGAAGCTCTTCGTTGCGTTGATACAGTTAGAATTTTGTTCCTATTTCCCCGTTCTCCCATGCTTCTCTCACCCAGAGTCCCAATAGGATGTCCTCCCCTCTGTCTCACTTTTCTGGTAAGTGAAGACGTTCATGGGACATGTGCCTTGGGTAGTGTCCAGATATAAGTGAGTATAAGGATAGCAGGCTGCCAAGAAGAGACTTGATACCCTATGAGCATATACAGGGGGAGGAAGTCCCCATCAGTCACAGTCATAGGGGAGGGGAGCAAGGGGGAAAAGGGAGGGAGAGAGGAATGGGAGGATACAAGGGATGGGATAACAATTGAGATGTAATGTGAATAGATAAATAAAATATATTAAAAAAAAAAAAAAAGGATTTTGTTCCTGCTGTTGAAGAACTGATGGCAAAGACACAACTCTCTCAGACAGGAATGAAAGAGCAAATGCACTGTGACATGCAACGCTTACAGGTTTCAGGCTTTGTTTGATGTTCCCTAACCTTCCAGGGGCCCTATAGATATGGCTCCTTTTTCATAGTCTTCGAACACTCTCTCCTGCCAACTATTGTGGTGTGTCTCACTATGCTTGTCACTGGCTGTGCTACCAACAGTCTACCTTGGTGTTTGTTCTATGATTTCTCTGGGAAGAAAAAAAAAGTCAAAGCACTTCTTTGAGCAACAAATCCTCTACATGTTTTGTAGAGGTTTGTCACAAACCTTTTTCACATTCTAAACTTTTTAAACGTTTAGTTTCCAAACATTGAGATGCAGTTTCATGCCCATTAATATAAAGAACTGGCTCCATTAATCATTAATCATAGACCGTCTACATCTCTTTCTTGGATTGTCTTCAAATTCTTAGAACTTAGTCATGGGAAAGCACATAGTCATTCTTATCTTTCCACTCAGATGTTCCTGCGTTCC
Source organism: Acomys russatus (assembly GCF_903995435.1). Classification (NCBI taxonomy): domain Eukaryota; kingdom Metazoa; phylum Chordata; class Mammalia; order Rodentia; family Muridae; genus Acomys; species Acomys russatus. Next base: position 6,855,205 of record NC_067138.1, read on the forward strand.
TCGTCAATGGACACAACATTTCACGTGGAGCAACAGTAAATATTAGGACATTATAATGTTAGGTGATATGCAGGTAAAACTAATTATAAAGTGAAAATAACATTTTAGCTATAGTGATACAAGTGCTAGGATACAGTTTAGTGCTAAGAACACAATAGTCACCAATATGAGTTTAGTTTCTCATAGAAGTTGTTTTGAACATGACAGATCACCTCCTGATGAAGGAGTTAGTAAAATACCTCGCACTGTATGTTGCAAATTAAGAAGAGATAACCAACATTATATAACTGCTGAGATATTGACATATAATTAAATGTAAGTTTGCCCTTAACGGATTAATAAGCTTACACGTCTTTTGATTCTAGAAGCTTTTACTTTAAAAAATAACTTGCTTCAAAAATATGGTGGCTCAGTTACACTCTTTCTGCATGTCTTATATGGTTTCTGTAAATATCTAAATTAAAAACATTTTCTTTTCTAGTGTCTATGCTGCATAATCACACACTATGTGTTTTATAATGACACTAAACATCCCATAACACTGGTTGTTGTGGGAGCTCCCATCTACACGCCAGCAAACCATCTCTGCCAGACCTCCTGATCATTAACTGATAAAGTGGGAAACACATGCTTTGGATTCAGGCTCCTACTGAAGGTGAATGAAAGCCCTTCACTTTCAGTGAGGAGGATCTAGGATATGTGGAATACTCTGCATCAAAAGAGTAAATTCTTCACACATATAAAAAATACTACGATATACTCCACTGTAGTACTTAACAATAAAAAAAAATCATGGGCTCAATAGATATAAATGACAAATATTAACATTTAAAATAATATTTCTTAAGTTAAAACAATCAAAAGCTTTAATTTGCTGTGACTGTGTCTAGATATGTATGCTATCATTTCCTATAGTATTTGCACATCACACATTTCTTACTACTTTGTTTCCTTTATAACCTTTTGGTATTAAGATTGCCTCTTTTTGAAATTGTGTTTGCAAATTACATTTTGTTCTGTGAAATGTAATAAAAAGAGATAGTAATTTTGGTCCCAAGAATAACAACAATGATTTCAGATTAAAGAACTCATTATGAGGAATTGCAGTGTTTCTTGCTTTATTCTATCTTGTATTTTCAAATGATCCACAAAACTTTCATTTCATAAAATATTGATGAAAAGGCCATCAATAGAGATTCAGAATTTTCATTCATAGAAAAAGTTAATGAGGCAGCAGTCTTCAGAATTTATTATGAAACCACCCATCCACTATTTCTGTTGAATTAATTAGTTTAAATGGAATGTTGCTTAGTGCATTTTATTATTGGAGTTTCAGAAATAAACACATTTTAAAAAAGAAGATAGATACTAGCAAGAACATACAAAGTGAATTGTTGTAAGAGGTATTTGAAAATTTAAAAACAGTCTGGTGCAGGCTTTTGATAAACATCTTTAAATTTTAATTACATTTACTTGAATATATTTATGTGCAAGTTGTGTGTACGTGTGTCTATGTGGGTGTTTCACTTGCCTTTTTGGCCTCTTCACTACAGGTCAAACACTGTATGTGATGGTTAGTGTGGTTGTCAGTTTGTGTCTGAGAAACAGGCCTCTGTGAGTATCTGTGAGGTACTGTCTTGGCTGCATGTGTTGATGTGGGAAGACCATGCCTAACTGTGGTGGAGCCGCTCTTTACCAGGGAACCCTGAGCAATGTAAGAGTGAAATTGTGAGGTAAACATGAGCACGGAAGCCCGCACTGCTTTCTTCTGCCTGCAGATGTGATGGGACCAGCTCTTTCAAATTCCTGCTACCTTGATTTCCCCACCATAAGAGACTGTACATGGACAAAAAATGATAATGTGAAAGACAATGAAAAAATAAAAATCTGTATTTCAGACTCCCTGTGGAAAAGCTTAACCTGCCATAAGTAATAGTAAGGTGGGGGCACTGACATATAATTTTTTTTTAATAGAAAAAGTCAAAGTTTAGTTGTGTCTTTTGTTCCTGTGTGCATCATTTTAAGAGAATATATTATATCTTTGCTAAAACTAACATTAGTAAATAAAAATTTCATTTTTAATGCACTGATTTACAATATTTTATAAGTCACACTTTGCAATAGTTTTGGCATCAAAGGCTACAACAACTAAATTTGGTCTACCAGCCATCATCTAAATAAATTAATTAAATAAGTAAGTAAATAAGTAAGTGAAACTTCTAAAAATAAGTAGTTTAGTAAACAAAAGTGGGTATATGAGAATTTTCTAAGGTGTGCTTGTGAGTGCAGCACCGTGCTGCTAGTCTAGGCTATGGCGAGGGTCTGCGGATTGAAAAGATGACAAAACAGTGGGTCATTCATTCCTACTAAGAAAATGCCATTTATTGGGAGTAACAGAGCTAGTTATATAGGGGAGGAACCAGCAATCAAACAGCACTGTGGAAAGTCCCCAAGAGGGAGCAAACCAAGGGCCAAGTCACAAGACTAAAAACAAGGAAATGGAGGCAATCGGTGAAAGCACAATGTTTCAAGTGCAGAGAAAAACAAGTAATGGTTTCAGCTGCAGACAAAGCCAAGTAATGGTCAGTAGCAGCACAGGTGCAGTTCCCCACAACAGGGTGCAGTCTCAGCACAGGATTTCTGACAGGGCAGAAGTTGGCATCATTGCTCCTCCCTACGTGTGAATTTCTGTCGATACCCTAATTTTGATTGAGGAGATGAATCTGAGTTAAGCATAGATCTGGAGAGTGGATAGCAAGGAAATCACCCAGAGAGGACACCTGATTGAAAGGCATTCCAGGGATGACACCCAACCGACGCGGGGTACATCACGTCCTGCTGCCAGGGGCGCAGTACTTGAAAGAGAAACACCACTAGCATCATTCCGGATAACATCATTCTTAAGCCAATTGAATGGTAATAACGCCAAGAATGTGAAATGCATTTTTGTTAATGCTATTGTTTTGTTAAGACTCTCTTATGAAAGGGGAAGATGAATTTTCTGATTTCTCAATTATTAGTATTTTCTTTTATGAACGTTATATGCTTCATATGAAACTACAATCCATCTTATGTATCATAAATGCATTAAAAATAAAAAGATACATAGAAGCAAAAGTATATCTAAAATTTTTAGTTAGAAAACGCATTCATAGGCCGGGCGTGGTGGCGCGCGCCTTTAATCCCAGCACTCAGGAGGCAGAGGCAGGCGGATCTCTGAGTTCGAGGCCAGCCTGGTCTACAAAGCGAGTCCAGGACAGCCAGGACTACACAGAGAAACCCTGTCTCAAAAAAAAAAAAAAAAAAAAAAAAAAAGAAAGAAAAGAAAAGAAAAAAAGAAAACCGCATTCATTAAAATGAAGAAACCAGGTTGGAGAAATGGCTCAGTGATTAAAAGCCCACACTGACCTTTAAGAAGACCTGAATTCAAACCCCAGCATACACACCTGGTGCCTCCCAAAACATTTACCTCAAGCTCCAGAAGAACCTGACCCCTCTGCCCTCTGAAGGCACCTGCATGGACATAGACACAGTCACTACACAACATATAAATAATTAAAAAGAATAACAAAAATAAAACTTCTTGAAAAATAAAAGGCCTGATCTATCTGATCTGGCCACACCCCCCAAAACGCAGAGGTTTTATTTAACCACTGATATATGTAAAATAACAATGAGCAATCAAATAAGATGACAAGCTAGAACTGCTGCGCAGATGCTGAAGACAGATGGAAAACTTTATTTGAAAGCAGGTTTATACCACTACAGTTATTGAGTAAGATGTCTTAGTATCTAATCAGACAACTGCATCTGGTCCACTGTAATTCAGAGATTTTTCAGAAAGAACTACAATTTAATTTAATGACAAAAATTGAATTAGTCAACATAGCCAATGGGTAAAAATTCAGAAGATCCCACCACAGTATCTCCCCGCATTTTATAATTAGGAAAAGATTAATAAAACTCAGCTTTTAATAATTAGACTATACATTTTAAAATTTAAGATGGACAAAATTTTGACCAAACTCAAAGGATGTCACTTAAAAAGCAATTTTAAAAAACAGGATTGCGTTAATAACAAAATACATCTGAGTTCATTCCAGAGTATGTATGGACAAAATAATGACAAAGTATAATTGAGGAGTAATTAGAAGCAATATATCATGTTAGACGTTTTCTGAATTTAATTTTTTGTTTTGATAAGAAATATAATGAAATAAGAGCTAGTTACTTATTAATTTTCAGCATGAGGAAGATAATAATGGAAGAAAATTTTACTTCATAAAGCAAAAAAATTTATGAGATTAAGTAATATTCCATACTTAGCTTATAAAAGACAATGCCCTACAAACTTATCTATAATGACTTAGAATCTTTGTCTTATAATTGACTCAAAGCTTATATCCAGACATAAGTTTCACATGAATAAAAGGCTTCCATTTCCGTTGAAATTAGAAGAAGGATCTGATAGATTCAATCAAAACCTAATCATCTACTTTGGAAATATCTACAAATTATTTTATGGTTTATGTAGAAATACAAAAATATAATCACAAGCTTTAAGAAACCTCAAGTCAGAAGGCTAATTTAGTATAAGACGTATAATAAAGCTATAGCAATAAAGATGGTGATACTAGCAAGAATATACAAAATGGATAAACATAGCACAGAAGGTAGGGAAACAGAACCACAAATACACACTTTATTTTTTATTTTTTGTCAAAAGAACAAAGATAGATCTGTAGAGATATCTGAAAGTGATTTTAAAATGCTAATGAAACAACTGTATAACCACATAAGAATAAATACTTCACACCCTAGGAAAAGTCAACTAAAACAGATGATAAACCAAATATAATCCTAAGAGTGTAAATCCTGTGTGAAAGTGTGATACAGAGCATTTGCATTTGGGAGAAGAAAAGATTTAGATAAAGCACAGAAAGAAAAAATGAAAGAAGAAAGAGATTCACTAGTTTGATAAAATTTAAGAACTTCTGTTGCCTGTAAAACACTGTCAGAACAAGAAAAATACAAGCCCCCAGATTATGAGAAAATGTTTGCAAGTCACATGTTTATACTACAGTATAAATACTTATACGTTCACTACATTTACACTACAGTAACATGTAGAACTTTAAAAACTCAACTGGAAAGCCAACATCTTAAAAGAAATAAATTATCTAAATTGAAATTGAGGGGGAAAATAAGCACATCATAGTATATTCAGTGTTATTGATCACGGAGAAAGTAGAATCATTGTCTTATACATTAAACAAATATCTCGTGGAGATCACACTTTAAATGTCAATAATATGTGATATATACTAAGTAAGATATTCCCCTACTGCTTCCAGTGGAAGTACTGGTTTGATATTTATATATCAATATAATGATAAAAGAGTAATGAGAAATCTGTACACAAGGATGCACAGATTAATTAACAGATAAACAAATGTCAAACACTAATGGGAGATGGTATAATCTGAAAGGATAAGGAGGACATGCCAGAGAAGTAAACTGAAGGGTATGCATGCTGGGATGACGTAAGTAATGCTGGATTTCACAGCACTGGAGGTGATTCAAAATCCTGGAGACAATTCTCAGAAGAAAACTCCAGATGTTCGTGGCTATATTCTTTTATTGTTGTTGTTATTGTTCTTGCATACATTAAACCCCCACCACATTTTCTCTTCCCTTCTTTCCTCTCAATTCCCCACAACATGTCTACTCTCCCTCAGATCCACTCCTCCATTTCCCTTCAGATATGAGCAGGACTCCCGCAATATCAACCAAACTTGGCACAGCAAGTTAGACTATAGACAGTAAGACTAAACACAAAATCTCACATCAAGAATGTACAAGGAAAACAAGTAGGAGGAAAGAATCCCAAGAACAGTCGCAAGATTCAGAGATATACTATGACTCTCATTGTTAGGAGTCCCACAAGAGCACCAAGCATTCAGAGATATACCCTGACTCCCACTGTTAGGAATCCCACAAGAACACCCACCAAGCTTCCTGGCTCAGACCCGTGCAGAGTTTCATCCCTTTAATCTCTGTGAACCCCTAGGAGCCCTGCTTAGTTGAGTCTGTGAGTTGTGTTCTTTTGCTGTCCTTGATCCCTCTTACTCTCACAATCTTTCCTCCCCCTATTCTGTGGGGTTCCTTGAACTCTGTCTTATGTTTGCCTGTGGATCTCTGCATCTGTTCCCTTCATCTGCTGGAGAAAGCATCTCTGATGACAATTGCTCTAGGCAACATATGGGTAGAGGAAAATATCATTAGGAATCATTTCACTGAGTTTGTTTGTGGGTTTGAGGGAGGGGCAGTCAGTTTGGGTTTGGTTTTATTCTTGGTCTCTGGGCTATCCAGCTTCAGGTTCCTGGCCATCCAGTGTAAGGCATGAGCTCCCTCTAGTGGAGCTAGCCTCAGGTTCGACCAGTCATTGGCCACAGCCACAAGTTCTATACCACCATTTTCCCCTCGTATCTCACAGACTAAGCAAATTGTATGTCAAGGTTTTGTGGCTGGATTGATGTCCCAGTCTCACGCCTGGAAACCTTGCCTGGTTACAAAAGATGGCGGGTTCAGGCTCCGTATCCCCCATTGCTAGGAGTCTTTGCTAGAACCACTCTCATGGATTCCAGGGAGTTTCCACTGCACTACTCTGAGAAAGACTATCTTTAAGGAGCCATTCAGTTTCTTGGGAACTTAGCAGTCAAGGCTGTTCTTTTGTTATAAATCAACTAAGCAGAAAATAATGTCTAAAATTTTAAGAATAAATTTAATTGTAAATTTTAATTTTCTCAAGTCTGTAGCCTTTCACAAATTTCTATCTAGTGTATTCCTCTGTCTATACTATACAAATATGTAACTATACAAATAGTTATTTGTTTTTATTCATTCATCCATCAATATTTACATCTATGCCAATTTATTTATCTATTTGTATGCTAATTATTTCACGTAATAAATCATAATTTATTAACTTGATTATCTTCCACTCTGCCTTATTTCTGAGCATTAGTGGTATATTACATATGACAATTTCTATAAATGTATAATTATTACATATTACACACACACACACACACACACACACACACACACACACACACACACCTGCCAAAGTTTAGTCCTTGCTGCCTTTTGGATAAAATTTTCTTCCTAATATTTTTCTGTAAATTTTATGAATTGTCTGTGTTAAAACTTCATTCTTAAGATGTCTTAAATGTTCTTATTAGATGGTTCCATAGCATAATTTAAGAAAGTCAATTAAAAAACTCTAATTAAAGAAAAATTATAAATACTAAAGTATAAAATTTCCCTAATATGATTCTTTTTCTGATATTCAAAGACTAGTGTTAATCTGTTTCATATTCAAATACTTCTCATTTTAATGACATTCTAGATTGTTTGTTGTTGATGTGATAAAAACAAAAAAGCCTTGACCAAAAACAACTTGGAGGAGAAAGAATCTATTTTACTAACACTTAGAGGTCACAATTGATGGACAAATAAAGTCAGGACAGGAATTCAAAAAGAAACCACAACAGCAGTGGCCTAGCTTTATTATATGGCCTACTTACATACCTAGGGAACGTGCAATGTAATGGATGTATACATGTTTTTGTTTTGATCCCTAGTGTGCGATATGAAACAGACTTGTGTGAGGGGGTGCAGTGTTTGTCTGCTGGAAAGAGACTTGTGAGAGAACACCTGATGTTTGTCCACTAGAAGAGGAACGGCTTCTTGCAAGGGCATGTTTTTTTGCCAGCTGATAAACATCCTAATATGAATATCCTGAGAGGACATCAATTAACCATCAAAAGAGAACCCCACTCAGAAGCCCAAGGGTCAGTCTAACTAAAGCAACCCTTTAGCTGAAGTTCTTCCCTCTTCCCTGTGATTCAAGGTTCTGCTAAGATGACAAAAATTATAAACCACGACACTCCACCCCTTGCCACTTTGATGTACAAAGAGGTTGCTCTTAAACCTTAACATATACTTTCTAGTTTGTTCCCAAGATCTTTGTCAATATTATAATGTTAAACAAACACAATTTGTAATTATCTCATACTCTTTAAAATTTTTAACACTTTAAAAGTCCAAAGTCTCTTTAAAAATCTTGTCTTTTTTCTACCAGTTCCGGTAGAGAACAAACCAAGTTAAATATTTCTTATTCCAAAAACAAAAGGCTAGGACATGAAAAAGAATTTTTTGATCAAAGGAAAGCCCCAAGCCAAGCAGTGTAAATCAGATCCTCTAGTACAGTTTCCAGCATATCCCAGATCTTATTTATGATCTTTTGGTGATAAAGGGCCTGGGAAGCCAATCTCTTAATTTCTGTCATCTTTTGCACAGAGAGATACTTTCCTAGAGTCAGGAAGTTTCTACCTCCTATCTGGCTATGTATTTGGTGGACATCCCACAGTTCTGGAATTGCAAATACAGTGCAGTCTCCACTGCACACAGGACCACACCTCCACCATTGGCCTTTCTTGGTTTCACCTTAATGGCCACTCATGCACTTTCATAACCACTCAATATTACATACTTCATGCTTTCAAAAGCAATACCATGGGAACAACTCATACATCTTGCAAATTTGACTACCGGTTTGACATGCAGTCTTATCTTATCTAGATGTGTACCCCATGAAATAAAATGACAGGCCTAACAAGAAATGTCCATAGGTGAAAAGGTTTAACAAATATTATGGTGGTAACCGAACACTATACAAGAAAGCACTTATTCTTAGTACTTTAACTCTGCCCAGTTACCCAGGACTGATGAGCTCCACCACTATATTTCTCAAAGTAGAAATAGTATCAAGATATCTTCTATTTAGTCTACACTCATTGATTCATGTAACTATCACTCATTATCAGAGAAAAGCCTTTGTACAGTCGGCATAAGTTAGTAGACTAATTCACAACTACTCCAATAATATAGAAAAAAGTATCTAATATACTCAACCAAAATGGTGAAATCTATTTTATTCTCCTTCTCCCAAGTATCAAAGAATGTTGTGGAGGTTGGGCCAGAAATACAATAAGAGCCAGAGGTCTGGGAAGACTGGTGCAAACTATCTTTGGGGCATGACAGTAGCTTTGCACTCGTGAATTCACAACAGCTGTGATTGCCTGTGGAAGAATAGCTCAAGCTCAAACCACTTACTGCTCTAGGATAGACAAGGAAGGTACCCAGGAGGCCTCACATTAGCCAAAGCTTTATTGACAGTTGATTCCTTTTGGGTAGTCAATTTTCTTTAAGGATGTGGTACATGGTAAGTTACCATTCTTAGTCCTGTGTCTGTGGATAACACTGGTTAAACTTAGCGGGTTATAAAAAAAAAAAAAAGGCTAAACGCAGTAGCTCACAGCTCTAATTCTCACACATGGTATGATAAGGCAGAAGAACTGCTATGATTTTAAGCTCAGCCTATGGCACATGAGTTCCATACTGCTCTAGCCTATAGCATATGACCTTCTTTGGGAATATATATATATATATATATATTATATATATATATATATATATATATATGAAATCAAATGCATAGGTTCAGTTCTATAACACAAGCATATAAAGGGCTGAGGCATAATTACAAATTCAAGTCCTACTTGGGCCAAAAAGGAAGTTCAAATCTGTACTGTGATTTATCTTGTGGGACTGCCCTTTTAAAGGATACTCGGTTGCTAGTCAACTGGCCCTTTAAGAACACTTAGCAGTGAAAACTCCTTGACACTATGACCTTCAGTGTTGGTTGCCTCTTGGATTTATGAGACTAGGAGAGGCTATAAGAAAAACACAGCAGAGTAGATAGGAGAGAACAGTTAGTGTTCGGAGCTGCTAGTATAGGAACTGTTTAAGCACACTGTTGGGGAAATGAGGGAGGGGCGTTTGAAGGCACTGGCTGGGAAGCTGGGAGGAAGGGTTGGAAAAGAAATTAGATTTGTGGATCTCTCTCTTTCTGCCTCTCCCCTCTATTTTGAATCTCTCTTTTATATAGTGTTAGGAGGTACAACCTGGTGTGGTGTCGCACTCATTTAATCCCAACACTTGGGAAGCAGAGGCAGGTGGATCACTATGAGTTTGAGGCCAGCCTGGTCTACAAAGTGAGCCCAGGACAGCCAAAGTTAACACAGAAAGATCCTGTCTTGGAAAAAAGAAAAAAAATAGAAAAAAAGGAGGTAAAATCTGGAGTGTAAAGGATGGGGAAAAAGAAGAACCCACAAAGTAGCAAAGGCAAGCTACAAAGGCCAGTTCAGGAACTTAGAGAGATTCAGGCTCAAAATAAGAGGTAACTAGAAGACTGGAGATACAGTTCCCTAGTTATAAATAGAGTGGAACACATGCTTACCATGTACAAGTCTTTTAACTTCCAGACCTGCAAGAATACTTTCCTTAGTACTTGCTCTTAATTGAGAAACTAAGAAAATAGATGGCTACATGTGTTAAGGCTGTGCTTATAATGTGATGCTTTTGACTGTTTCTCTAACCAGAGATATTTTTGGAGCTATCATTAATTTCAGACTATTATAAAAATTATGAATTTTCATTTCTATAACCAGCCATCTGGTTGTAATTTAGTTTTCATTAAAAATAATTTATCTATGGAGCCATGAAGCCCAGGAGGTAAGTGTACTATGGCAGCTATGAAATGTTTCTAGAGCTTTCACTGGTAATTATGTATTTTGTTAAAGGTCTCTCTGTTGTATACTTTTTTCTTTTAAAATGATGTTATCCCATTCATGAGATACATGTCATGTGCCATAAATTCTAATACATAATTACGGTCTCCTTCTAGTTCACAAGCATTGCTGCTATTTAAAAGAAAATAGGGTGAATGAACAACCATTGGCTAGTTCCATCTTTGCAAAGCATGTAATTCTCCGATTTCCGTATCATTGGGCTTGTGTTTTAATCTCTGTTGGGTGCGCACATAGAGACATGGTTTTTAAACTAAAGTTCTTAGAGTTGTGTTGAACGTGTTTTCAGCATAAACAAAAGCATTATCTTTATTACTATCTAGAAAACTTTCAAACAAAACCAAACACAAATAAAACTCAATGTTATCATTTTGTCTTATACAGATGTTAAAATAGTTTTGACCTACAAAAATTTTTCTGGGCTTATGAGTAGAATTGTGTCAAGCTGTTAATTCATATTTAGTCATTAATACATAAGCAAATGTTATATATTAGAAATATTTATATATTTCTTCACTTTAATCAATATTTTACAGTTTTCAGCATACATATTCTCTACAGTATAAAGTTAAATTTAATGCCTAAGTGTCTATTGCTATTATTCAGAAAACTTTTTATTTAATATTTATTCTTCCTACAGATTTTATTGCACATTTAGTTTGAAAATATGTTTTTGCTATTTCCTCTCTATATAATCATGCCATCTATAAATAGGAATAATTTACTTAAAGTGTGATTTTATCCATATATCTTTTCTTTCTTTAATATTTTTCATTATTTAAAAATTTCAAAACCTTAGTGAATAATTTGAGATGAGCAAGAACTCACTTTTTTTAATTATACAGGAATCTAGTGTGTCACCACATGTACAATATTATCTTTGACCTTTATTTTTTTATCTTTTTTTTTTCATGTTGTTGTTGCCTAGTTGCTAAGGCTAATTTTCCAGCACAAGGCTGGATAAAAGAGGAGAGACAAATACCCTTTCCTTGTTATGTCTATTTTAATAACAGAGTCCAGTGTTTAGCAATTATTTATTAAGCACAGAAATATTTTCTACTTTTATTGTGTGCTGACTGGAAGTTGAAGTATGTCAAAACCCTTTCCTCCATGTCTTTTTGTCTGATAATGTTTATTTTTTTCCTTATGATGCCTAGAGGATAAGTGTGTGAATATTTCAACAACTTTATAGAAAACCAACTTTACTTGTGTGAGTGTGTGTTTCTCTTTGTGGACATGTGTATACATGTGCTGGTGATCACAGAGGCAAGAACCATGTTTTGGAACCCCCTGGATCTGGAATTACAAGCAGTTGGGAGTTTCCAGATGTGGATGCAGGGAATTGAACTTAGATTCTGTGAAAGAGCAGCAAGTATTTGTAACTGCTGAGCTATCTGTCTATCTATCAGAACCTTTTTGTCCTTTATATAAGTCTCACTAGTCATAATAAATATTTTTAAAATTCCTCAATGAATTCAGATTTTAAATTTTTGTTGAAGATATCTGCATCGACATTCAGATGTATTCAGTTTGTTCTTATCTACTAATTTTCTGTATATTTTCACTTTATTTATTTGTTTGTTTGTTTACTATATTTGAGGCAATTACTTCACAGTTATGTCTAACTCATTATCTATCTGCCTTAGTCTCCCATGTTCTGGGTTCATAATAATGTGCTACTACCTCAGGATACTGTGAGTATGGAATCAGGATAATTTTGATGCATACAATTCATTGAAATATTGTATCTCTTCTTAGTTTTTAAAAGGTTGTGAAGAAATGGCTTCAGTTGTTTGGAAGGCAGATGGCAAACACTAGTCTTACTCTACATATCATCTTGTGGGTAATATGCTTACCATTACTTAAAACAAGTTACTGGTTTTGGTCCATTAATATTTCCCAGTTGTTATATAGCTATGGTGGTTTTATGGTCTTGCAATCTATTTATCTCACAAAAGTGATCTTACTGAAATAAATTTACACATTTTTCTATAAGAAGTACATATTCTGTATAGTACAATTAACATACCTTATTTTAATTTCTACCTTCTTTCATTCAAGTTTCAACTATGTATGAAAAACAAAAATTACTAGACAATATTGACATTATATTTCTATAGGTTGAGTTGACTTAAAGAAATTTCCCATCTACTTGGTGAATACACTCCAGTTCATCTCATTCCTTGACATGGAGAAAGATTATCAGGGCAATCACTCAGGTTATGTCCAACCTAGTTTATGTTTTGTTCCTAGATGCTGAAAGGCTTTAAGGTTGATTTCACCAGCTCCTATTCAACAGTTATGTTGAGATATCCAGAAACTATCTAGGTTCAGTTTAGTCACCTCTTCATGAAAAATATCCTGCATACTGGAAGACAATAAATGTCATGGTCAACATCAGCGAACATATACGATATCACTACAGGGTTATATAAACAGGGTGTTTGACTTCAAGGCATTATATGGAAAGAGGGCAAAACTGGGGCTAGCTCTTGGAGACTACAGGGTCCTACAACATAGGTAGTCTGTGTAGGATTTCTATTGAGGAAAGTCCATGTGTGGTAGTTATATCAGTGTGATTTGTTCATAGAAGATTGTTGAAGGAATTGCAATAAGCCAAGCAACAGTGCCTTAGGCAAAAGCTGTGTTTTTTGTTTGTTTGTTTGTTTGTTTTCTTTTTTGAAGGACACTTGGCTGTTTCTGTCTTCCCCAACAGCCAGTTCAGGAAGATCACAGGTCTTCCAGAAGGATGAGACACAAAGAACATAGATAATAGCACGTGATGGAACAAGATAACAATGTCCGCAAATAAAAATGGGTACAATTTAATTATATTTTTAATTAAATACATTAATTAGAATAAATCACATTTCTTTCTCAAAATCTAAAACACTGTGTAATAATCTTAAATGTACAACTAGGTTTGAATTGTCTTTCAATATTTATATAGATAACTATGTAGCTACACCATATTTTAATTTTCTAATAAATCAATGTGATTAGTTTCTTTTATAAACACTTTGAGGCATTCAAGTGGACAGGCTCCTCCCCTCAGGACCTCCAATATCCAGGTTCTACCCACAGAACACTAATTGCTCTGTTGAAGAAAAACAAACTCCAGACTCTGCACCTGAAATCCTACCAATCCCTATGCTGGAAATCCCCACCCTGGACAAACTCTCACTCCAAGGAAGTCTATATAAACCCTATCTTCTCCTCAGCTCTTTTTTTCTTCTTGCCCTAGCAGAGGTAGCCACCCTCCTATGTTTTTTCATCCCAATGAATCTCTTGTGGGAGGTTTGCTGTGGGGTGTGACTCTGGTATTTCTTGATTCCCAACTGCCCACTGCCAGGATACCTTTCCCTTCAGAGAAGTAGCACATTTGTTCAGTGGCTCTGATAGGGTCTCCTGGTGCCTGTGACCCCCTTGGGGTCTAAGCCACACTGGGATCCTATTGCTTATCTTCTGTTTACCTACAACAGATTTGCCTTCCAGCTCACCCACTGGTTGGCACCCCATCCACCAGGGGCAATAATGGAAGATTCCACTTTGGTTGATGCAAATGCTTCTGTAAGTCAAAGGAATTGGCCATCTGGCACCTATCTGGTACCCTTGGAAGAAGAGGTACACTTTGCCATGGTCCTTAAGGCTAACACTGGCCCTCTTCACTGGTCCCCTTCTCTCAACTCTTGAGCTACAATCCTGAAGTTTCCTTAGGCCTAACTGAGCAATTGCACATACACACACACACACACACACCTATGCTCTTCTCTTGCATTCCCTTTGGAGCTGTCTGTAATCCCACAGCCACTCTAGGACCCCCTGGCTTTTGTCACGCTGCTCACCTACCCTTTCTTGGAGATGGGACCACCCTCTTAGAGCTTGATTTTTGTCCTCACCTTTTGGATTCTACAAAAGCCCTGGTACCAAGTGCCAACTCTCCTCTGGTTTAGCCAGACTAGTCCCTGACCTCCAGCCATTGAGTGTGGTGATGACCACTGATTTACTTGGTACTTGTTTGGTCCTCCTTGAGTTCTGGGACTGATTGAAACTACAGGCTGCAGTAACATTTTCCTTCCCCTCTCTCATCCATGAGAACAGTGTCTTCCATACCCTCTCATTCCAACTTGGGATGCCTTTTAGAAAACTGCCAGCCACTGCACTGGGCCTGACAGGCTCTAAATGTTTTCATTTTTATAATAAAATTTGGCCTCACTACTCCTTAGATAATCAATGTAATGGGCTGCCACCTAATAGCACCCTAGATGCTGATATTATTTAGGACCTTTACAAATAATGAGGGCTATAAGGGAAATGGAAAGATATTACATATTCCCTATTTTTCTTTTCTGTGTTCCAAGCCCTGTTTGTTTTTGTCTGGTCTCCCCACCTGAACCTGACCCCCACATGGTATAAATGCACTGTCTTTTAACTTACAGTTCATAGATCAATAAGTTAGTTAAAAAGTGGGAGCTGGGCACCAGACTTGGGGGGAGGTGGAGCAAAGAATCTGCCAACTTCAGCATACCCCTCAAGCACTCTTTGCTGGCTGGTGCATCTCTTAGCTCCCTCCTATCACATTCTCTGTCTATAACCTTTAAACCAAAACATTATTATCTCTAAGCCTTTGTTTTGTTGTTGTTGTTCTCAGTTTACTGGATTCAGTTGTACAGGGATTTGGGTGTCTTTTAGGTGTGTGTGGAATTAGACTCTTCTTTTTTTTCTGTCCCACTTCAATTAACACCTGCCTCTGGAGTTGGGTTATGATTCCCCCTCTTCTAGACCCAAGCTTGTTTAAAAGTTTCCACCACTTTGCTGTGTGACAGAGAAAGGAGAGTAAAACAAAATAAAGGGACAAACTATTCCCAGTGGGGACTATTGCTACTCATCTTATACTCTTTTGGGTATGGTTTAATTCTCTAAAACTTTTGCTAAGGCATAAATCTTAGCTCAAGTTTTTGAAGACTATTATGTAAACTCTTCTTACCTCAAGATTTGTAAGCATATTGAATTTGATTATGTAAAACCTGTAATAAAATTGTTAATTTAAAATGTAACACAGTGGTTGTTAGTTAAAAATCTGTACATATGTAATCTGAAAGAAAACATATGGCTTGATATCTTTGCTGCTGCCTCCTATTGGGATGGAGGCAGCTACATGGCTCACAGCCATCTTTGCTAGGGTTGGAAAGGACGAATTTTACCATGTGACTTCACTTCCATCTTCACTAAAAGTGACGAAATGGCATAATCCAACCAAGGAAAGACAACTTCTTCTAGCTATAAACCCCAAACCAGATGATTCCTCCACTGTGGAGGAACATCTTGGGTGGATGTAACAACCGTCAATAAAGCACTGTTTAGCCAATCAGCTTGGCAGAAGGACAGGAAGTGGAAGGCAGGACTTCCTAGAGAGAAGGAGGATCCAAAGATTGACAGTTGACAGAGGAGGGAGGACAACTGATGGCAGAAGGAGTAGAGAAGTTTCTGAGGATCAGATTGGCAAGTGCTTGCGATATATGTGTGTTATGAGGTTTAGGGTAGATTAGTTTATGAGTATATTAGTATCTGTTTAGATTCTGCCCAGAATAGTGCTTTCAGTTTTAATGTACGTTTCAGTATCTCTGTGTCAGTTATTGGCTTCCTAGGCTGAACCAATACAATTTATTCTAACATTCCACTGTTTTTGATCATACTAACAAGCTCCCTCCTTATTGGCTTCAACTCACAGTCTCTTTTCCTTCCCTAGCCTCTTTGATCTGCCTTTTCACTTCCTTGGTGATGATCAATCCAAATCAAGCCTCTCAGGCTCACTTGCAGCCCGCTGGCAATCCTTAGTCCTCTGGCTACTAGCTCCCACTCCACCATGGGACCCACCTTGACCTCCCCCTACCTGGCCTAAACTGGCCACAGTTCTGATTTTGAGGGATGTTGCTGAGGTGGGTGGCTTACTCAGGGTATAAATCTCCTTCTTATTAGGAGAACTCCGCCATGCATTACTTCCCTTAACTGGGCTGCCTGTGGAGGAATATGTTCTTCCTCTGATTAGTCTTGATATACCTGGTGGGTTGGGACAAGAGACTCCTTTTAATGAGAAGGAGGGAACGGGGAATGAGGGTGGGACTAGGAGGAGAGGAGGGTGGGACTGAAATCAAGATGTAAAATGAACAAATATTTTTATAAAAAGAGAACTCTCTCAAATTAAAAAATAAGAAGAGAAATTGCAGTCCTGCATTGCTAATTCTCCACCTTTATTAAAGAATTTCAGGATATTACCTGATCTTACAACCTCACCTTTCACCCTGTTTATACGATCGTCAGTAACAATCTTCTCCCCAAGGAACACAGATGACTCTGGTGTCAGGCTAGAGCAGCACAGGCAGACAAAATGCACCAAACTAAAGCTCCTACCCAGTTGCACTGAGGCTGTTCCTGACCAGGGCCCTGAATGGAATTATAATACTCCACTGTGAAGAGAGTGTAATCTTGCCTTAGCCTGAGCCCAAGGTGAAAGCAGTCTTGATTGGCTTGATACCAATGAGATTTTTGTCTCTACAAACTGATAAAAACTCTTAGATGAGAGTCTTGGCATCTGCTTCCATCCCCTGCTAGTTGGAGTCAATCTGGTGTTATCTCAGAAAATTGTGAATTGCTCTACCCAGAGTCCCACCTATACCACTGCTGGCCATATACCTAAAAGATGTTCCACCATACAACAAGGACATTTGCTAAACTTGTTGATGCCAACTTTATTTGTAATATTCAGAAACTGGAAACTACACAGATGTTCCTCAACTGAAGAATGAATAAAGAAACTATGGTACATCTACACAATGGAATACTATTCAGCTATTAAAAACCAGGATATCATGAAATTTGCAGGCAAGTGGATGGAACTAGAAAACATCATCCTGAGTGAGGTAACACAGACCCAGAAAGCTACTCATGGCATATACTCACTTATAAACAGATATTAGCAATATAATACAGGAAAACCATACTACAATCCACAGACCTAAAGAGACCAAGTAAAAGGATGACCCTGGGGAGGATGCTGAAGGAGAATTCAGGAAGACAAATAGAATAGACACCAGAAGGGATTGAACAGAATGTGAGGCTACCATAGATGTCCTCTGACAGATCATTTTTGCTAGGGATAAATTTATGACTTACCTCCTCACCAGTCTCCTTAAGACTGTCCTTAAAGTGGTAAATTATGAAAAAAAAAAAAAAAAGATCCAAAACATCCTCCAGGACAAACATGATAACCTATCTTAATTCCTAGACTGCCTTATAAAGGCCCTCTTACAATATACAAATCTGGATTCCAAGACTCCTAGTGAAAAACAACTCCTTGTGACCTACTTCTTCCAGAATTTCCCTGATATTATGACCCAACTTAAATGGCTAGAGAAAGGACCCCTGATTCCACAGACAGAAATCTTAGTAGTGACCTTTTAGGTATCCCTTGGGAGAGATGAAAAGCAAAACAAAATAAAAGCACTAGATGCTAGTGAAGGCATTTCAACTGCTTATAGCACCTGGCCAGGCACCCTTCACTCCCAAAGCCTGAGATCCTCTGGGTCCCTGTTTCAAATGTCATCAAAGAGGTCACTGAGCCCAGGCCTGCCTGAATTTTCATGAACTACCCAGTCCATGTCCAAGGTACCATAAGAAAGGCATTTGGGGTGTTGACTGACCCATGTCCCTTGAGGCATGAGGATATGAAGCCCAGATCACCCTTCTGCCAGCCTCCTAGGATGACCAAGGGAAACTGGGCTTCCTTCGCTGACCACCACCATCTGAGACAGGAAGCCCCATGTAGACATCACAGTATCAAGGCAATCTATTCCCATCCTTCTGGTTGCCAGGGTCACTTGGTCCTGATGGAGTTTTAGGGACCCATGTATTATTGGGTAGGGAGACAGCCTTACCAGCCTCACCAAATTCCACCATTTCACTGTATTTTTACAAATATTCCTCCTTTTTTTTCTTTCTTTCTTTGCTCTTGACAGCTTCCAACCACCACTGCTAACACTACTTTATGGCTGCTTTGATGTCCAGAGCTCACAATTTACCTCTGGGCTTTGTGGTCATGGGATTCAGTTTCTGAAAGATAAGATTTAAAAACAACACTTGTTTAATAAGTTCTTAAAGCTACACTTGCATGCATTCATATACAAGAATATACCTCTGACCATAGCCTAACTTAAGAATCAAAGAAGTTAACATTTGGTTCACCTTCATTTCTGTTTTCTCTCCTCACCACCTATCCCACCTATCCCTTCCCTGGTTCTCTCTAGCATTAGCAGATGCATTGGATGCCATACTGACCTTTCAGCCATGCCCTGGTCTCAACATTTCAAACTGACTCAAGTTGCTGATTTGATATCTAAAGTTGTTCACTCATCCTCTATTTCTTCCTATATACATCTGTCTGGAGTAGCTCTTAAATATGGATGTGTAATGCCCAAGAGGCCTCTACCTCTAACCAACAGCATGTTCTAATAGGGTTGCAGGCTGATAAAGGCTGATTGAGTCCTCTAGGCTTCTTATCCATCTCTCCCTCACCAGAACTTACCCCGATGCTGCTTTTTCTCTATGACCAAAAGGAAGATTACGGCAGAGAACAGGTCAGAAACTTAAAAAGGTTACACATATATTGGTTGTTCAAATACCATGGGACCAATCTGGTCCATCTTAGTTGCATATCAGGCACTGAATCACATTCTGGATGGCCACTTTAGAGAATGTTGATTGTGTGTCCCTCCTGGGACAAAATCATTATCACCATTTGTGTCCCTGCACATTGTCTTCTTAGACTTTCCCACCTCACCTCTCCTTAGTTGCTCTATTCTAAATATCATGGCCACCACTGGTCTCTCCCACATCTCTTTCTTTGGTATCACAGACTATTTTAACTCCTCAGGAACACGCTTTGTGATGCAATGATTATATTTTAAGATCAAATAAATTAAATGCGTATATTTCTATGTGCAAAAGAATTCTTGAGAGATGAGAGAGTAGGCAAGTAGGTAAGAGCGCTTGCTCTGCAAACATGGAAGATTCAGTTCATATGCTCAGCAGTTACATTAAAAAAAAAAATGTAGCTGTGTAGATCTATAGCCCCAGCACTGCAAGTAGCCCAGCACTGGGAGTATCCCAGCTCAGGGAGTAGCACAGCACTGGGCATAGCAGAGCCCTGAGAGTAGCACAGATGGATCTCTAGAGCTGGAAAGCCAGAATCATGGCCAAATGTCAAGCTTCTAGTTTAGTAATGGACCCATTCTCAAGGAACGGAGGTGGAGAGCTAAAGAAAACAATACGTGGGTACTGGCACACTCAAGTTCACATAAAGCATCACACACTCATAAACAGCCACAGATGTAAAGATTTTGGTACCAGTCTCTTGTGGAGTCCTAAACAATAAACAGCGCAACCTTGCTGCTCCACTATTTTTGTTAGTATTTCCTGGAGGATTTCATGCCTGACATGATGGGTTCTGCTGTGCCTTACTCTAGCTTCTCCAGTGTTGCTAGACTTAGTGATATAAGTAAGCATTTAGAAGTCATCATTCTGTTTC
Organism: Acomys russatus; assembly: GCF_903995435.1. Classification (NCBI taxonomy): domain Eukaryota; kingdom Metazoa; phylum Chordata; class Mammalia; order Rodentia; family Muridae; genus Acomys; species Acomys russatus. The sequence continues at coordinate 6,875,503 of NC_067138.1, forward strand.
CTTTTTTTTAACAGGTTTGCCTTTGTTTTCCATAAAGATTCTGGGTTTTTTTTCTATGTAGTTTCTTTAGATCCAAGTACTAATTTTTAGACTTTCTTATTTCCTACTTATTTAAGGGTATATAAAGTTTATATGCATATACTTATGTGCATGGTAATCTTTCAGACTAGCTTTGTGAAAACAGTCTTTAAACCATTTACATTGTAAAATTTTAAATAAGTTAGCCTGCTTATGTAAAATGGATACGTACAAGCATTGCAAAATCTTTATACAAGCAGAATTTAATGACATCATGCAATTCATATTTTTCACATAGACTCTATACTAGAATACTAGATTTTAAACAACCGCATTTGACTTGTTATCTGGAATTGTGATTTGGAGCATATAAATAAATAAAATAATAAGCCAAGAATATTTATCACCTCTGAACTTGTCAATGACTTCATAATATATATAAACCATTTACTTTGTGCCTAAGTTTCTCAGCCTCAACTCTTCTAACTGTACAACTTAAAATTATTTGATCAGAAGAGTATTTATAAGTAACAAAACCATTGTTTTATTGCTTTAAATATTTCTTGATAGCAATTGTGACATTTTCATTAAAACATCTTCTGGCTAGTGACAATGACATTCATAAATGCTGCTTTTGTTTGTTTATTGTGCCTGGTCTGCATCAACTCACTCTTTGAAATTATTTTTTGTCACAATACACCAACAGTCATTCTTGAAAGGAGGCACTGAAAAAGACAGTTCATTATGAATAAAGATCATCCTATGGACAAAATTTCAAAATAATAAAGCTACAGAACTTGCAACAGTATGTCTCCAATACCAAAACATTTTTTTAATTTAGTACTCTGCTTTTTTTCTGAAGATTTTCTTTATTCTTTGTGGAATATGGTCCCTGGTAATGTACAACTGTTATCTTCATGTTTTTCCCCACTGTTGATTTGGAATTGTTACTGTGACTAAAGCCTGGCTAAGTCTACCATTGGTATTACTGCATTTCCTATGTTGTAGATGGCCCAGCAGGATTAACAAGTGAAAGTGCTTTGTTACTGATGTAGCATTATCACAATTGCCATGGCTGCAAATTTGACTTTTGCAAAGGCAAATGCTTTCAGAATATGAAATGACAAGTGTCAAAAGGTGACTCGTGACTATTCAAATTTGAAATGACAGCCCTTAAAATATAATCTGGATTTTAATGATTGCTTTTCGGTTATCCATCCTGGCTGTTTCACAGTTTTTCATTAGATCAGCCCCAAAGGTGATCCAGGCTGATTAAAAATTATGACACTTCATCTTCATAATAGAAGCTCATTTCAATTCCACAACCAGAAGAGATTGAATGAACAGAAAACTCAGTGAAAAGCATTTCAGCAAGGAACAATGCTTAACAGATCTGAGCTGACAGTCGAACCAAAACAAAAACGTTTCTGAGACTCTCATTTTCTGACCACAGTTTTACATGCATTGGGATTCAATTACCTCCAATGAAGGAACACTGTTTTCAGATTCCTTCATGTCCTTCAGACCATGGCTTGTATTTCTTTTCAATTACAATTCAAAAAGAAATTTCATCCCTCGTTTCTTCAATGACAGGGACAGATCCCTGATACACATGGCTAATATGATGACCTGTGCAAATCTTGAATATTCTAAAGATTTGAACTCCTCAATTAATATCAGATTCATTGTTGCCCAATGAGTGTTTCAACATAAAGAGAGCCCATCTCACTGATAGTCTGCCTTGGGTTTTCTAGACTCTGCAAATTACAAATTGGGTAACGGTTTGTAAGTACAAATTCATAGAGCTGTGGCCTTTCTAACTCTGATGTCCTAGGTATGACTCTACAAAGAAATTCTGTGAGCGAAGATAGTCATAATAATTTCCTTTCTTTGGAAGGTGAACTTGGCTATATTCTTATGAGAATTGGATAGAGTCAAAAATCACAGAAAATTTTAGCAAGTGTTAGACTGCCTCTGGTAATGACACTGAGAGTACAGAGTAACTGTTCACAAAGTAACACATACTTTCAAAGGATACTTTTATTATGGATAAAATTAATGTAGCTTCCTCTTCTAGTGATAAAATTTCTGTGGAGAGTAGTGTGTTACAGCATGGTAAGATGCAGAGAATTGAACTCACCTCGTTATAGTTGCTTAGATGTGTGGGGAAATAAGTGTTCTCATTAGGTGATGATCCCTTGACATTTAGGTGGGACATAATTTCCTTAGCCATGAGTGTTAATAAGCCTCATAACTATCTTCTATCTAATATAAATCCTTCGTGACTGCCTTCCGATGAATGGAGATGAAAAACCTGCTCCTGTGGTTGGAGGGCAGGGGTGGCAACCTTCATCTTTTCCTCTATCAAATGGTATGTTCTAGAGACAGCCAGTAGACATGCTACCATGGGATTCAAGAATTCCCATAAATGGATTCAAGTGGCAAAGGAAATGAAGCCTCTTGTCAATAGCAGCAACTAATCGAGGGTCCGTGTTAACAAAAGCAGGGCCTGGACACTCATCGAAGACATTTTAAACTTCCAAACACCAACACATACCTCTTATTTTATGTCACTATGTTTGCTCTTCAGAAACAGTTTTCCAACCCAGCCTCTATAATTGGCATTATCTTCCCCCCCAGGTTTCTATGACATCCGAAGCTACTCTGTTAGGAGCATAAATACCCCATGCAGAGCTGCAGATGGAAAACCTTGGAGGGAAACAAACCACCACTCTTCTCCACTTAGCTCCAGCAGAGGCATACTGAAATGCCAGGTTTAACATCCCACTCACTGCCACTGCCTCCCTGCCCCACCCAGACAGACCTTTTTTTTTAATTCAAGCTTTTTTCACAACATAACATTACTCACTTGTTTTTTTTTTTTTAACTTTAATTTTTTTTAATTTTTTTAAATTAATTTATTCTTGATACATCTCAATGGTTATCCCATCCCTTGTATCCTCCCATTCTTCCTTCCCTCCTATTTTCCCCTTATTCCCCTCCCTTATGACTGTTCCTGAGGGGGATTACTTCCCCCTGTATATGCTCATAGGGTATCAAGTCTCTTCTTGGTAACCTGCTGTACTTCTTCTGAGTGCCACCAGGTCTCCCCCTCCAGGGCACATTGTCAATTGTGAGGCACCAGAGTACGTGAGAAAGTCATATCCCACTCTCCACTCAACTGTGGAGAATGTTCTGACCATTGGCTAGATCTGGGTAGGGGTTTAAAGTTTACCGCCTGTATTGTCCTTGGCTGATGCCTTAGTTTGAGCGGGACCCCTGGGCCCACATCTGCCTATCATAATGTTCTACTTGTAGATTTCTAGGACCCTCTGGATCCTTCTACTTTGCTATTCCCCCATGCTTCTCTCATCTAGAGTCCCAATAGGATGTCCTCCCCACTGTCCCAGTTTCCTGGTAAGTGAAGGCTTTCGTGTGACATGCCCCTTGGGCTAGTATGCAGATATAAGTGATTATATACCATTTGAGTCTTTCTGCTTCTGGGTTAACTCACTCATTATGATCAGTTCTACTCACTTGTTATACACCATTCAGAACATGATACCTGTCACCTAGCCGTTCACACCATCACAGCACTGGCTTCCTTTAGCCCCCTCCCCCTTATCTCCTGTATATAAAGATTACTTTACCTAACAGAATTTATGGATGAAATCTCACTAAGATGTGTAATCTACTTCCTATTAAATAAGAAATATATTTCTAGTTGATATAAATTTAGATATTCCTAGACGTATTTATGCATTTAAAGTGAGAGAGGGCCAGATGTAGCATGTGTTTGTGAACATTATTTTGCATATAGCTTTTCATATTCTTTTTCAATGAGACTCATAATCTGATAAACATAAAGCACCATATTAGACACAAATATCAGATCTATAATAAGACACTGTGTCATAGTAACTACAATCTAAAGTCAGTGCATTTTAAAATATATTTTATTAATTTATTCATATTACATCTCAATTGTTATCCCATCCCTTGTATCCTCCCATTCCTCCCTCCCTCCCATTTTCCCCTTACTCCCCTCCCCTATGACTGTGACTGAGGGGGACCTCCTCCCCATGTATATGCTCATACTGTACCAAGTATAAGAAGTCAGTGCATTTTAAGTTGTAGAAATGGGACCTTCTACTTGGATACTGCCTATCCAGCTCTTCCCAGGGATTGGTTGGTAAATGTTGGCTTCTGTTAGGAAAGACTCTTACCACCCAGCTTATGATTAAAATGCACATAATAAATGATCACAATGAGTACCCCAAATATTTATAAATAAGCCTACCAACTAGGCCATATCAAACATTTTAGAAGTCCCTGAAGGTACAGATGACAATAACTTTCTCTGAGTAAAATATGTGTGAACAGGAACATACAGGATTCAATTCTATGGGACAACAGTTGTTTCTTTGTCACATATTTCCATAGTAGTCTGATGTTATTTGCACAATTAAAAAATACTTTAGCCAGTGACCATAGACAAACACTCAATAAAGATGAAATCCCATCGTTATACTATCTGCATGTATCTTGAAAAGGATTTATATCCACTGCTGAATTCCTGTCTTACTTAAAGTTTTGTTCATACATTTTGTTCACATAATACATTTCAATTTTATAATATGACATACTATAATTTTTTATAATTCTTAAATTATATGTTTATAAAAAATATATGGTACTATTTTATTTTTCTTTGGTATAATTGCAGGGTGAATTTCAAATATTATTTCAGTTGCTTGTTTATTTCACAGCACACATATAAATTACCTTCAATAGTTATAAATAACTTTTTAAAAATATAGAATTGGTAAATTATACCTTTACAACTTCATTTAGAAGGTATTTAAATGATTTGTATTTTTCTATTTTACATCTGAGGTAAGCATTTATTCAATCTTTGATTTCAATGCTTTCTCAGATAAAACCAAATAAAATATAATTCAATTGTAAACATCATTAAATAACTAAACATTTAAAGCACCAAATACTGATCCTAATAATATGTTTGATAGTGCCATTGCTTCCTAATTTATGGACCAAATTAAAGACCTTATATGATATTTCATCTTTTAAATAATGAATGAAATAAAATGAAAATGTTGTATGGATTGGGGCTGAGAGACAGGTCAAGAGTTAGGAGGACTTGCTTCTCCTGCCATGTACAGTGTTCAGTTATAAACATTAGGCAGCTCACAGCCACATGTAACTTCAGTTTCATAGGCTCTGACTTACTCTTCTGGCTTCTGTAAGTACCTGCACACATGTGATATATATATACACACACACACTCAACCATACTCACATACACCTAAGTTATGTAAATATTAAAAATTATGCTGTGTAAGCAGTAGACTGCTTTACATTATTTAAAGTAGTGGGGTAATATGGACTAATTTTAACCATACTACTGTTGAAGGTGGCTTTTTGTAACACATGTTTTTCACCCACACCCTTGTTCCAAGAAATGATGGCTCTTAGTCTTAAATATATTAACCAGGCATGGTCCTTGACTTGTTCATAACTAATATCTCGTTATTCTAGTCTAAGTTCTGCCACGTGGCTGGTAAACCCTGCTCATGTTTCATGTGTCTGTCTTCCTTAGTGTCTTGGGGCAAATCGCCTGTGTTCTCCATTCTCTCCTAGCATTCATCCACTCTACCGGAACTTCTCTTTCCTACTTCCTACATCTGCTGCTAATCAGATGTTTGTTGATAGTGAAGAATCCCTAAAAGAAGAGATTATACCAACATACTACAAGGTCAGTCTTATTCATGCCATAAAGTTCCTCAAAAATACTTCAAATTATATTATTTTACATGAAAAGATGTTAATACCTGAAGTAATCAAATGACCAAAAATATACTATTCAATGTACATATACATGTATTCATGTATATACTGATTGAACATGAAATTAGAATTTCCCATATTTGATCAATCTTTGATCATCAGGTTCCATTTTAGAGTTGCTATATAATAAACAAGGTAGCATCAATCACATACAGCTACAGAAGCCAAATAGTTTTATCGCCACAACAAAAAGGATGGCATTATGTCTAGCAGCATATTTAGACTAGCTTCCTCCATTAGTGTGTCTCTCTATAGAATATTGTACTCCTTTCTAATATATTAACTTTCCATGAAAATAGTTATAATCCCATCTCAATACATCAAAAGACATTATTCATTACTTTATATTAATAGTATGTCTCCTTAACTATTATTTCCAAAGATGAATTATGCAAACAACACTAATGTGTTTAGGATCATTTTGCCTTGAGCATGTTTGTCTTATGGATAAATTTGATTCACAGTCAATATTATATATATAGGAATATATATATATATATATATATATATATATATATATATATATATATATTCCTGCATAGAGAGATGTATAATGTGTTTATATACTTGTATTTTATGTTTATATTATATATTTACTTATTATAACTAGATTAAATATGTTTATATACATATATATCCCTCTTCAAACAATGTATAAAATCATACACACTTATATTTATACATTTGTCTGTGTAGAAAACCTCAATATCACTGCAGTTAAACAGCCATGTTTGGAAGGACAATCAGGTCACTTCATATGCACACATGCAATTATCTTTCATGGGTGATTGGTCACAGAATTAATAGAGTATACAGGAATGTTTTGCACAGTTCTCCGTAGAGAATGGCCAAGCTCTATCAGTTTCCTAGAAGTACATCTAATTGTCATGCACTACTGCACATAATCTTTTTTCCCATGGAAATCAATAATGGCCTCTGTGGGATCCTAGATTTGAGTCTGAATATGTTTAGGCAATAATTGTCTGTGTAGGAGAATTATGCAAAGAAGCAAACAGATTTTGAATCAATCAACAACTAAAGTGCTGGTTTAGTTTATTGAAATTTGAGCTTTTGTTTTCCTATTAAATCAGAACAAAATATAAAGAGGTAATAATTATTCTGATAATGTGTTCAGGATGGATATTTCCCTTACAAAATGATTTACAGAAGCTAAATGGGACTGATAAATTTACACTAGTCCTTCTGCTCCTTGAGAATTTTTTTATATTTCATAGGTATTTAGTAAGTACATTACCCAAATTCCAAAAACACATATTGCATATCTATTCATGAACTACACATAATCACAATATATTACAATGTCTGCGTATGTCTACCTTGCATTTTGATGCATGGACAGTAAAAGGAAAACAGACTTAGAAATTGTGTGTAGCATCTAAATTCCCAACAAGAGGTGAGCATGGATGGTGCAGATCCATACAACTCAAGGAATGGTAAATGTTTAACTTCTAAGGTTGTTAATGCCTATGTAAGTTATGGCAATATATGGAACAGAATATGAAAAGAGTGGTAGTAGCAAGCATCTCTAGTTTCCTTTAAACCATGTAGAAATGTAAACCCTGTGAAACTTGAACACATGGCAAGGAAGGTTCAGTAAATAGAAGAGTAATCAAAGTAAAAAAAAAAAAAAAAATTTCCAGTGTGAACATTTATCATGGCTAAGGACTATTGTTGTGAAATCTGGAAAAAATATAACTTTGGGTCCAGTGGTGGGTGGTGGCACATGTGTAGTTGATGAAACTCTTTTTTGTTTTTGTTTTGATCCAAAGTGTGACATGGGAAACAGACTTGTGTGAGGGTATGCAGTGTTTGTCCGCTGGAAACAGAGTTGTAAAAGAACACATGATGTTTGTCCACCAGAAGAGGAACTGCCTCCTGCTGGGGCATGGTCTTTGCCAAGTGATTAAAAACCCTAGTATGGACTCAGAGAGGATATGTATGAACCCAAAACAAGAGGCTGGGCTCTTTGGTTATGGTATAGCTTCCCATTGTTTTGCTGTTCATCACTCCAATTTGAGACCTTCCGAAGGAAAAATGCTCCAGAGAATACGTTGAGGTTCTATGTTCCAGATGCTGAAGTGCCGGTTTGCTGTTTAATGGGTCTGCTGAAATCCTGTGGACAAAGAGTGGAATCACTCCAAGGAACTGAGTCAAAGAAGGTCTACATCTCCTGTTCCCATTAACCTCTTTTCTCTCATAGCTAGGATAGGTGGGTTGTAAGGGAGGTATAGGCATTAAAGAACTCCAAATAAAATCAGTTTTCAAAAGTTCAAAGCCTACAGGTGGCATCCATACATGGCTTGGGCATAATGGATACCTTAACTTCTAATGCTGTAGAGAAAACTACAGGTTTTAAAAGTATAAAGATACTGCTTCAAGGTATCAGCAAGTTGACATCCCCTATCACACAGTCCTTTCCTGCCTTTTACCCAGAGAAAATTTTGTGTCTTAGCTTTGTCTTCTTCCTGTATTCCATTTTTTAAAAGATTGGAAGACTGACTAATGAGATAAGAAAACTAAACTCTACAGTTCTGGAAAAGATTTCAGATATGCCAGATATGAAAGCACTTGGGAAGCAAATTGCACCACCAATAAATAGAGAACAAATGCGTTCAGATTAGGGAGTTCTCTGCTCTTGCTGCACTTCCCTGACCCATGTATCAGATGTTCACAGCACATGCATGCAGAAGGGTATGGGAAGGATTGTAAGTTTTGTCACAGGTGAAAGCAGTCTTAGCAGGCTTTACCCTTGGACAGACACACCATGGATACTCCCTGAGATAGACTGGGTGGAGCCATCCTGGCCCTGGAATTCAGGAAGCAGACCTGGGGACTCCACCTGAACTATTGTTTTTCTAATGGACCCTCAATGGGAGAAGGAGGCCACCCTTCGCACAGGCAGGCAGAGAGGAGAGAGGGGCAGCAGGTTCAGACCGGGCTTGAGTGCACTTGAATCAGAAGGAGGATCAGCAAACAGGCCGGACCAGCGCACAGGCCAGAGACACTTAGGGATCCATCCCTTGGAATGGATACAGGAAGGTTCACTCTTTTTTCCCTTTAACCTTTTTCTCCCTCTTGTGTAAGCTAGTTGGGTTGTATAATAAAGTTTAATTGTTAAGAAACAGAGCCAACCGAAGGGAGTGAGGAAGAGTGGGAAGACAGAGGGACCAAAAGGGTTCTGGAAGAACAGGAATCTGGACAGACCACTAGATGAATTCTCTAGGGCTACACAGACATCTTCACCTTTCCCGGTTTTGTGCAACATATCCCTGCTAATGATGCTGGTGATGCTGATGCTGATGTGGCATGGTGTCCAATGGAAATAGACTTAAATAGAATGGTTTAAGGTGTGTAAAATATTCTATTGTTCAGTAGGAAACGCATTCATCTTTCCTTAAGGACGTGTTAAGTAACTGAGCTACACAACATAGATGTATTCTGCAAGATTAGAAGGGAATTGGTGTCAGCTGCGCTAAAAGCTGATTAACAGTTCTAACGGTTATTGTGGTGGAGAATGAAGTAACAAAAATAGAACAACAAAATAAAACAATGGGAATGAATGCTGTTAAAGATAAATTGCTTGGAGAAGGGCATTATGCTGACTCATGAGATGAAATCCTTTCTGGAGATGTAGTAATTGAACAACATGGTGTTGCACCCTTAAGAGTCTGAGACATGAATGAGGAACCTGGTAAAAACAACAGCTTCATTTACTAAGGTAATTCAAGGCCCTGGAGAAGCCATCAATGACATCTTATAGAGATTGCATTCAGCTCTAAATAGAGCTATACCAGATCCTGAGACCAGACAGGCATTGACACAGATTATGGTGTATGAGAATGCAAATACTGAATATAAGAGAGAAATTAGATTATTAAAAACACGGGGAGCCCCATTAGATGAATGGATAGGAAAGACAGCTAATATTGGCTCTCAGGAGCATCAAGCCAATATCAGAGGACAAGCCATAGCTAGAAGTCTCAGATATCAAAACACATGATGCTTGAATTGTGGCAAATTTGGCCTTTTACAAAGAATTTGTGAGGTTAAAATCTGTGGCCCTCAAAACAAAAGCTGCATTAACTCTGGAAAAAAACGGTACTTGTAGAACAGAACAAGGAGATGAGGGCCCTGGTGGTAATGGCATGCCAACACATACTGGGTATTGTAGCTGCTGTTGGAAAGGAAACAATTGGTCTAGGGGTAGCCTATCAAAGAGAGAGATAGGAGGTAGTCTCTTTTCATCAGGACCAAAAAGGAGGGGCCTGTTAGCCTGAGGCCCTGCAGAAAATAATACAAGCTGTCTTTCTTTGGTCAGCCAGGAAGTAATAGGCATGCAGGAAGAAGAAAGTATTGATGAGTTAATGCATGCTACTGAAGGCAGATTGGCTTTGGATCTGGTCTGAGATAAATATCTTACACTATTGCCAAAGGTTGAATGTTACAAAATAACCACTGGTGTTTACGGTCCTTTCCCTTCAGGGGCAGTAGGAATAATCTTGGAATGAAGTGGATTAACTTCTCCGGGTTTTATTGTGCACGCGGGTGTTATAGATGGGGATTGAAAGGAACGCTTAAAATACTGGCATATGTAAAAAAGGAGGCACAAATTAATGCAGGAGATAGAATTTCTCAGCTATTACTGTTTCCTTCTATCAAGGGAAAAGCCATTCCAGTGGAAAGAACAGGTGCATTTGGTGCACTGGAAGATGTGTGCTCTGCAAATAATGGTTAAGGATCAGAGATCCAAATTAATTGTACAAATGAATTAATGGTGTTGGAACAGAAGTTTTGGTGGACCAGATAGTAATGAAGACAAAAGTAAGGATCCCAAGTGATTCCTCACAAACTGTGTCAGCTACTGTTTCCTCAAGAATCTCCATGCAGACCAACTTCAAAAGGGCTAGACCAAAGGATGCATCCCACAGAGACTAGACAGAAAAAGATATAGCTAGCTTGTCTAGTGCTTGGTCAATATCCTAATTTTCTAAGGGTGCCCAAAAGATGTTTTTACTCCCAAAAGCAAAATGTAATATTAAAAACATGATGCCCCCATTCCCAATATGTGGGGTGGGTGTTGTTGCTGGGTGACCAATGTTTGTTGTCTAGCGGAGTTGGTGATAAGTTAGTAAAGGTTAGATTTAGGAATTTCTTTCTTTCTTCTCTCTATCCCTTATCTATTATTTTTCTACCCTATTTAGTGTTAGCACAAAGAAGGGAAAAGTAAATGATACAAAAGGCGGGATATACAATAATAGGATAAAAGGTAGATCGTTTAATCTCCTAGCCTCAAATATTTTACTTTGGTATTGTATACTGACAGAAATATAAGATTATTTTGTTCAACATTTGCTTAATGTATTGTACATATGCAATTCATTTGAAAATGTGATGTAATGTTCTAGTCTTATGAACGCTAACTATTGCAAAATGTTCAGGATGTTTGGAAATGCAAGTTGGTAGTTAGTTGGCAAAGCACAACAAACCCCAAAAACAGCCACCAGAAAAGGCCAACAGCAGCAGCAGCAGCAACATTAGGAGCAACAGGTGCAGCCCCTCTTAGTGAGTTAGCATTTATAGACCATCTCAAGATTTCCCCTAATTCGAAATGTCAAACATTTGCAGACTGGCTGCAGCTGAAGAAAAAAAAAATGCTGTGGACAATCTGAAGCAGCACCATATCTCACACCTGGAATTAAAACAAAAACATAGCTCCATAATATTTCTGTGTTTTTTAAAGAAACACAAAATTCTCAACACATGGTTTAACTAGTAATTATTTACTATACAATGTTTAAGTCAATTTAACGTAAAGTTTATTGATAAACATTTGTCATGATGTATACAATACAAGAATCAGAATGCTCCTGATATTTGTTTACAGCATTTAATTTTCAAAGAAACTTTCACTGGGCTATTGTTTGATAAAAATGATTTTAAAAAGTATTAGGAGAGTATAATTCTAATAATTAACATGGTGATCCAAGGCTAAAATTTAAATCAGCTTCCAGAAATCAAACTATTTAAATGTGTCTCATTTTTAAAATATAATAAACATTGTCTGTTTAAAAAACATGATTATTTATACTTTAGAGAAGATTTAAGAAATTTCTATATTTTCTCCTTTTTAAAAAAATTTTTAGATGAGATGACACAAACATTAGAATGGTTATATGGGCTCCCAGAGGCAAATATTTATTTCGCATAGCATTAATTTTATGAACAAGTTAAACAATGATTAACATAGAGATGTGCAAACAACTGAAACATGATTTTAGTAACTTGTAATGAAAACCATGCCAAATACCGATGTTTGAGTGTAGGAACTCTATGCATCCCTTTAAGCAAAGACAAGATATAAAGTGAATATAGCTAATAAAAACTGGAACCAAAGAATGAGAAAGACAAGAAGATCAATGGCATTCTGTAGAAAAGCAAAGCATAGCAAAGGCATTTTCTAATCCAACCTGGATGCTGTAGTCAAGATAAACAGGACCAAAAGAGACAAATCTGCGTGAGACTCCAGGATACTTGCAAAGCTTTCATTGAAAGAAAAACTCTAATTTTTATTTCTTTGTGAATAAAATGGTGATTTTATACAATAAAGATTATGGTAAAAACATGAATTCAAGTTTTGAAACATGATATGTCACCAATAAATTTTTGGTGTAGGTGTTATTTTTTTCTGTAAGAAAGCTTACTGCCATAGACATTTTTTTTCTTGGTCACATGTATGATCTTCATTGTTGCGTCATATATCATGAGCATGCCAAGAATGGACTACTGAAGCAAAGCAGGGCAGCCAATGACCTAAAACAGATTACTAGAAGCTGCTTTTATAGACATTTACTTAGATTTCTTTTTGGTGGTTTACTTGAGAAATTTCCCCCATAGGCTTGCTTATTTGAACACTTGCCACCTAGATGGTGGTGGTGTTTGGGCAGACTTAGGCTCTGTGGCCCTGCTTGTGGAAATATGTCTCTGCAGGAAACTTTGAGAATTTAAATTTTCACTCCATTTCCCCTTGCCATGGAAGATGTGCGCTCTCAGCTTCCTATTCATGTCGCTATGCCTACTGCTTGGAATCATGCTTCTACATCATGATAAACTCTGATCCTTCTTAAACCATGAGCTCAAGGAACGTCTTACCTTGATGAGCAGTTGCATTCATATACTCCTTGAGATTTTTCATAATGTTTATTCTTGCTATTTTGTGATCATTGTACATCATGTAAGTTGCTTCTGTTGAGGAGCATGGCAATGAGATCACTAATCATGGACAGAGACCTATTCTATTGTCTTGGTGTTCATATTGTCTGTGATTTTGTGGTGGGACCAACACATCTGGAATTAGGTCATTAGCAGTGGGTTCTTGGCAGGAAAATCTTGTCTTTCCTTCATTGGGTGGGTGTGATAACTTTTCAAGTTGTAGACCCATGAGTAGGGTTTAGGTTTTGGAAGTAACTAGTTGTTTATGTTCAAATATGGTATTAGAAATAGTCTTGGTTCAGCCCGGAGAGGGGAACATACAAAGGCCAGGATACTATATTCTGTGGAGTTAGAATATTCCTTCAACCAATGGACAGGTGTTTGAAGAAGGTACTGAGGACTTCCCATGTGGCAGCCGGGGAGAGTAGAAACATGGAAGAAGTCTGACATCCTGATCTGTCAAGGGAAAGCTGGAACGTGAGCATGGGACACACCATCCTCAGGAAAGCCTCAATGGAGTGTGATTTGGCAGTAGGAATCCAGAGTCCCTGGATGGAGCAGGAGGGTCGGTTGGCAGATTCCCTGCAGTGAGTGTGTGTTCACAATCTGGACATCAACCTGTAAATATTCTGCTTAAAACACGGTGGGTGACTGCTCTGTGAACCCAACCCCTCTAACTGTAGGGAATTTGATAGTGCAGGGCATTTGTGAGATAAATTATACTAAAACAATTTCAGATAAGAAAGGGGTTCCCAAGTCTTTGTGTGTGAGAGATTTTTTGTTTCTGGGTGCTGTGAAACCAATGGGAAAAGGGAGTAGAAAATATACATCTTAGTATGCACGAGTCAGTGTGTTAAAGTCCATTTTGTTTCAATGCTGTCTGCTATTGCATCTCCTTTGGATGCATACCTTTTCTGTATTTCAGTCATGTTCTTTAATTAAATGTGGAGCAGCACAGTATTTTATTACAGTACATGAGATGTAAATTACAAATAATGAAGAACAATATCTAAGGATTCAAATGCATGACCTACAGTAAGCCTGGTTATCTGCATAGCCCAGGAGTGCCATGCTTGAAGATCTCTTGTGCCCTCATCTGTCTTTAGTGCTCATGGTCTGTGATGATTGATTTCACTTTTAGCTTCATTTCTCTTCACTATTGTTTATAAAGATTTGAATTTAATAGGTATACTAGACAAGGTTAGTAAGTAATACTTGTGTTTTAATTAGTCAATAAATAACAGATTCAGAGTCAATAACAGACCCCCCCCCAATATTCAAATTGATTACAGAAAATTTTCTTCTATAAAGTTTCCGAGTGGCCTGAGTTAGTCACCCTATTACTACACAAAGATTTTGGTTGTTGCTGTTTTTCTATTTTAAAATGTTATTGATCCATGGCAGAAATGTGAATTCCTACCAGCACTGCATGATTTAAAATTAGACCAAAGTTGAATTCCTTCCTCTGGTTTATAAGGTCACGTCCTAGTTAGCATTTGAGAAAGTCTTTTATGTTCTTGCCTGAATTCCAACTACATTTTTTTTTTTTTTTTGTGGCCTATATGTTAATAAGTTGTTTCCATGACACCAAGGTGTTCTTATTTTGGAGACTGTAGAAGTCTGTCTATCATGATGTAACATGCATTTCGATGCATATATTTTCATGAGGTTATTTGAGTGACTACTTCATTCTGCTGAAGCATTAGACCCTTGGTGGCACCAACAGCACAGAGTAGTCAATGCTTAGTTTTGAATAAATGATTGCTATTGAATTTGTTTCTGTGCTACTGAAGTAGAGCATGCAGCATACCATGAAATGCACTCTGTTTTCCCACTGATGCTCCCTTTAAAAAACCTAAATTTTCACTTCAAAGTACCTATCGATTGGAGATTGATTCTTGGTTTGTGCCCTCATCTCCTCTCAGTTTTAAGACCTCATCTGCTGCAGACCCATGCAGACCCTGTGCATATTGCCTCAGTCTCTGAGAGTTCATATATGTATCAAGCATGTTACTTTAGAGGGCCTTGTTTCCTTGGTGTCTTCCCTCCGCTCTGGCTCTTACACTGTTCTTGGATCCTCTTCCTCTAGATTCCTTGAGTCCTGAAGGAAGGGAGTTGATGGTTGCATACCATTTGGGGCTAAGTGTTCCAAGGTCTCTAACTGTTTACATAATGTCTGGCTGTGGGTCTCTGTTTGTTACCAGCTGACGACAGCTAAGCAAGGAATTGATGTGTGTGTATACCAGAATGTCAGCAGGACCCATTTTATTGCTACTTCTTCTTTCTTTGCAGCACAGCAGTATTTGGTTTTACCATAGGTCCCTGAACAATCTAGTCTCAGAATCTTGGCCACCAAAGCAGTGTGAGGTATGGTTTCCACCTTGTGGAGTGGGCCTTCAATCCAGACATTAGTTGGCTATTCTCACAATCTTTGCAGGCCATCACTGTGGAGCAAAGAGCTTGTGGCTGAGTTGTCATATATATTTTTCCTCTGGTAACATTCTGAGTGCCTTTCTGTACCAAAGGTGATAACAGGTCCATGTGGAAGGATTTATATAGGCACCTGTTCAATGAGTTGCTATTATCCCACAAATTGAACCTTTTTATAGTTTCATGTTCCTTTTCTGTTTTCCCCCAGTCATTTGAATCCCTGATTTCATTAAAAGTGAGAAAACTCTCAGACTTGTCAAAACTAATTTTGATGCCAAGAAATAAAGACCATCAAAGCCCCAAGGATTCAACCTTTGGCTATATCACAATTTTTTTTTATCATCTCAAGATTTAAAACTTTGCCATCATTCTTTCTGCTTGCCAATTACCCTTCTCTTTTAAGTAAATTAAGTTATTGCTCTGAGTATAAGGGACTCTCATCTTTTCTTCCTTATGATCATAAATTGCAAAAAGATTTTTAGAAACTGGTTTTTCTTTGACCTTCCAGGAGATAACATATTTCAAGATGGATACCACTGTTTCCTTGACAGTGGATTCATTATGAAATATTGACTCTGGCTCTCATTTTTCTCTCGGTTTATCTTACTTAGTTATCTTGAGATAATTTTATTTTAAAAATTCAGTAGAGGGTAATATTGGTAAAATCTGCCTATTATGTTAGGGCACATCCTGTCCATTATTTTGATATTTGTAATATGCTATGCAATATTCATCCAGCATTAAAAAATATTCTAAAACAGGATGTTTAACTCTGAGAAGAAAAGTCTATAAAAATTGTTCTTAGTTATACATTCTCTTCCAAACACAGATACACAAAATAATGTAATGTGTGTACCTGTGTGCAATAAATAGATAAATGTGTATGTTGTATATATGTATATATGAATGTATAAGAGTTCAATGATCAAATTTATATTTTTGATATTTGTATCAGTGTTATACAAACACAGATTATATATATTTATATATATATATATATATATATATATATATATATATATATATATATAT
Organism: Acomys russatus; assembly: GCF_903995435.1. Taxonomy (NCBI): domain Eukaryota; kingdom Metazoa; phylum Chordata; class Mammalia; order Rodentia; family Muridae; genus Acomys; species Acomys russatus. The sequence continues at coordinate 6,892,081 of NC_067138.1, forward strand.
ATATATAATCAAAATGAACACATATATACTTCTCAGAAATCTGTTTTCAACCTGATGTGCTTTTTAACAGCTCCAAATAGAATATTTTTCTCCTTCTTTTTTCCATTTTATTATAATTTATTCAGATCACACCCCAATTATTATCACCTCATTTGTATCTTCCAGTTCCTACCCTCCTTCCCTCTTTTGACCTATTCTGCTCACCTAAACTTATGACAGAAGGGGACCTCCTTCCCCACCATATGACCACAGCCTATAAGGTCACTTCAGGATAGCCTGCTTCCCCTCTGTGTGCTACCAGCCTTCCCACCAAGGAGCAGTGATCAAATTGTCGACACCAGCGTTCATGTCAGAGGCAGTCCCTGCTCTCTCCACAACCGTGGACAATGAGCTAACCATTGGCTATATCTAAACAAGAGGTCTAAGTTTACTGCTTGATTTGTCCTTACAGTTTGTACAGCACCCCCTGCCCCATCCAGATCTCCTTATGAGGTTTCTGAACCCAGTGAGTCCTTCCATTCCCCCATTCTTCTATAAATATAAGAACACATTAGATGCTGGGACTCACTGCTAATGTGTTTATATATATATATGGATTAATATCCGTAAGTGGATCAATTGCTTTCATTTAGCAGTCTAGAAACTTATTGAGTTTCCAGGGCACCAAGGAGACAAAATTTGTCTGCATCAAGATTGGTTGAAATTTTAACATGCACTCATAGCTTCATGCCCTATACAGGGCAATGTGAATGGGAGGAAGCACCTGAGTTTTACTTTCTTCAAGGAAAGAAAGGGAACTGAAATGTATGTCTACTCTTTAAGCTTTTGCAGTAGGAATTGCCTGAAGGACTAATTTTTATACACATTTCATTGATGGCAATTGTTATAAGTCTGGAGCCACTGATAACAGGGTGATAATTTATATTATCAAACACTCACTTGATTTGAGCTTCACTGGAGAATTCTAACAATTAATGGCTTAATCACAATTCCAAACAAAGGGTCTCAAATTTCCACAGACTTAGATGAACTTCTGAAGTGATAATTTGTTGTTGTTGTTGTTGGTGGTGGTGGTGCTGGAGGTGGAGGTGGTGCTATGTGTTTGGGTGTATTTTGATATTTTGAGATAAGGTCTCATTTAGCCAAGACTGGTCTTGAGATTACCTTATAACTGAAACTGATCTTAAATACATGATCGTCCTTATCCTACCTCCAGAGTCTTAGAAATATAAATGTACACAACTTCTGTTTAATCAAACTACTTTTATTCAGGCAATGTTCTGTGCTATCAAAATAAGTTTGTTTTCTCTTGCTGTGCTAAGGCAACATATAGAAGAAAGAGTTTATTGGGTTTATACTTTTAGAGTGTATCTCTGACAATCCTGACAAGGTAAATGCCAGTAGTCAGGAGTGCCACTGGAAGAGTAGGTTAGAGCTTACATGTTAATAAAACTACCAGGACACAGAAAGAGAGAACTCACTGTGTATGGACAGACATTTGAAACCACAAACCCAGGGACAAACTTTCTCCAACAAGGCCACACCTATTCCAAAAAGCCATACCTCAAATCATTCCCAAACAGTTCTACCAACTGTGAGCCAAGTATTCAGATATATGAGCCTATGAAGACAATATTCATTCAAACCACCATAGAAGACAAACATACTGTAAGAACTAAACTAAAGACCAAGAACACTGATAAATATAGAAATATAATCTCAAAAAACTAGTAGAACAGTTTTCACAGTGAATTAAAAAAAAATCTAAATCACAGTAATGTTGGAGTAACATAAATGCTTATATATACATGTTTATAAATATTATATTTATGTATAACATATACATATTTGTGTATATGTATATTATATCTTAATGTTAATGTATATATGCATATATATATAAAAGAAATAACAATAATATAGGTATACCAGTACACCTTCAGATGTTTTTAGATAGGTAAATATATGAGGAGATTTTCATGCATATATGGCACTTTGTCTATGTAGTGTAACTATTCCTCTATATATGAAAAGGTATTTTATCAGTAACTTTGTAATAACTGACAATAATTATTTTAGATTATTGCAGTTGCAATGCAATTAAACATATAATTCTTTTAAAATATTATCCAAATTACCTAAATAATTTTTAAAATTTTTTATTTTAATTTTATTAAATTATTCAGATTACAACTCAATTGTTATCCCATCACTTGTATCCTCCCATTCCTCCCTTCCTCCCGCTTTCACCCTATTCCCTTCCCTTCAGTCTATGACGGAGGGGGACCTCCTCCCCCACTATATGGTCAAAGGCTATCAAGTCTCATCTTGGTAGACTGCTTATTCTTTCTTTGAGTGCCACCACGCCTCCCCACCAAAGGGAGGTAGTCAAATATGGAGCACCAGAACTCATGTCAAAGTCAGTCCCCACTCTCCACATAACTCTGAAGAACATCCTATCGATTGGGTGAATTAGAGTAGGATTTACTATTGTATTGTCCTTGGTTAGTCCAATAGTTTGAGTAGCGCCCCCCCCCCCGATCCACCCATCACGATGTTCTTGTAGGTTTCTAGGACCTCCTGGGTCCTTCTATTTCCCCGTTTCCTATATTTCTCTTACCTAGAGTCTCAGTAGGATGTCCTCACATCTATCCCAATCTCCTGGTAAGTAAAGACCTTCGTAGGACATGCCTTTTTGGCTAGTGCTCAATTATAAGTGAGTATATACCATGTGAGCCTTTCTGCTTCTGGGTTAACACACTCAGTATGATCATTCCTATTCCCATCCATTTGTCCACAAATTTCAAAATTCCCTTGTTTTTAATAGCTGAGGAGTATTCCACAGTGTAATTGTACCATAGTTTCTTTATCCATTCTTCACCTAAGGGACATTTGGCTGTTTCCAGGTTCTGGCTATTCTGAATAAGGCTGCTCTGAACATGGTTGAGCATATGTCCTTGTTATGTGGTGGAGGATTTTCTGGGTATATTCCAAGGAGTGGAATAAGTGTGTTTTGAGGAAGCCCTATTCCCAGTTTTCTGAGAAAGTGCCAGATAGATTTCCAAAGTGGTTGTACCAGTTTGCATTCCCACCAGCAATAAAGGAGTGTTCCTCTTTCTCCACATCCTCACCAGCATGTGGTGTCACTTGAATTTTTGATCTTAGTCATTCTGATAGGTGTAAGCTAGAATCTAAGAGTTGTTTTGACTTGTATTTCTCTGATGAACCTAAAGCATTTTTATATAATTTTGACAGAAACCATATATATATATATGTATATATGTGTATATATATATATGTGTGTGTGTGTGTGTGTGTGTGTGTGTGTGTGTGTGTGTGTGTGTGTGTGTGTGTGAATGCTTGAAATAAACTAACAAACAAAAAGGATATGTTGTCGTATAGGATGATGAATTTGAGGACATTGTATATAATGAGTTAAGTCAGTCACAAAAGACTAATGTTGCAGGATTGTACATAAATCAAGCATGTAAATCCATCAAATTTACAGAGGTAAAGTAAAAAGGTGCATACCAGGGGCTTGGGAGAACTGAGATAATGAGCTGCTGCCATTCACTAGAATTGGAGTTCCATTCATGAGTAAAATGTCTTAGAGACACACTATATAGCAGCATATATTTAGAGCTACAAGGCTATACTTAAAATTGTTGGGTATAGATTTTCTGTTACATGTTTTGTGCTTCTACAAAAATATGCACTCATTTTTATGTGACAATGTAAGGATTTTAAAGTATTCTCTGAACATTTTTTTTTTCTGGTGCATTCTTTTCTGCTATTAAAGTCCACGGATTTAAATCAGAACTAAAGAGTGTACTTAGACTTCAACGCAGTTTAGAACAGCCAAGAATTTCAAAAGGCAGCTATAGTTTCAGGAATCATTGTTCCTGAAAGAGTCATATGCTTACAGTTTGTCCCCAAGGCTGCCATTGTTGAGATAGGGTAACTTCCTGGACAAGGAGCCACTTATAGGAGCCAGGTCCTGTAGACTCCATGCTTGTAGATGCTCTTCTTAACCTTAGAGAAGGGCTCAGCCCTGGCAGGGTGGGGTAGTTTGTTAGACCTGTTGTTATGAGAACAGCCTGTTTCCCCCAATCTTTTGCTTTCTTGTCCATTTGTTGACATGATTTAAGTACCTAGTAGTCTCTCAGCAGGATGCTGTATATGCTGTTTGGGCCTTCCAGTCACCAGAATTATAAACTTCTTTACTTTATAAAAGCACTGCATATCAATTACTTTGATATAAGAACACTAGACAGACTAAGGTAGTAATATGGAAAATTATGTTATTCAGTAATTTTAGCTATTGGATTAGCCATCGCCTCCCATAATACTTTATAGAGTATTCATAAATGAATTTTAATCAGAGCTTGTAACTTATCCTGCGATTGCCTGAAGTCAGGACATGAAAGATGTTCCTAATTATGCATGTGCCTTTCGACGGACCTCATATAGATTATGAGCAGCCAGTACACCATCAGATGTTCCTAGATAGAAAAATGTATGAGGAGGTTTTCTAGCGTGTCTGACCCTTGTCAATGTAGTGTAACTTCTTCTACATATTAAAAAGTATTTTATTAATTTTTTATAATGGACAATCATTAATTTTAGATTATCTTAGTTGTAATGCAATTAAACATATAGCTCATTTAAAATGTTATCTGAATTTCATGAAGCATTCTATGTAATTCTGAGAGAAATCTTAAAGTAGCTTAATCCGCATCCATAATTTGGCTTCAAATTTTAAGACACAATTCCGTACTCAGACAAGCATAAAAATGTATTATTCATATTACCAATATTTTTTGGGGAGGCCGAGAAGTCTTACCATGCAGATATGCCAATGGCTGGGAATTTTGCAGTGCCTATTGAGGAGAACTATGCTAGATCTCTTACATGGTGCTGTGTGATTGAAACCTCCAATTCATGTCCCCAAAAGAGAATTTGATGGTTAAATATTTTTACAAATTTTTATTAAAATTTTACAGATACATTTATATTATACCACACACATATATATAGTAACTACCTACAGCAAGAAGAACCATGAAACAATCAGGAATTATATAAGCATTACATTCATAGTATTTTGGCAATTTGTATTTGGCAGCCCTGAAGAAAACATCTTCCCTATCTTACTGAGTCTAAAATTCTGAATGTAAATCAATATCTATCATATCTCATCATTATCAACTTAAAGCATCTATATAGACCTAAAAACATCTTAACCCCTAAACAACTAAGCTTAATTGTAAAACTAAACTATCTGGAACTCAACCCCATCAGAGACTTGAGAAGGAATAACATTAATTACCTGAGTATACAGGTAGTGCAGGTTGGCAGGTTCCAATGAGAGAAGATTACAGAGACAGTTTGCTGCCTGAAACATCGTTTCTAAGACAGCCTAAAAAGGGGCAAGGTTGGATGCAGGCAGAATTGACATCCAAACTCTGTCAAGACAGGCTAAGCAAATCCTCAATAGTTTCTGCCTCACAAATATGTCTGCCAGACATATTGGATCAGAAGGCTGAAGATGATGCTCCAATGTTATAGATAGTTTTGATGGGTAATCTTAGTTGTCAATTTGACTACATTTGTAATCAATTAAAACTGAAACTACTAGTCATTTCCATGATATTTTAAAGCAAATAAGGTGGGATGACACACTTTGAATTTGGTCTACACTTTCTGGTGTCTGACCATATAAAATGACATAGAAAAAGGGACCTTCTAGAATTTTCAGCTTCTTGCTCTCATCTTCACTGACAAGGCCATCTAGTCACTGTAGAAGTATTCCTTAATTGGTGTTAGAGCCTTCGTTTTCAGGATCTAACACAGATTAAAGGCCATGGCCCACACCTCTTTAAGAATTCTCAGGACTGTGGCACGCTACTGGGACTATAGGACTGAAGAAGCCCTGACTTCTTTGCCTTTCCACTGGGAAATAGCCACTGTTGAAATACCTAAGACCACAGTCCATAAGCCACTCTAATAAAGGGAGTGTATGAGAAAGAGAGAGAGAGAGAGAGAGAGAGAGAGAGAGAGAGAGAGAGAGAGAGAGAGAGAGAGAGAGAGGAGGAGAGAGGAGAGAGAGAGAGAGAGAGAGAGAGAGAGAGAGAGAGAGAGAGAGAGAGAGAGAGCACTCTATCAGTTCTGCTGCTTTAGAGTAACCCGAATAATACAGGGAATATTCTGATTTTTTGTTAAATGACTCACACATGGGTCAGAGGGGAAATCATAAAGTCTTAGATGCTCATGGATTTTAACAGACAAATATAAAAAAAAATGTAGTCAAGTACAACCATAGTAACCCACAATTTGCCTAGAATAAACAAATATGTCCTGTATTCAACTCAACCCTTGGTACTCTTAAATTGTGAAAACAAAGACTAACTGCATATGGGCATATACCACACAGGGATTGGAGTGGCTAGCCTCTGTACTGTCTTTGTTTTTTGAGTCCATTTAAACCTGATAGCCTATAGTACTGAAGGATGGCAAACACAGAGAATTCTAGAGGAAATCTTGAACCATCCCATGACATTGATGCGTTCTGCAAAGCAGCATATGTGCACAGCTGAGTTTGCATGAGTCTGAAGATAAAGCAATTAGAGACCTTCTGAGCTGAGATGAAGTGGTTGACTAAATACAAGTAACACATATGTGTACTTTGAAGTACATCCCTATCATTAAATTTCAAAGTTTATTCAAATTATTTTAAAACTTAGGACAAGGGAAGAATATTTTATCACTAGTGCCCTTAGAATTGCCTGCACTTGACTCTTATGAAAAGGAGATTAACCTCATGTATGACTTAAAATTTTCAGACATACTAAAAATACAGTAACACTAATAACCAAAATAAATTCATACTAAAGCTTGCTTCATGCTACTTCTAAGGGGACAAGTCTTAATTTTACAATAAAAAGCCATGTGTAGATAACATTCAAAATTGTAGGAAAGTAAGAGTATAATTACTTGTCTGACATGTGTGATAGAAATCACGAGAACAGAGATGAGGAGGACATAGATATATCCTGCCAGATATATACCAGGTATATCGGAGTAGGAAGATATCCACAAGGGACAGGACAAAATTCAGTATTTGTCAGAACATGAAGACACACTGTCTACACTTTCACTCTTATGTGTTCTGGAATCATCTCTTTGACACCAGAAGAATTTAATAATTACATCAACACTTACTCCTTCTTCCCCCAAGCTTGTGTCTAGCATCTCATGTCGAGTTCGTGCAGTATCAACCAAAGCCTTGATAAATAACTCTAGTTGTAATGTACTTAAGTCACTTTCCTATTGCAAAAGCAACTCAACATCAGGCTGGAGAGATGGCTCAGTTGGTAAAGATGTTCTCAGACAAGACTCAGTACTGATGAGTTCGATTCCCTGGGCCCACAGGAGAACTCATTCTGTCCTCTGAAGTGCACTGACACGCAAATAAGTACATGTAATAAAAATTTTAAAGCAACTCAACATTATAAAATATCTCCATATTTATGTATGATTGACGATAAAGCCTGAAGAATCACAGACTTGTTTTAGGTGGCAACACCTTATCCAGCACAATGACTCATGTAGAGTTTCTATCTCAATATGTTCTCTCTCGGGATGTTAGTAGCAGTCAGTCTTACTGCCCCCTTCTGCTTCAGGAATAAAACCCTCAAGAAAGAAGTTTCACAGAGCTGATCAAAGTGTCTAGGTTTCTTGTCACCAGAGAAAATCCCAATTACTAGGTCAATGTCTCTGAGAATTTCAGTCACCTGCTTATTCAACAACTCACTCAAGAACTGATTCTCTTTTGATCTAGCCAATGGTCAGAATATTCTCCACAGTTGAGTGGAGAGTGGGATATGACTTTCTCACATACTCTGGTGCCTCACATTTGACCATGTCCCCTGGAGGGGGAGACCTGGTGGCACTCAGAGGAAGGACAGCAGGTTATCAAGAAGAGACTTGATACCTTATGAGCATATACAGGGGGAGGAAATCCCCCTCAGGAACAGTCATAGGGGAGGGGAATAAGGGGAAAATGGGAGGGAGGGAAGAATGGGAGGATACAAGGGATGGGATAAACATTGAGATGTAACAAGAATAAATTAAAAAAAAAAAAAAAGAACTGATTCTCACAGCATGTAAAGCAATTTGTAGGGTGTTTTAAGTTTGCAAGGATGAAGCAAATAGCGGGGCTTCCCTCAGAGGTCAAAAGAGAACATCAATTGAAAGGTAAGCTTGAGTGATCTCAGTCTCCCTGTACTTAAGCAACACAAAGTTTTATATTCTAGTTTGTTCAGATTGTCAACTTCCTTATCAATGTGGATATCTTTAGAACTAAAATCTCACTTGTATAGACTTATCCTTAGAAATGTACCAGAAAAGTATGTGTATCTACAGTTATCACATGCTCATGCTAATTTAAACAGAAGGATGCCAGTTTTCCTGCCAATCATGCTGATCTGTTTGTTCAGCTTTGTTTTCCCCTACTGAGATAGAAAATGCCTCCCTGCTCCCTCTGCAGATGCAGAGAGCACACCAGGGTATAGGATACTTTGCATCCCCCAAACTGTGCAGTTAAGTAGCAGGAATCAGATTGCTTTCTGTTATCACATGGCAGCTCTCTTGTGGGGAGGCAGTAATCTGTGTTCTCAGGAAAGTGTCTTTTCTGAGAGCTGAATCAATCCCTCAACCCCTCCCACAATACATGTCTTCGCTCTTTATCCAATAGCCTATTTTATTCACTGCTTCTTTTAGAATATATTTGTCTTTCTTAAATACATTTTAGCATTATTAAGATATCAAGAACATTCATATGAACGTATTTTTAGGAAATTTGCAGCGTATATATTGCAATCACCACTAACCCAATTTAAATTATTTCCATTGCCTCAACAATTTATAATTGAATAAATATGTTTTTCATCATAAATCACAACTGTGCCTCAGAAAGCTACTTTTCTGTATGTATAAACGTGCCTTTTTCGGACATTTTTTGTTTTATGTGTATAAAATCTGGTGTAACTTAAATTTAGCCATTTTTCTTTAGCATGGACTGGATTACTATTTTTTTATTGTTGAAGCATATTATAGTATATATATTTGCTATGTTTTATTCATTTGAAAGACATTTGGAAAATTTTCATCTTAGTAGCAATTCTGAATAATACTGTGAAAATTAGCATGTGAGTCTTTCGGTATACAGGGGTTTGTTCTTCTATAGTTTTCTAGAAGTGAAAGTGAATGTTAAACATATTTTATTTTCCAAAAAATACTAAGATGTTCTCCAAATTGCCTATAATATTTATATAACCACAACCTACCAACCTCAGCTCTTCTTTGTACTTGCTCATTCTTGTTACCATTTGTAATTCAAGCACTAAAGGAATATGCTGTAAAAATTTGGTTTTACTGTATTTTCTTATTAACTAATAAATATTTGACCTGTTATACATTTAGCATTCCATAACACTACAAGCTCTTGGGGAGCAGGCACATTATGTTGCTTTTTCTAGTAGGGTAGTTGTACACAGCAGGTGTTTAATTTCATTTGGAAATTAAAATGCAACCATATAATAAATACTGCAGAGAATTTAAAGTCATCATTATGAGTAATACTACATTACCTTAATTTATCTGAGCTATATTAACATGGGTAATAAACTATGTAAAATCTTTCCTGTGAAATAGGCTCATTAAGGTCTATTTGATTTGCTAAGACAGGGTCTCATACAGCCTCAGCTAGCTTCCGACTATCTATATAGTCAGGGATGAATTTGAAATCATACTCTTCTTCCTTCTACTTCCAATGACCTGAGATTACATGCACTTGCCATTATATCACCCTAGTATGGCCATCTAGACATTAGAATGTTAATAATGATTTTTCAGGATGTGCCAATGGCAATCTAGAAGAAAGGATAGAAAATAATCTCCAATGCCCATTCTTTTCAATAGGATGCTTTCTATGATGTTGTCAAGCCTGTAAGGAGCATATGTTAATAAGGATCTCAGCAGTTGCTACACTGACTAGAGCTGTTGATTACCTGATGGGAGAAAAGTTTTACCCCCACACACATACCCTGTTGGTGATGAAGCTTCAGTGAGACAGTATGTAGCAGTTGTACAAAGATTCCTCCTGACTCTGGCTTCTACTCCATCAAGTTCACTAGTAAAGTTGTCCACTCTGGCTTTATCTGAAACAGTTCTCAGGTAGCTAGCTTATACCCACAGTTGGTTTAAGCTTTAGTAATGTTTCTTTTGCAAATGTGGATGCCCTTGCATTTGGGTCATAGATGTTGGCAAATTAATGCAATCTAGTTGAAGACCCAGAAATAAATCCACACACTTATGGACATCTTCAGCAAATGGTGCTGGTAGAACTGCACATCTACATGTAGAATAATGCAAATGTTTCCATATTTATCACTCTGAACAAAACCCAAGTCCAAATAGACAAAAGACCTTAACATAAAACCAGATACACAACATCTATTAGAGGATAAAGTGTGGGGCAGCCTTGAAGACATTGGTACCAAAGACAACGCCTGAACAGCACACCAACACCTCAGACTCTAAGATCAACAGTTAATAAATGGGACCTTATGAAACTAAAGGTCTTCTGTAAGGCAAAGGATACTGCTAATAGAACAAAATGACAGACTACAGATTGGGAAAAAGTTTTTCACTAACTCTACACCTGACAAAGGATCAATATCTAAAACACATACATACATAAAATACAGAAAGAAGTCCGGAAATTAAATGCCAACAAATGAAATAATCCAATAAAAATTGGAGTACACACCTAAACAGAGAGTTCTCAACAGAGGACTGTTAAGTGGCTATCCAGTGGCTGAGAAGCACTTAAAGAAATGTTCAATGTCCTCAGTCTTAAGGGAAATGAAAATTAAAATGACTCTGAGATTCTATCTTACACACATTAGAATGGCTAAGATAAAAGATTCAAGTGACAGCATGTGATGGCAAGGACGTGGAGAAATGAGAACACTCCTCCACTGCTGGTGGTAGTGCGAACTTCTACAACCTCTTTGGAAATAGGTCCAGTGCTTTCCCAGAAAATTGAAAGTAGTGCTACCTCAAGATCCAGCTATACCACTTCTGGGCATATACCCAAAGGATGCTCCACCATACAGTGACGAAATTTCTCAACTATTTTCATAACAGCTTTATTCATAATAGCCAGACAGTGGAAAATATCTAGATATCCTTCAACTGAAGAATAGATTAAGAAAATATGGTAAATTTGCACAGTGGAATTCTACTCAACTATTAAAAACAAGGAAATCATAAGATTTGAAGGCAGGCGGGCACTCATCCTGAGTGAAGTAACCCAGATCTAGAAAGAAACATATGGTATGTACTCACTTGAACTGAATATCAGCCATATATTACAGGATAACCTTAATACAATTCATAGACCCAAATATGCTAAGTAACAAGGAGGGGCCCAATAGAGACCCTCCTTGAATTTCACTCAGGTGGGGAAACAGAATAGACATTACAAGTGGACATAGAGAGGGAACTGAGTAGGTGGGGTTGCAGAAATGGACACAAATTGGGGATCAGATGTGGGATATGGGGGGAGGGGAAGTGATTAAGGTTGGAAAGAAAAGGGAAACCAAGGGCGGTGGCATTTCTGAAACAAGCTGGAGACATTCAGCAGGGTAGGGTCAACGGAGGAAATGGGCATGTCTAGCTGAGCCTCCTATCAGTGGGGGACATGGATACTGAGAAGGCAAATGTCTAGTCAGGCAGTACTTACAGTGATGGTAGGGGAGCACCAATCCACCCACAAAGCCTTAGATCCAAAATTTACCTTGCCTACAAGATGTGCAGAGATAAATACAGAGACTGAGGAAATGTCCAAGCAATGCCTACTGCAGCCTGGGAAACCATCCCACGGGAGATAACCGACCTTTGGCACCATTAAGGATACTTGATTATGTTTATAGACAGGAGCCTAGCATAGCCATCCTCAGAGAGGCCAACCAGCAATTGATTGAATCCGATGCTGAGACCCAGCCAAGCATAAGGCAGAGCTTGGGGAGTCCCAAGGAAGAGTGTGTGTGTGTGTGTGTGTGTGTGTGTGTGTGTGTGTGTGTGTGTGTGTGTGTGTGTGTACGCGTGCGCGTGCGTTTGCGTGTCCGTGTAGGGGCAGGGACATGATGGAAATCCCAGAGTGTACAGAGATGCCACGAGAGGATGAAAAGAGTCAACTAACTTAGTCCCATGGAAGTTTGCGGAGGCTGAAGTACCAAACAAGGAGCATGCATAGACTATACCTCGGCTCTATACACATGTGTATCCGATGGACAGTTTAATTTTCCTATGAGTCCCTTAGTGAGTGGAGACAGTGCTGTTTATGACATGGACTCTGTTGCCTACTTTCAATCAATCTGGCTGGGTTGCCTTCCTTGGGAACAGAGCTCAGCTCACTGCTGCCGGCTCTGCCACTGAATGCTTCTGGGGCTGGCAGACCTTGGAAAGGCAGGCAGAGCTCTTGGTCCAGACCACACTGTATTTCTTTTTACTTCTCTGAGCCCATAATAGTTCAACACTCAGATCTCAGCTGTGGTAGGGTAGTATGGCTTCTTTCTGTTGCATGATCCAATTTTCACTTCCACAATCCTCACAAGCTTTGAGCTCAGCAGTCACTGTAGACCACAACTGCCACCTCCATGCTTGGGTTCCAGATGCATCCTCAAATGTATGCTTCTGTTAGCTTCAGAATATGAACACTAAAAGGTCCGCATTAAATAAGCCACCTTCAGTCTACCCTATCTCTCAAAGATGCTTAAAGACACCCTGAAAGAAGCAAAATCACTTAGACTGTTCTTTCAATGAGTCTCAAGGTTGCACTCATGTGTAGAAGGCATTATCACCAGTTAATAAAAGTGTGTCCACACCCTCTAGCACTAACTTCTGTATAGCACTTCAAATTTCAAAACTGGGACAAGAGCTAAAGGAGCAGGAACTATATGTGTGAGGTAAGTATTAGCTACAAAAATTTAACCTCCATTCATGTTGAAACTTTCAAGAAATTTGCTATAAAATAAAAGGATCCAGAGGGTCCTAGAAATCTACAAGTAGAACAATATGATAGGCAGATTTGGGCCCAGGGGTCCCGCTCAAACTAAGGCACCAGCCAAGGACAATACAGGAGGTAAACTTTAAACCCCTTCCCAGATCTAGCCAATGGTCAGAATATTCTCCACAGCTGAGTGGAGAGTGTGATACGACTTTCTCACATACTATGGTGCCTCACATTTGACCATGTCCCCTGGAGGGGGAGACCTGGTAGCACTCAGAGGAAGGACAGCAAGTAGCCAAGAAGAGACTTGATACCCTATGAGAATATATAGGGGGACGTAATCCCCCTCAGGAACAGTCATAGGGGAGGGGAATAATGGGAAAATGGGGGGGGAGCAATGGGAGGATACAAGGGATGGGATAAACATTGAGATGTAACAAGAATAAATTAATTAAAAAAAAAAAGAAATTTGCTATAATTCTCAGCTCCTGAGAAGTGTTTATGCAAAATACAACTAGAAATAACTACTTTGGTGTGCTATAAGTATGATCAGGACATTCGTTTTATATTATCTGCCTATAAAATATGTTAATAAATCTGTGACATAGGGTTGTAGAGCTGAGTCAACAGTTAAGATCACTTGCTGCCTTTTCAGACAACTAATATTCAGTTCTCATCACCCGTGTCAGGCAGCATATATGCCTCTACTGCAGATCCAGGGCATGTGACACACTCTTCTGACCTCCAAAGGGACTATGTGTATGTATGTATGTATGTATGTATGTATGTATGTATGTATGTATGTATGTATAATCAACATATATATTGATCTCAAAAAAGGAAATTTTGTATATAATAAAATCAATTTCAAGAGGGAAATTCATGCTTTAATATATTGTCCATAGAATTATGGACATAATTAGCATCATAATATAAATGGGAGACAGTCTGAGAGAAAATCAGATTTCTAAATGGAATTAGATTTCCTAGTTTATAAAAATTTTTTAACATTAGTTATTCACCACCACTTAGTTTTCTATGTAAGTCCTGTCTAGGGAAAGAGGAGACATGTTTGACTTATGTTTTATCATTTACATGGTTATCATTGGATATGCAAGATGATTAATGAAGTTGGTGCTTAACAGCTCCGCACACATTGTCCAGTGTTCCCATCAAGTGATTATGAAGTCGTGGCATGATTGCAGTTCCTGGGCCCACACTGTTGCTGCTGGTCAGCCCTGCCACACAAATGAGTGCGCTCTCTCTCTCTCTCTCTCTCTCTCTCTCTCTCTCTCTCCTCCTCTCTCTCATCCCTCCCTCTCTCTCTCTCTCCCTCTCTCCGCCTCGCTCTCCTCGCTCTCCTCTCTCTCTCTCTCTCTTTCTCTCTCTCTCTCTTTTTAACAGATGTCTCAGCCTCTTGATGCACCTTTTACTTTTCTCTTCCAACCGGAACCTGCCTCAGGAGTGTCTGCTATATTTCTTTCTTCTCTTCTTGTCATTAATCATCCTGGTGGCTTATGCTACTTTCCTTCTCTTTTAGATTAGATGACTCGACGGCATTCATACAAATATATTTCTTGTTAATTTTGTAATGTTGTTAAATTATAGCCTTTCTGGACCCATTAATGTAGCAGTGTTCCTGAACTAGAGACCAAATGTATTATTATTTCACACAAAGATGCAGAGAATGAATAATGAGATGACATATTTGACTCTGTTGACATGCACAAACAATTACTAAGTTAAGTACATTTCATGCAAGTCATTCTTTGCTGCTAATATGACCACTGCAAATGCTGAGTATATTTTTGTAAGTTGTTTTTAAAAATCTGTTAACATAACTTATTTCTGTTTGTGAAACTAATTTATAATAGGAAGAAATAAAAATGAGCTTCATATGGTCTGCATACATTTTAAAAATATTCCATGTATAAAATTATACTGTAGAAAGCTATATTATTCTTAATAGTTTAGACAAAACTCTAGTATCCAAGAAACAAAGCACAAAGTAATGGAGCTGATATTTCATTTGTGTACACACACACACACACACACACACACACACACACATGCACACACAAACACACACGCAATCGTGCCTATATACATTGTATATTATGATCTAAGGAGGGCACTTTTTCTCCTCAGTGATTTTAGTATCTAGGCTTGACCTCTGTTTTAAATTTACATTGAGAGTAGATAATTAAGGTTTCACTGTTTAGCTAGAAAGTAGTTATAATAATTTCCATGATATCCATAGCCATGGATATGTTCAAAAGGAACATCCTTGTTTAGGGAGCCAATCCTCTTCTCAGTTGATTGCTGGTGATAGCTCTACTCTGTATGGACCACAGCATTCTTTATGACATGCAGATTTGTCTAAAGGACTTAAAAGTACAGACACTTATTCATAATTCAGTTTCCCCTACTCTCCTGACTCCATGTAAGTCATGGGTCTTTTGACTGCCCTTCCTGGCATTCCACTATCTTTTTGTAGCTCGTATTTTATTATTTCATTATTTACTTTTTATATACACATTGATATTATTACACATATATACAGTAAACTATCTACAGTAAGAAGAACTATGATACAATCAGGAATTATATAAATGTTACATTCTTAGTGTTTTGGCTATTTGTATTTGGAAGCCTTGAAGAAAACATCTTTCCTATCTTGGTGCATCTAAAATTCTGAATGTAAATCAATCATATCTCATCATTATCAAATTAAAATATTTATCTAGACATAAAAATATCTTAACCACTAAAAAACTAAGCTTAATTGTAAAACTAAACTACCTAGTCTTCAACCACATCAGTGACTTGAGAAGGAATAAAATTAATTGCCTGAGTATACCAAGAGGGCAGGTTGGCAGCTTACAATGAGAGAAAATTACAGAGAAAGGTTGCTGCCTGAACAGTAATACAAAACTCTCTATAACATTGGAGCATCATCTTCTGTATTCTGGGCCAATATATCAGACAGACATATGTCTGAGGCAGAAAATATTGAGGACCTGATTAGCCTTTCTTGGCAGAGTTTGGCTGTCAAATCTGCCTGCATCCAAGCTTGCCCATTTTTAGGCAGAATTCTGCCTGTGGTAGAAATGAGAACATTTTTCCGAGTGACTTGTTTGCCACATCTGAAGCCATCTCCATAAGGAGGTTCTTTGATATTCATCATCTTCTTGAAGAAGGTTGGCTGTTGCCAAGAGTTAACCTGTCTCATTGTCAGTGGATCTTTAGAATAATAAAAACATTTTAAATCCATATTCTGTGTGTCTCTGAGGTTTATAAAGACCTTATCTAACTATCATAACTTATAGTTTATAGAATCATATCTATGTGTCACACCTAAGATGCATATTCTTGTGATAAAATTAGACTAGTAATTGACATGGCCATGATTTGGTCAACTAACAATTAACTTGTATAATTTATTTATCCTAAGCAGTCTGCAATAGCACTTTAATACTTCAAAGTATTGAAAGTATTATAATTGAGTTATATGGGTACAATACCTCATATTAAAGTGTGTATATATATATATATATATATATATATATATATATATATATATATATATAGTGTGTGTGTGTGTGTGTGTGTGTGTGTGTGTGTGTGTGTGTGAAGAATAATCTTACATTTGAATTCTATAACACTGTATCTGGAATCAAACTTATTTTGCATCTATATACAAAATTCTATACCAATGAATGAAAAATAATCCTGTGAGTGATAATTGAGGCTTTAAGTTGAGGAGTAGATTCACTAATCTACTTTTTGTTCTATCTTCCCTATATATTTCTATATTCCCCCCTCTTTTTTTTCAATACCTATCTCCAAACCTAAGAATGGAAAAGAGAGACATTGGTGTGTCTAACCTTGTTTTCTCTGTAAATAAGACATGTAATAACTTGTAACCAACTCTCATTGATAATCCTCTATAGTTCAATAAAGCAACCAAATTCCTACCTGACCCCCTAAAGGAAATATGGCATCATTCTCTTAAGGTTTCCTCTGGCTGATTTGAGATGAATAGTACCTTTGTGGAGGCCTGTAGGCTCTGTTTCTTAACAATTAAACTTTATTATACAACCCAACTAGCTTACACAAGAGGGAAAAAGGGTTAAAGGGAAAAAAGAGTGAACCTTCCAGTATCCATTCCATGGGATGGGTCCCTAGGTGTCTCTGGCCTGCGTGCTGGTCTTACCTGTTCACTAATCTTCCTTCTGATCCTCGTGCACTCAAGCCCTGTCTGAACCTGGTGCTGCTCTCTCCTCTTCACCTGTCTGTCTCACATATGAAGGGCAGTCTCCTTCTCCCATTGAGGGTCGATTAGAAAAACAATAGTCCAGGTAGAGTCACCAGGTCAGCTTCCTGAATTCCAGGCCCAGGATGGCTCCACGGTATCCATGGTGTGTCCAAGGGTAAAGCCCACCAAGACTGCTTTTACCTGTGACAAAGCTTACAGTCTTTCCCACAGAGGCCCAAATAAATTGGAGAAAATGGTTAAAAATTCAAGGAATCTCATTTGTGGGTCAGTTTCTAAATGTTGAGGAATCCCAGGCTTAATTAGAGTCCTATGTGGGACAGTCTGAAATGCTGGACCAATTGGGAGCATAAGCTTTCTTCGAAGCACTCCTGGTCTGATGAGGAGCAGTAACTACAGTACGTGGTGCTAGAACACGAAGAATTCATGATGTCAATGTCCATCATGCTGTGAGAAATTACTTCTGTTATGTCTGATCACGGTCAGAAAAGAATTGTGTGGGTATTATGATGGAAATTGAATTGAATCAGTAAATTGCTTTTGTTAAGATTGCCATTTTTACTATGTTGATTCTCCCAATTCACAAGCATGGGCGATCTTTCCATCTTCTGAACTCTTCTTCAAATTCTTTCTTCAGACATTTGAAGTTTTTTTTTTTTTCTTCATACAAGTCTTTCACTTTCTTGGTTAGAGTTGCACCAAGATACTTTATATTATTTGTGGCTATTGTGAAGGGTGTAGTTTCCTTAACTTCTTTTTCAACCGACTTGTCATTTGTATGCAGAAGTGCTACTGACTTTTTAGTTGATTTTGTATCCAGCCACTTGGATGAAGGTGTTTATCAACTATAGGACTTCCTTGATAGAATTTGCGAACAGTAATAGTTTGACTTCTTTCTTTCCAATTTGTATCCCCTGATCTCTTTTCATTTGTCTTCTTGCTCTAGGTAGGACTTCAAGTCCTATATTGAAGAGATATGAAGGGAGTGAACATCCCTGTCTTGTCCTGTATATTGCATTTATTATGTTTAGGTATGTATTGTATCTGTGCTCTCTTTTAACATGAATGGGTGTTGGATTTTTGTCAAATGTTTTTTCGGCATCTCAAGAGTGATCACGTGGTTATTTTTCTTTCAATTTGTTTATATAATGAATTACATTGATGTATGTCCATATATTAAATCACCCCTGCATGCCTGGGATGCAGCTTACTTGTTCATGGTGAATGATATTTTTGACACATGACTGAATCCAGCTTGGAAGGATTTTATTGAGTTTTTTGCATCAATGTTTATAAGAGAAATTGGTCCTAAATTCTCTTTCTTTATTGAGTCTTTTTGTGGTTTAGGTATTAAGGTGACTGTGGCCTCATAGAATGAATTTGTTAATGTGCCTGATGATTCTATTTTGTAGGATAGTTTGAAGAGAATTGGTATTAGCTCTTCTCTGAAGGTCTGATAGAGTTCTGTGCCGAATTAATCTGGTCCTGGGCTTTTTCTGGTTGGAAGACTTTTGATAACTGCCTCTATTTCTTAGGTGTTATAGGGCTATTCAATTTTTTTTACCTGATCTTGATTCAATTTTGATAATTGGTATATACCAAGAAAACAGTCCATTTCACTTAGGCTTTTAAATTCTGTAGCATATAGGCTTTTGAAGTAAGACCTGATAATTCTTTGGATTTCCTTGGTGTCTGTCATTATTCTTCCCTTTTCATTTTGACTTTGTTGATTTGAATATTCTGCCTCTGCCTTTTAGTTAGTTTGGTTAAAGGCTTTCCAATTTGCTGATTTTCTCAAATAATCAGCTGTTGGTTTCATTAATTCTTTGAATTGTTTTCTTTGTTTCATATTTATTGATTTCATCCCTTAGTTTCATGATTTCTAGCCTTCTATCCCTCTTGGGTGTGTCTGTTTCTTTTTGTTCTAGAACTTTCACTTGTGCTGTTAAGTTGCTAGTATGTGATCCCTCCAGTTTCTTTATAAAGGCACTTAGTGCTATGAACTTTCCTCTTAACATTGCTTTCATTGTGTCCCATAAGTTTCGGTATGTTGTGCCTTCAGTTTCATTGAATTCTAGGAAGTTTTCAATTTCTCTTTTTATTTCTTCCCTTACCCAGAGGTCATTGAGTAAGGAGCTGTTCAGTTTCCATCACTTAATAGGCTTTCTGTTGTTTCTTTTGTTGTTAAGTTCCATCTTTAATCCATGGTGGTCTGATAAGATGCAAGGAATTATTTTGATTTTCTTGTGTCTGTTGAGGTTTTCTTTGTTACCTAGTATATGGTCAACTTTGGTTCTATGAGGTACTGAAAAGAAGATATATTATTTTATGTTTGGATGAAATGGCCTGTAGATATCAGTTATGTCAATTTGCTTCATGATGTCAATTAGTTTCCATGTTTCTCCATTTTGTTTCTATCCTGATGATCTGTTTATTGGGGAGAGTGGGGTGTTGGAGTCTCCCTGTACTAATGTGAGGGGTTCAATGTGTGATGTAAGCTTCAGTAACATTTATTTTATGGATATAGGTGCTCTTGCATTTGGGGCATAAATTTTCAGAACTGAGATATCATATTGGCATATTTTTCCTTTGATGAGGATGAAGTGTCCTTCACCATCTCTTTTGATTAGTTTTGGTTGATAGTATACTTTATCAGATACTAGAATGGCTACTCCAGCTTGCTTCTTGAGTCTTTCTGCATGGAGTACAGTTTTTCAACCCTTTCCTGTGAGGAAAATATTTATCTTTATTGCTAAAATGTGTTTATTGTATGCAGCAGAATGATAGATCCTGTTTTCATGTCCATTCTGTCAGCTTGAGTCTTTTTACTGGGGAATTGAGGCCATTGATGTTGAGAGATATCAATGACCAGTGGTTGTTAGTTCCTTCTGTTTTGATGTTGGTAGAGGTAGAATGTGTGTGTATGTTTCCTTTCTTTTAGATTTGTGGTTGTGGATTTATTTATTTCCTGTGGTTTTTGTGTATAGTTAGCATTTTTGAATTGGAATTTTCATTCTAGCACCTTCTATATGGCTGGACTTGTGGCTAGGTACTGATTAAACTTGGCTATGCTTGATTTTGTTATGGAGTGTCTTGTTTTTTCCATCTATGGTGATTGAAAGGCTTTCTGGGTGTAGTAGTGTGGGTTGCCATCTGTGGTCTCTCTCTCTCTCTCTCTTTTTTTTTTTTTTTTTTTTTTTTTTTTTTTTTTTTTTTTTGGTCTTTTGGTTTCTCTGTGTAGACTTGGCTGTTCTGGACTTGCTTAGTAGACCAGGCTGGCCTTGAACTCACAGCAATCCGCCTGCCTCTGCCTCCTGAGTTCTGGGATTAAAGGCGTGAGGCGTGTGCCACCACAGCCTGGCCCCATGTGTGGTCTCTTAATGTTTGCATGACTTCCATCCAGGCCCTTCTCTGTTGAGAAGTCAGGTGTATTTCTGATAGATTTGCCTTTATATGTGACTTGACCTTTGTCTCTTGCAGCTTTTAATATTTTTTCTTTGTTCTGTACTTCTAATGAGTTGATGATTATGTGGCAGGAGGATTTTCTTTTCTGATCTCATCTATATGAAGTTCTGTAGGCTTCTTATATGTTTATGGGCATTTCTCTCTTTAGGTTATGGAAGTTTTCTATGATTTTATTGTTTTCTGGACCTTGGAGCTTGGAATATTCTTCTTCTATTCCTATTATTTTGAGATTTGTTCTTTTTATAGTGTGCCACATTTTTTGTGGTTTTGTGTGTGTGTGTGCATGCCTGTGTGTGTGTGTGTGTGTGTGTGTGTGTAACTTTTTAGTTTTAACATTTTCTTTGATTGATGCATCAAAAACTTTGGTAGTATCTTCCACACTTGAGATTCTCTCTTCCATCTCTTGTATTCCATTGGAGTTACTTGTGTCTGTTGTTCTCTCCCTCTGTTTTCCTAGTTTGCCTCAGCTTGTGTTTTCTTTGTTGCTTCTAATTCCCTATTTAGATCTTGAATAGTTTTATTCATTTCTTTCTCTGGTTTGGTTGAATTTTCCTATAATTCTTTAGAGGATGTATTCAACTCTTTTATCTGTTTGGAAATATTATCCTGTATTTCTTTGAGTGATTTATATTCTTCTTTCAAAGCTTCTATCCTTGCTAGCACCTCAGAATTAAAGTCTTCTTTTTGCATTTCATAGGTATTCATATCTTCAGGGCTTGGTATAATAGGATCACTATTTTCCAGTAGTGTTATATGGCTCTGAGATTTGTTTCTAGTCTTATTGTACTGGCCTCTAAGCATCTGGTTATCTCTGGTGTTAGCAGATCTAGAGGTTCCTCCAATGGGGTTGGTGTCTGTGTCTCACTTGGGCCAGGCAGGTTGGGAGCAAGCAAGAAGAGCTACAAGCCAAAGGTTGTTTGCAAGGGCTCCCCAGAATCCTCCTCAGTATTGTGGATAGTGGGTGTTGGAGCCTGCACCCAGCTCAGCTCGGTTCCCTGTCTGTATCTAATTGGGTCAGGCAGGAGAAGAGTAGGTTGAAAGAGTTTCAAGCCCAAAGCTGCTCAGATACTCTATAGTCCTTTTTGAGATGGCAGTGTTCTGCCTATAAGCTCTGTGTTCCAGGTGGGCTAGGCCAATAAGCAGCTGGGAGAGGAGCTGGGAGCTATCTGAGCCTGAAGCTGTTCAGGTGGCCCCACGGACCTCCTTGCAATGGCAGCAAATGTGAGTTATGGCCTACGCCAGACTCAGCTCTGCCTATCTGCTCTGTGTCCAAGATGAGCCAGGCTGGAAAGCACCCGAGGGACTGAAGAGGATCTGAGTCCAAAGCTGCTGGGATGCTCCACACTCCTTCTCTTGATGGCAGGGCTCTACTCATCTGCTCTGTGTCACAGATGGCTAGGACCTTAAGCAGGTGGTAGGCAGAGAGAGAAATCTGAGCTCAAACCTGCTCAAGGAATGGAGGCTAATATGGAGTGTGGCCCAAACAGGTCTCTGCTCTGCCTGTCTGTTCTGTGACCCAAATTGGCCAGGCCAATAAGCTGCAGGTTGGGGGAGAAAGATACAAGGCCAAAACTGCTCATGGGATGGCAGCTAACATGGACTGTGGCCCTTGCATGTCCCTGCTCAGCCTCTCTGCTATGTGTTCTAGATGTGTTACACCAGTAGGCTTCAGGCAGGCAGAAAGAAATCTGAGCCCAAAGTTGCTCACAGGTTGGAAACTAATATGGATTGTGGTTGGCTCTGGAACTCAGGTCTGCCTGTCTGCTCTATGTACCAGATCCTGTAAGCAACAGATGGGCAGAGAGAGCCCAAAGCTGCATAGGAAGATACATAGGTGTCTCACTGTTGTCTTCAAGATGATGGCTTATGTGCGTTGTTCGAGGGACTTCTCTGTAGGTTAGCCAGAGGTCAGACCCATCTATGCTCTACACATGTGGATTCCCCTCACTTGGGAATAATCAGCACTAGAATTTTGTAGCTCCCAGTTTGTTCTTTAGGTCACTGTGAAGTCCTGGTTGTCCTGCTGATCAAAAGTAGTGTGGGATTGATGCCGACATCTTGGATCCTGCCGCTATTTTACTTAAAATACTAGCTTAGAATAAGGAGAATTTTTTTTTTTTAAGTCTGAGCTTCAAGGTGATCTTGACACACTTTTCCCTTGAATAAAACTGTATTATTTTTTAGTAGTTCAAACAAGAGAGCTGGCATTGTCTTTACGTGGGGACAAAGTCATAGAACATCTATCATTAAGACATAAGCTAAGCCCATAGATGTTTACCTTTTCTTATAATTAAATATATTACTCTTCTTTCTCCAATACAGCTGTCACAGAAATTGAGAAACGAATTGTAAAAAGAAGGATGATTTTTGAAAAACAAGTCCTTGAGCCTCATTACTGAAACAGCCATCAAAATAAATAAATAAATAAATAAATAAATAAATAAATAAATAAATAAACTGGAGCTCAGTTTAGAATCTACACTCCTGCTACTTAGCATTTATGCTGCTGGAGATCACTGTTTACACTACAGGGGAAAATAGCAATCTTCAGTATCAATCCAGGTACAACTTCTATCATTTACAAAAGCAATATGTTTCTAAATATTCTGGTGCAACAGTGGTTCAAATTTTGGAAGAAGAGAGTCCCCTGACTGAGGTCTTAGGGGATAAGAATTTGCAGAAGAGGGGAGAAATGAGAAGATGCAAGAAAGAGGATAACAATCAGAATATAATACGAATAAATTATAATAAATAAAGTAATGAAAAGTAAACAACCACTTTTAAAAATTGAATATAATGCCCACTCCATAATCCATTTACTTCACTCCTAAAGTGGCCAATAATCTAAGACTAGATATGTCACAGATCTAGGGAAATATTCTATTAATCTGATGAAGGAACTAAGCAATAAAATGACTCTTAATGGCATACTGATATTCCTGTAGATGAATATTTCATTCAATCCTCATCAGAGAAGCTTTTGCTTGTAGCATATTGTTTTTAACATGAGTAGACACAAGTAATAGACATTGGAGCACTCAGTCTTCAATGGGATATCTCAATCAACACTTTCCCCTGAAGTCTCAAGTTTTCTAGTAAATGAGGAAGTAGAAAGATGTGATAGATGGCTCCAAAGAAACAATGTCTTCTAGAGAAACAAAATGACTAATATTCATAGGAGCTAAAACATACTGTGACAGTACACACAAAAACTTGCACTGATTCACACAAGATAAAATCACAGTACTGAGAAAGGGAAGTCGATGTGGGGTTTCATCCCTAGGCAAGAAATTACTTGTAAGTGAGACTCACTGGCAAAAGGAAACATCAGTTTTCTTCACTAGAGTGTTGCCATTATGTTATTGCACACTGTGTGTAGTTAACCTTGTCTCATGCAAATGATGACTTCTCTACTCCACTGTCTGGTTTAAGTCTAGATGTGAATTTGTTATGTTTAATTCTAAGAATCTCCAGTCTCACATTTGTATAAACATTGCTCCTCATTCATTCTTTGCCTTGCCAATAAAGTGCTTATCACCCAATTCTGGGTAATAGAGAGAATAGGGAGGGTCATCTGATTCCAGAAATAGGAGGAGAAAAAGAGAGGAAGTGGAAGGTTGATCCATGGGGACATGGTGCAAAGAGCATCAGAAGAAGAGAGCTGGAGCCAGGCAAGGATTAACAAAAAGCAATATTGTAGAATTTTGGCTGGGAGGAAGCTAGATTATCTAGAAGGCTTAGGATGGACTAATAATCGCTCAGTATTTTGCTCAAGGCTAATTAAATAAATCATGACACCCTGTGTTGTTACTTGGGTAACTAGCTGGCTAAAGATAAACTGCCACTTTATTTTTAGTCATATTAATAATTACTTTACATATGGCACCCACATCGGCCACCATTATGTTGGGGTGTTTTTCCTCTCAGCTACAAGCTCCTAGAATAATTACTCATGAAACTCAAAATAGATTTACAAATACCTAGGCCATATTATGAGGCTCTTCTCTGGCTAGCTCATAACTTAACTTCACATTATTCTAATCTACATTCTGCCACGTAGCTGGTTATCTGTGCTCAGGTACCAGGCATCTCTTATCTTCACATCTTCCCAGGTGAATTTCCCTCATCTGACTCTATCCCAGAATCCTTTCTGCCTGCTAGGTGTCCCACCTCATATTCCTGCCTCAGCTATAAACTATTAGCTTTTTATTGACAAGTGATGCTTTCAAACAGACACAAGGCACTCCTTCTACAATGCAGTATCATTGGATATATCAACCACACTTCAGGGCAGGCTCCATTCCAAGGATTAGAAGGCCAACATCAAACAGACCCTATGTGTTTGTTTTGTTTTGTTGGTGAGTTTTTTTTTTCATCGTATTTTGTTTTTATATTTGTTACACACAGACATCATACTCTCCTAAGAGCAAGAGGGGACAATAGAAACCAATAAAAAATTCACCCAACAAGGACCAGATATAGATATCAGCACATAAAAGTACAATAATCTTTAAATAGATGCCCAGATGCTACTATAAAAAACAATATAAAACTACCAAACAAAATGCCCCAATTAGAGGCTGGCAACCTGACTACAGTAGCCCTAGAGGAATGTAGCATAGCTGAAGCACAACCAGAAAGACATTAAAAAATAGCAAGGCACAGTGATGCAAGAGTGTAATCACAGATCTCAGGAAGGCAAAACCAGGAAGATCTGTGAGTTCAAGGCCAGCCTGGTCTACAAAGTGAGTCTAGGATAGCTGGGGATACACAGAGAAACCTTGCTTTAGAAAAAAGAAGAATGGAAGAAAAAAAGAAAGAAAGAAAGAAAGAAAAGAACCTTTATGAATTTGATAGAAGTTCTTAAAGAAAAATTAATTAAGCCATTAAATAAGTCTATGATAATAAAAACAAAGGGTGGGGGAAAACCTAATAAAAAGGTTTAAGACCTGAAAGTGTACCTTGAATTAATAAAATAAATGCAAAATGATGGAAATATAGGAAAAGAGAAAAATTAGAAAATTGAAAGAAACATTACGTCAAATTTTTCTAACAGAATACAAGAGATAGAAGAGATAATCTCACACATTGAAGACAAAATAGAAGAAATTTGACCTAGAAATTTCTTGGTCAGAGAACATAGTAAATCTAAAAGTATTTAGACATAAAATATTCAGGATTTCTGGATGAAAAGACCAAAGTTAAGAATAGGAACAAAGAAAAGGAAATTCAGGTCAAAGACAAAGATTTTTTTTAAATAAAAATCATAGATGAAAATTTCCTTAACCTAAAGACAAGACAAGGACAAGAAGCATACAAAATACTGCACTAAAATGACTGGATAAGAAATGCACTTTTCTGAGCACATAATAATCAAATACTAAATGCGCAGAATAAAGAAAGCATATTAAAAGCTACAAAGACAAAAGACAAAGTAACATATAAAGGCAGACCTATTAGAATAATACCTGATATCTCAATAGAGAGTCCAAAGAATGGAAGGACCTGGACAGATTTTCACAACCTCAATGAGATCATGGATTGCAGCACTGACTAAAATACCCAACAATTATTTTCAATTAAAATGGTTAGAGAAAAAAGACATTTTAAGATAAAACCAAATTTATGCAATATCTTCTAACCAGACATACAGAAGGTACTAGAAAGAAAGCTTCAACTTGAAGATGTTAATCACACTCAAGAATACAAAGGCAGTAAGTAATCCCAGACCAGAAAATCAAAGAAAGGAAGAAAGGAAGGAAAGAAGGAAGGAAGGAAGGAAGGAAGAAAGAAAGGACAAAGAAAGACCAATGAATTAACAAACACTGCTCATTAATATCTCTTAACATTACTGGTCTCAGTTCCCCCTAGAAGATACAGACTCACAGAATGGATGCGAAAACAGGATCTATCCTTATCTTGCATCCAAACAACACACCTTAACATTAATGATAATCATCACCTCAGGATAAAAAAATGGAAAAAGATATTCCAAGAAAACGGAGCTAAGAAACAATGAGATGGTGTAGCCATTTCAATTTCTGACAAATTAGACTTGAAACAAAAAGTCATAAGAAGAGAAAGGACACAACTGCATACTCATCAAAAGGAGCTCCACACAGAGGACGGTGCAATTCTTAACAACTTTGCACCAAATCCAAGGGCATGCAGCTTCCTAAAAGGCACACCACTACATTTTAAATCACATATTTATCCTCAAACACTGATAGTGGGTGATTTTAATACCTCACTCTCACCAACAGAGTAGTCATACAGACAAAAACTAAACAGAGAAATGGTGGAGCTAAATTATATCATAAACCAAAATGACCTAACAGATATTTACAGAACACTTCACGCAGACATAAAAAAAGTAATACATACTTCTCAGCTTCTTGTGTAATTTTCTCCAATATTAATCACATACTCAGATGCACATCAAGTTTCAACAGATATAAGAAAACTGATATAGCACCTTGCATTCTGTCTTACTCCCATGGATTAAACCTAGATATCAAGAAAAATATAATCAATAGAAATCTTACAAACTCATGAAAAACAAACAGCTCACTAATGAGAGAAAAATGGGTCAAGAAAAGAAATTAAATAGGCAATTAAACACTTACTAGAATTAAATTAAATGAACACACAGCATACCTGAACTAACAAGCTACAATGAAGACATTTGTAAGAGGCCTGTTTATAGCACTAAATGCCTACATGTAGCAATTGAAGATATGTCACACTAATAACTTAAAAGTACACATGAAAATGAAAGTAAAAGATGAAGAATAGAAAGAATAGAAAGAAACAGAAGCAGAAGGAAAGAGAGAAAAAAGAATAAATAAATAGATAGATAAATAAATAAATCATACTCCATAGGAATAGACAGCAAGAAACAATGAAACTTAGTCCTGAAATCAATAAAATAGAAAGAACAACAACAACAAAAATATAAATAATCAATGAAGCAAAGAACTGGTTCTTTGAAAAAATAATCAATAAGAGTAAGAAACCCTTATCAACCCACAACCAAGTTGGAAAATCTAAAAAAAAAAAATAAAATAAATGGATAATTTCACAATATACACCATCTGCCAAAATCAAATCAAGATCTGTAACTGAAAAAAAAAAAAAAAAAGAAAAGAAAGGAAAATATGAAAATCTCAATAGCTTCGGAGAAGGCCTTGACAAAATTTATCACCCCTTCTTGATAATAGTACTTGAGAGATTAGAGATACAAGGAGTATACCTCAAGAAGAAAAATGGCAGTATACAGCAAGCCTATAGCCAACATCAACTTAAATCAAGAGAAACTCAAAGCAATTACACTAAAATAAGAACAATGCAAGATTGTCCACTCCTTCCATACCTATTCAATATAGTACCTGAACTTTTAGCTGGAACAATAGGACAACTTGGATAGATCAAAGTCATATAAATTTGGAAGGAAGACATTAAATTTTCTTATTTGCAGATGATAATACAGTATACATAGGTGATCCTAAAAATTCTACCAGGAAATACCTACAGCTGATAAACACTTTCAGCAAAGCACTGGAATACAAAATTAAGTCACAAAAGGTTGTTGGCTTGATAAATAGAAATGAGAATCAAATTAAAAAAAAAACACCTTTCACAACAGTCTCTGAAAATATAAACTATCTTGGGTAATTCTAAAGGAACTAATTTAAGATTCAAATACAACAAAATTATTCGCAGCAATTGGAACGACAATCTTCAAATTCACATGGAAGCATAAGGAAAACAAACAAGCAAAGAAAGAATAAACAGGACAGTGAAAACAAAAGAACTTTTGGAGGAAACACCATCTCTGAGTTCAAGATGTACTACAGGCTTCAATTAATAAAATACAGCTTGGTATTGGCACAAAACAGACATGTTGATCAATGAAACCAAATGGAAGGCCCAGATATAAACCTTCACACCTACGGGTACCTGATTTAGAAAATGAATCCAGAAATACACAATAGAAAAATGTGTTCTGCACAAGCAAGCAATTTAACAGAAGCTAAGATAAACTTTAAGCTGGAGTGGGTTCTCTAGGCTCAATTTTCTTAGCAAATACTGTTTGTTTGTTTGTTTGTTTGTTTTGTTTATTTGAGACAGAGTTTCTCTGTGTAGCTTTGGCTGTCCTAGACTCACTTTGTAGACAAGGCTGGCCTCGAACTCGCAGTGATCCACCTGCCTCTTGCTCCCCAGTGCTGGGATTAAAGGCATGCGCTACCACACCCAGCTAGCAAATACATTATTACAAACTTATTAACTGAGATTACCTCACTTATTTTTTATTTTATTTTTTATTACTTTATTCAGATTATAACTCAATTGTTCTCCCATCACCTGTCACTTATAACCCGACTAACCTAAACAATAGGAAAAGAAGATTAAACAACACAATAATGAAACTGTAAGGATATCAGTTCCAAGCAACGATTCTCCTGGCGTCATCAGCAAGATTACTTCTGCTGGAACCTGTAGCAACCAGGACCCGGAACCTCAGCTGGAGCCCGGAGCCTGGAGCCATGAACCCTTCCCACCAGTGCTTCTCTCTAGAAGAGTCTCAAAGTGGAGCAATGAACAGCCAAAACTATCCCAAGTCTCCAAAAGCCCTGTCTCTTGTTTTTGGCTCACATTTATACCTCCTCTCAGAATTTGTTCAAGGCTGTTTCTCAGCTGGTTTATAACCAATCTCCCCCAAATGGTAGTTCAACTTCTAAGGGGATAAACATCACCTGCTCTCTCACAAGACTTTTTCTTATCCCCCACTTGTGATCTAAATAAAAACATGTTTTTCTCTCCTTCAGGATTCTGTACAAACAGACAATAAACAAACTAAGTTACCTGGAGCATCTTGACTTTGGGATTCTAGAATGGAGTTGGATAATTTTCCATGAAATTCTCTAACAAGGAGATCAAAGTTTAAGTTAAATCTGAAATGTCCTCTGCAAGAATACAAGATGGAGGGACCCCTACATAAGCCCATTTTAAGGGTCCAATGCATCAGACCCATGGTAATTGAAAATGCTTTCTCATGAAGGTGACACTCAAGAAGACGGCAAAGACTTCCAGTGGTTCTTGTACAAAGGTTGGCATTGTGTTCATGAGCTAGCAACAGCAGCTTCTCTCTGCTCCCCTACAGAGACTAGCTGGCCCCTTCCCCTGTACTGTTACATAATAAATTGGCTGAAGTCCAGGTACCAGCATACCTTCTTAGATATTCAACCTTCAAATGCTATATTTTGGTGTGTTGAATTGTGTGAATCACTGGAAAATAATTATAGTTAAAAAAAACAGTGATTATATAAATAATAAATACTTTATCTGAACATCCAGAACTTCAGAATGTCACATTAGATTACCTCTGATTCATATGACCATTAACTTTATAGAAAGGAAATGCATTCACAGAACACATACAAGATAATACTATGAAGTCATTGGAAAAATAATGCCTGTAAACATGAATACCTGAACTTATCTGAGGAGACAAGATACACAGGAGAGATGCCTCACCAAAGCCCTCACTAAGGCCTGACCCTGTACACCCCTGATGTTGAATTTTGTACCTTTGTAACTATAAAATGTGCATTTTTTAAATTTTAGTTGTGGACAGAAGGTCTCTCAATGTAGACACTGCTGGCCTGGAACTCATTATGTAGACCAAGCTGATACAGAAGTTACTGAGAGTCCCCTGTCTATGCCTCCCAAGGGCTAGTACCACTTTGCCCAACTTGTTTCCATTGTTTGAAGAAACAGTTTGTGGTACCTTGTTATAGCAATATAATTCCACCAGCATAACATGCTGTTATTGTGTGTTAGGCCAAAGTATGTGTTGAGGATGCAAATCATGTGTGCCTTCTTGTTTCCCTACTAGTCCACAGAACAATATTGCCTTACTGGATGTTAAAGAGCCCTTTAGTATGTTGGGATGTTTCATTACACAGGGATATGCCCTTGTTCTGAGTTAACATGCATCCTTCTGTTTTGTGTAGACACAGTACTAAGGGTCCTTAAGTACTCCATTAGATTTCTTTATTTCAGACTTATTGATGGAGAAGGAAAACTCCTTCAACTGTTGCAGAGTGGAATGTGAGCAGCTTTACTACTCATTGGCCATGAGTAGATGTGTAGGGGATCAACACACTGCAATGTATTCAACTCTATGTGCCCAGGATATGGTTACTTTGAGTAAATATTGTATCAGTTTAGGTATAGGTTACAAGTTGTCTGTTATCCATTTCCTTAGATGCAGAAAAACCATTTGACAAAATCCAACACCCATTCATGTTTGAAGTTCTGGAGAGATCAGGAATTCAAAGAACATACTTAAACATAATAAAGGCTATATACAGCAAGCCAATAGCCAACATCAAATTAAATGGTGAGATACTCAAGGAAATTCCTCTAAAATCGGGAACAAGGCAAGGCTGCCCATTCTCACCATATCTCTTCAATACAGTTCTTGAAGTTCTAGCCAGAGCAATAAGACAACACAAGGAGATCAAGGAGATCCAAATGAAAAAGGAGGAAGTCAAACTATCCCTATTTGCAGATGATAAGATAGTATATATAAGTGAACCCCAAAATTCCACTGGAGAACTCCTACAGCTGATAAACATCTTCAGCAAATTGGCTGGATACAAAATTAACTCAAAAAAGTCAGTAGCTTTCCTATATACAAATGACAAACATGCAAAGGAAGAAATTAGGAAAACTACACCCTTCATGATAGGCCCAAGTAGTATAAAATATTTAGGAGTAACTCTAATCAAGTAAGTGAAGGACTTGTTTGAAAAAAAAAAACATTAAATCTCTGAAGAAAGAGATTGAACATGACATCAGAGGATGGAGGGATCTCCCTTGTTCGTGGATTGGGAGAATTAACATAGTAAAAATGGCCATCTTACCAAAAGCAATCTACAGATTCAATGCAATCCCTATCAAAATACCTACATAATATTTTAAAGACATTGAAAGATCAATTCTCAACTTCATATAGAGAAACAAAAAACCCAGAATAGAAAAAAAAAATCCTATACAATAAAAGATCCTCTGGCGAAATCTCCATACCCGATCTCAAGCTGTAGTATAAAGCAACAGTAATTAAAACAGCAGTGGTACTGACACAGCAATAGGCTGGTGGATCAGTGGAATGAAATTGAAGACCCAGATATGAATCCACACACATATTTTTTACACACTTGATTTTTTGAAAAAGAAGCCAAATCTATTCAATGGAAAAAGGATAGCTTATTCAACAAATAGTGCTGGTCTAACTACATGTAGGAAAATTCAATTTGACCCATATTTGTCACCATGCACAAAACTCAAATCCAAGTGGATTAAAGACCTCAACATAAATCCAGACACACTAAATCAGCTAGAAGAAAAAGTAGGGAAGAGCCTGGAACACATTGGCACAGGAGACAACTTCCTGAACAGAACACCAGCAGCCTACGCCTTAAGGTCAACAATTAATAAATAGGACCTCATGAGACTGAGAAGCTTCTGTAAAGCAGGCGACATTGTCAACAGAACAAAGTGACAGCTTACAGACTGGGAAAAGATCTTCACCAACCCTACATCTGACAAAGGTCTAATGTCCAAAATATATAAAGAACTCAAGAAATTAAACACCACCAAACCAAATAACCTAATTGAGAAATGGGGCTCAGAACTAAACAGAGAATTCTCAGCAGAGGAATAACGAATGGCTGAGAAACCCTGACAGAAATGCTCAAAGTCTTTAGTCATCAGAAAAATGCAAATCAAAACAACTCTGAGATTCCATCTTATACCCATCAGAATGGCTAAGATCAAAAACTTAAGCGACACCACATGTTGGTGAGGATGTGGGGAGAGAGGAACACTCCTTCATTGCTGGTGGGAATGCAAACTAGTACAGCCACTTTGGAAATCTATCTGGTGCTATCTCAGAAAACTGGGAATAAGGCTTCCTTAGGACCCAGCTATTCCACTCCTTGGAATATACCCAGAAGATGCTCCAGCACACAACAAGAAACTTTGCCCAACCATGTTCATAGCAGTCTTATTCATAATAGCCAGAACCTTGAAACAGCCTAAGTGTCCCTTAGTAGAAGAATGGATAGAGAAACTGTGCTACATTTATACTATGGAATACTACTCAGTTATTAAAAAGAAGGAATGCCTGAAATTTGTGGCCAAATGGATTGGGCTAGAAATGATCATAATGAGTGAGTTAATCCACTCAAGTAGAAATACTCAAATGGTATATACTCACTTATAACTAGACACAAGCCCAAGGGAAATGTCCCATGAAAGTCTTTACTTACCAGGAAAGTGGGACAGAGGGGAAGACTTCCTTTTGGGACTCTAGGTGAGAGAAATATGGGAGAATGGGGAAATAGAAGGATCCAGAGGGTCCTAGAAACCTACAAGTAGAACATTATGAAGGGCAAATCTAGGTCCAGGGGCTCTGCACAAACATTGGCATCAACCAAGGACAATATGCGAAGTAAACATTGATCCCCTACCCAGATGTAGCCAAGGGACAGTTCATTCTCTACAGATGAGTGAAGAGTGGGGACTGACCTTCACATGAACTCTGGTCCCCTCCTGGATTGGGAGGCCCAGTGGCACTCAGAGGAAGGATAGCAGGCTATGGAGAAGAGACTTTATACCCTATGAGCATATACATGGGGAGGAGGTCTCCCTCAGTCACAGTCATATGAGAGGGGAATATGGTAAAAGTGGGAGGGAGGGAGGAATGGGAGGATAGGAGGGATGTGATAACAATTGAGATGTAATATGAATGAATTAATAAATAAATAAATTAAAAAAAACAAGTTATTCTCAACAATCTTGAAAAACATATTCATCACTTTTTTTTCTGGATAGTGCATACTTGCCTTTTAACCTTCATTACACAATCTAGATACCCATGAATGAAAAAAATAAAAATCTGAAAGCTAACATAAAGAATGTAATCAGGTTATATTAAAAAGAGACCAATGCAGTTAATATGAGGTCAAAAAATTTTAAAAGGCATGTCAACTGGCTTCTGTGAATTATCAGAAATCCTATCAAACAAATTAGGTTGTGTTTTATTAAAAAAGCACACTGTCTTCCTCTATAATTGTGCATGCTTTCAACACAACTCCAACCCATATTATAAATCCAAACCAATTTTAATTTGCATATTTTGTATTTACATATTTTTTGCTTATCAACAGAGTAATTCCTTGGTAAATATGCAAAGCTCTTCCCCTGAGGGAAGGAGAGTTAAGGTGATCCTGAAAAACCCCCACACAGGGAAGATGGATTGTTTTCCACAAAGCTGAGGGAAGTGAAGGTATCACATAATTTTGCAGACAATAAAAGCAAAAAAGAGGCCTATGACTTAAGACAATCATAAAAACTACCATGACCAGTGTAGCGGAAGGGCTTAGGAAGGACTGTATTTGCAAAAGGCGTCAGAGAGTGGAGGTACTCTTCAGTAAACACAATGTCTAGGGTAGGGTTCATGTCCCTGCTCTCAGGTCAAGCCAACCGAAGTGCTTCCAAAAGCTGCCAATGCCTGAGTCCGACTCAGAACTAATTAAACCACAACTTCAGCGTGTGATATATATATATATATATATATATATATATATATATATATATATATATATATATATATATATTGCAGGGGGAGTCTAGTGGGCAGCCAATGTAGAGATGCAATGAACCGGAGCAAGCACAGATATTCATGAATATTTGTTTGCAATAAATGACACTATTTTAAGTCTAATATCTATCTGAATATGCAGTAGTTAGAAACCGAGACATTGAAAGCACTTTTTAAATGTTTGGCAGAGTGCTGACTTCAACTTTATTTTGTCGTTTATTATTTATGTGTATCTGAGTATGTATGCCATGTGTGTGAGTTCATAAAGAGGCCAAAAGAAAGTATTTGATCCCCAGGATCTGGAATTACATACAGGTGGCTGTAAGCTACTCTCATAGCTGTCAGGAGCCAAAGTCCAGGCCCCTGCAAAAGCAGCAAGCAGTCACAAATGCTAATCTGTCTCTTCAGCCTACAAGCTGCAACCTTAGTGTTACTGAGCAACTCACTCACTTTTAATGTGTATGTACACATTGCTCAACTTTTGAGAATCAGAGAGAAAAAACAGAAAAACAAAACGAAACAAAAACCAAAAAACCCCAAAACACAGTTTTGCATGTATTAAGTCTTAACAATGAGTCTCTTCAGTTCTAAATCCACTGTAAAGTTTAAATTTTTAAAATTTAAGTTATTTCACATTTAGTTGTGTGTGTGTGTGTGCATGTGTGTGTGTGTGTGCGTGTGTGTGTGTGTGTGTGTGTGTGTGTGTGTGTGTGTGGTGTGCGCATGCTTGTGCATGTGTTGAGATTCCTGTAGAGGTCAGAGGAAAGCATCACATCCCTTAAATTGGATTTACAGGTGATTGTGGAGAGTCAAAGTTAGAGTAATATATGTCATCAATCATTGAGTTACCCATCCAGCCCTGTACACTTGAAGATAAAATGTACTTAAGCTTAACTAGAAGGGTACGGAAAAGTACAATAAGATTCTATTGTATCTACAGATACTTTAGCAATAAACAATGTCACTACAGGGTAGAAATATACTGTTCATTACAATTCATTTCATTCCTTACAAATGAGGTTGTGGGTGAATCAGCCTTAATCATTCTCACAGACTTTTACTTTGCTTTTATAACTCTACATAGCGTAAAAGCCACTGGGACTATGTGTTTAAAAGTTAACACATTCATATTTAAATATCCCATTACATAATTAGGTAATGGCTATGTACATTTCCTCCATGAAGAGGTGAGGTTCACGGTTTTTCTAGTTTTATTAGGAAACACTTTAGTGATATGTAATCATTTTATGAAGCTTACTTTTGACATATCTACATCTTAGTGATTTTAGTTTATTTAGAATTGTAAGACTCTCGCAACTGTGTAATTTAAAAATTATTTTTACCTTCTTCAAAGGTACCTCGGGTTCATTACTAATCATAGTCTCAACTTCTGAATGTTTATCCACAAAAGGTTTTATTTTCTTTTAGTGCATTTTCCCGCTCTGGACATTTCATATAAATGGAATTAGACAAGTGTAATCTTTAGTGATCTATTTCATTCAATTTCAAGTTTTTGAAAATGTATTAATATTTTAGTATTTTTCAATGACATCTCTTTTTGGAAAACAAATACATTTTTTGTGTAAGCCCATTACACTTCATTGCCCCAGTCATATGTCTGTGACATTGACATCTCCACTTTGAGGTACTAAAATGTGACCTGGTAAACATGATTTGCTAAATAACAAGTGTTCATTTAATTTTCTTGACCATATACTTGGAAGTGATATTTGTGCCTGAATTACATTTGGAAGAACTATGAAATTATTTTCCCAATTGGCTCTACTCTTTTTGTTATCCTGAGGAAAACATGAATTTTGGAAAGTTTTCAACCTTTTCATTAACAATGTTATTTTCTTTTGTGTTGGTCTTCCAGGTATTTAGGAAGTAAACATTATTGTTATCAACATCCTTTTATTAGACAAAAGATGATCTTCTTTTTTTGTTATTTGTTTTGCTTTGTTTTTAGTTTTTATTTATTTATTTTATTGTGTTTTTTTAAACATATACACTTATATTATTACACATGAGTAAAATAAACTACATTCAGCAGGAAGAACCATGAGACAATCAGGAGTTCCATAAATGTTACATTCATAGTGATTTGGCCATTAGTATTTGTCAAACTTGAAGAAAGCATCTTCCCTATCTTGTCAAGTGTAAATTTCTGAATCAAAATCAATATCTATCATATCTCATCTCTATTAACTTAAAACATCTATCTTTATTTAAAAACTTCTTAACCCCTAACCAACTAAACTCTCTGGTCTTCAACCTCATCAGACTCTTGAGAAGAAATAAAACTTAAATACCTGAGTGAACAGGAAGTGCAGGTTAGCAGCTTCCCAAATGAAAAAAATTACTGAGAAACTTTACTACTTGAACAGTCACCCAACACTTTCTATAACGTTGGAGCCTCATCTTTGGCCTTCTAGCCCAATATCTCTGATAGACATATTTGTGAGGTAGGAACTATTGAGAACTTGCTTACCCTGTCTTGGCGGAGTTCAACTGTTGACTCTGCCTGCATCTAAGCTTGCCCATTTTTAGGCAGAATTCTGTCTGTCGCAGAAATGAGGACAATTTTTCCAGTGGCTTGTTTGCCACATTTGAAGCCAGTTCCACAGGGAGGTTCTTTGATGTCGAGCATCTTCTTTGAAGTAGACTGGGTGTTGCCAAGAGTTAACTTGTATTGTTGTCAAAGAATCTTTAGAATAATAAGAACATCTTTAAGTGTTGTATTCCATAGGCTTCTAAGGCTTTTGAAGCCCTTATTCAACTATTTTACCTTATGTATCTATAGAATCATATCTATATGTTAAACCTAGGAAATATATATATATATTCTTGTTGTAAAATATAGTTTTTGATATGACTTTGATATGCACCAATATACAAAATTCAATATTAATGAATTAAAAATAACCTTATTTATGAGTAACAATTAAGGCCTTTCATTCTATTCTCCCTCTATATTTCTATATCCCCTTTTCATTCTTTTCAGCTCCTATCTCCTTAACTGTGAAAGAAAGATAAAGGAAAAGAGAAATGTCCCTGTGTCAAACCAAGTTTTCTTTCTGTATAAGACCAATAATAACTTATAATCAACTCCTGATGAAAATAAGCATCTCTAGACTAAGAAAGCAAACAGAAAACTAACCAACCCTCCCTTAGAGGAAACGGGATGTCATTCTCTTAAGGTTTCTTCAGGCTGATTTACACCAAACAATACCTTTGAATGGACCCCCCAAAAAATAATGGGTTCAGCAAGCCAAGGATAGCATTTGTGGTCAAGTTTCTAAATGTTGAGAAATTCCAGGCTTAATAGGAGTCTTGTGTGGGACAATCTGAAATGCTGGACCAACTGGAATCAGATGCATTCTACAACTCTGTCCTGGAAGCTGTCCAATTCTGATGGGCGACAGCAACTGACGTGCCTGGGGCTGGAACCTGGAGGATACAGGATGTTAGCATGCAGCATGCTGAGAGGACTGAATCCTGTCAGGTCTGATCCAGCATCAGTACTCAGTTCTTTTGTTTTGAAACATAATTTCTCACAAGCATTATACATATAAAATTGCATGAGGTGTGCAGGATGCACAGAACAATTAAGGCTGGTTCTCTGCTCATTGTATGACAAAAGGTGATTTTCATGTATATCACACACCCCACTAATATTTTTTCCTTTCCTCTCACATTATCTTGTTCTTCTAGAAAGTCTTACTGCTACATTTGTATGTATGTCAAGTTAGCTATAGAATGTATAGCAATCTTAAAGAAAGTATGCTGACTTACTTCATATAATTATGTCCCGTTATAACATTTTTCCTGTAAATTGCAAAATTTAATTTTTCTTTGTATCTGGAAATATACTGTTGTGAGTATACAATTGATTTGGCCCACTGTGTGTTCTGTTGATGGACATGTAGTTTGATTCTACATCTTGGCTATGATGAAAAGTGTTGAGATAAAGTTTAATACACAGTCTCATCATGGCTATGGCAGCTCTAAGTCTCTGATCAGATATGCTATTTAAAAGCACTTTTATTGTTTAAATTTTCTCTATTTTTGCTAATGTTTTAGAAATACAAAAGTTTTAATTGTCCTACAGAATAATTTACCTTTGCTCTCTTTATAAATTGTGTTTTAATTACCTATTTTCTAAATTCAATATAAATCATTCAAAGTCATGATACTTTTGTTGTGTGGTTTTCAAAAGAATTTTAAAGTTTATTCACTTATTTATGTGTTTCATGTTGAGTTTATAATTATTTGAGAAGTCCACCTTCAGTAATTTGCATGTACATATTTAATTATCTCAGGCTTTAAAAAAATCTATTCCTCCTTTAAGTTATAAAAGGTCACTCTCAAAAATTAACTGGCCACAAATATCAAAGTCTAGTCCTAGATTCTTTAATGTCATTAATTTATGAGTATATGATTATTACAATATCAAAAATCTTACTGTTTGACGAATATTCTTTTTAATAATATGTTTAAAGTAAGAATTGTAGATCCAGTGAACTGTCCTTTTTCAAAACTATCTTGGTAAATCTGGCTGGCTTGTCATTTCTTTTGAGTCTTAGGATCAGCTTCTCAGTTATAACAAAAAATGCAGATTTGAGTTTTGTTGGAATTGCTTCAAATTCCTACAAATGTAGAAACCCAAATTTAAAGTCATTTGGGGAGTGGTTTTAATAATTATATTAACACTGTCAAATCCACTGCCATGGGCTACTTTTAATTTACTTCAGAACTCTTAAGTTCCTTCAGTGTTTGTTAGTTAGCATAAGCCCTATAATGTTTGTTTTTAATGGTAAACTGAACTGTTTCTTTGATTTGTCACACCAAGTGCAGAAAGATACTGTGATTTTGTATTCTGTAAAACTGTGTCAGGTTTTTTTTTATTAGTTCCATCATATTATAGAAAAAGCTTTGATCTTTTTTTTCCTATAAGATAACGGTATTTACAGACATAAAATATTACTCCTCTTTTCTCAGGATGTCCTTGATTTCTTGATCTTGAGTAAATGTTCTGGTTAGAATGTATGAGACAAAGCTGAATATAAATGGTGAATAGGGTATCCTGCTATGTTTCTGATCACCTAAGGACAAACATTTCCTCAATATTTAGCCATGCCTCAGCCTCTCAAGGGCTAGGATTTCCAAATTACTGTTTTGCATTTTTTATTTAAAAGAATTGTGTGTGTGTGTGTGTGTGTGTGTGTGTGTGTGTGTGTGTGTGTGTGCATGTCTGTGTCTGTGTTTAGTTGCGGGATGCTAGAGAACAGAGAGAAGCAAGGGTCAAAAAACAACTTGGGGAAGTTGGGACCTTCTTTCTACCACATGAGTTCTTTGGGTCAAACTGAGATCATTAGTGTTAACAGCAAGCACTTTGACCAACAGAGTAATGTGTCAAAAATGATCCCCCAAAAATCTCTGCTTTGTTTCTTAAATCATGAGTGGATGCTGGAACTCTTTACTTGATTTTTCTGTGTCAATTGAGATGACATTTTTCTATATTCTGTTCTTTGCCAGACAATGTTATGAAAATCAATACCAGAGATTAGGCATCTTGAATTATGTTTATTAGTTACTATTCTTATTTATGTGACAAAACTATCTAACAGAAACACCTAATGGAAGAAAGATTAATCCTATTTACATTTTCAGTCTCACTCTGTCCTTCACAGCAGTTGGTTGGAATTTGTTTCATGGAGGCTAGTCAGATGCAAATAACTTGGCCATGAACAACAGGGAGAGGTAAACTACAAGGACTCACTCTCTAAAGATTCTCTAACTTTCTACTATAGTGTTCTAAAGTGGGAAGCAAACACTTAAAATGTGTTGAACAAAAACACAGGAAACAAAGTTAATATATTGATAGTTTGAAGGCTGGAAGTATCAGAATGGATAATGTCTTGCTATAGTATTTTTTCAACATTTAGACAGCCATATTTCTTTCTGTTTCATAAAGATACTCCACAGTGTACCAATGCAATGAGAAAGGGGGTGGACTCTATTCCTTTCCTTAAAAGTCTGTTGAATTAAGACTCCATTCTACAATCTTATATAAGCTTAATTATCCCAAAGAAAGTAGCTATGGTTGAATATAAAACATAGCCCAAAGTTCAATTCTTCAAGACAATATGATTACAACAAGCATTTGGATCATGAGGGCACTAAATTCAGTAATAGATTAATTAACTAGAAAGTTCATACCTGAATGGGCTGTTAGAGGTGAGTGCAGATGGAAGCAATCCAAAGACACACCTTAGAAAAATGCAACCCCCTCTTGGGTCTCTCTCCCTCCACTATGAAATTCTTTCTCAAACCCCAGCACTAAAGCAGTGCTTAGAAATGACCTTGTACTGAAACCTCTACACGGTGTGACACAATGAACACCCATGTATTATGTATTGTTTCTAGCATGTTTCACTGCCCTAATAAAAACTTCTCCATCAAAAATCTACATTCGGAGCTCAACATGAAGTTAAGTATCATTTCATGGCATTAAGTATATGAGGTGATTTTTATGAAAATATTATTTATTGCCATGTTTTCTTTCCTGTATTTACAAGGAAATTGCTTGTGATTCACTTACCATCAATGTTTTTCAAAGTCCATAAAACACTGAGGCATATTCCATTTTGTTCATTCTTTTAAGAACTTTGTAAAGGATTGAAATTGATTCATATTATGCTGTGTATTGACATTTTACCTAACTTTTATGTAATATATATTTTCAGTGAAAATTTCATATATGTACATACTGTATTTTGATAAAATCTATTCTCCATCCTTTCTCTCTAATTCCTTCCCTCCTGTCAAAACACATTTTCCTTCCTATCCCTCCCCCCCCACCTTTCTGATAACTGAGTCTACTTGATGTTGCCTAGATCTGCATAGGTTCAGTAACATTTACTGGATCAAAGGCCAGAGTTTTGAAGAAAATTTACTCTCCTTGCCTAAATAGTGATCAGTAGGGAAAACCTTCACAGGCCGAGCTAGGACTTCATGAGACCCTCCCATCTATGCTGGGATTTTTGCTGACTTGAACTAGCACAATTCTTGCAAATAAAAGACACTGTCAGTTTCTGTGTGCAACAGGCTTGTCATCTCTGACAAATACGTTTCCCAACAAATGCCTCCCACCTTTAGCTATTACAGTTGTTTTGCCCCACCTTCTGCAATGATCCCTGCATGATAGAGATGTGATGTAGATGGAGCAGAGATTGAGGGAGTGGCAAACCAATGACTAGCACAACTTGAGACCCACCCATGGGAGAGAATCAACCCCTGATACTATCAATGAAACCTTTTCT
The DNA here is from genome assembly GCF_903995435.1 of Acomys russatus. Taxonomy (NCBI): domain Eukaryota; kingdom Metazoa; phylum Chordata; class Mammalia; order Rodentia; family Muridae; genus Acomys; species Acomys russatus. The sequence goes on from NC_067138.1 coordinate 6,933,897, forward strand.
TAAGGAATTAATATACATATTTTAATAACAGTATGAATTGAATTGTCTTTTTTATCATCTTTTTTTATAATTTTATTAATTTATTCAGATTACAACTCAATTGTTTTTTTTTTTTTGATTCTGCATAAAAATTGGAGAAGATAAATTTATTCTTTGATAATTTAATTTACATATACGATGCATCTTGAGCACATAAACTCTTATTGTGATCTCTCATCATCCTGCTGAATTCTTTTCCTTCAGTGTTGTAGCTGTTCAATAGTTTCTCATTACCTCCAGGCTCACAGAAAAAAACTAAATAAGTTAAGCTTGTGGGCTTGTGTTCAGAATCAGTTCCTTTGCATGTGGGTGTCTGGTCTTATCAGAGCACTGGACTGAAAATAATTTTCTCCTATCATTTTGTTGCCAGTGCTTGTGGTGAGAATTGTGATGTTTTTTTCCCCCATGGAATTGAGCTCAGACAATGTGCTCACGCACGTGTAGCCATTTCTGAGAACCAGCCGAGAGTGAAGGCAATGGAGCGATCCGCGTTACTGAACTGTGTGGCCAGAAGGGCGTGTCACCGTGTACTGAGATGCGCGTCGTGAGTAGCAGAACAAAGTTTTCCCAGAGAACATAGCTGAGGGTCAATGGAAGGCTAAACTCAACCTCAGTTACTTCTCCAAAACTGCGCTGTACCTAAAGGATCCCGTTCACTTCAGTGATGTGAGTGATCTGACTCAGAGTCCAGGTACAAGGATCGAGGTCACAGAATCATCAGGGAAAAGAATGTGCATTTAAGTTCAGTTCCACACAGTTCCAGCTGCCTTAGCTTTACAAAACACTTAGAAAGCGAATAACGCTGCAAGCAGGGATCTGGCTATATTGTACTGTTTTTCGTAAGGTTACACTAGAGACACCCAGGGGAGTGATTAGCAAACGTCTCTGTAAAGTCCTGCAGCTCTGTGATGAATATCCCAACTGAAAACGTTCATTCTTTTTTTTTTTTTTTTTTTTTTTTTTTTAATTTTCTCTCTTTTTTTTTTTTTATTAATTTCTTCTTGTTACATCTCAATGTTTATCCCATTCCTTGTATCCTCCCATTCCTCCCCCCCCCCCATTTTCCCATTATTCCCCTCCCCTATGACTGTTCCTGAGGGGGATTACGTCCCCCTATATATTCTCATAGGGTATCAAGTCTCTTCTTGGCTACTTGCTGTCCTTCCTCTGAGTGCCACCAGGTCTCCCCCTCCAGGGGACATGGTCAAATGTGAGGCACCAGAGTACGTGAGAAAGTCGTATCACACTCTCCACTCAACTGTGGAGAATATTCTGACCATTGGCTAGATCTGGGAAGGGGTTTAAAGTTTACCTCCTGTATTGTCCTTGGCTGGTGCCTTAGTTTGAGCGGGACCCCTGGGCCCAAATCTGCCTATCATATTGTTCTACTTGTAGATTTCTAGGACCCTCTGGATCCTTTTATTTTGCTATTCTCCCATGCGTCTCTCATTTAGAGTCCCAATAGGATGCCTTCCCCTCTGTCCCAGTTTCCTGGTAAGTGAAGGCTTTTGTGGGACATGTCCCTTGGGCTAGTATGCAGATATAAGTGAGTATATGCCATTTGATTCTTTCTGCTTCTGGGTTAACTCACTCATTATGATCATTTCTAGCTCAATCCATTTATCCACAAATTTCGGGAATTCCTTGTTTTTAATAGCTGAGTAGTATTCCATAGTGTATATGTACCACAGTTTCTTTATCCACTCTTCTACTGAGGGACACTTAGGCTGTTTTTCCATGTTCTGACTATTATGCATAAGGCCACTATGAACATGGTTGAGCATATGTCCCTGTTGTGTGCTGGAGCATCTTCTGGGTATATTCCAAGGAGTGGAATAGCTGGGTCTTGAGGAAGCCCTATTCCCATTTTTCTGAGATAGCACCAGATAGATTTCCAAAGTGGCTGTACTAGTTTGCATTCCCACCAGCAATGAAGGAGTGTTCCTCTCTCCCCACATCCTCACCAGCATGTGGTGTCACTTGAATTTTTGATCTTAGCCATTCTGATGGGTGTAAGATGGAATCTCAGAGTTGTTTTGATTTGCATTTCCCTGATGACTAAGGAGGTTGAGCATTTCTTTAAGTGTTTCTCAGCCATTTGATACTCCTCTGTTGAGAATTCTCTGTTTAGTTCCAAGCCCCATTTCTCAATTGGGTTATTCGGTTTGGTGGTGTTTAATTTCTTGAGTTCTTTATATATTTTGGATATTAGACCTTTGTCAGATGTAGGGTTGGTGAAGATTTTTTCCCAGTCTGTAGGCTGTTGCTTTGTTCTCTTGACAGTGTCTCCTGCATTACAGAAGCTTCTCAGCCTCATGAGGTCCCATTTATTAATGGTTGACATTAAGGCCTGGGCCGTTGGTGTTCTGTTCAGGAAGTTGTCTCCTGTGCCAATATGTTCCAGGCTCTTTCCCACTTTTTCTTCTAAGTGGCTTAGTGTCTCTGGTTTTATGTTGAGGTCTTTAATCCACTTGGATTTGAGTTTTGTGCAAGGTGACAAATATGGGTCCAGTTTCATTTTTTTACACATAGACCTCCAGTTAGACCAGCACCATTTGTTGAAGATGCTATCCTTTTTCCATTGAATGGATTTGGCTTCTTTGTCAAAAATCAAGTGACCATATGTGTGTGGATTCATATCTGGGTCTTTGATTCGATTCCACTGATCAACCAGCCTGTTGTTGAGCCAGTACCATGCTGTTTTAATTACTATTGCTTTATAGTACAGTTTGGGATCAGGTATGGAGATTCCTCTGTAGCACCTTTTATTGTACAAGATTGTTTTAGCTATTCTGGGTTTTTTGTTTTTCTATATGAAGTTCAGAATTGAACTTTCAATGTCATCAAAAAATTGTGTAGGTTTTTTGATAGGGATTGCATTGAATCTGTAGATTGCTTTTGGTAGGATGGCCATTTTTACTATGTTAATTCTCCCGATCCATGAGCAAGGAAGATCACGCCATCTTCTCAGGTCATCTTCAATCTCTTTCTTCAGAGTTTTGAAATTTTTTTCATACAAGTCCTTCACTTGCTTAGTTAGGGTAACTCCTAGATATTTTATATTGCTTGTGGCTAATGTGAAGGGTGTGGTTTTCCTAATTTCTTCCTCTGCAAGCTTGTCATTTGTGTATAGGAAGGCTACAGACTTTTTTGAGTTAATTTTGTATCCAGCCAATTTGCTGAAGGTGTTTATCAGCTTTAGGAGTTCTCTGGTGGAGTTTTGAGGGTCACTTATGTACACTATCATATCATCTGCAAAGAGGGATAATTTGACTTCCTCCTTTCCCATTTGGATACCCTTGATCTCCTTTTGTTGTCTTATTGCTCTGGCTAGAACTTCGAGTACTATATTGAAGAGATATGGAGAGAGTGGGCAGCCTTGCCTTGTTCCCGATTTGAGAGGAATTTCCTTGAGTATCTCACCATTTACTTTGATTTTGGCTATTGGCTTGCTGTATATAGCCTTTATTATGTTGAGGAAAGTGCCTTGTATCCCCGATCTCTCTAAAACTTTAAACATGAATGGGTGTTGAATTTTATCAAATGCTTTCTCTGCATCCAAGGAGATGATCATGTGGTTTTTTATTTTCAGTTTGTTTATATGGTGGATTACATTGATGGATTTCCGTATATTAAACCATCCCTGCATGCCTGGAATGAAGCCTACTTGGTCATGATGAATGGTATCTTTGATGTGTTCCTGTATTCGTTTTGCAAGTATTTTATTTAGTATTTTTGCATCTATGTTCAGAAGAGAAATTGGTCTGAAATTCTCTTTCTTTGTTGAGTCTTTGTGAGGTTTAGGTATCAATGAGACTATGGCCTCATAGAATGAATTTGGTAATTTTCCATCCATTTCTATCTTTTGGAGTAGCTTGAAGAGTATCGGTATTAGCTTGCCCTTAAAGGTCTGGTAGAATTCTGCACTGAAACCATCTGGCCCTGGGCTTTTTTTGGTTGGGAGACCATCGATGATTGCTTCTATTTCTGTAGGGGAAATGGGACTATTTAACTTGTTTATCTGTTCTTCATTCAACTTTGGCAAGTGAACTTGATCAAGAAAATCATCCATTTCCCTTAGATTTTCAAATTTTGTGGCGTATATGCCTTCAAAGTAGGATCTTATGATTCTTTGAATTTCTTCAGTGTCTGTTGTTATGTCTCCCTTTTCATTTCTGATTTTGTTGATTTCAATACTGTCTCGCTGCCTTTTAGTTAGTTTGGCTAATGGTCTGTCTATCTTGTTGATTTTCTCAAAGAACCAGCTTTTGGTTTTGTTGATTCTTTGGACTGTTTTCTTAGTTTCTAATTTGTTAATTTCAGCCCTGAGTTTGATTATTTCCAGGCGTCTACTCCTCTTGGGTGTTTCTGCTTCTTTTTTTTCTAGGGCTTCCAGTTGTGTTGTTAAGATGCTTATGTGCGATGTTTCCAATTTCTTTTTAAAGGCACTTAGTGCTATGAATTTTCCTCTTAGCACTGCTTTCAATGTATCCCACAAATTTGGGTATGTTGTTTCTTCATTTTCATTGAATTTCAGAAACTCCTTGATTTCTTTCTTTATTTCTTCCCTGACCCAGGTGTCATTTAGCAGAGAGTTGTTTAGTTTCCACAAACGTGTAGGCTTTTTGTTATTTCTGTTGTTGTTGAATTGCAGCCTAAGAGCATGGTGATCTGATAGGATACAAGGTATTATTTCAATCCTCTTGTATCTGTTGAGGCTTGCTTTGTGACCTACGATGTGATCAATTTTGGAGAAGGTTCCATGGGGTGCAGAGAAGAAGGTGTATTCTTTCTTGTTTGGGTGAAAGGTTCTATAGATATCTGTTAGATCCATTTGACCCATGGCATTGGTTAATGATGTTATTTCTCGGCTTAGTTTCTGTTTCAATGACTTATCCTTCAGTGAGAGTGGGGTGTTGAAGTCTCCCACTATTATTGTGTGGGGATCGATGTGTGGTTTAAGCTTTTTTAGGAGATCTTTTACATATGTGGGTGCCCTTGTATTGGGAGCATAGATGTTCAGAATTGTGATGTCATCTTGATTGACTTTACCTTTGATGAGTATGAAGTGTCCTTCCTCATCCCTTTTGATTAATTTTGGTTGAAAGTCTATTTTGTTCGATACTAAAATGGCTACACCTGCTTGCTTCTTGTGACCATTTGCTTGGAATATTTTTTTCCAACCTTTTACCCTGAGGTAATGCCTTTCATTATGGGTGAGATGTGTTTCTTGGATGCAGAAGAATGTTGGGTCTTGTTTATGTACCCATTCAGTTAGTCTGTGTCTTTTTATTGGAGAATTGAGGCCATTGATGTTGAGAGATATTAATGACCAGTGACTGTTAAGAGTCTTAATTTTGATGTTGTTTCCAGTCGAGCGTTTGTGTAGTTGTGTTTTTGCCATGGGATAGTTATCTATTTCCTGGGTAGTTTTGGTTGTAGCTTGACCCTTTGGGATGGAGTTTTCCTTCTAGTACCTTCTGTAAAGCTGGGTTTGTGGATAGGTACTGTTTGAATTTGTTTTTGTCATGGAATATTTTGTTTTCTCCATCAATGGTTATTGATAATTTTGCTGGGTAAAGTAGTCTGGCCTGGCATCTGTGTTCTCTTAGGGTTTGCAGGATCTCTGTCCAGGCCCTTCTGGCTTTTATGGTCTCTGCTGAGAAGTCAGGTGTAATTCTGATAGGTTTACCATTAAATGTTATTTGGCCCTTTTCCCTTGCAGCTTTTAATATTTTTTCTTTGTTCTGCATGTTTTGTGTTTTGATTATTATGTGGCGGGCAGTTTTTCTTTTCTGGTCAATTCTATTTGGTGTTCTGTAGGCCTCTTGTATGTTTATAGGCATCTCTTTCTTTAGATTGGGGAAATTTTCTTCTATGATTTTGTTGAGAATAGTTTCTGGGCCCTGGAGTCTGATGTCTTCTCTTTCTTCAATGCCTATTATCCTCAGATTTCTTCTTTTCATGGTGTCCTTAATTTCTTGGATGTTTTGTGTCAGGAGTTTTCCAGATTTGGCATTTTCTTTAATGGTTGATTCAATATCTGTGATTGTATCTTCTAGCCCTGAGATTTGCTCTTCCATCTCTTGGATTCTGTTAGAAAAGCTCACCTCTGTGTTGCTCGCCTTCTTCTCTGAGGTCTCACGTTCTCGTTTTTCTTCTGTCTGTGTGTTTATCATTGAATCCATTTTCATTTTCAGATCTTGAACTGATTTTTTTATTTCTTTCATCTGATTTTTTGTATATTCCTGAGTTTCTTCCATTGCCTCTTTATAGGTCTTCAGAGCTTGAACCGTTTTAGTTATTTCTTTCATCTGGTTGTTTGCATTTTCCTGCAATTTTTCCAGTTCCACTCTATGTGCTTCTTTTATGTCTCTCACCTGTTTGTCTGCGTCTTCCTGCATTTGATTACGAATTTTATTTGTTTCCTCCATTATCATCCTCATTACTAAGGATTTGAGGTCATTTTCTTGTATTTCCGTTGTATTTGAGTTCTCTGGGTGGTTTTCTTTGGGATAGCTGGAAACTGGAGACGCCATGTTGTTTTGGGGTTTTTTGCGTATGCTTTTTCGTTGTCCTTTAGACATCTTGCCGTCTTTGTTTTTGTTGGGTAGCTTCCAGAGTTGAATGGAGGGTGTCTGACGATAGATTCACTTGTTTTCTTACGATTTCCCTAAGCTGCGAGCTCAAAGCTTCACTGGTGTGGATGTTAGGAGGTTAGCCCTGTTGTTCTGGTCTCTCACAGCCAGTGATCCTCAGTCCCCCTCTGCTGTGGATCCTGCAATTGTTCTGGGTCTCTGAATGAGCATTGGGTCAGGCCAAGGTATCCACAGCCTTCTGTGTTCCCTGCCAAGTCCAGCCAGGAGCACTGGGACCGAACCACTGGGGCAGAACTCAGCTAGATTCTCAGGGCCTGAACCGTCTGCCAAGCTCAGCTAGGGATTTTGGGCCCAAAATGCACACAGGGTCCAGCCAGAATTTTTGGGCTGGGACTACGCACCAAGCTCCACTAGGGCCTTTTGGCCCAAAGTGCGTGCTGTGGTCAGTTATTGACTCAGGGCCTGAACTGACCACCAATCTCAGCCAGGAATTCTGGATTCAAACTGCACACTGTGTCCAACCAGAGTCTTAGAGCTGGTGGAACCGAGAGCTCTGTCCTGCCTGTGCCACAGCAGGAGAACTGCGGCTGCTCTGAGTTAGCGCCAGTGGTGGAACAAGTGCTCCGCCCGGACTGTGTCACCGCAGGGGAGCTGCCGCTGAGCTGAGGTGGTGCCTAGGATGGAACCGAGCACGTCACCAAGCCTGCGCCACAGCAGGAGAACTGCGGCTGCTCTGAGTTAGCGCCTGTGGTGAAACCAAGTGCTCCGCCCAGACTGTGTCACCGCAGGGGAGCTGCCGCTGAGCTGAGGTGCTGCCTAGTGTGGAGCAGCGTGCTCAACTAAGCCTGCGCCACAGCAGGGGAGCTATGGCCACGCTGAGTTAGTGCCTCAGGCAGAATTGTTTGCTGGGCCGGGCCAATACCCGGGACTCTGGGGCCGAACTGTCCGCCGAGTCCAGTCTGGGTCCAAAGGCTCCACGCGACCCAAATCCTGCCCCGAGTCCCCTCTCCCGCAGCAACTCCCACCAGCCACCACACCAATCGCCTCCACCGGAAGGCTATGAGCTGCAAACCTCAGCCGCCGCTGCTGGTGCTGCTGGTGCTGCTGCCTCTGCCGCTGCCGCTCTGATCAGAGAAAAACCACACTCCTCCCGTGTGCAGGGGCACGCAGGTCCTCTGCACCCTGGTCCCTCCGAACCGTGGAGCACTCCTGCTGCCGTGATGTTTGGACCTCGGTGTTCCTGGCTCAGAAATCTGTGCAATTCCCTGAATTGTTCACTGGAGCCTCCAAACGTGGTCCACACTGCTCGCCGCCATCTTGGATCTCCCCTACAACTCAATTGTTATCCCATCACTTGTATCCTCCCATTCCTCCCTCCCCTAATAAAACTCTTTATGAAGTATAACTTTCTCCTGAAAGGCTTCATCCAACAGCTGATGGAAACAAATGCAGAGATACACAACCAAGAAATATACTGATTTGGGGGAGTTTTTTAGAAGAGTGGAAGGAAGCATTAAGGGAGCCAGAGGGTCATGGACACCACAAGATCTACACAAAAAACTAACATGGACCCATTGGGACTGCATGGGCTGGAACTACAACCCCTGTAGACATGTAACCGATGTGCAGCTTGGCCATCATGTGGGACCCATAACGATAGGAGTAGAGGCATTCTCAGACTCTGTTGCCTGCCTTCAGATCCCTTTTCCATAGCTGGACCACTTAGTCTGCCCTCTGTGAGAGGGGATGTGCTTAGTTCTGCTGATAATTGAGATGCCTAGATGGGTTGCTACCCCTTGGGTAACTCCCATTCTCCCCTCCTCTGGGAAGAAAGGGGTGACATGAGGGAAATAATGGGAGGAGAGGAGGGAGGTGCTAGGATTGATCTGTAAAGTGATTATATAAACAAACAAACAAGCAAATGAATAGGAAAAATGAAAAAAGTAAATTGTAATCACAGATGTGGTGAACCAGTCACTGGGCAAAAATGTCCTCGTTTTCTGCAGCAGACAGAATTCTGCCTGAAATGGGCAAGCGTGGATGCAAGTGGAGTTGATGGCCAAACTCTGCCAAGACAGGGTAGGCATGTCCTCAACAGTCCCTACTTCACAAATATACCTGTCAGATATATTGGGCCAGAAGGCTGAAGATGATGTTTCAACCTGTTAAAGAGTTTTGTGCAACTATTAAGGCAGCAAAGTGTCTCTGTCAATTTTTTTTGTTTTTGTTTTTGGAAGCTGCTAATCTGCATTTCCTATTTACTCAGCTAATTAATTTTATTCCTTCTCAAGTCTTTGATGGGGTTGAAGACAGTGAAACATTATGAGTATAAGATGAATACAATGATTGTTTTGTGGTTCTTGTGTGTGTGTATTGTGTATTGGTGTAATAATATAAATGTATAGGTAAAAGGTATTTTTTATTATTAGAGTAAAAAGGGGGAATTGTGGAGAAATGTCTTGAGTGGATGTAACAACTGTCAATAAAGCACTGTTTAGCCAATAAGCTGGGCAGAAGGACAGGAAGTGGAAGGCAGGACTTCCTGGAGAGGGGACAGAGCCAAGTTGGAGAGTTGAGAAGGGGAAGATGGTTTATAGTTGATGAGGACAGGGGAGAGAAATGGTCCGAGAATCACCAGATTGGCAAGTACTTAAAATATATGTATGTTATGAGGTTTAGAGTAGTTTGTTTATGTTAGTTTACGAGTAGATTTGTGTCAGTTTAGATTCTACCCAGCTTACTGCTGGCAGCTTTAAGGTCAAAAAAAAAAAAAAAAAAAAAAAGTAAATTGTAGTCATAAACAGTAGAGTAGAATAAGTTTGTTAACAATTTTCATTTTCTAAAACATTAAATGATAAAAATTCTATTCAAATATAGAACTCTACATATTTAGACAGTTATATAAATTCAGAAATACTTACTATTTTGGAAAAGACATACTATAAAGTCAAGATTTCAAGTTAATATAAATCAATCAAACTAATTTCTATTCAGTTATGCTTTTACTGGGAATTAGAATTGAATAAAGAAAACTATTGCAAATTACCAGAAAATGGAAATAAGAGATGATCCACACAAACAAAACTATAATTAGTGTTGAAAGACTCTCCTTGTGAGATGGTGAAATCCTCAATTACTTCAAAACCATCATGGTAGAAAGTGTAACATAATGGGTTCTTAATAATAAATGTCATTGAATAAAAACAAATAATATATACATTTTCTCATTAAATTTATATGTTTTGATTAGTCAAAACAATAAATGAAAATATATGTCATGTCTGATACAAAGTAGAACCACAGATTCATAAATTATCAGGAAAAACAAGTGTCATCTACATGCTAGAAATTAATGTGCCTTAGTTATATTCAACACATGCAGAAGTTAGACTTGTGTAGAAAGAATCAAATCCCCCAAACTAGAATAAAAATATATTTTTACTAATTTAGTGTGTTATATGATAAAAACCATAGTAATGGGAAGATTTTCAAAACAATAAATGATATCCTAAAAAATCAGATGCACCCAGATCCTTTAGAAATAATCATGGAGTTGTGGAGTAAAATATATGACCAGTAATCAGCTAAGCTGAGGTGACCTGGGATGGTTTAAAGAAAACTGCTACCATAATAATTTATGTATTAACTAATTTAGAAAGAATAATTCATATTATACAGATTAATAAGTAGGGGAGTGATTGCAGCAGTGAAACGTCCTACTGGTCTTGTCTTGCTCACTCTATTGTTTATGCTTTGTGGTCTCAATGTCCCATGTATAGGCGTGAAAGAGGTAGCATTAGCTGGAATATGCATACTACACTGGAACTTTAAGTCGGCATCATTACAATAACCATCTTTCTTTAATATCAAATGCCTCTGGACACACTGGATGACTTACATTTCAGTTCAGTTTGGTGTGTGTGTTGTTAAAGGAGCCATGTGTTGTGATCTTTATAATTGTTCTGTGATCATTTGCAGATGATGTGACATTTATGAAATTCATTTAGGACTTCTAGAAAGGGTAAACAACAATATATTCACAACATGCCAGATGGTAAATGGATATCCTGTTTATTTCATTTTTCCACACTAAAGTTATTTCTTTGTGTGTGTGTGTAATATCTATTAACTCATCAAGGTAGGTTTTTAAAAAAAAAAAGGCATTTGTTTATGATGATGTTTCCACAGTTTCTAGAGAAGTATGCAGTAAAAAATGTGCAGAATCAAAAACAGTAAGTTAGTTTTTTTTTAATCTGGTTGTATTGTAGTCAGTGCACATTTTAGAAAGAGCTACAACCATACCAGCTATTTTGTTAATGTAGAATTATGAACTATGTTTATATAATAATGCAGATGAAAGATAATACACTTGTTATGTCATTATGTGCTCAGTAATAAGCTTAGTCCTGATCCCAGAACAAACATTCAGGATGTCTCAGAAGCTACTTTATTGGCCCAAGGAAGCTCCTAAAAGAATGCTAATGAACAGTCCTTTCAACTAGTGGTAATAAGACACTGTAAATCCTCATGCCAAGGAATAAAGGATATTTGGTCCTCAATTCACTCAATATAAAAACAGAAGTATCAAGAGGATTGCAAGGCTAAATCTAGGATCTAAAGCCTTCATATTATATTAATAAAGTAAAAGGATACCAAACAGAAGAGAGAAGAAATACTTTAAATAAAATATCCAGTAAGAGAAAGCATGTCCAGAACATATATTTAAATTTTACACTTTAAAAATATAATCACAATTGCATTCAAAGCTGATTTAAATGTGTAGTTCCCCAAAGACAAAAAGAGGATGCACAGATAAAGATGTTAAATATTAGTGATCATTGACTAGGTAAAAGTCAAAATCTTCAAGTACATAAAAGTACATCTTCAAGATGATATAATGAATGTTAATGACTATACAAAATAGCTGAAAGGACACATACACACACACACACACACACACATTGACACTTATGAGCAAGCAAACAATTACAAATGTGTGCACCAAAAGAAAGAGAGAGAGAGAGAGAGACCAAGACTGAGACAGAGACAGAGAGAGATGAGAGGATGAGAAGATTCCATGTTGTCAGTTTCTGAAGCTGCATCATGGATCCTCTTTTCTGGCATCCAACAACTATATGTACAGGTGTAAAACCAAACAGCTGAGTACACTTGTTTGTATAGATAATAGCATATAGAAGTTCATAGTAGCAATATGTTCAAAATATCTAAAATTTAAATTAATAATTCAAAGTTTAAAAATGAAAAGAAAACCAATGCCTAGTATGTATATTCAATGGAATATTATCAGCAAATACAAGACCAATAATTATTGATGCATGGTATGCAAATAGATGAACCTTGAAAATACCATGTCAAGGAAGAGTAGTCAGTCAAATATGATACTTCATTCAAACTATGTTAAGTACTCAAGCTAGATGAATATACATAGATTAAAATAGATTACTGTTTGTCAGAACTAGGGGACTGGAGTAATAGGGAATGTTAATAATGGGTGTATGGAATTCAGAAATCTATCAGGACATAAAATCCATTAAAGAATAAACTTTAAAGAGCAGATTTTTTATGATGTGAATTATATATTAAGATATAAAAATAGGCTTGCAGTGTGGTTTTATGACAGAGAGCTCGCCTAGTTTACAGGATCTTTGCATGTGGCATTCAGAACTCTGAAAATAACTAAATGAATAACAACAGGATGCAGAGATAGCTAGGCTGATTAGAAGACTTAGTGCTCTTGAAGAGGATCCATGTTAATATTTTTTGAGTATTAGTCAACTTGGTACAAACCTAGACATATATGAGCATAGACAGGAAACCTTAACCAAGAAAACACTCAGTAAGATTAACCTGTAGAGAAGCCTACAGGGCATTTTCTTTTCTTTCTTTCTTTAAGCTTCTCTCATACACTGCATCCCTACAACAGCCTCCACTCCCTCAATTCCTCCCGGTCCCCTCCACCAACTTTCCTTCTTCCCCAGAGATATCAACCGAATACCACTTAACTAGTTACAGTTAGACAATCACTGGTGATTGATATGGATGCTGTTAGGCTTAGGTAGGCTGAGCAAGCCAAGAGGAGAAGTCTGGTAAGCAGCACTTCTCTGTGGCCTCTGTGTCTGCCTCTGCAAGCAGGTTCCTGTACTAGTTGAATTCCTGCTCTGACAGTACGTGATGTGGGATTATAAACTGAAATAAATCCTTTCTTTCCTAAGTTACATTTGGTCAGGGAGTTTTACTAGAAACAATAACTAAGACAGATCTCAATACCCATGATGGGAAACACATAATCTGAACCATCAACTCCAAGAAAAGCAACGTTCTTTTCTGGTCTCTATATAGACAGTATCTGCACACATGACATACAAAGAGAGAGGAGGGGGAGAGAGAGAGACAGAGACAGAGAGGCACATAAATAAAATAAGTCTCTAAAAGTAAAAACAATAATTATATCATTATCTATATTTGTATCTATATACTATATCTATCTGATAGATTAATGACCGATAGAAATATATATATATCAGATCACATTACAGATGGCTGTGAGCCACCATGTGGTTGCTGGGAATTGAACTCAGGACCTCTGGAAGAGCAGCCAGTGCTCTTAACCGCTGAGCCATCTCTCCACAGTTGAGTGGAGAGTGTGATACGACTTTCTCACGTACTCTGGTGCCTCACATTTGACCATGTCCCCTGGAGGGGGAGACCTGGTGGCACTTAGAGGAAGGACAGCAAGTAGCCAAGAAGAGACTTGATACCCTATGAGAATATACAGGGGGACGTAATCCCCCTCAGGAACAGTCATAGGGGAGGGGAATAATGGGAAAATGGGGGGGGGAGGAATGGGAGGATACAAGGGATGGGATAAACATTGAGATGTAACAAGAATAAATTAATAAAAAAAGAAAAAAGAAAATAAAAACAAACTTCCATTCACTATAAAAGCTGAAAAAAAAAAAGAAATATATATATAGAGAGAGATGGATAGATAGGTAGATAGACGATAGACAGATATATAGATAATTAGACAGATAGATAATTAGGTGGATAAATGGTAGAGTCTTCTCATGCTTGTGATGATTTAACAAATACTTCAAATTAGAAACAGAGTTAGAATCACCATTTTGTACTTGAAATTCTAAATAGAAACCTATTTCGCAGATGGCTAGTGTAGTGGGTGTTATGTCCCTATGAGCTTATTTGATTGTTTCATTTCATAAAGGAAGGTGTGTGGTAATTATACTTCTTACAAATCCATTGATAATCATATGTACAAGTTAATTAGAATATATGCGATTTGTCACTGACCTCATGTGGTAAGTCTTTGGATTTGCCCTCTTTGGTTCATGCTAAAACAAACTTTAGATCTTCTCCTATAGTACACAGGGTGCTAAGGTATTTTACATATTACTTTTACTTAAATGCAATTCCATATGAATGTTTAACAACATATCTGTGAATAATTCTCAGAAAAAATATAGAATCAGATCGTCACTGAAGCAGCAATTAAATATTCAACCCTCCCTCTGAGTATTGGCCCTTTCAGAGAGACTTTTCTTTCTTTAAAGAACATTTCCCCCACATCTAAAAAGAGGGAGGGTGACATTTGTAGCCAATTAGTCACAGGTGGCTATTTGCAGGAGTGTCCCCACGGGGTGTAATCCAGACTCTGTTGACTTATGCAAAGCTTTATATGAAATCCATATAAGCATCTGCAGCAAGGCCAGTAATCCTTCAGTAATCTCCAGAGGCATTTTGCCCTATAACTTAAATGTCTCAGCATTCAACTTGCAAAAATGTAATACTCAACTCTCACTTGGTTAAAAATGTATACGCTTTAACTTAAAATTTTAGTGTGTGTGTGTGTGTGTGTGTGTGTGTGTGTGTGTGTGTGTGTGTGTGTTTGAGAGAGAGAAAGAGAGAGACAGAGAGAGACAGAGAGAGACAGAGACAGAGACAGAGAGACAGAGAGAGACAGAGACATAGACACAGAGAGACAGTAAGAGAGACAGAGAGAAAATGTGTGTGTGTGTGTGTGTGTGTGTGTATGTGTGTGTGTGTACTTGTGCTTTGTCTGTCTGTGTACCACCAGATGCACACAGGTAGCCAAAAGAAGGCATCACATTCACTGGTATTATGATGATTAAAATGGTCTGCTCAGTGTTGACACTGGGAACTCAAGCCATTTACTCTGCAAGATCAATAAGTGCTTTAGCCTCTGAGCCACTCCCCAACCAGAATCTATACTTCTTGATGCTTGTAGATCACAATATTTTGCTTTTTTGTCTATATTGTGATACGTTAAAAGAAGAAGCTTTCCTAGCTAGCATGATGGCTCGGTGAGTAAAGATGTTTGCCATCAAGGCTGAGAGTAAGAGCTTGATCACCAGAACTCACAGTGCAAGGACAGAATAAAGTTCCACAAAATGGCTCCCTAAATTCCACATGCTCACTGGGGTGCAGGCACATATGCACACACACACAATTGATAAATGAATGAAAAATAAGTTAGGTTACGAAAAGGGAGGCTATTCTTAGTGATTTTTAAAAGATTTGTGAAATTCAGTGAGGAGAATATTGGCATACTCATATCAGGCCATAAGGTGATTTGTCTAGAACTTTTGCTCTCAGAAAGAATCTTTGATTTGCAGCCAGGTGCCCTGTATGAATATTATTGAATGTTTGCACTGTTGTGTATTTTGTACATGTTTCTCACAAATGCTGCTGCTTATATGATTTACATAGGGTTTTGTGTTTGTTTTCATACAATCTTCTAGTAAAATTTAGAGAATTAATTTAGAGTTTTAAAGGTACATTCACATTTTCAGAAAACAAAGCAAAACAAAAACCATAATATGCCTGAGACTCCTAAGCCACTTAGGTAAGAGACTGCATCTCTGCTTATGCATGAGTTCTTCTCTCATGGTTTATGACACACTATGTGTTTTCTCCACTGTCTTTCAAATGCTCAAAATATTCCTGTATATTTTGTTTATCTTAACATAAAATATATCTAAGTGTGATAATCACAGTTCTTGGGAGCAGCAGTGGATCTCTGTGTGAGTTCAAGGCCAGCCTGGTCTACATTTCAGGTTTCAGGCTAGGTAAGGCTACATAGTGAGACCCTATTTAAAAAAAAAAAAAAACAGGACAGGATATATTTAAAGACAATTAAGATGAGAAAAATCAGTTTTCAAAGGGGTATCTGATCTCAGTCTTTCTTCAATTATCACTTGACCTTAATCATAACTTTATTGAACATATATGAATCAACCATATATTTCATACTGAAAACATAATATTTATTTAGCCAAAGCCTCTATGTTTTCTGGTTTTATATAAATACTACCCTAAAATTCAATGGATTTAGTCAAACATTTCAGTGACCCTAATAGACTTAAGGGAAAGAAATAGGCACAGAACATGGCTAAATTCTGCTATAGAACTTTAAAACCGACTTTACAACAACCTGGATTTTTGTTGAAAGAAATGCATGAATAAACATGTGGGATATTTTTATTTTGCCAACTGTCAAACTAAACCCATAGTATGGACATTTTCTTCTGATTGAATTTTTGGTGACAACTTTTCTGAACTAAGTTAAAAAGAATAGCAAAGTTTTGGATGAACTTATATGCTACCATTCTTCTCAAGAATTAAAATAGTATTTTTTTCTAGTATTTTGAGACAGGGTTTCTCTGTTTATCCTTGGATGTCCTGGAACTTACTCCGTAGACCAGGCTGGTTTCTAACTCTTCCCCTGTTGAGGCTATCTTGCCTGGCCTCCTGACATGACTTGATTTGATATTGAGAGAGGGGGAGCTCCACTTTCCTGAGCAGGAGAGGGAAGAAATGGGAAGAAAGTGGGAGGGTGGAAACGGGAGGAGAGGAAGAAGGGAGCTGCTTTTGGGATGTAAAATGTATAAATAAACTCATAAAAATGTTTAAATAATTTGTAAAAAGCAAAATGAAGCTGGCATGGTTAAGGCAGGAAAGTTGCTGAGTTCAAAGCCAGCACGGTCTGAAAGACAGCCTGGGCTACACAGAGAAACCCTGTCTCAAATATTTTTTTAAAAAATGCAAAATGAACTTTATTTTTTAAAAAAATATGGATTCCATCATAACAGTTTTGTATACATTTATATATGATACTATTCTTTGCTGCTGTTTGACCTCACAAGAACTTTTCCATCCCTTTAACTATTTTCTTATTGGTCCCCTTTCTTGTCTTTCTTCTACTTTCATATCACATACATCTCACACACACACACACACACACACACACACCAAGATTGCATTCCAAATAACTTAAAGAAAAACATATATACAGAACTTTTTGGGCCATTAAAATTGACAGATATATGTAAAGTATAATTTCATGCTGTTAAAAGAAAAAAAAAAAAAGATTTTGGCAGGAGAGTCAGCTCAATGGTTATGAGCACTTTCTACATCTGTAGAGAACTCAGGTTTAGTTCCCAGTACCCAGAGAGGAACTCACAACTATCTCTAATTCCAATTCCAGAAGATCAATCTACATTTTCTGTCCATCGAAGGAATGAGAGGTATAAGGAATGAAGATATGTACATGTAATCAAAACATTCATACACATAAAATAGAAAGGAAGGAAGAATAGCTACTGATAAATTACATTTAGTAGAATTTATTTCATACAAGTATAGTTCTTGAACTGGGCATCATGAGAGTCAGGAGAGCCAGTTCACAGAGCCTCTCTTTCAAAGTAGGCAGGGGTCATTGATAGACAGAAGAGTAAAACTACTACAGAAATAGCACTCTTTCATAGCTTTTCATTATCCTTACATAAGTGTGTCCCAATCAGATGATGTGTTGTGCATGGCTAGATCTGAACTGCAGTTATTTCATGTCTGTCTCTCTTGCTTATGCATAAATTAGGCTGATGATGCCACATAGATTGTGGTAAATTCCATTATTCAGTGTAAGATTTTGATCTAAAGAAATAGATTTTGGTCAAATGTAAGTTAACAATATCAATATTTATTGTAATTTTCATCAAGTGGCTCACTAAGTGATTTGAAATCTCAAAATTAGAATATAACCTCATCAAATGCTTCAAAACAAAATTGGTATATACTACAATAAAATATTTCAGAACTTAAATATTTACATTTGGGACACTTTAGAATGGGTGTGAGATCAACTCAGATTAAGGATAGTATGAGCTTTTCGTGACAATGGGAGAAGTTTTTACTGTAATTGGAGATAACAGCATGGAGTCATGTCCATCCATACATTGCCAGGACTAGTAAGATGCCTCGGAGGGTAAGAAGAATGCGTACAGTGGGGCATGCGAACTGTGTTAGCATTTCCAACAGCCATGTAAAGAGCCAAGTCTGGCTGCGCATGTCCTTGTGCTTATAACCCCAGCACTACGAGGGACTAAGGTAGAAGAATCAAAGGGGCTTATTCAGTGCCAGGCACATTATTTCCATGTTCAGTGAGAAACCCTTATTCAAGTTAACACAGTTGTGAGCTTGATGTTCTGATCTAGCCTGTTCACATGCTAGTATGTGCATATACCAAACAGATCACACACACACACACACACACACACACACACACACACACACACATACACACACACACACACACACACACCTGCAGAGAGAGAGAGAGAACACATGCTAACAGAACATTTTGCCTGCAGTCTTATGTAAGTAGAACTTTTGCTAAGAAGATCCAGTAAAGGATCTGTTACGCACCTAATGTCCAGTGTATAAAAATATCACATGTACACCTACTCATCATTCTTAATAATACATATGCCTATCTGTATGTGACAGAAAATACATATATGTATATTAAGTCATTTAATTTATTTTGGCTTCCTAGTAGATACTCTAATTAGACCAAAGAATAATAAGATTTGCTTGATCGCTAGAAAAGCAATTTACCATTTCTCTACCAAGTATGAATTATGACAGTAGTTCCTACAGGAAGGAAACAAAGGAATAAAGAGAGGACAAAAGAAAGGAGGAAGGGGAGAAAAGAGGGAAGAACAAAGGAAAGAAAGATGGATAGAGGAAGAGAGGATGGGAGAGATAAGGAGGGATAAGAAGGAAGGCTATGCAAGAGGGGGAGGGTAGGTGAAGGAAGGAAACAATTTGGTTGAATACACAAGACTCTTTTTAAGGGCCCCACTATGATGTTTCTTTGTTTAAGTTGGTTAGAATACAAATTTTAGTTTTATACTTAAAGCAAAAGGGAGTTTGGTATTGCTGATGCTGCTGGACTACAAGGTTAGAAGTAACCTTTGATGAACATAATGGGGGCTATTTGAAATACCAAGTATACTCTAGACACCAGAATACTGAGCAAACAATCATCTTTGCAAAATATCCAGCATCTAGAAATTTGTTATGTCAATATAAATTTTAAAACCTCCAACATAATAACAGGCATTGAGACCTGATCTGAGCAAAATAATGAATTATTGTGGCTGCTAAGGGGAGGAATGTTTCTGGAGATTCTAAAATTTAGCAACCCTATATGGCAGTTCCACAACACCAATATGAGACAAGGAAGATGTCTTTCAGATATTTTTAAAACTCTGTGGAAATAGGATATCCACAACTAGCTCCAAACACACACAAAACATACAGATAGATATAGGATACATAATAAGATAATTTTAAAGCACTAAGTTAATTAATATAGCTATAGTTAATAATAGCTTATTATAGCTTGGGTAACACATAAATATGTTATAGAAAATAAATATGCATGTTATATTTTTCTGGCTTTGTAGCTAGAAAATGCCTTGTTTCTTTTAAAAAATCTATAGACTTATTGCACCACACTGTGATTATTGTTTATTGACTCTGAAAATTAAGTCAACTTTGTCACTGAAATTCCTTAGAGTAGATTCATATTTGGAGCAAGGCTGCATACCACCAGGACTGGAGCAAGCCAGAGACTATTACATTCCCTGGAGACAGTGGTTTTAGAGCCCAATATGAAGGGAGAAAGCTAACTGCCAAGCCTGTTACAGCCTAAACAAGCCATCCACGGAATGTTCTTGTGCCACGATCTGGATACTATTCGGATGCTTCCTACAGAAATGTTAAAATTAATTCTAATAAAATTGTATTTATGTCCTTCCATAATATTCAATGCAATATCTTCTAAATTGTCAGCTAGTTAAAATCACCTTAGAATGTCCGTGTCCTGGCTGTAGTTTTCTATTAAATGTGCATATCACCACAGAACTGCCACAGGGTTTAGAACTCCTGCCACAGCCTTTCAAGTTTCTCCGTAGGGCAGAACCTTGAAATTCAAAGCTTTCCTAGCCACTCGTCTGCAGTAAAACATACTTGTCCCTTTTTTCTTAGAACGAATTTTCTTCTAGTTGGCAGATAATGAACAGATCAATTAATCCAAGCTAATGTGATAATGAGGACAGCAGGGAAGCCTTATTATACCAAGGCCCGAAAAATAAGGCCCATTTATTTATTCATTGTAGATTACATCTCATATTCGACACATGATAAGGCTTCCTGTGGAATTTCATGAATGACTTCTAATAAAGGAACATTAGCCTGAGAAACATCATTTGAACAAGTAATTTTTCCCAATGTCTTTTTTTCACAGCTACTATTATACTTATCATTTATTGTCACATTTACATATAGAACTTTATAAAATACACAGATACACATACGTGGATGTGGGTACACATACACACATACACACACAGACACACAGACACACACACACACACACACACAGAATCAATCTGGTTTCTTTCTGATAACTGTTTTTCCCATCTCTATCACCCACTACTCTCTCTTATTTGTTTATTTTTCCTTTGTTTGTCTAGGTGATTGAAATATCAATAATGGCAAGAAACTGCTTATAGGGCTTCTTTCCACCTCTAGGTTTTCCTCTTGTTTAAATATTTTTAAATAACTTTACTTAGTTATGTGAAGAGTAAGGATACAATATTTTAGCCAGTTAGTCAGAATATAATCACACTTATGATTAAGTTAAGAAACAACATACTTCAGTTTTCCTGACAGCCACCTGAAAGAGAGAAGCTATAGACATCCATACAGGGGAAAAGGTAAAATTAAAGGCTTTAAAAGTCAAATGCTGCTGCTCTATATTGTTTGTAATTATCTTAATGGAGTAAGGTGATATCAACTTGATAAGTCACTCTCCCACTGCCTGTTTACATTTCTTTCTTACACAACCTACAAATCATACTATGATGAAAAGTTGATATGAGAACAGACTCAGATTATAGCATGAACACTGTGGTAGAAAAAGGGACAAGGATATCTATGACACAGGGTAATGTAAGTATCATTGGCCCTTAATGAATTGTATAGTATTGTAATTATATAGAACAAAACAAACTAAACAAATGACATGTTAAGTTTCTAATCCCATAAGTAACTAATTAAATGATAGATCTCTGCCCATTGATGGGCAAATCCGTCATGGATCAACCAGAATAATCATATGTTTTTATCTCCTATAATCAACTACTTATCAGTTCCCCAAATCATCTTCAAAAACCTATTCAACTGACTTCCCATTTTTTATTTAGTGATCTAAATCATTATCATTGATTACCTTTAATAAATATTGTTGTTTTTAAAACAAATACCAAATGTTTGATTTTACCAATTAAAGACTCAGAAGCAACTGCTGGCATGAAAGCTTATTAGCTCAGAGAGGAAGAGAAAGCACCCAGCTGACAACCGTCCTACTCAGCAGAAGGAAAAACCCCTTCTC
This sequence comes from Acomys russatus, assembly GCF_903995435.1. Taxonomy (NCBI): domain Eukaryota; kingdom Metazoa; phylum Chordata; class Mammalia; order Rodentia; family Muridae; genus Acomys; species Acomys russatus. Next base: position 6,955,332 of record NC_067138.1, read on the forward strand.
TTTCTCAACAGCGTCTTAAAACCCCTTCAGACTGAATGCTCCCCCTATCTACTTTCTGTGTGTCTCTCTGTCCTTTTAATGTCCTCTCATTCTCTAAGTGTTTTTCCTATGTTCACTCTCTATCAACTCTTGACCTAGGGTTGATGTCATTTAATCCTCTTTACAGAAACCTTTTGGATTAAAGGTATGTGCTGGGGTTGAGCCACACCACAACTAGAAACGGTTTCTTTCCCTGTACACAACCTCAGGGTTCACAGTGTGATCAAACATCCTACAACAATACATCTGCCTCCCAGTAGACTCGCCCCATGTACCAGCCACACCCACACAGGCAGCCAGACAGCTATAGGCAACTCTGTCATCAACACTGAAAACTGGCCAATCACTTTACCACTCAAAGGCTCTTCAAATTCTCATTACACTTGGAATAAAATCAAAACATTTAAATGCCTTCTCTGTCAAGACGAAGGTGAATTAGGCCCTACCCTCTGTCTGGCTTCTTCTGTTTCTGCAGTTGCCTTACATTGATTTCTTTATTCCTTTGCTTTTCTCACCCTGTACACACACTGGGACATTGTCTACTGATACATCTTCTCGTAGATTCATTTTGTTTTCTCAAGTGTCTGATATATTAGGTGAAGCATATCTCACTCAGAAAGTTATTTGAATATTTTAATAAATTAGTCAAGTGAAATTCTCTGTGGGCCCATTTCTTCTGTTATTGATTTACTCAGTTTTCTTTAACATATTAATTGTAATACTTTTGAGTAATTGTCTGATACTTTGAAAATTCATATTTGTAATAGTCTCATTCTAGCTATCTTTTTTGCTGCCAATATTATTTCTCCATCTAGGCATGCCTAAAAATTATGTTATTCCTTGATTTAGTCATTCCATGTTCTTTTTTCTTGAAATGAAAATATTAACACATCTTACATCTCAGAAATCATTACCTGAAATCTATTATGTCTGATCTGACTCCATCCATTTCGATCTCTTTTGTTCCTAGGGTTTAATGTCCGTATTCCTTCAGCAGAGTCATGATGTACACATACAGGTCTATTCTGAAGAGAACAAGCAGACATACTTTGAAACAAATTAAAGGTTCATCTTGTAAAATATTTATTATTCATATGTATACATATATGTATATATATGGGTATTTGTCTTCATGTATTACACACAGGTACAATGGTATAGATACGTATAGATAACTTGATATGTTTAAAGAAAACTCATCTAGTGAGGCATCATCCACAATACTTGGGCCATTGGAATCAGTGTAAAGATATTGAACACAAGGAAAAAATGTTCTTCTTTTTTTATGTATTCTGTTTGGATGCTTTAGATTTCTTCTGAATACAATTTCTTCATTTAAAGAGTAGCTTGAGAGGATTATCAGTGTATATGAGGTTCTACAAATGATTGATATGTCTATTTTAGTCCTGTAAGTTCTCTTGGATCTTCTGGAATTGCTAGCCTGTAACAATGAACTCTGTTGGGCTAAGGCTGAACTTCTCAGGCATTGCTTTTCCAAAAGAAGCTTCAGTTCTGGGGCTTGGGAAAAAGGTCCAGAGTTAAGAGCATCACTGCTCTTACACAGAACCTGTGATGAGTTCCCAGCACCCGAGTGTATTGGAGGAAGCTCTAACTGTGTTTTCAAATGCTGATTTCCGTGCTTTGAGACCTGGTTACTGCCCTGCCATGGACATTGTTATGAGTGTTTAACAATTTCCTGTAACCATGTGATGATAAGGAATTTCTCCAATTAACCCTGATTAGTTAAATAAAGATGCTGAAGCCTATGCTGGTAAGAAAAGAGGTAAGTGGAGTTTTAGGTCCCAGGTCTTGGGTTTGAGAGAGAAGAGGACAGAGAAGGAACCAGAAGAGGTAGGAGGAGGAGAGGAAACCAGAGAGAGAAAAGAGTTGCTTGAGACAAGCAGGACAGTGAGCATGTGGTGTAAGGACAGAGTGATGGAGCAGAAAGCATCAGGGAATCATCAGATTGCAAGTGATTGGCTATTACATGGGCCTTAAAGGCACTAGGATTAGACTAGATCAGAGTCTGCCCAGTGTAGTACTTACAGATTAATAATAAATCATAGTCACTTCATGCCGGTCATTGGGGAGTTATCTGGTTGAAGAAAACTGCTGCTGCAATATTTTACTGTATTATTTAATATAGAAAGAATGATTATTCATTCTACACAAATGGCTGCTTAAAATATCTTGTAACTCTGGTTTGAGGGATTCAAATGTTCTCTTTTGTTATCTGTGGCTACTGTGTGCTCAAAGTACACAGACCTGCATATAGGCAGCACACACACACACATGCATACATACATAAACACACACACATGCACACACACACAAACACACACACACACACACAAACCTTTAAAAATTACTGAAACATGAAGATTCGGTTCATGCAAAACTGTGTCTTTCTGTTCTTTCTAAAATAGACCACCTACTTTAATATACATGCTATAGGACAACAGAAAATGTCTTTAACATACATAATACAACTTAAAACTCCAGCCACTATATCAGTAATTTAAATATCATGATCAACTGATTTCTTCAGAACACACTCCCTTCCGGAATAGGTGAAAGACAATTCCATGTATTATTTTGCATAATTCACTTTCCATATCAAATTTATCATTATAATCAAATGTGTAGTGAAACAACTGAAGGTTGTTTAGTTAACTGACATTTAGGTGATAGGTGACATTTATGTAGTAACTGTGTCTATTATGGGCTTATCTTAATACTGAATGAATATTATCATGTTATTTTTTCTTTTGAATGTCATAACATTCTTTCTGGCTATTTCTGTCTACGTATACAAAAGAACATAATGACCTACACTTACAGAACTTTTTCAGCCTTCACTGATACAATTCAGCAAGTTCTACATGACACGCTGCAAGATATGTCACAGTCAATCTATCATGGTGCAGATTTTTTCATGGTTATTATTAAATCCCCTAAAACCATTGACTCATGCTGTCCTTGACATAATAAATTTCCTCTTCCTTAAAAAGTTGCTACAGTTGTACAGTAAAGCAAAATTATGCTCACAACTTACTTTTTCAATCTTTTGACATATGAAAAAGCAATTTTCTCCTAAGTTCAGTGTATGTGTTTATTACTCACGGTTCCATCTTCCAAAGCTCAAATATAACAGTCAGGAGAAATACATTGCTTCCTCTTCTGGGGCAGGCCTATTTAAACCTCAAGTTGTAGTGTAAGAGGCATAATTTCACTAGGAAGTGAATTCAAAGAAAATAAACCTAATTATACCTGGGCTAACCATGGAGTAATTGAGCTCCCAAGCAAAATAAGAACTATTAACTATTTTCAAGATTAATCTCCATCCACAGAAACTTCTACTGAGTAAACAATACATGGATGTGACATGAAATATGGTGTTTGTTTGCTAATGATATTGAATAGTGTTATACACACACACACACACACACATATATATATGAAAAATAAGAACTCATTTCACAAGCACCTTACCAAACAGATACCTTAGCTAGCTAAATTATTAGTCACTAGCCATTCTGACAGTACTGCTTTGTCATTAGTGCCTCCCTGTCAGTTTCAGGGTTTCAATAGCCTTTACTATCTATCTGGAGAAATAAAATTTGTAATCTGGAATAAAAAATGAACCCTAAATACTTGCTCTTCCACAACTATATGAACCAGGCTAGCTTAAACACTACCCTTGATCACCAAAGGATGTCCCAAAGTCTTAGGGAGTGGGGTTGAACAGTAGCAAATATTATCATTCACACTGACTGTGTGGACACACTGTAAAGACTAGACGCTACCGCTCATCTTTCCACAGATATCCACGGCATAACAGCACATATGAAATGAACTATTATTTATCAACTTTTGAGTCCAAGTGAAGACTCTCAATGACTTTTTAAAGTTATTTAAGATGTGTATCAACAATGAAGACTCAATGTTAGAAGTTGATTTTATTCCCTTAAAAATAGAATATTTTTCATTTAGTGTAAGTAATGACCAATTAAATAGAAATAAACTATTATTGAATTTGTACTATAATTATTTTATTTGTAAAGTAATTGTTCTTTATCAGAACCAAAAGAGAAAGTAAACTATATCCACTCTCAGCCAGCCACTCTACCAGACTTTTTTATAAGGATTAGTTAATTTAATCTTATCAATATATATGATTCATCAATATTACCTGGTAAAAGTGAGACTGATGCAGTTTATAAGTTTAAAGGTTAGGTTGAATAATAGACACAGCATACGTAACAGAAGCTCTGTTCTAATCTTGGCATTTTGAATATAAAGACCCAGACAATCTCACAATATAACTGGCTGTTTTATGCCTAAAACCTACAAGAAATGTACAGAAAATGTAAACAAATCTGATGTGCCAGCAGGTAATTACTACAGACGTTTTGTTAGTTTTAGGGAAAGAGTTTCTCTTAAATATTATATAATCATATAGCTCCAAAACCTAGACCCTGTTTATTCCACACCGTCTGTGTATTACGCCAACATATGTGCTGCAAGCCTTAGGTGATATGATGAAATACTGGCATGTGTTTGTTTATATGTGCAATGTGTTCATATGTGGACATATGTAGAGGAACTACCACACCGTTTTTATGCAATGTTAGTGACAATGGGCTTAGACAGAGATTTTACTTTCTTTATGAGATGTCATGGAGCGTTTGCTTCATTATGGACGTCACTTTAATGGTTTCCTTTCCTCTTGTGAATATTTGTACAGTTGTTACTCTAATTTTAAGCACAGAAGATTAACCTTTAAAATCGGCCATTATGGTACAGAGTGTCTACATCTGGTTTAAGTTTAATCATGCCAACCCTACAACTATAAGTTAGTGTAAATGTTCCCAAAGTAGATCAAGTTACCATTTCTTTTTAGTTGTTGGCCAGGTGTTTTTCTAGAATTTTAATGAATACATACCAGTATCAACAGGAAGAGTCTCAGTTATTCTTGAGTTCATATGTCTGAAAGTCACAGCACAGAAAAGTCCCACACTTAACAAAGAAGGTGTTTGCAATTGATATATTCTGTGAAAGGGAAAAATAAATTGTCTATGATAGAGTGTCACCTGGTATCACAACCATACTCCGGTACAGCCCGCAAGGCCAGGAGGAGTAGGATAGCAGTAATTGGACTATAGGAGCACTGAGTACATTTTGTTTATTTGTTGTACTACTGTTTCTTTACTTTTAGTTTTGATTTTTCACTTTTGTTTTGCTTTCTTTTGCTAGAGTGAGGAGAGAGCACCAGCATGTTGGGCAGGGCCAAATGTAGGAAGAATGTACGAGGAGTTGTTGAAAGGAGAGAATATGTTTATAATTTATTGTATGAGAAGCTAACTTAGAAATAACTTAATGTAAAAGAATTCATTTTGAACCACAAAATAGGGAAGTGGAGAAGTAAAGCACCATGGAGATGCTGAGCTGCAGTTGGTGAGAAGATGCCAGCAGCGGTGGAAAACAGCACCTGTGCGAATCTGTGCAGCAGCAGGCCTTTGACAAGGATTTGCACCCATGATATTACTTTTAGTTTGGTTGTTTCAGTGGCTGAAAAATGAATTAAACAAAGACTACCGCTGTTGGAACCATTATTTATTCATGTTCAACCCATATTTTAGAAAGGCCATTATTGTTAAACTTGTGAGTTGAATTTAAGAATGGCCATGTCTTATGAACACAGGCCTACAGATTTCAATAAAGGCAAAATTCTAGAACTAAAAATATAATTAATAAATTAGGCTTTTCCATTGAGTAATAAAGCCAGAAGTAATATGTCAAAAAAAGTGATATAAGTAACTGCTATGACAATACTCATCACTTTTTTAAAAAAGAGAATGAAGGTCAACTCAATTGATAAAATTGTTTATATGTAAAATTAATGTAATTCAATAGTTCAAAAACAACAAGAAAAATCTATTAATAATGAAGATATCATGATGGCATCAGTGTTATGATTAGTGAATGGGCATTTTAAAAGAAATATTTGATATTCATTTCTTGTTCCTCAGAAAAAAATTCAAAAGTAGAAGAATAGATGAGAAAACTAGAAAACAAGTGATTAACAGAAAAACTTTATGAATAATTAAATCATATATAAAGACATCTATAGGGCAATATCAAAGTTATTGAGAAGAAATGGGGCAGAAAATGAAAAAGGAGATTAAAGAGGTCAGAGAACAATGACAGCATGATGGGCATTTGTTTGATTTTGAGATGCAGGAGGTCAGAGGATATCAAGCAAGATTAAAACAGAGAAACCTACAGTGTGACATTACGCAAAGACTGTGAAAACTACAAAAGCATTTTTTATGGCTTACAGAATAATAGAACAATCTACATATAAAGGGAAAATAATAAAATAATTTATTAAATATACTGAGAAATAGTAGAGGTTATAGGACAATGATACAACTTTGAAAGTAATGAACATGGTAGAGATTCTTTTAATTTAGTTCCAGGCCATGGCTTTTGTCTAGTTATTGAATAAAATAATATAAAATACACATTTACAAAAATGAATTCTATCAGCTCAGAATGAGAAGTAACAGGGAAAAGAGACATTCAGATCACTCAAACTACTATGGCCTGAAAGCAGACTGAGTTAATTACTCCTTTGCAGTGAATAATTTTCTAGTGAAGAAAAATTCTTCAAGTAGGTATTAGAACTCAGAGGACAGAATCGAGCCATGGGAATCTCCCAAGATCTAGGGCTGAGTTGTGATTATGAATCCAAGGAAATGGCAAGAAACCCACCTGCATATAGGCAAAAATAAGGTTCTGGACCTTAACTTGGTCCCAGTTCACATATGACATAAGGCTATCGGATGGAGGGTTGAGACATAAGGTGACAGAAAATATTTGGCATGTAGAGGGGTAATGATTGCTTTGGAGAAAGGCATATATGGAAGCTTGTATTTTCGATGTGGTCACAGAAATATTTTATACTATTTCTTCAAAATCTCATTTCTCCCTTTCAAGCGGTAGAGGGCTCTGAAGATCTTAATTAGTGAGTAGAATGTGGCAGAAATTAGAAGAGCTAAGTTAGGAAGATACAGAAGACTAGATATCTTTTTTTCTCATTTGGATCCTTGCTTTGTGCTCACACTCTGAGTTTTGAAGAATTCTGTGGAAGACTTTCTAAGGTGATGAGGCAGCATCACCCTCTCAGTTTCCTTCCTAAGAACCACAGCTAATTTCCACCATAAACCAAGCAAACTGTGGCAATTTAACCTCCATGTTCAGAGTAACTGAAAATCGTTATTTTGCCAAGTAAAGGAAGAATGAGACTGATTTTACTAAGTCCTAATCAATTAGTAACCTGATAAGCATCAAACTATGATGTTTCACACTTTACCAGTACCAAGTATCTGTGATTCTCAACATGCCTAGGCTTTGAAGAGATAATCACATTATTATTATTATTATTATTATTATTATTATTATTATTATTATTATTATTATTCCATATATTACATATAGTCCACAGTTTCCCTCTTCTCTCAGTCCCATTATCTCACCTCCTTTCTCTGCCAGATCCACTTATCTCCTATTTCTCTTCAGAAAAGAGCAGCCTACCAGGGATATAGATCAAACATGGCATAACAAATTACAATAAGAATGGGCACACTTTGATATCGAGTCTTAATGAGGCAATCCAATAAGAGGAAAAGGATCCTAAGAGGAGGCAAAAGAGACAGAGATAGCTCCACTTCCACCATTACAAGTACAATAAGAGCACCAAGCTATAAAACCAGAGAGAATCTTAATTAATATTATTTGCTGAAAAATACATGTTGTGGTTAAAACACCAGTATAGCCTAATAATGTTTGTTATATGGTCTATAATTATTATTACAGCAGTATTTTCTAACCCGCTAACAATCAATTAAGACACAGATACTCATTAAAATTTTAAATAGACTTAGTTAACCTGGTGCAGGGCAGATATTAAATCCTTAAACTACTTCCCATAGTGGGGCAGGTATGGAATACTTATCCCAATCTCATGCATCTGGTTCTAATAACTTCTATCAAGCTACCTCCCATCCATAATCCCAAACACTTGCTAATTTTCTCTGTCCTGGCCAAGTCTTCCATCCATGCCAGCCATGTGCTTCTCCTCCACCTAACCGATGATGGCACAGCTTCCTTCTTCTCCCCTCTCCTCCAGTCTCTCTCCTCTCAAGATTCTCTCTGTCTCCCCAAGCCCAGGAACCTTAGCCACACCTATCCCATTTGCCCTGACTAGGTGTGATGCCCTTTTATTTGTCAAATAGGTTAGGCTCTTAAGCATGGTACCTGTGGGGCAAAGAAAGCAAGCGGTAATTAGCATAAAAATACATCAGACCAAGCTCCAACAAATACATATTTGAATAACACTAGTATGCAATATATTGTCCTTCTTATTAAGCAAAATAGGTAAATATAGAAACACCAATGAACTGTATTTAGTACTAACCATTTAGTAATAGTTGTTACTTTTTTTCAGGGTATGAGGAGTACTTTTTATATTTTATTGTATTTTTTATTACTTGAAACAATTTTAAAATATATTTTGGTTACAGTCATATGTGTCTTCCAAGTTCCTCCAGATCCTTTTTCCCTCCTTACCAGGCCAACATTAAGTTATTTCTTTAAAAAGCAAATAAAATCCCAATACTACAACAACTCCCACATCAAAAAACTTTCCCCCAGATAAACTCTACCAAACTGTAACCAAATAAAAGCACATACAAACAAACAAAAAAACTTTGAAGTCCATTATGTCAGTCAACTCTTCAAGAACATGAGGCCTATCCTGGAGTAGCTGATACACCCAGCATCACTCTATTGGAGAAAACTGATTTTCCCTTTCTGAGCAGGTATAAGTGACAATTCATTTGTTAACAATTACCCTAGAAGTTATATTTTCCATTAATTAGTTAGTTAATTAATTAATTCTTTAAATATTAAGATAAAACAAAAAGCTATCACATTGAAGTTGGATAAAGCAAGCAAACAGAAAGAAAACAGCTCCAGAGAAGGCACACAAATCAGCCAACTCACTTGCACACTAAGAAATACTATAAAATCACTGAACTGGAAGTAATAGTGCATATGCAAAGGACCTAGTGTAGGTCATACACATGCTGCTTCCATCTATGAGAATTTATATAAGCTTTTCCATGTTGATTTAGAGGGCTTTGTTTTTTACTAAATGTTTTCCATTCCTTCTATTTCTTTCATTTTTCATCTTCCTCTTTTGTGGGCTTACCTGAACTAGGAGGGTAGAATTTGATGGGGATAATACCACTTAGCATAGAGCATTCCAAGGTCTTTTACTTCATGCACCATCTGGCTCTGTGTCTCTGTCTCTGTCCGAAATGCTGTAGGAGGAAGCTTCTCTGATGGTAACTGAAGAAGGATCTGATCCATGAGTTTAACAGAGTAATTTTATTACTACATTTCCTTCTCTTCTTTATAGACAGGTATTATTTGGTTTAACCTATATCCCTGGGATATGTAGTCTCAAGTTGCCCAAAGTGTATGAAGTACAGTTTCAAATGCCCTGGAGTCCTATTTGCAAACATCTTGCCATTGTGGAGGCATTATGTTAAGCAAGGTTTCGCCACTCTCAGATGTCTGTAATTTATGTAAAGTTGACATAGTAAGCAGTCAGCACAGAGGTCTAGTCTTGTTCTTCTGCCAGTACCTACCCAGTTTGGCCAGATCCATTTCTTGAAGAAACTGCCTTTATTCCAATCTGAGTTTTTGGCCTCTGTCAAACTCAGATGGCTATAGGAGTCTAGGCTTATATATGAGCCCTCAATTCTATTCCACTGACCAGTTTGTCTATATTCACACCACTGTAGCAATAATTTTATTACTATAGCCCATAGTACAACTTTGTAACTCTAGAGTTTTGCATTTACTCAAGATTATTTTGGCTATCCTGGAGGGTTTTCGGTTTCTCTAAGATATTGAGATAACTTTTCTATGTCTGTGAAAAATTACATTGGAATTTTGATGACCATTGATGAACATTGTGTGGAATCTATAGATTGATGTTGATAGGAAGGCCATTTTGGTGTATAATTTGAGGAGTGTTGCATTCTTCTCAGTTGGTATATCTTAATTTACTGCTTCTTTTACATTGTAGGTTACAAATTTATTTAAATTATTCATTTCACCTTGAAGAAAGACAGGACATTTTTGGAAGGGGAAGAGAAAGATGTTCCAGAGGAGTATTCTGAGCTCTGATTCGGGAGTGGGTGCAGCTGCCTAGAGGGAAGACTGGGCTTAGACAAAGAGAATATACACTGTCCTTTAAATACCAAACAATTATCCCAAAAAGAGAGAAGGAAAGAAAATTAGTGCAAACTACAAAAGGTATAGCAGGGAAAATAAATCAAAGGCTTGATAACAATATTAACACTGGATGTATCGCTTAGCAGAGTTGTAGTTCAACCAGAAAGGTTTCTAGGGAACCATATTCCATACCTGGGAAGGAAAATAACTTCCTGGTGTTTCACTGTAGCAATTGCAAGAAACTATCACAGTTGGTACTGAGGATCATACATCAGAGGACACATGAAAGGAATTCCTTGAGAACCAACCATTAGTCAAAGACCATATCTTCTAATCCAAGGATGGCTCCTATAGGAGCATTGTGCTTCCACATGGACACAGAAAACAGTGTCTGGACAGCAAGAGATCAGAGAGCAAGTGCTGGGGCTTCTGACTCTCCCTGAGGAGTGGAGGCCCAACAGGCTCCTGAGAAGCTCGGTCGGTCCTAAGGATCAAATTTCTGAGGAGAGCCACAGGCAGTTCTCTGAGAACTGCTCCAATCAGAGACCACACTCACCAACTCTGGGAGGGCCATTGTATAGACATCTATTTCCCTGCTCATGGCTCTTCACGCACTCCAAGAATTCCAGCAACACCAAGAGCTACAAGCCAATGTCAGAGACAACCGTGTGGTTGTTCCCCATCACAATCAAGAAAACCAAGAGCAACATGGAATCTCCAGAACCCAGTTATCTACTGGCAAGCAACGCTGGATACCAGAACACAACTGAGACAAGGGAAAATGACATTAAAGCTATGCTAATGACGATGATGGCCTTTAAAGAGGAAGACTTTACAGAAGAAACACGGGAATATACAGCCAAACAGACTGAGGCTTTAAAAGAGGAAATGAATAAATCACTCAGTGAAATACAGGAGAATACAAACAAACAGTGAATAAAATCAATAAAACAATTCAAGTAATGAAGAAGGAAATGGAAACAATGAAGAAAGCACAATTGAGGAAATGTTAGAGAGTAATAGCTTAGGGAAGAAAACAAGAACTGCAGAGGTATGCATTACCAACAGAATCCAAGAGATGGAGGAGAGACTCTCAGGTGAAAAAGACACAGTCCAAGAAACTGATGCATCTATCAAAGGAAATGGATTTTAAGGTAATAGATATGAGATATGATAGATATTGATTTTCATGCAGAAATTTAGAGCCAACAAGATAGGAAAGAGGTTTACTTCAAGTTTGCCAAGTACAAATAGCCAAATCACTATAAATATAACATTTATATAAAGCATGATTGTCTCTCAGTTCTTCCTGCTGTATGTAGGTTATTTTATTCATGTGTAATAATATAAATGTATATGTATAAAAGCAACATAAAAATTGAGCACTGGCTGCTTTGCCAGAGAAGCCAGGTTAAAGCCTGCACACCCACATGACAATTCACAATTGTCTGTATTAGTAGATCAGAAAATATGATGACCTCTTTTTGCCTTCAAGGACACCAGGCACACATGTGTTACACACTCATACACACAGGCAAGAAGTCATACAAATGACAAAATATAATATAATTTTAATTATCTTAAGAGGTTGGAGAGATGGCTCAGTGGTTAAGAGCACTGTCTGCTCTTTCTGAGTTCCTGAGTTCAATTCTCAGTACCACATGGTGGCTCACAACCATCTATACTGGGATCTGATGTCTCTTCTGGCCTGCAGGTGTACATGCTGATGGAGAGCTCATATACATAAAACAAATAGATCTTGAAATAATTAGCTCATATTCAGTGATTTTCATTATATTATCACACAAACTTTTATTATTTTTACAAATAAACACTTCCATCTTTCTAAGGTATCACAGTAGTGTTTTATTAAATAAAATATGAGAATTTTAAAAGATCATAGAAGAAAATTTCCCCAATCTAAAAGAAATGCCTATAAGCATATAAGATCCCTACAGAACACCAAATCGATTGGACCAGAAAAAAATCTTCCTACCACATAATAAGCAAAACATAAATGTACAGAACAAAGAAAAATATTAAAACCCACAAGGTAAAAAGGCAGGGAACTTATAATGGCAAACCTGTCAGACCAAGCCTGACTTCTCAGCAGAGACCATAAAAGCCAGAAAGACCTGGGCAGATGTCTTAGAAAAACCTCAGAGACAACAGATGCCAATCTAGACTACTATTCCCAGCATACTTTCAATCACCATAGATGGAGAAAACAAGATATTCCATGACAGAAAAAAATTAAATATCTGCACAAACCCGGAATGATATAAGATACCAAAAAGGGAATTCCCACCTGAGGATGTTAACCGTTCCCCAAAACAAAACAAAATGAAACACAAGATAAAATACCTTAACTAAACAAAACCAAAGGAAGACAAGAATACAACCACATCACCATTGACAACACCAAAATAAAAGGAACTACCAGTCACTGGTCACTAATATCTCTCAACATCAATGAACTAAACTCTCCAATAAAAAGACTATCAGAATAGATGTGTAAATTGAACCCATTATTTTGTTGCCTACCACACAAATCAGCTTCAAATAGATCCTACCTGAGAGTAAAGGGCTGGAAAAAGGTTTTCCTAGCAAAAGAGACTCAAGAAACAATCTGGAGTAGCCATTCTAATATCTAATAAAATCGACGTTCAACCAAATTACATCAAAAGATATGAGAAAGGACACTTCATACTCATTAAAGACAAAATCCACCAAGATGACACCTCAATTCTAAACATCTATGTCCCAAATGGAAGGGCACCCACATCTGTAAAATAAACATTGATCACATTGATCCTCACACTTTAATAGTGGAAGACTTCTATACCTGCCTCTTGCCAAAGCACAGGTCAACAAAACAGACACTAAGTAGAGAAATGAGGACAATAACAGATGTCATGAATCAAATAGATATAACAGACATCTACAGAACTTTTCACACAAACACAAAAGAACATATCTTCTTCTCAGCACCTCAGGGAACCTTCTCCAAAATTGCATATATACTTGTCACAAAACAAACCTCAACAGATACAAGAAGACTGAAATAATACCTTGTATCTTATCAGACCACCATGAACTAAAACAAGACATCAACAACAACAGAAATAACAAACAGCCTACATATATGTGGAAAAATGAACAACTCTACTCAATGACAACTGGGTCAGGGAAGAAAAAAAGAAAGAAATTAATCCTGCAAATCAAGGAAAATGAATCCTCAACATACTCAAATTTATGGGACACAACCCTTCAACAACAGAACCCTAATATATATATATCAACAATCTTCAAACACCAAATAATCCAATTAAAATGGAATACAAAGCTAAACAGAGAATTTCAAATAGAATATTACCAAATGGCCAAGAATCACTTAAATAAATGCTCAACATCCTTAGCCATCATGGGAATGCAATTCAAAATAACTCTGAGATTCACTCTTACACCTATCAAAATGGCTAAGATCAAAAACTCAAATGATAGCACATGCTGGCGAGGATGTGAAGAGAACAGAAACACTCCTTCATTATTGGTGGGAGTGCAAACTTGTACAACCACTTTGTAAATCAATCTGAGGCTTTCTCAGATGACTCTCCCTCAGGACCCAATTACACCACTCTGTATACTCAAAAGATGCTTCACCATACAACAAGGACATTTGCTCAACTTTGTTCATAGTTGTGTTATTTGTAATAACCAGAAACCAGAAATAACACAGATGTCCCTCAACTGAAGCATGGATAAATAAACTGTGGTACATCTATGGAATACTATGCATCTATGAAGGCCATCATGAAATTTGTAGGCAAATGTATGGTGCTAGGAAAAATCATCCTTATTGAATTAACCCAGACCGAGAAGAACACTCACGGTAAATACTCACATATAAACTGTATTAGCCATATAATACAGAATAACCATATTATATTCCACAGACCTGAAGAAGTTAAATAACAAGGAGGACTCTTGGGAGTTCTTTCCCTCATTCATAAGGGCAAATAGACCAGACACTGGAAGCAGTTGAAGAGAGGGAACAAGGACAGTAGGCTACCAAAGTTGTCTTCTGAAAGACTCCACCCAGCAGGGGATCGAACCAGAAGCTGAGTCTCACAGCCTAACGGTGGGCAGAGAGCAGGGAGTGCAATGGATGAGTGGGGACATATAAGGTCCCAGATGGGTCAGGAGCTCCACAAGAAGAACAACAGAGCCAACAAATCTGGGACTGGAGCGTGGGAGGGAGGCAGGGGGGGCGGGTTGGTGTAGACTGATGCAGCAAACAAGGACCATGCATGGAGAGGACCTAAGCCCCCACTCAGTTTTAGCCAGTAGGCAGCTCAGTCCACATATGAATCTCCTACTAAGGGCGCTAGAGCCTGTCCCTGCCATGGGGTTTGTTGCCTCCACTTTGATGACGTCCCCCCTGGAGTGATGCCTTTCCATACCACAGAGGAAGAGGATGCAGGCAGACCTGATGAGACTTGATTGGCTGTGTGCAGTTGGTAATGGAGAAGGGCTTCTCCTCTCTGAGGTCTAGGGGAGGGGAATAAGAGGAAGGAGGGAGGGATGGTGAGGCCAGGAGGAAGCAAGGGAAGGTGCTAAGATTAGCATGTAAAGTGAATATATGTTTTTTGGTTTTGTTTTTTTTGTTTTTTTTTTTTTTTTGTTGTTGTTGTTGTTACATCTCAATGTTTATCCCATCCCTTGTATCCTCCCATTCCTCCCCCTGCCCATTTTCCCATTATTCCCCTCCCCTATGACTGTTCCTGAGGGGGATTACCTCCCCCTATATATTCTCATAGGGTATCAAGTCTCTTCTTGGCTACCTGCTGTCCTTCCTCTGAGTGCCACCAGGTCTCCCCCTCCAGGGGACATGGTCAAATGTGAGGCACCATAGTACGTGAGAAAGTCATATCACACTCTCCACTCAACTGTGGAGAATATTCTGACCATTGGCTAGATCTGGGAAGGGGTTTAAAGTTTACCTCCTGTATTGTCCTTGGCTGGTGCCTTAGTTTGAGCTGGACCCCTGGGCCCAAATCTGCCTATCATATTGTTCTACTTGTCGATTTCTAGGACCCTCTGGATCCTTTTATTTTGCTATTCTCCCATGCGTCTCTCATTTAGAGTCCCAATAGGATGCCTTCCCCTCTGTCTCAGTTTCCTGGTAAGTGAAGGCTTTTGTGGGACATGCCCCTTGGGCTAGTATGCAGATATAAGTGAGTATATACCATTTGATTCTTTCTGCTTCTGGGTTAACTCACTCATTATGATCATTTCTAGCTCAATCCATTTATCCACAAATTTCGGGAATTCTTTGTTTTTAATTGCTGAGTAGTATTCCATAGTGTATATGTACCACAGTTTCTTTATCCACTCTTCTACTGAGGGACACTTAGGCTGTTTCCATGTTCTGGCTATTATGAATAAGGCTGCTATTAACATGGTTGAGCAAAGTTTCTTGTTGTGTGCTGGAGCATCTTCTGGGTATATTCCAAAGAGTGGAATAGCTGGGTCTTGAGGAAGCCCTATTCCCATTTTTCTGAGATAGCACCAGATAGATTTCCAAAGTGGCTGTACTAGCTTGCATTCCCACCAGCAATGAAGGAGTGTTCCTCTCTCCCCACATCCTCGCCAGCATGTGGTGTCGCTTGAGTTTTTGATCTTAGCCATTCTGATGGGTGTAAGATGGAATCTCAGAGTTGTTTTGATTTGCATTTCCCTGATGACTAAGGATGGTGAGTGTTTCTCAGCTATTTGATACTCCTCTGTTGAGAATTCTCTGTTTAGTTCCAAGCCCCATTTCTCAATTGGGTTATTCGGTTTGGTGGTGTTTAATTTCTTGAGTTCTTTATATTCAATGCAATCCCTATCAAAATACCTCCACAATTTTTTAAAGACATTGAAAGTTCAATTCTGAACTTCATATGGAAAAACAAAAAACCCAGAATAGCTAAAACAATCTTGTACAATAATAGGTGCTCTGGAGGAATCTCCATACCTGATCTCAAACTGTACTATAAAGCAATAGTAATTAAAACAGCATGGTACTGGCACAACAACAGGCTGGTTGATCAGTGGAATCGAATCAAAGACCCAGATATGAATCCACACACATATGGTCACTTGATTTTTGACAAAGAAGCCAAATCCATTCAATGGAAAAAGGATAGCATCTTCAACAAATGGTGCTGGTCTAACTGGAGGTCTATGTGTAAAAAAATGAAACTGGACCCATATTTGTCACCTTGCACAAAACTCAAATCCAAGTGGATTAAAGACCTCAACATAAAACCAGAGACACTAAGCCACTTAGAGGAAAAAGTGGGAAAGAGCCTGGAACATATTGGCACAGGAGACAACTTCCTGAACAGAACACCAACGGCCCAGGCCTTAATGTCAACCATTAATAAATGGGACCTCATGAGGCTGAGAAGCTTCTGTAAGGCAGGAGACACTGTCAAGAGAACAAAGCGACAGCCTACAGACTGGGAAAAAATCTTCACCAACCCTACATCTGACAAAGGTCTAATATCCAAAATATATAAAGAACTCAAGAATATATGTTTTTAATTAAATAAAGAACAATTTTAAAAAAATATACAAAGAGGAAACAATAACAAACCCTTTAGTCACCACACAAATATCGCTCCTTGTACAGACCACTCTGGGAACCCAGTAGTGGTGTCCAAAGGCTCTAAATAAGTGCTGGGCTGCAGAATCCTCCCAGCTGGAGTGAATACTTTCATTTACTACTGTGGACTCTTCCGTGTGAATGAACTCTAATGTTAGTCATAGACTGGAGTGAGTCATGCTACCTCTCTAGAAGCAAGTATGTTTAGGAGACAGAGTCTAGGTATTTAGTTTTTAATTTTTTATTTATTATATTTTATTCACAATATATCCTGATTGTTATTCCCTCGTTCTTATTTTCCTATTCATATCTTCCCTCCTTGTTCTGTTCTATTCCCCTCCCCTAGATGTCTGACTGAAGGCGACCTCCTCTCCTGCCATACGACCACAGCCTATCAGGTCTCATCCTAATAACCAGCTTCCCCTTTTTCTGTGTGTCACTGGGCCTCCCCATCAAGCGGACATTATCAAGTTGGGGGCACCTGAGCTCATGTCAGAAGCAGGCCCTGCTCTCCCAACAACCATCGATAATGAACTGTCCATTGGCTGTGTCTGAACAGGGCATCTAGGTTTACTGCATGCACTGTCCTTGGTTGGTGCAACAGTTTGTGTAGGCCCCCCCTGGGTCCAGATCTGCAGGCCTTATGGGTCTCCCTATGGGGCTCCTGAGCCCTCTGGGTTTTTCCATCCTCTGGTTCCTCCATACCACTTTCAGTGCTTCACCTGGAGTCCAGCAGCAAGGTTCAGCGTCTGTCCCTATCCCTAACCTCTTCATCTCAGCATATCTGGAAAGCGTACTAACATCTATATTTCATCCCTAGAGACAAAACGACCAAATAGAGTAAGAGCAGTCAATAAAAAACATATTTTCAAATATTAGTTTGTTTTTAAAATAAACTATGAAAAACTTCAAAAACAGGAGAAGAGTATAAAATGGACATGGCTTGTTTGCCTTGAAACCATCTCAGAGACAAAATAATGTTTTTGCCAGGATTTGAGCCAGAACAGCTGAATTGACCCAGCCAGCTATGAGAGCTGCAATAAACCTCAGAGGCTGAAAACTTTCGAGGCCTAGGATAGATTGTACAGTGGCTAGAAGCTTCCAGGACTAGGCCTAGGTTAGCAGAAGTAGGCAGCAATCCCCTGAGACCACACCTGAAACAGGTGGATAGAGTTCCTTTTAAAATAATGGAAAACCAGGGTCTTAATAAATGGCTCGGCAGTTTTGAGTACTATACTTATAGAGGATCAGAGATTGGTTCTCAACACCCATGTCCAGTGACTGGCAATTGCCTGCAACTCCAGATCCAGGGAATCTAATGCCCTCTCCTGGCCTCTGTGGATACTGTTATTTCTGTGAGCACATGTGCACACACACACGTGCACACACACACACACACACACACACACACACACACACACTTTAAAATTAAAATAGTAATGTGTTATTAAATGCAAAAACAGACACAACAAAGTTAAAAAATAAAGATACAATACCCTAAAATCTTCCAGCATTAAAGCATGGCATGAACATATAACTAGTTACGAATCAAATGAAATTTGAAAACTGAATAGTAAAAATGAATAATGTATTACACAAGCAGGAGAATAACAAATATAAATAGGTGTGTGTGTGTGTGTGTGTGTGTATGCTATACCATAAAGCACCAGATCATGATGTCCAGAAAATTACTTTTTCAGCAGGTTTCAGAAATAAGCAGATGCTAGGCAACCCTGAGGTGATGTAATTAAACCAAATAAAGTACAATTCAGTATCAAAACAAAGTCGATACTTGATCACATGGACGGGGGGGACAAATTTCTTTATATTCCAGACTCAAAAGCCATCATTTCTAAAATAATATCTTTTAAAAATATATTTTATTGATTTATTCATATTAAATCTCAGTTGTTATCTCAACCTTTGTATCCTCCCATTCCTCCCTCCCTCCCTCCCATTTTCCCCTTACTCCCCTCCCCTATGACTGTGACTGAGGGGGACCTCCTCCCCCTGTATATGCTCATAGGGTATCAAGTCTCTTCTTGGTAGCCTGCTATCCTTCCTCTGAGTATATACTCACTTATATCTGGACACTAGCCCAAGGGGCAGGTCCCATGAAAGTCTTCACTTATCAGGAAAGTGGGACAGAGGGGAGGACATCCTCTTGGGACTCTAGGTGAGAGAAGCATGGGAGAATGGGGAAATAGAAGGATCCAGAGGGTCCTAAAATAATATCTTAAAAGACCAGTATGTAGGGAGATAGTTAAGAAATTATATAGGAAGTTTTAAGATTAAAATGTTGAAGACTAAAACATTAAACAAAAAATAAAATTTGAAAACAGACCTGTAAGTGTATTACAAATGTATTCTCATTATGAATGAATGTGAATTCACTTACAGTAACTATAGGCATGATATAGGATGATCAACATTCACACTTTAGCAGATGAGCCTTAAAAGAATTACAGAAATATGGAGTTTTTAGAACACAATAGAAGAAGAAATAAATAACAGGGAAATTTTATCAAATAGGATTACTGTTTGAATATGATGATATGTTAAAAATCTTCAAAATATAAGGTAAAAATGTTCACAATGCAACAATTAAAAAGATATTAATCTGAAAATTATTAGTAATTATAACAGAAATAATGAACCAAAAACTATCTTTAAAAGACCATTGAATGCAAAATGACAATTAAATGGGATACAGAAAGAAGGGTAAAAACAATTCAAGGACCACAATTTACCACACTGAATTTGTAAATAAGAACTAATATCCATTTAAGAGTTGAATGAAAATAATATAAAACTGAAAAGAAAACTAATTTTAATAGACATCATGAGCAATGTCATCCAGAATGGATTTTCTTTGCAGTAAGAAAAAAATTGTCAATCCTGTCTGTGTCAGCAGGACAATACAAGCCGTAAACTTCAAACCCTACCCAGATCTAGCCAATGGACTGGACATTCTCCACAGTTGAGTGGAGAGTGGGGACTGACTTTCACACGTACTCTGGTGCCTCATATTTGACCATGTCCCTTGGAAGGGGAGACCTGGTAGTACTCAGAGGAAGGATAGCAGGCTACCAAGAAGAGACTTGATACCCTATGAACATATACAGGGGCGGAAGTCCCCCTTAGTCACAGTCATAGGGGAGGGGAGTAAGAGGAAAATGGGAGGGAGAGAGGAATGGGAGGATACAAGGGATGGGATAACCATTGAGATGTAATAATAATAAATTAATAAAATAAAATGTAAAAAAGAAAAGAAAAAAATTATGTCAGATGGTAACATCTCAAACCATTTTATTAAAGCAGAAAGTGATTAGCCTAGGCGATTTGTGGTCAACTGACCTTTACTCTTACTTTTTTCAAAACTTAATTATTAGACATAAATTCTGTTAAAGCAATTAAATATACTATTGAATGACAGAATCCCTAATGTTTGTTTCCAATCAGTGGAGGGTTGCTGTTACATTTGGAAAGAATCAAGGCATCAATTATGAATACAATTATGAGGACATGATGTGTATTGACTTAAACATAATAATTATGTTCTCTATGATATAGCCTAAGTGTATTGTATTAGAGGGGAGACCTGGTGGCACTCAGAGGAAGGACAGCAAGTAGCCAAGAAGAGACTTGATACCCTATGAGAATATATAGGGGGACATAATCCCCCTCAGGAACAGTCATAGGGGAGGGGAATAATGGGAAAATGGGGGGGGGGGAGGAATAGGAGGATACAAGGGATGGGATAAACATTGAGATGTAACAAGAATAAATTAATTAAAAAAAAAAAGAAAAAAAAAAAAGAAAAATAAATAAATAAATAAATAAATGTCATTCATAATAAATTAAAAAAAAATAAAATAAAATAAAATAGAAAGAGATATGTTCAATTAATATTTCCAAACTTATAGATTAAACATGGGAAGAATCAACAGTATATTTACATTAATATCAATAGATGTATTTTATCACTTCTACAAAGATTCTATATAATAATTGTGGAATGTTTATATAAAGAAACATCAATTCTGAAAAGATGAAATGAATTAAGTGAATTACTTCAGGTGGAATATTGATGTGTGGTGAGTTATTGCACTTTAAGTAAAAACAAAACCAAAGCACCACCACCCACATCACTGATGTAATTGATTTTAATTGTATCCTAGTGCATAATTTTCCCACATAAAGGTAATCCAATTCCTACTGGAATTGGAAAGGCAGGGACTTAACACAGAACAGAAATTGCAACACATGTTAAACTGTAGAGAATACAAAAATTGTCATTACATTGTTACATAATGGCACAAAATAGATACTTTGAAAGTAAAATTTAAGTTAAAGGCAATGACAGTCTGTTATCCCTATGAAATCATACCACTTTTCATTCGCTCCGGATAACATCTGAAACGGAGTTTTGAGGCTGCATCATTAACAGGGTACACCTGCACTGCTAGGATTACTGGAGTGCTAATTCTGGAGGCAATTTGACTGCAACAGCAGGTAGTTTATTTTTAATTGCATTTAGTTTTCAAATGCTCTTAGTGGCATAGAATATGGTATGCGAAGCATTCTGTGCAGAAACTATGCAATGTGAATATTTTAAAATATTAACTAATTATAGTAGTCACTGGGTCATAGACACAAAACCATTACTCTCCTAAATTAATAGCAGATGTTGGTAAATTCTAATTTTTAAAATTATTTTCTTTCCAAATTTGCACTTAACTAAAATTACTGAGAGCAGTTTGAATAAAGGGAATTGGATAAATTGAAGAAATATTGTCAGGGCAAAATTTCTAGACTCACAGTCCAATAAATATAGTTGATAGATATATTAACAAACTGAATAACTATTAGCAGAAAGAAAATCAGCAAAAGAAGCATAAGAAAATCCCACTTGGAAAAAACTGTATTAAAATTTACAAAATGGTTTTATGAATTCTATAGATACAAATTTGTTTTTTTTTTTTTAAAGAATAAACACAAAATGAAAAAAATTAGGGAGAGTCTGGGTGAGAAGTGTTTTTTAATGTTATTACAACTTGAGTCCTCATGGTTGGGTCAGCTAACATTTTACTGACAATGTTATTTACTCCGAAGCCACCAGGAACAAACATAGTATATAATATAATAGGAATTAATGAACAGAAATTTTCTCTGAAACCATACACAACTTACATAACCACACATAAACTTACACAACACATTTAACATAGGATCTGAATGTACATGTTACTCTGCCTAACCATTTACATTTTTGCCAACTTGCCTTATAACTGGGCCTTTTTATACATTTTCATTCTTGTTTTTTTATGCCATCAAAATTACTAAATGATAATTGACTTCAGAAAACATGAATTAGTTTCCCTGACAATATTTTGTGCCCTAGAATCTTGTACATATGTATTTTCAAGATTAATTGAAGTCTGCATTGCATATTCTCCGGATTCAGTTATTTAAAACTGCTAAATTCACAAGTCAGTTAATTCTTTGAAAAATCAATACCTTGTTCTTATTTTGCCTGACCCAATCAAGTCTTCAAAAAGTTTACATCAGTTCCTTTATCTGCTTGTATTTTCCTGAAATTCTGGCTCCACAAGGAGAACATCAGAGCCAACGAATCTAGGCCCAGGGGGACCTACAAAGAGACTAATGCACCAAAAGGACCATGCATGCAGAGGACCTACAGAGAGACTGATGCACCAAGCAAGGACCGTGCATGCAGAGGACCTACAGAGAGACTGATGCACCAAGCAAGGACCGTGCATGCAGAGGACCTACAGAGAGACTGATGCACCAAGCAAGGACCGTGCATGCAGAGGACCTACAGAGAGACTGATGCACCAAAAGGACCGTGCATGCAGAGGACCTACAGAGAGACTGATGCACCAAGCAAGGACCATGCATGCAGAGGACCTACAGAGAGACTGATGCACCAAAAGGACCGTGCATGCAGAGGACCTACAGAGAGACTGATGCACCAAAAGGACCGTGCATGCAGAGGACCTACAGAGAGACTGATGCACCAAGCAAGGACCATGCATGCAGAGGACCTACAGAGAGACTGATGCACCAAAAGGACCGTGCATGCAGAGGACCTACAGAGAGACTGATGCACCAAGCAAGGACCGTGCATGCAGAGGACCTACAGAGAGACTGATGCACCAAGCAAGGACCGTGCATGCAGAGGACCTACAGAGAGACTGATGCACCAAGCAAGGACCGTGCATGCAGAGGACCTACAGAGAGACTGATGCACCAAGCAAGGACCGTGCATGCAGAGGACCTACAGAGAGACTGATGCACCAAGCAAGGACCGAGCATGCAGAGGACCTACAGAGAGACTGATGCACCAAGCAAGGACCATGCATGCAGAGGACCTACAGAGAGACTGATGCACCAAGCAAGGACCGTGCATGCAGAGGACCTACAGAGAGACTGATGCACCAAGCAAGGACCGTGCATGCAGAGGACCTACAGAGAGACTGATGCACCAAGCAAGGACCGTGCATGCAGAGGACCTACAGAGAGACTGATGCACCAAGCAAGGACCGTGCATGCAGAGGACCTACAGAGAGACTGATGCACCAAGCAAGTACCGTGCATGCAGAGGACCTACAGAGAGACTGATGCACAAAGCAAGGATCACACATGCAGAGGACCGAGATGCCTTACTTATATGTAGTCCATAGGCATCACAATTTCCATTTGAGCCCATAATATGGGGACAGGGACTGACTCTGACCTGGACCCTGTTGCCCATTCATTGATCACTTCCCCGCCCTGGCAGGGAGACCATGCCAGCCCACAGAGGAAGAGGATATGGGCAGTCTTGAAAAGTCAGATGGTAGGGAAAAACGGCTCCTGTTTTCTGAGAACTAATGGAAGCAGGGATAGGGGAGAAGGAGGGGGTGGGGGCCTGGGACCTGGAGGAGACAGGGGAATGGGCTACAATCAGGAAGTAAAGTGAATAAATTAAAAATAAATAAATAAACAATAGAAGCAAGAAGTTTACATCAGTCCTTTTATGGCAGAGAATATTAAAAGTTTAATTTATCTTTCAAAATAAATATATTTACTCATATCATGTACCATGTATTCATAAGAAAAAAATGTCTAAAGTTGAACGAAATTGATCAGAAGTAGAAATTATACATTACCTAACTACCTAGTGTGTACTTTGATATATATGATTCTTTGCTTGTATGGATCTGGCACCAGTATTTTCAATACCTTGCATATATTATTGATTAATCTCAATATTGACTCAAAAGCCCCTAAGTGGAGGAAAGAAAATATTAAACTTAATATTTTCATATATTTATGGATGCATAAGATAGTTGTAAAATGATATAAATTGTATATGTGTTTATATGAGTACACCTGCATGTATAATCTTATATATGGATATAATATATATAATAAAATTGCTATTCATTCTTTGTCTTTAATTTAGTTCATTGCTGTTCTCCAGTGTGAATCATTGATAGCATGCCTTTGCCTGTGTCAGACAATCATGCAGCCACTAGACTGTACCTCAATTCCTATTTTTTAAATTAATTTAGAATATGGAAGGTGAGTTATTAACTAACAGTAATGAATATTTGTTACCAAATCTACCTTCATATGGTCTACCATCTGTTGTTGTTGAGTTTTTTTAAAAAATGTACTGAATAGTAACTATTCATAGTATAACTTCAAATAGCAATCATAGAAAAATAAAAGTATCTGGAAAATTAAAATAAATTATAAAATCATCAATTATTTTTCTTTTCCTTTTCACTTTTCTCTCAAATAATTTTACTTTGCAAAAACAAGTAAGACTTCAAACTGTGCTCTTATTTGTAATGGTAAGTGTCATTTTGGTCGCCATGTGGCCACGCAGCATGAGGCAGCTATGATGAACCATGATGAAAAACGACAGGTGCAAAATGTGAAAAGTTTGCTCACAACAACCTTGGCTTTATGAAGGCTTCAGGTTTACCCACCATCACAGTACCTTGATCTTCTGTGGTTTAAAACAAGGAAGGGAATCCACCTGTTCTGCTGTAGGCAATAATTAAGATCAAACAAAATATGCTTTGCCACAGTAAAACATGACAAGTGAGGAAGAAAAGGGCTTTTTCAGCAATGGCAATAGAAGTTACTTTC
This sequence comes from Acomys russatus, assembly GCF_903995435.1. Classification (NCBI taxonomy): domain Eukaryota; kingdom Metazoa; phylum Chordata; class Mammalia; order Rodentia; family Muridae; genus Acomys; species Acomys russatus. Next base: position 6,980,500 of record NC_067138.1, read on the forward strand.
TCTACAAACAGCCTGGGTTATTATGAAGAAAATCACAGTGGTAATAAGCCAGAGGCAAATAGATTAAAGGAAATCAGAGCTAAGCAGGTGGTAGAGCAATATTTGCACTTCCGCAGAATAAATAATTTGAAACATTCAAGCAAAATTAAGAAACAAAGACCTCATGAGACCATCACAATATACTCCCTATGCCCAATACACTTCCTTAATCATATGAGACACCCTAAGTTTCAGGAGAAAACTAGGTAAGAGTATAATTATAAAAGAATGATGACTGCTTTCTGATAGTTACATTCATCCTTATTAAACATAATAAAACTATTAATAGACATTTTAAATCTCATCACACAGTTGGTATGTGGAAATTACTTGCACAAAGGGTAGCCTAAGTTAATACTCTTCATAAAAAGCCTCGAAACAGGAATGAACACAAAGACTTCTTCAGGATTATTAAAAAGTAAAAATGTTCACAAACTTATGATAAATCCTTACTGCTGAAGACAACACCTACAGAAATGCACTGAACATGGAAAAATCTAGCAAATGCCTGTATAGAGTGTTTACCCATACTGACTAGTGTTCATGGTAATAAAAGGTAGTCTGCATCCTCCTCGAAAAGAAAGTTAAAATCAACCCAGCTATGATGGTGGCCTGTCTGCAAGATATACTGGTACAATAGTGACATAAAAGTTGTGAGAGTAACCAACCAATATCTAACTCAGTTTAAAGCCTACTCTATAAAACCGTGCCCACTCTATGCCCAGCCCTGCTATTGTGTCCAAAATTTTAAGACAATAAATAGGTTGTAGTCTTAGAAGAAACAAAATGCTACTGTTCTTTGAAAGCAACAGAGCAATAAAATGGCTCCTAATGACATTTTACTGTACTCATGGATCAGCGTTTTGCTCAACCATCATTATAGATTCAATACTGCAGTAGATGGGAACAAATACAGAGACCTATGACTGGATGAGCAGAGTGTGAAAGATATTGGAATACTCAGTCCTAAATAGGATGTCGCCGTCCAGTCCAGGCTCAGGGAAACTCTGTGGAAGAAGAAGTAGAAAGATTGTGAAAGCCAAAATGGATTTAATGCACCATGGACACAACAGGAAAAATGCCCATATGAACTCACAGAGACTGTGGCAGCAGGCAGATGACACTCACAGGTATAAGACAGACAGGGACTCAACACTGAGAGAAGCCCCCATCTCTAACTCAAAACTTATCTCCAGCTGATACCAGTTCCCAACAACTCCATTTACCCATTTTCCCCCTTATATGAGTTTTATATTTTGGTTTCTGTTACAGCATTATTACTGCAATACCTGACAAAATCCACTTCATGAAGGAGAGATTCATTGTGGTATGTGGCTTCATCTTATGATGGCAAAGAGAGTAGAGCAGCGCAGCTCTATCCATAGTGTCAGGAGCACACTGTAGAGGGCATTCATACCACAATTCAGGAGAAAGCAGAAAAGAGACTGTCAGCTTTTCTTTTCTCCTTTTTTCATGTTTTCTTCTGTCTAGGTCCCCAACCCATATAAAGGTACCACTCCCATTCAGACCAAATATTTCTTTTTAAATAACTATCTGGAAGCTGCCTTAGGGACACGCCTGTATGTGTGCCACATCTTATAGATGATTCTAAATTCAGTCAAGTTTACAGTTATGATTAAGCATTGAAAGAATCAAAACTAAATATATACATATATTTTAGTAAATTCATATCAAATCTAAAAATTAGTTGGAACTATATGTATAGATCATAGTTATGACTGGTACTTGAAGAACCTAATGGAGTCTAAGCAGAACCTGAAACATGATGATATGAAAGTCCACCATCTGGAAATATATTCTCAATAAATGTTATTATCATCTTTCTTTCCTAAGATATGAAAATCATATCATTTCTGTTTACATGAAAATTGTTATTTGTATTAAGTATAATAATTTTGAACGTCATAAAATCACGAGTAGGATTTTAATTTTGAATATAATATGAATTTTAAATATAGAAAAATAATTCATGCATAATCTGGTATGTGCAAGTCTTGAGCCAAAAAAAAGAGATGGGGCTTTTGGTCTTGGCTGCTTATCACTCCACTTCGAGACACTTCTCTTTCTTTTTTTAATAGAATAGTTTTTATATTTATATATACATTTTTATTATTACACATATATACAATAAGCTGCCTATAGCAAGAAGAACAATGACACAATCAGGAATTACATAAATGTTAAATTCTTAATGTTTTGGCTATTTGTATTACACAGCCCTGAATAAAACATCTTTCCTATCTTGGTGAGTCTAAAATTCTGAATGTAAATCAATCTCCATCATATCTTGTCGTTATCAACTTAAAACATCTATCTAGACCTAAAATCATCTTAGCCCCTAAGCAACTAAGCTTAATTGTATAACTAAGCTACTTGGACACTTCTAAAAAGAACTGCTCAAGTAAGCACTTCGAAATTCTGGGTTCTGGCTGCTGCTCTGGATTCTGGTGGCTGCAGTAGCAGTCACTTTTGTTGAATTGCTGCTGGTTTGCTGTTTAATGGGTCTGTTGGAATCCTGCTGACTATGCCAGTGGAATTGCTCCAAGGAATTGAGTTTAAAAATGTCTACTTCACCTTTTCTCATTTACTTCTCTTCTCTCCTATCTAGGGTAGGTGGGCAGGAAGGGAAGTATCAGCATTAAAGAGCCCCTAATAAAGTCGCTATGAAAAATACAAAGCCTATTGAGTGGCACCCAATGTGGCTTGGCCATAATGGGTAACTTAACTTCTAATGCTATAGAAGAAAATACAGGTTTTGAAGGTTTAAAAATACTTTTTCAGAGTATCAGCAAACTGGCACCTGTTGCTCTTTCTTGCTTTATACTCAGAGGGAATTTTCTGTTTTTGTTTTTTCTTTTTACTGTATTCCATTTCTAAAAAGATTGGAAGAAAGGCTTATGAGATTTGAGAACTGGAAGTGTCACTAAATTCTATAATTCTAGAAAATATTTCAGAGTGGTCCGTGGAACAAGACAGTTTACAGGTAGACATGGAAGCACTAGGGAAGAAAATAGCACCACTGATAAATTTAGGGGAAAAAAAGTGTTCAGATTGGTGACAACTAAAAATGGGAGTTCTCTGCTCTTGCCACCCTGTCTTGTTCCATGCACCAGATGTTCAGGACTCCAGTGTGTATCAGGGGGCAGAGAGAAATTGGAAGCCAGAGAGGTTGAAAAGATTCTAGAGGAATGGAAAAACAGGCAGGTTAAGAAGTCTTTGGAGACGAGTGCTCCAATAGATTAAATCTCTACACACACACCATCAGATTTCCCAGTCTTTCTGCAACATATTCCTGATAATGATAGTGGTGAGGGTTATGATGAGATGGCATGGCATCCAGTAGATATGCTAGATTAGGAGCATGCTAAAGAGTCTACTCTATGGTATAGAATGCGTTCCTCTTTGTTCAACAAATGTTAAGTAACTGGGCTATGAAGCATAGACTTATCCCCAAGATTGGAAGGGACTGGTCTCAGCTGTGTTAGAAGCTGCTCAATAGTTACAGTGCTTATCATGGTGGAAAAATGAAGCTATGATAATAGAACAACAAAATATGAAAAGGGGGATAAATGTTAAAGATCAATTGCTCTATGAAGGCGTCAGGATTCTGCTCTAGTCTGACTGCTTGTGATGTCATTGCCTACCTGCCATGGGGATATGGCTCCTCCTCATGCCTCTCTTTCTACTCTCTCTTACTCTTATTCTTCTTCTCTCTCCCCTCTCTTCTTCTGTTTCTGTCTCTCTCCTATTTCACTGGGGTACCCTTTCCCCCTTTCCTTCTCTCCCCATGATCATTTAATAAACCTCATATATTCTAATATCTGGTATCTGGTGCCTTATTATCTTCATATCTTTATTTTCATACATAAAAGAAGGGCATTATGCTGACTTAATAGAACAAATCCACTCTGAAGATGTAGTAAATGAACAATGTGGTGTTGCTGCCTTAAGAGCTCAGGAGATGGTTGAGAAGCCTGGTAAAACAACCATTTTATTTACTAAGGTGTTTCAAGGTCCTGGAGAAGCCTTCACAGAATTCTTACAGAGATTGGGTTCAGCTCTAGATAGAGCCATACCAGATCCTGAGACCAGACAGGCATTGACACTGATCATGGCGTATGAGAATGCAAACACTGAATGTAAGAGAGCAATTGACCATTAAAAGCATGAGGAGCCCCATTAGATGAATGGATAAGAGAGACAGTTAATATTGGCTCTCAGGATCACCAAACTAACATCATAGAATAAGATATAGCTAGAGGTCTCAGATATCAAAACACCCAATACTTTAATTGTGTTAAATTTTGTCATTTACAAAGAAATTTTAAGGTTAAAAGTTCCATACTTCAATGTACAGGTGCACTAACTCTGAGGAAACTCCAAGAAGAGAACAAGGAGATATTAATGGTATGCCCAAACTTTCAGGGTATTGTAGCCACTTTGGGAAGGGAAACATTGGTCTAGGGATTGTCAATCCAAGAGAGATATACAAGGTAATCTCTTGCCTTTGGAAAAACAAAGGAGGGGCTTGCTAGGTTCCACAGGAAACAATACAAGCCATCTTTCTTTGCTCAGCCAGGATGTAACAAACATGCAGGAGGATGAAGATTAGGTATTGAGGAATTAATGTATGCTACTGAAGGCAGCACATCTTTGGATCTGCCCTCAGATGAATCTTTTACACTATATCCATAGATTAAATATTGCAAAATAACCACTGGTGTTTATGGCCACTTACTTTCAGAGACAGTAGGAATAATCTTGGGAAGAAGTGAATTAACTTCTCAAGACTTTATTGTGCATCCAGGTATTATAGATAGGGATTGAAATGAAGAGATTAAAATCATGGTATATGTAATGAAGGAGATGTACATTAATGCAGGAGATAGAATTACTCAACTGTTACTGTTTCCTTGCATCAATGGAAAAGCCACTCCAGTAGAAAGAGCTGGTGCATTTGGGAGGGCTAAAAGACTTGTGCTCTGGCAAACAATGGTTAGTGATCAGAATCTCAAATTAATTGTACAAGTAAACGGTGTTGAAAGAGGTTTAGTGGATAGAATCGAAGATGTCACCTTCCTTTCCCAAAAGCCTTGGAATCCATATTGGCCACTTTAGAAGGTTTATACACAGTTTATAGGAATTGGTAAATTATCTCAAATAAGAAAAAAGGATACAGTGGACTAAATGGGATGGGAATGGCAGCTTTTGTGTCAGATAAAATAACTAAGGTGATTGAAAGACCATATATCTCAGTTCAAACATTTGAGTTGTATGTAATCCTTATGGTGCTGCTACATTTTCCTGAGTCTCTTAATATAATTTTCTGACTCTCAATATGAAAAAAGAATTGTTTTTCATATAGAAACTGCTGAATGTTCTACTGATGATTCAGACTTTGACTTCATTTGTAGAATTGCAACAGGACATCAGAAGTAGAAACTATTCATTGTATATTACCCATATGCAACCTCATACAGGTTTATCATGTTCATTGGCACAAGGAGATGAGGAATTTGACCAATTAATAATAGGAAATATGTTAGAAGCCACAAAATTTCATGAAAAGCATTATGATAACAGTAAAGGTTTAAAGAAAAAATTTTTATCACTTGGCAACAAGCCAAATAAATATGTCCTGTGTGTTTTTTGTATAACCAAATTCCATTGCCTGATGGAAGTAACCGTACGGGTAGCAAAAGTAATGAAATCTGGCAGGTGGATATGGATGTGTTTCATTTTGCACAATTTGGAAAACAAAGGGATGTGCATCATACCATTGATACATATTCAGAGTTTCAATGGGCAACTGCTTTAAGGTCTGAAAAGGCTGATTGTGTAATTACACACTTATTGGAAATAATGGCAATTATGGGGAAGCCTTCATAAATTAATACTGACAATGTTCCTTCATATGCATCCAATAAGATGAATAATTTCTTGCTTTTTATAATATAAAGCACATTACTGGTATACCACAGAATCCTACAGGACAAGCACTTGTAGAAAGAGTTAATTGCACCTTAAAAGAGATGCTTAGTAAACAAAAAAGAAGGGTAAAGACCCCCAGGGACAGACTAAGTAATGTTTTGTTGACGTTAAATTTCTTAGTGTTTGTGACCAAAGAACAACAGCAGCTGAGAGACATTGGGTTATAGAAAAAAAACTGAGGAACTAGGAAAACCAATACACTATAAGGATCTGTTGCCAATGGCATGGAAACCTGCAATAGTTTTGAGATGGGGACATGGTTATGCTTATGTATCTACAGGGAATGAAAGTAATATGGTTACAAACAATATGTATAAAGATTAGCTATGATGAGGGAAGACCTTTCTCAATCTGAATCATGAATGCCTTCTCATAGCAAGGGAATCGTATGGGCTACTTGGTCCTTATGACATGACATTCTTTCATACAACGAGACTATTACAGCTCAAACAGATGTATAAAGTTGATGCCTTACAACTGCTCAAAAATAAGGCAGAAATTTATCTTTATATGATTTGTACACCTTACATATTCCATATGTGTGTGTATATATGTATGTAGAAATTTACCTATACAAATAATTTTAAAGTTTGTTTATTTTCAGAGCAAAAGGCCAGATAATACTGAAGAAAAAAGCAAGTAGCCCAAATGATTCAACCTCACAGACAGCCTCAGCTGTTGTTTCCTCAGACTTGCATGCATATCAGTTTTAAAAGGACTAGCCAAAAGATGAACCCCAAAATGACAGGACTGAAACAGATACAGCTGGCTTTTCCAGCACTTAGCTGATAACCTAATTTCCTAAGGGTACCCCAAAGATATTTCACCTCCAGACAGCAAAACGTAATTTTAGGAGCATGATGTCCCCATTCCCTATATGTGGGGTGGGTATTTTTTTATTGTCTAAGGGCTTGGTTATGAGTTAGTAAAGGTTACATTCAGGGATTTCTTCCTTTCTCTCCTCTAATCTTTCTATCCTTCTAGTATTAGGGGAAAGGAGGGGAAGGGGGTAAAAAGGAGGGATATAGAACTATAGGATAAAAGGTAGATTATTGAATCTACTGGCCTCAAATACTTTACATTGGTATTGTATATTGATAAAAATTTAAGATTATTTTGTTTAATCTTTGCTTAATGTATTGTACATATGCAACTTATTTCATAATGTGATGTAAAGTTCTAGTCTTAAGAAAGATAACTATTACAAACTGTTCAGGATGGTTGGAGATGCAAGTTAGATAAATCATACCTGTAGTCTTCTTAGATACTTGTTTATTTAATTACAGAATAAGCTTTATTTAGTCTCTTGTATATGTGTTCATGTTTAAGTAGCCAGTATATAAATAGGAAAAGCCAGGTTTGACTATTCAGATATTCTGAGATAGATAGCTAAGTTGATCAATTGATAAATAGCTAGACACATGGATAGCTAAACAGAGGGATAGACAGATAGATAGATGATATATATAGAGAGAGATAGATAGACAGATGATAGACATGATTATTCACTACAGTAAATAGTTAAATGGTCTTCAAAGACTTAAAAGATCTAAATAATATGACATTTAATAAGAAAGGGCTTTTCTGACAGAGAGACACATCAGTTTCTGGCAACATCTCCAATGTTGCCATCTACTTCAGTAAAGATGATGGGCATCAAAGAAACAAATGTGGCAAACTAACAACTGGACCAAAAAACTCTTCTTATCTCTACTGCTCATAGCAGGCTGACTGTCCAAACTCTGATCAAGCATGACACTGTGAAAGAGACTGTCCAGCTTTGCAGAGACTAGGAGGGCCAGTCATTCAACATTTCTGCTTCACTTCCCTATAATTCTTTATAGGATTTAGTACAGGCAGAGTTGATGGCCAAACTCTGCCAAGACAGAGTAAACAAGTCTTCAATTGTCCCTGCCTCACAAATATATCTGGCAGATATACTGGGCAAGAAAGCTGAAAATGATGCTCCAATGTTATAAAGAGTTTTAGGTGATTTCTCAATGGACTGGGACCTACCCCAGTCAATTACTAAATAACCTATTAAAATGCTCTACATGCTTGCTATCAGCCTGCTCTTATAGAGGCATTTTCTTAGTTGAAGTTTCCTCTTTTCAGATGACTATAATTTGTGTCAAGATGGCAGAAGACAATTGCTTGATATATATTTGCAATTCTTAGTTCACATGGTGAAGGAGAGAGCACTCTCTAAGCTCTTCTCTGACTTCTAATCACATGACAGAGCATGTGTGGACCCACATTCATATACCCACAAATAATATATAGAACCTAATGCAATTTTAAGAAAAAATACCATTGAAAACAACAGCATCTAACTTGATACTTATTGTCAAATACTGAATCATCTCTCTATTCAGGAATAAGACAAATATTCCCTAAGACTGCTTTTATTCAGTTGGAATAAGCACAGGACAAAAGAAAATACAACATTTAAAAAGCATCCCCCCCCTTAATGAAGCTGTCATTTTTTTCTATGTGGAAAATTAAAAATTATTTAGAAAAACATGAATTCAGCAAGATTCTTGAATGTCAGGCCAATGGTTAAAATATTCCATAATCTCATCAGTGTGATTAGAAAACTTTTCTGTAGAGCAGTGCTTCTCAGCATATCGTTCACAACCTTTGGTGTCACAGGGGTCACCTAAAACCATAAGAAAACTCAGATATTTACATTATGACTCAAAACAGTAGCAAAACGAGGTAGCAATAAAAATAGTTTAATGGTTGGTGGTCACCACAACATGAAATCTGTATTAAAGGGCCACATAGCATTAGGAAGGTTGAGAACCACTGCTGTAAAGAAAAACACATTTGTTCCTCTGTGATAAGCACAATTGCTCAGCTGTGTTTTTGCAGTACTCTCTGGATCTGTGTCCCATATAATTCCCTTATTATCATCTAGACACAAGCCTAGGACATTCTAAATAAGTGTTTCTCCTTTGTTATCTAAAAGGTTTTGTTTTCCTCTTAGCATTGTTTGATCTGCAGATGGTTTTGGAGGTCCCCTAAAACTTTCCTTTTGGTTAAGAAATTAAGGCACACAAAGCTCATTCTTTCTAATGTTTATGTTTATGACAGGCCATTTCACTTAGTAAGAGAACATCAATAGATACTGTGATAACTCTCCTGACAAAATAAGTGCTCCATTCAATTAAGTGAATGGCGTGAAATCTAATAGAAACCACTTTGTTACCAGAGAAAGTGGACAATTTTAGTCACAAGTAGAAGCATTGGCCATCATATCATCACACTCAGGTGGTAACAACTCAACATGGTATTTTATATAAAAGTGTTGTTTTCTAACACAAATATATAGTCAGCAGTTTTCAAATCAATTAATGTTATATTAGTCTTTTTTATTCAGAAGATAAACTTGATCTCAACTGTAGGTTCTCTATTTCTAATTTTCTAAGAACTGTCTTTACTATGGATATAATGCATTTAGATAAGTAATACTCCCAGGGGAAATTTCAGGACAGCCTAGTATTGACTGTGTCTACAATTAGTTGCTACTCTTATGTAACTCTATAATGAAAAGGAGCAAGCTGAGCAAGAAAAGTATGAAATATACAGTTTGAGGAATAAAGAACACTAGGAAGTTCAATAGAGCTCCGTATAGTGTTAAAGGGGATAAAAAGATTAAATAAAAGTGTGATGCTAAATGGAATATGCTTTTCCTCTGGCACCACCTCTGCCTGCCTGTTGCCATGCTTCCCACCATAATGATAATAGACTAAATTTCTAAAATGGCAAGCCAGCCTCAATTAAATGTTTATCTTTATAAGAGCTGCCTCGGTCATTGTATCTCTTCACAGCAATAAAAACCTAACTAAGACAGAAAGACTACAGAGACTTTGCAGTTTGACTGAATGCACATTTGTGTTATGAGATAGCTACAACTCTGTGAGGGCCAGGGAGCATAATGTGAGGGTTTGAATGTAATGGGTCTCATAGACTCATGGATTTGAATATTTCATCATCAGGAAGTGACAGTAGTTAAGTGGATTAGAAGGGATGATGGGCTTTTTGGAGGAAGTACGTCTATGGGGTTGGACTTGGAGATTTCACAAAGGCCGTTTTAAGTCTAGACAGTCTCTCGTCCTGCTGCCTGTGAATCTGGAAGTGGAACCCTCAGCTACTTCTCCAACAACATGGCTGCCTGTATGCCATTATGATCCCCACCATGACAATGGTTGAAAGCACTGAAACTGTAAAAAAATTCTTAATTAAATTCTGTCTTTGTCAGAGTTGCCATGGTCATGGTGTCTCTTCACAGCAATAGAACACTGGCTAAGAAAAAGGAGAAATGTTAAGATATTATGTGATTTTAAAAAATCTATTTTTAATAAAAGGAAAAATATAAAACAAGGTGTAACACTTGAGCTTGTTTCTTTGCAAGAGTATGCGTGTACTAAATGTACACCAGCTGGAGTTTGCCTACCCAGGCTGTCCTCACACACATAACACCCTTGTTGGGGCACATGTGTGAAAATTCATGTAAAATATTTCTATTACTCCACAAGGTGTATATTATTGACTCAGTTTACACACTTGTCCAATAGATTACCCTTAGAACCTGAGAAAGTTGTATCTTGTAAATGACGAATTTAATTACTTGACAGTAGCGAACATTTTAATAGAACATATGCCAGATTCCACCAGAGATACTGACTACATAAATTTAGTGTAGATTTAAGTTCACATATCTCCAACCCTCTTTGTTCTATTTTTTAAGATTTATAAAGTTGTAAAACAAATTAGAATACTGTTTTTTTTTTCAAATGCAGGGAGACTTTAGCTATTTTTTTAATCTCTGCCTACTTCTGAAAAGAAAAATGTTTTTTCTTGTATTTTTTTTTTGTAATAATTCCATTCTTTGTTTCACAATATGACCGCTCTCGTGGATAAGATGATTGTATTTAAAATAGCGTCACAGAACAAGACATGGATCTAGCCATTAGTAAATGCTGCATCTGCCAATACTATCCATAGTACTTTAATTTAGTTATTGGCAAGGTATAGCACTTGTTTCACCTAAATGGATTAAATATTCTCTGAAAAAAATTCATGTATTTGCTTTTGTCTTAAGATATTTACATACTTAATTGTTTCATCTTCATATTATCAAAAGCATAATCTTTATATGTTAATTGCTTTAACACGCATTACACAAATTATAAATGATAATATGTACAAATTCTTCCCACAGCCTTTGTTTGTTTTGATTCATCTTTGATTTCTTGATTTTAATAACTTTTTGAAGTTACTTATACATATAAAACATCTGCAAGCAAACTTTCTTAGTCATGTGATCCCTCAGTTTCATTTTTTGACTCTGTTTACAAATCTAGAATGTTTTGACTTTTTTTTTCAAATCCTGCTGACAACACACAACCTAGCCTTAAAGTTAACATGCTTCACAATGGCCTTCAAGTTCCCAATCCTCCTGCTTTCATGTCCGGAGGATGGGATTATAAACTTCTGTCGCTGCACCAGTCACACAAATTTCTTCCAGAATGGCCTTCATAGTAGTTGGATATTTTCCGGCATGACCTGGTAAAAATGAATTCAAACTTAAATATAATGTGTCCTATAGCAATGCAGCAGCTCCCACCTCAGTGAACAGTAAACTCGAAGATCAAAAAGCTGTCTATGCTTGTTGTTGCATTGCTGGAGACCGAGTTTCCCTTCGCAGGCCGGACTAGCTTCTAAATCATGAAACTTAAACCTCAGCCTCCTTAGCGTTTGATTTACGTTTGGGAAACACCATGGCAAATCAAATAACTTTCTTAAGCATAACCAGATATTTAAAAATCAATCACAGACTGAGCTGTGCCTTTGAGTAAATTGCCTCCCATATCTATGGCTGCATGAAGTGGGAAATGGTATCCTCCTTGGTTCTTAAAGTTTTTGATTGCATGGGTCTCTTGCTTATCAATGTCCACGGATTCTCTAGCAGAATAATGTTTTGGCACTGTTTAACCCTCTAATAATTTCCCAATGGAGGAACATTTTTGTATCTCTCAATAACTCTACATTTTCTATTTATCTTGGTATTTTCATCAGATCAGGACAGTATGATGATAATACAATAATATACAAACCTGCCTGCCGTATGCACCATGATTTACCACATGTGCCTAGTTATGGTCAGAGCTTCTAATCTATTTTTATTATCTGAAGGTAATTCTTCCTCTAGTTTTTTCATATTTGCTATCCATTTTAAAAATTTACACATAGTACATGAGAAAGTCATATCACACTCTCCACTCAACTGTGGAGAATATTCTGACCATTGGCTAGATCTGGGAAGGGGTTTAAAGTTTACCTCCTGTATTGTCCTTGGCTGGTGCCTTAGTTTGAGCGGGACCCCTGGGCCCAAATCTGCCTATCATATTGTTCTACTTGTAGATTTCCAGGACTCTCTGTATCCTTTTATTTTGCTATTCTCCCATGCGTCTCTCATTTAGAGTCCCAATAGGATGCCTTCCCCTCTGTCCCAGTTTCCTGGTAAGTGAAGGCTTTCGTGGGACATGCCCCTTGGGCTAGTATGTGGCACAGTCATAGGGAAGGGGAATAATGTGAAAAGGGGGGGGGGTCGGAGGAATGGGAGGATACAAGGGATGCGATAACCATTGAGATGTAACAAGAATAAATTAATAAAAAATAAATAAATAAAAAACTGAAAAAAACTGAAAAAAATAGCAGAAATTAGAAAGAAGGGAACTTAGACACACACACACACACACACAAAAATAGAAGTTATTATGGCAAAAAAAATTTACACATAATCATGATTAACACAGTTATAATTTTTACCTTTTCCATCAGCAACTGCAATTATCTGAAATAATCATACCTTGAAAGGAAGTGTTGTTATAGATATCAAATAACAAACACACTGAAAAATCACGATCTTTGTTACTTAATGGTAAGGGACTTAAACAGTATTACATATCACTGTGTCTATCACATATTCACATTTCAGAATACCTCTGACAAAACTATCTGAGAGAACATCTTATCAGAAGAGATATTTATTTTTTCACAATTCCAGAGATTTATACTTATTTTTTTGGTGTCTCACTGTTACACAACATTATGGTTGCAGACATAATGGCTTTCTTTCCACAGAGGACAGGAGGAAGAAAGCACACGAACCAGGTATAATATCCAAACAAACACATGTGTTTAACGGGCTTCATTTCCCATATTTTTGCCACATCCTGATAGCTTATTTAAAATGTGAGTCTATAAATGAGGTGATCCTTTAATTAGTTCAAATATCTTATATTATAATCATCTCTGGAAATGTCCTCATATATTCTCAGAGCCGTGTTTACTTATATTCTCAACATTTCTCAGTCCATCAAATTGACAATCAGGATTAATTTATTCATATATAAAAGTTATATTCATGTTGTTACAGCAAACTGAGGATGAGATTACTCGGAGTTATGGATATGTAGACCTGTTGGCAGTAACAACTGGTAGACTCTTTGAACTCTTTCTGCTGTTATCCCTAATTTTTGAACCCTTAGGCCTAAGGCACACAGCATCTGTGCAGTCAGTTTCTCAGCTGCAGAAAAGGAAGGGCAACTGCCCACTCAATTATATGATGTCACTTCACAAGTGAAATGATAGAAAGATATATGAACTGCCTGGCAAACTTAAATCATAATTAGGACAATGATAAAATAATGTTTCTAGGAGAACTGCTAAAAGCCTACACTTTTAGGATTTTGTCTAAAAGGTTACACAGATATAATTCTCATATTATAATTACCATTAGCAGAGTGTTTTTGAGTGCAAATTGCTATAATTAGTATTTATTTTAATATTATTGATTAAGGCCAAAATAATTGTCATTAAGAGTTTAATCAAACAAAGATAAAGAACTACTTTGAGGTAAATGCTTCCTTAATCAATTGGTGGGTTTTAGTATTAAATCATAGGATAATCAAGGATGGTACAACAAAAGTGATAAAAGAATTAATAATGATTAAAGAACAAATGAATGATTCACAAAATGTCATATTAGCAGAAAAACCTGGGGCTCTTATGAATTTCACTGTCTTGTGGCTCAACCTGTTAGACTTAGGATGTAATGATTGATTTGGCCTTTTGGCATCTCAAGTTGAATGCATTATTTTTTTTTTAATTCATAGAACAGAAATATGTTAATCCTCCTGTTTCCTAATTGAGTGCTTAAGATAAATGAAAGTCAAGCTTTGTGATCAGGTATGAAAGCTTCCAGGAAAAAAGAGAAAAGCTTAGATACCAGGTGACCCCATTTCTTATGAAGACATGTCTTGAGTACAGTAGCTTCATAATATACACCATATGAAAGAGCCATGATTTGCAAAGTAATTCAATATTTTGAAGACCCCCAGACCTGGCTTTGTTCTGAAGCTTGTTTCTAGGAAATTCTTTTTCAGATGATTGAGACTGAGATATTTGATCAACATAATGTTATAAGGAGGAACTTAAGGTGTAAAAATAATTGTCATATTGCTGAGTTTTTGTATTAAACTAAAACTTGAGACTGTATTATATTTCTTAGAGAGATTCAAGGTGTGTAAAATCTTAGGAATATATCTGTAGCTATATGATAGTCATTATTGGTAATTATAGAGACATTTTTGTTTAAAAATATTGGTGAGGATTCTTTGAATGGTCACTGATTGAAGTATAAATAGCTCAGTTGACATCAAATGGCCACAGATGATCTTTAAATTAAAAAGCAAAGAAAGAAAGAAAACAAAAATTGCACATATATTTTTAGTAAATGTGTTTTATGATAAAAATAAATGGTGTTAACAAAGTAAGTTATTCCTAATGACATCATAGTTTGACTCTGCAAATAAGTATTTTTTATAAGAAAACTTTTGTAACTGAATTGAAAACCTTGGGCTTCTTACTAAAGAAAAGATGGTTCCTAGTCAATCTATCCAGATTTTGCTGTAGAATTATTTGAATTCTCCCACCGTTTTACACATAGCTAAGCTACCACAAAATTGACTAAGCTCTCTTGTGACTTTAAGACTAATATAAAGAAGTCTTTTAGGTATATAGCTAGAAACATTTTGGATCTGTCATTTAAAATGGAGCTTGCAACATAACTCAGAAATTATCTCAATAATAATAAATGGCCTTGGGAAAAAAGTCACTGAGTTTTGCAAACTCACAGAAAATGGTAATAACAATGATGATGATGATGGTGATGATGATGATGATGATAAATACCAGGAAAGACAATATTCTAGGCTCAAGAATTCACAACATCTTTTTATATCCAGATGAGAAGCTAATGTCAGATTTTATATTTAAAGCATACAGAAATTGTCTGTACCACAGTAAATAATAGTTATTATTATAACTATAATCACTGTATTTATCATTTTAAGAGAGATATGTTTCTGTTTTTTTTTCAAAGAACAGTAAGAGATAATCATGGTTGTAAATCAAATATTCTACTAGACTCATTATGGCATATGCATGAGCACATTAATTAACAACCGAAAATTTCAAATCAATACACTCAGAACATTTTTATTTATTAGATAATCATTATACCAAACAGAATGTGCTTATCTAGAGTTTCCCTAGATGCTGACATTCAATGAAACGTCTGTTGTGAATTAAATAATGACACACATTCATTATCCTGAATAGATTCTCCATTGTTGATACATAGTTATTTCTTTAGAAAGAAAAACTGCTATAAAATTACACTTGTATTTTCAAATCTCATAGGTTACATCAAAAAAGCTGTAAGATTAAAAAGAATTGAAATTATGAATATAGCAATAAATCGTGAGCACTCTCCATGAATTGTAGCAAGCAGGTGATCACAGATGTACAAAATTTAATACCAAAGATGACTATTTACATTAGGTAATGCAAGAAAGAATTATATAAGATTATTCCTCAATTATAATGCATCTAGGAAATACATAAAATTGACTCCTGGGAGTGAAAGTATAAATGCTCTAAATCCAGTCTACTTTCATTATATGCCATGACTTGGGCTTCCACCCATAGCCTATTTTACAAATCACAATTAAAATTACATTTGGTTCAATTATTTGGTTTTCAAGTTAATTGTTGAAGGAGCCCTCATATTTTAATCAAGCATTATATGCAGTATTAAAAACCACTTCAAACTGCTAAATAACAAATCAAAGGAAAATCAACAAAAATTAGTCACTCAGCTAAAAAATATACAGGTTTAGATTAGAAAAAAAATCAAACTGCAGCATTCTGGAAGTCACAGAGGCACAGAACAGCTACTGCTAGGACATGACTATAATTTATATAAAATAATGAATTAATATTGTAAATCAGAAAAATGCTGGGGCATTTCCCAAACACTATCAAGACTTTCACCCCAAATGTTCAAACCCATTAGGTCATGCTTAAAGACTGCATTGCACAAGAATGGGAGCCTCTGTCAAAATGATTCATTAATTTAAGGTTTGGAAGGATTAAAGATAAAAATACCTTATCTTAATTAGTAGTGAGATAGTTAAAAGTAATGAAAGGCACTTCTTCAGACTCACCTGTTATTATGTCCTGCTTAGGTCAATGTGAGGTTTTAGGCATGAGCTAACGGGAAAATTACAATATGAAATTGGTTGCTTTTTTTTTGCCTGAGATTCTGTTATGCTTATAAACAAACACCATGCTAAAATGACAGTCCCTTTATACCAATCCCCAGAATAATGACACATTGTGCAATTGTCCTAGCCAATGTCTGTTCTGGACCCTGAAGTGGATATGCTCAAGTAAACACACTAGTGTGCATCAGCCAGCAAAGCATTCACATCTGTAAAGGAGAAGCCAAGGGGTATAAGGATATGTGTCCAGAGGACACCAGCTGAAGTGGAAACTCACTGCATAAACTAACACAAAGGGCAAATCTAACTGGATATGCTTTCTTCTAAATCACACAACTTGCAACTTTCGTAATAATTCAAAGGAAGGTGGTCGTTCAATTGCCCACATCTCTTGTTATTTTAATTGAATTCTATGGAGTCATCAGATCATAGCAAGCTGAGAAAGCACTCTGAAAGGAACAAACCCTGAAATTCCAGTCTTCTAAATCTCTACTAAAGCTTTTGTATGGACTTACTTTTACCTAATATTGTGTATCACTTAAAGAAACTTCTTTTCTTAGTTTAGACCAATAGATTTAATAGGGAAAGGCGTCAAAAAATGAAAGTAATAAAATAATTTACCTTAAGTCATAGAAGCATAGAGTTTTCATGAGTTGCATGTTTAGTCATACTTATGAGAAATCTGTTAAATAGTTGTAATTTCATCCTATGTAATGAGATTTTTATGCATCTGGTTTGTTTTGAATAAAACTTTTTTTTTTCTGCTTGTGCACATCAAATTTTCTTTATTCATTTATCTGTCTGGGGCTACTGCTGTAGTCTTGAGGAGCAACATTCATCTGCTACTTAAGAAGTGAGCTAAGGCTAGGGATTTGATTTTGAACCTGGAGTGAACTGATTTGGAGGCCTGGCTCTCTGTGTTTTGGCCAGAGTCAGAAGCAGCTACACTGGTAAGATGCCTTTTTTAGTATTACTGACTTTATTTTTTATTTTATTTACTTTATATCCACATCTCAGCCATTTCCCTCCTCTCCTCCTGGTCTCACCCTCTCACCCTTTACCCTCTTTTCCTCCTCCCCTACTCCTCAGAAAAGGGGAGCCCAAAAACAACAACAACCCACCCTGGCAAAGCAAGTCCCTCAGGACTAACTGCATCCTCTCCTACTGAGGCCCAACAATGGAGCCCAGATAGGGGAAGGTAATCTAAAAGCAAGCAACAGAGTCCATGTCAGTGATTGCCCCCACTCTAATTGCTAAGGGACCCTCAAAAAGATGAAGCTGCCAGTTAGCTACATATGTGTAGGATACCTAGGTCCAGGAAATGCCTGCTTGGTTTGCTTGGTGGTCCAGTCTCTGTGAGCCCCCATGGTCCTCAGATAGGTGACTCTGTTGGTATTTTTGTGGGGTTCTTGTCCTTAATACATTGAGAGTCATATCAGTGTAAACCATATATCATAACTACATAAATGAGGGAGAAGTCTGAGAGGTTCACTGAACATAGTAATGGACCCATAACTCCCGTTCACATCACATGTCCGTTGCTTGAGTTCTTCACCAAAGTATAATACTGATGGTCTTATTTCTAAATCCAGGGAGATATGGTTAAGTAGGTAAAAAAACAAAATGTCAGAAACTGTTTACTTGTATTCACTTTCAAGAAAACCTCATAGAAATAAGGGGAAAATTATATTATACCCAAGGTAAATGAAGCAAAGTGGGTAAAATATAAAGAGCTTGAAAGGAATTCTACCTCTTTGGAATGATATTTTTTAATTTATTTAACTAATTTATTCAGATTACATCTAAATTGTTAATCCATCTCTTGTATTCTCCTGATCCTCCCTGCCTCCCACTTTCACCCTATTCCCCTTCCCTGTCTGTGACCAAGGGGGACCTCCTCCCCCACTATATGGTCATAGGCTATCAAGTCTCATCTTGGTAGCCTGCTTATCCTTTCTCTGAGTGCCACCAGGCCTCCCCACCAAGAGAAAGTGGCCAAATATGTGGCACCAGAGTTCATGTCAGAGTCAGTCCCCCCTCTCCACATAACTGTGGAGAATGTCCTGTCCAATGGGTAGATATGAGGAGTAGGAGTTCGATATTTACTGCAAGTATTGTCCTTGGTTGGGTCTGTAGAATGATTTATTTTAAAAAAAAGAGTTATACATTATTTAATCTATAAAATTTCATTATAAGATTATATTTCATTGATAGATAAAAACAAGCAAGATGCCAACAATATTTATATAAAAAACAGAACAGAGCTGCTGAAACTGGGAACTCAGGCAGGCCATCAGTGAAGCACAACCTCAGTTTCCATGGAGACCTCATTGTGTTGAAGATGCCAAGACTATGCAGCAGCAGATTTTGAGTACAGTCAGCCTGCTTACCACACTAATTTTCTTTCAAATGGCAGGGCTGAATAGGTCTGACTACACAAGCCACTTGGAACCCAGAAGATTCTGAGAGAGTCCCAGATGTCAGACATTGAGATTTTCCTTGCAGTATTCTGCCATTGTTTTTTTAAACACATTTTTATTGAAAAATAAAATAATTCATATTACATCACATTTTCTATCCCATCCCATGCATCCTCCCATTCCTCCCTCTCTCCCACTTTTACCCCAATCCCCCTTCCCTATGACTGTGACCGAGGGGGACCTCCTCCCCCTGAATATGGTGCTAGGGTATCAAGTCTCTTCTTGGTAGTCCGCTATCCTTCCTCCGAGTGCCATTGGGCCTCCCCCACAAAGGGACATGGCCAAATATGGGGCACCAGAGATCCTGTGAAAGTCAGTCCCCAGTCTCCACTTAACTGTGGAGAATGTTCTGTCCCTTGGTTAGATCTGGGTAGGGGTTTGATGATGACTGCACGTTTTATCCTTGGTTGGTGCCTTTGATCAAGCAGAACCCCTGGGCTTAGATCCACCCATCATAATGTTCCTCTTGTAGGTTTCTAGGACCCTCTGGATCCACCTACTTCCCTATCCCCTATATTTTTCTCACCTAGAGTCTCAATAGGATGTTCTCACCTCTATCCCACTTTCCTGGTAGGTGCAGACTTTCATGGGACCTGACCCTTGGGCTAGTGTCAAGTTATAAGTGAGTATATACTATTTGAGTCTTTCTGCTTCTGGGTTAGCTCACTCATTATGATCATTTCTAGTTCAAACCATTTGTCCACAAATTTCAGGAATTCCTTGTTTTTAATAGCTGAGTAGTATTCCATTGTGTAAATGTACCACAGTTTCTTTATCCATTCTTCTACTGAGGGACACTTAGGCTGTTTCCATGTTCTGGCTATTATGAATAAGGCTGCTATGAACATGGTTGAGCAAAGTTTCTTGTTGTGTGCTGGAGCATCTTCTGGGTATATTCCAAGGAGTGGAATAGCTGGCTCTTGAGGAAGCCCTATTCCCATTTTTCTGAGATAGCACCAGATAGATTTCCAAAGTGGCTGTACTAGTTTGCATTCCCACCAGCAATGAAGGAGTGTTTCTTTCTCCCCACATCCTCGCCACCATGTGGTGTCGCTTGAGTTTTTGATCTTAGCCATTCTGATGGGTGTAAGATGGAATCTCAGAGTTGTTTTGATTTGCATTTCTCTGATGACTAGAGATGTTGAGCATTTCTTTAAGTGTTTCTCAGCCATTTGATACTCCTCTGTTGAGAATTCTCTTTTTACTTCTGAGCCCCATTTCTCAATTGGGTTATTTGTTTTGGTGGCATTTAATTTCTTGAGTTCTTTATAAAGTTTGGATATTAGACCTTTGTCAGATGCAGAGTTGGTGAAGATTATTTTCCAGTCTGTAGGCTGTCGCTTTGTTCTTTTGACAGTGTCTCCTGCCTTACAGAAGCTTCTCAGCCTCATGAGGTCCCATTTATTAATTGTTGACATTAAGGCCTGGGCTGTTTGTGTTCTGTTCAGAAAGTTGTCTCCGGTGCCAATGTGTTCCAGGCTCTTCCTCACTTTTTCTTCTAATTGATTTAGTGTCTCTGGTTTTATATTGAGGTCTTTAATCCATTTGGACTTGAGTTTTGTGCATGGTGACAAGTATGGGTCCAATCACATTTTTCTACATGTAGAAATCCAGTTAGACCAGCACCATTTGTTGAAGATGCTATCCTTTTTCTATTAAATAGATTTGGCTTCTTTCTCAAAAATCAGGTGACTATATGTGTGTGGATTCATATCTGGGTCTTCAATCCGATTCCATTGATCAACCAGCCTATTGCTGTGCCAGTACCATGCTGTTTTAATTACTATGGCTCTATAGTACAGCTTGAGATGAGGTATGGAGATTCCTCCTGAGGATCTTTTATTGTATAAGATTGTTTCAGTTATTCTGGGTTTTTTGTTTTTCCATATAAAGTTGAGAATTGACCTTTCAATGTCTTTAAAAAATTGTGTAGGTATTTTGATAGGGATTGCATTGAATCTGCTTTTGGTAAAATGGCCATTTTTACTATGTTGATTCTTCCAATCCACGAACAAGGGAGATCCCTCCATCTTCTCAAGTCACCTTCAATCTCTTTCTTTAGGGACTTAAAGTTTTTTTCAAACAAGTGTTTCACTTGCTTGGTTAGCGTTATTCCTAGGTATTTTAAATTGCTTGTGGCTAACGTGAAGGGTGTAGATTTCCTCATTTCTTCCTCTGTATGATTGTCGTTTGTATATAGGAAGGCTACTGATTTTTTTGAGGTAATTTTGTAACCAGCCAGTTTGCTGAATGCTTATCAACTGAAGGAGTTCTCTGGTGGAATTTTGGGGGTTACTTATGTACACTATCATATCATCTGCAAATAGAGATAGTTTGACTTCTTCTTCCCATTTGGATCCCCTTGATCTCCTTGTGTTCTGCCATTTTTTTTTATTGTTTTATTGTTAACTGTGCTCTTGTTTTTTTTAGAATAAAAAAGTTATTGTAACATGTCTTTGATTTTATAGGATTCCATAATTAAAAAACTGGATATTTTTTAAAAGAAGCCTTAGACTTTTCAATATTGACATTTTTAGAACTATGGAAACATATTTTTTGTGATATTAACAATGACTTGGGAATTTGGGGACAAACAAGAAAAGAAAAGCCATGATATATCTGTGATATGCTTGTG
The DNA here is from genome assembly GCF_903995435.1 of Acomys russatus. Taxonomy (NCBI): domain Eukaryota; kingdom Metazoa; phylum Chordata; class Mammalia; order Rodentia; family Muridae; genus Acomys; species Acomys russatus. Next base: position 7,002,303 of record NC_067138.1, read on the forward strand.
TATTTGCACTCATCATAGCTAATCTGGTTTTCAACCTGAAACACCTACAAAGAGGGGAAACTCAATTGAGAAAATGGCTCCATCAGTCTGGTTTGCAAGCATTTCTGTGGGAAATTTTCTTGATTGCTAGTTTATGCAGGCGAGCCCAGCACTCTTGAGTATGGTGCCGTCCTTTGGCAGGTGAACTTAGACTGTACAAAAGAGGTAACTGAACTAGCCAAGGGATAACATCCTGTAAGTATCTTTTCTGTTACAGGATCCTATTTTGAGTTTCTGTCTTATCTTCCCTCAATCATGGCCTATAATCTGTAAGCAAAATAAAACACTTCCTACACTAAAATTCTTTTGCTCAATGTTTTATCACAGCACAAAAACACTAACCAGGATAGTAACCAAGGGCAATGAAAACAGCTTGTACTGTTTTGGGGACATCTATAGATTTCATGACTAAGAACTCATAGTGATGTATCCCATGCCTTGTTTTATAATTTTTATTTAATTGTCTATGTCTTCTGGGAACGCCATTGTTCACCCAGGCCAACTAATTCTAATCAGCTATTTTTAAAAGCTACATTATGAAATTACCTCATTAACTAGGAGGTTTCCATAAGACTTTTCATGAATCTTCATTTTTGGTTGACCCAGTCACTACCCTCTCCTTCCTCAGTAAATAACCCTGCTTAGCCTTTTATTCTCCAGGATTTTTTCATCTTCTCTCATTTCACATGTACTTTACCATCCCTCCAGTTTTTCAGTTTTACTTTGGGTTACCTAGGAGCAGACTTCCTTTAACTTTTCATACCCTTTTATTTTGGTACAGTTACCCTCTTCACCAGCTGATTTCCCCTATAACTACTTTGCTCCTACTGATTAAGCACTCTACTAGTGGTGTGTAGCCTTGGAGGTTACGGACTTGCTTTGTAGACCAGGCTGGCTTTGACTCACAGAGGGTTGCCTGCCTCTGCCACCCTGAGTGCTAGGAGTAAAGGTGTGCACCACCAAGCTGGGCTAGTTATTGAAATTCTTAAGGTAACTTTTCCAGTATGCATTATAAAGTGACATATGAATATTGAGTTTTTATCAAAAAGCTTACACTGCAGTAGCATAGACTTTAAAGTGAGATTGAAATCTCATTCAAGATCTCTTTAGCCATTTTAGCTGATGTAAACAATGCACCTCTCTATCATCTGTTTCTGTTGTTTGTTCCATGACAGAAAATTGATAACACATCTCTTTCTACTGAAGTCTTTTTGTTATTCTCTGTCTCAATGGGATTTGCCTATTTGCTCATCATCTGAGGCTAAATAGATTTTCCTCTAAGATAATCACACTTATTTTCATGGAAATCCAGAAGTAATGTGTGATTGCCATGTGGCCAGAGCACATTAAAATTAAAAGCTGATTTCCAGAGGTTTGAGCACCCTGTAGGGAATCATGCTAAAGAGGCAATATTGCATATTTTTGTTATGATCCAAACAAATGAATAAACATTCCATTATACTTCCACTGCTTCATTTACCCCACAATAGTTTAACAGATTTTATTCAGTTGAGTAAGAATGACATTTTTCTGTCTTAGAACATGATGTTGGACAATCTGTCAGCCATATGAATAAAATTATCATTTGCCATAAATTAAGGCTATCATATAACTGCCAGTAGAAAGCTCCTATTTATTTAATTTTCACACATTTGCTCATTGTTACATAACAACAATATTTCAAAACCAATGAGAAGAATCAGACTTTTACTACAGAGACAGGCCTCACCAAACGTTGTGGTTGATGACAACCCTGCCCCTCGGGATCGGAAGCAGGAGAGCAATGCAGTCACATCCAATTTCCGCTACATACGAAGCTTCAGATGAAGCTTCCTGAATCACAAACAAAGTCCATATGTCAAATAATAAACAAGGAACAAAGCAACATTAAAAACAAAACGGTACTTGAAGCGATGTGGTTGTAAATTTTTATTGCCCATTATGCACAGGGAAACACTAAAAATAACAATTCATCTACTTTAAAAATAATATTACTGAGTCTGATGCGAAGTCTCTGTGGTGAAGCATGTGTTGAATGGGCCTGATGGTTTCATTTGTATCCCCATATCAGATCCCATGTGGAAGCGTAGAACCAACTCAAAAAAAATTGTCCTCTGAACACCATCTAAGTGCCATAACACATTCATGTCTCCCCACAACAAAAAAATGTTAAAAATTAAAACTAGGAGATGTAGTCGTTTTATGTGAATATCAAATCTTAAGAACATAAACAAACCACCATATAAGTAGAATAAACATGGATACAACTAAAACTTTGAAACATCCATTTAGTTAAACAGACAGTATGGTATTTATGGTAGTGTGTCGTGTCTCTGCATTGTCTTGGCATCACATCATCTCACTCAATTTTTGCAGAAATATTATGTGGAAAATCAATTTTTAAAATCCAGATACAAGGATTTGAAGCCCAGAAAAACTATGAGCCAATGGGCAAGGACTGAGCAATGATGAAAATTGCCCCTGATACCCACCCAGCCCTGAAACTAAACTCTTGCATGGTAGCTTGTAATATAAAAACAATAATTTTGATGTGTCTATTCAAATAATAATTTCCAAATGCTTCAACCCTGTAACATGATGTACATTTTGGAAAATTATAATAATAAAAGTAAAAAGATTAATATATGTATTTATATGTTGACGTCATGTGAACATTTTCATTTCTTCGTGTAATAGAATAAACCAGCAAATACTTAAATATAAAAGAATCAAATACGATATGTATATGTTGCGTGGATATAAATGAGTACACAGTAGATGTATATATACACCTTTGTCTAAGGAATTATGGAAAAGTACATGTTAATTTTTCCAGTGTATAATTGAGAAGGTACCATTATAAAGACTAAAAAAATATTTTCTTTTAGAAACTGTTGGGATTATCTAAAGAAGCATGTAAATTATATATATATATATCATTTAATGTTGTTATATATTAATATACTTTATAAGAATTCATATACAGATAGTATTATTTTAGTTCCTATGTCAGTTAAAGATAAAAAGAAATTAAAACAATTGTTTTATTCAATTTCTAGGGAAAACATTCTCATAAAACCTTACGCAAATTCTCAAAAAGTCAAATATATTCACAGACATAATACTCAAAAGTAATCCTCATCTGAAATAAGAAGAAAATCCATGACAGTATCTACTCTGGAGACTTCTTCAATAGAGAACATTTATGCATTTGCACTTAGGATGACCTTGTGCTATGTGCTGCCATAGAAAACAGTCTCCACAGTGTCCTCATGTTGTGAATAATGAGGGTAAGACATACACAATTTATATGCTCTCGTGGAGTCAGTGACATCTCAATGAAGATTTAGGAGTGAGTAGAAAGGAGAATGGAAATCATTATGCCCTTTTTAGTGTTCTAGTCAGGGCACGTGAATGTGTTTAGTCCTCTATTTGCCTAATATTCTCATGAATTGAAGTTGCTCAAAGTCTGCTGCTCAGCCCAGAGGGCTAGTGCTGTGCACAGTCCTGCTGCAGGATCCTATCATACGCAAACCTACCCAGCGTACTGCACTGCTGGTCCTGAGGCTGGCCACTGGGCTATGAAAACGTAGACATGAGTAAAGCATTGATACATTGGTAATAATGTGAATCTGTACTATATGTTTCTCTTGGATTCCTACGTGAATAAAATATAAACAGAACAGAGAAATAAATAGGACCTTGCCCAAGAGAAGATTGATTTAAATAAAACATAAAGGCTCAGATTAAAAAGAAACTCAAAGTAAGACAAGTTAGAAGAGAAAATAGCCATAGTGATAACATCAATAAAGTTATTATTTTAAAAATAAATTTAATACCCTGAAATGAATTGTAATATTAAGAGGAAACCATTAAGATTTGAAACTGGAAAAATCTATCAATCTGCAACAGCATAAAACCGTTAACTATTTTCAAAGAACAAAGCCTTAGGAAAGAGGAAGATAAAGAACCTTTGCTGTATAAATGAAGATTTGAAATAACTCAGGTATGAAAACTACCATAAAAATTGAATTTGCTCCTCGAAGACGGGAGCCTAGCATAATTATCGTCAGAGAGGCTTCATCTAGCAACTGATGAAAACAGATGCAGAGAGCCACAGCCAAACATCAGGCAAAGCTCAGGAAACCTTGAGGAGGAAGGCGAGGACGGAGGCAGAGGAGACCACAGAATACCCACAGAGCAGCTAACCTGGTCTCAGAGGGACTCGCAGACAGGACAATCATGGGCCGGCACGGGTTTGGTCTAGGTTCTTTGCATTTATTGTACTGTTGTGTAGCTTGGTTTTCTTGTGGGACCCTTTTTTTAAAAAATTTTTAAATTAATTTAATCATATTACATCTCAATGGTTATCCCATCCCTTGTATCCTCCCATTCCTCCCTCCCTCCCATTTTCCCCCTACTTCCCTCCCCTATGACTGTGACTGATGGGGCTTCCTCCCCCTGTATATGCTCATAGGGTATCAAGTCTCTTCTTGGTAGCAGGCTACCAAGAAGAGTCTTTTGGGACTCTTAACAGTGGGAGCGGGCCTGTCTCTGACTCTTTTGCCAACTTCTGGTACCCTTTGCCTCCATTGCCACTGCAAGCCTAATCTTAATGGAACTTGATACGCCATATTTGGTAGATATCCTTGGGAGGTATGCCCTTTTCTGAAGGGAAAAGGAGGAGCAGTGGGGTGAGGAGTGTGGCTAGGAGGGTAGGAAAGAGAGGGAAGTCTGTAGTTGCGATTTAATGTATGAGAAAAGAATACATTTTAAAAAAGAAATATTTGACAGTGAAAAGCTGGAAAATGTAGTTTCACAAAATATGGCATTCCCCCTTGTGTGATCCTTTGCTTGGGATCATCAGACCTGAGTGAGTAGCAGTGAAGGACGCTGCTGTCCGTGTGCACATGACTCACCACTGAGATCGCAGGGACCCATCATTGATCCTCCCCAAAACTGTGCCACACATGATTCCAAAATGATGTTTGTAGAATTGGGTTGTTTGTTTCTTTGTTTGTTTGTAGACAGGGTTTCTCTGTGTTTTATGGCCTAAAAGCAATGTTCAAGATTTAGTGGGAAAGGGTCTGAGATAAGTAAAAACAAAAATTTTGGAAGATGTGGGCAGAGCGTGTCTCACCAGACAGTACAGAATCACCAGATTGTAAAAGTCCGGCATGCCTGTCATTCCAAGAAAAGCAGCAACCAGACACAGTGGCACACGCCTGTGATCCCAACTTTCTGAAAGATAGAGGCAGGCAGATCTCTGGGAGTTCGAGGTGAGCCTGATTAACAAAGAAAGTCTAGGGCAGCCAAGGGTACACAAAGAAACTCTGTCTCAAAAAAAACAAACAAGCAAAAACAAAAATTAAGAAAAGAAGCTTACCACCTCTTTCCATTGAAGAAGCAAGCTGCATAATGAACATTCTGGTTTCTCCCTTGTGTATCTGTGTGCACAAAGGTGTTTTGCCCTCTTCAAATGTTCTCATCTGGCCTCTTTGTACATTGTATGCATAAACAGAAAAAAACACATGTATAAGTAGTTAAGAAGAATAAATCATATTTTAAATATTTCTTCTCTTATACAATATATCCTAAGCACAGCTTCCTCTCCCATCCTTAGTCCCAGCCCCTTCCCTGGATTTCTCCTCTCCCCCAGATCCACTGCTCCTGTTTCCCTTCAGAAAAGGACAGGGTTCCCAGTGATACATGTACATGGAGACCTGTATGAATGAGAGAATGGTCCATATAACTTCAGGAATGTCTCTATCAGAGGGAGTGGCACACACAAGGCTTTATAGTTCACATGTTCAATGAAAGCAAGGACTCAGTGTGAAGAAGCAAAAACCAAGTGAAAGTGGGAAACATGTCACTATATTTTATTTTTGCAGTAGTTGTAATTTATAATTGCATATGAATATTAATAATTTATAGTGCCTAATTTATAAATTAAATGTTATGATAGGTATGTATGTGTGTAGAACCAGAGAAACCTGGATATAAAATATTAAATACTATCTCTTTAATACAATATAATTTCTGAGTGCCAAGATATGGATATATCACTTAAAAAGTATATACACTTTAAAATGCATGGTTCATTAACATTATGTAATAATGTAAGATATAGGAATATATTCCTGACAGACAAGGGTGCAATCACAGAAGGTCCAGCATTGAAGAAGAGTTTTGCACTGCACTTAAGGACTTGGGTTGACATCAGCTAATACACGTGACTTAAGTAATGATAATAGCTATGGATATGAAAATCAATACTTTTTGGACACTGAGGACATACATAGTCTTTTTTTTTAAAAAATGATGATCTTGACCATAATTATGCTCCAAGAACAAATATCCCAATGTAGTGTGGGATAACTCCAGTGAGCTGTTAATCAGGGAGTCCTTGGAGAACCGCAAACAGTATGGCAAGTGCTCTCTTTTGCCCATCAGAGCTACATGATAAGAAGGATGGTATGAGGGAATTGCTGAAGATATTACATACAGGGAGGCTTAAGCTGAAACTGAGTTGAGAGCCTCCTCTCTTCTGCTATCCATAGCACAAGAAGGCTGTTGGGAGCCTGTGAGTCACAATATCCACCTTCCAGGCAAGAAGTTCTCAATAATCCAATAGTGACATAACTATTATAGGGAGGGCAAGCATTCTCTTACTGTATCTGAAGCTGCTACAGATGAGGGAATGCATGCCTGGTAGTGTAGCTTATGGCTCAAGTGCTAATAGGAGCAGTGAAAGAATGCACTACTGATGTTTTGCCAAATGGATGTATAGTCAAATTGTCCTATAAATATGTATGTTTATACCCATCCATGATACTCTCAATCACGATTAGATAAGATTCTTTCTCCCAGGTTGGTGATGATTAATATGGAGACTAAAAACTGGTCAAAGTGGTAAAGTAGTGACCAGTGACTTCTCACTAAAAGGGAGATTGCACTACCCCATCTAAGGATCAGAGAACATTTTAGAAGAAAAGGCAGGAAGACTGTAGTATCCATGGCATGGGCATGAACGCTGCAGAGCTGTCTTCTGGATAGAGACTGGCCATTCAATCATGAGTAACAGCAGGTGTAACTCAATGCACAAAGGACAAACAGAAAAGTAAGAGAGAACTGGCCGGAATAGAGAAAGATGAGTGTGAGGGGAAGAGAGACGAAAGAGGGTAATGAGAGGTAAGTATAAATTGTTTACAACAAAATTAATTACATTTATTTAATTATCTAATTAATTAATTGTATTAATTACTTACAAGCAACAAATTAACTACATTTATGGTTCTTGCACAGTTTTATGTAGTCATTAAAGCATAATATGTCAATAATCACACATCAAGATGATTATTATATAATGCTAATGAAATGTTTGTTTGTTTGTGTGTGTGTGTGTGTGTGTGTGTGTGTGTGTGTGTGTACTATTTTGGCATCATAGCATGCAGAAAAGATATTCTTACTAATTTCATTGGCATGGAGTTTCCAGCAGAAAACAAGTGAAGTGGTTTCCTGTACATTCATACACCAAGGGAGAGGAGGATATGGTTAGGAACTTGCTGCCAGTCATTTGCAAGTTGGGGGCAACTGTTCTGTACTGCATTCATGCTACTTTTATGTTTCATCTAAAGGGAACTTTTCTATTGCTGTGGGAAAAACAAACTTATAGCTATTGTTACTTTGTGTGTAATTTTTGCTTGAGGAAAATTTCCTCAGGCACTGTCCTTAAATTTTTCTCCACTTCTTTTTTTTTTTTTTTTTTTTTTTTTTTTAGAGACATCTTCACACCCACCTACATCACACTTCACTACTTATCTGTCAATTAAGTTTTTAAAAGAAAACCAAGCACAGATAAAGGCATTTAAATGTGTCAAATCCATACTGAATATGTTTATTCTCTGGAAACTTATCAGTCATTTTTATTGAGCTTTGGTCTCTAAATGGCATTGTTTTGTAACCTTGCCCCATGCTTATTCCTTCCATTCACTGTGGTTGTAAGGACATATTCCTGAAGCTTTTATTTTTAGTTTTAATTAAGCACATAATGACTCTCTAGACATAGCCTATCCTCTATAGAACTTAATGATTTTCATCAAAGTAATAAAACATAATACCTGGTAGCTTGGGATGCCCAGATGACCCAGAATAAAATTTAAGCCTGGCTTTTATTTAATTTAAAAATGAACAAAGTTGTTTCAAGCTAAATGAACTTTCTCTTGAGGAGGTGTGAGTGCAGGATTGGCTCAGGCACAAACCTGACAGCAACAGCTTTCTCAATTTGTCTTTTCTGCACTTGTCTCCAGTTTGTTTAGTCTTCATATGCCCCCGGATCCAATTTCTTATTGTTAATCAACTTCCTCATTACCTTCTGTCCCATAGCCTAGTTTTCCTCATCTACTAAATGTAGAAAAATAAATCAGTATTAGCACTGGTTTGTAGATTACTGAGGTCTGGGTTCAATATGTCATTATTTACTCAAATGTGGGTAAATTAGTTACCATAACTTTTCATCTATAAACTACGAACAGTATTGTGTATGGTGTATGGCACAGGTTACAGATTTAATTGAGTTTTGGAGATTCATGAAACAGAATAACTATTATTTGAGTGTAAATTTTAGTATGAACTTCTTTTACTTCTTAAAGCATCTTGTTTATTTTATGCTAACCCTTCAAATTAATTCACTTGCCCTCAAACGTGCATTAGATGCCAATGTTCCTGACAAGTAAATTAGTAATGTGGATAGCATTTTCCCTCTTAATTCCTGTTTTACTGTTTTAATTCTGGACTTAATGGTGTATGGACTAAAATTAAATGTTTAAGATTTGGCTGTGAAATTACCAATAAGTAAGTCACTTACCTACAGTTACTTTAAAAGAAATTTTAGGGGTTTGGGAAATGTCTGTTTTTAAGAGGTTGAGACAAATATGAGAATCTCATTTCACTCCTCAGTACCCATTTTAAAAGCTAGATAAAGTGGTATGCAACTGTGATCTCAGTGATAGGGAGACATTGACAAGAAAAAATTGTCTTGGTCACCTAGTTTTACAGAATGGGTGAGCCCTAGAGTCCATGAAAGACACTGCCTCAAAAAATAAAGCAGAGAGCAATTGAGATGCAGTAACTGTCTCTCTCTCTCTCTCTCTCTCTCTCTCTCTCTCTCTCTCTCTCTCTCTCTCTCTCTCTCGCTCTCTCTCTCTGTGTGTGTGTGTGTGTGTGTGCGTGTGTATATGTCACACACACATACACACACGCACATGAAAATGAACAATAAAAACACATATAAATGTTTAGCAATTAAAATAAATTTATTTATTTATTTATTGCATTTCAATAATGAAAATAATACATTCTACAACAGTCTTTTCAAAGTTTGATGTGACTAGCCTTCAACCTAGTTGATTGGTGTCTCTAGACCTGCAGTACTAAGAATCAAAGAAGAAACAGAAGTGCATGGCAAAGCATGGCTTTTCTGTCATGATGAATATGTGCAACTAAGTCCACTTTGTATTTTTTCACACATTGTCAATCTATGACTTTACAAACACACAAATTTTACATTTCCTTATTATCTATCATAATCTGTTTATCCATTCAGTAAACCACGGAATATATAAATTCACCAAAAAACCTGATGTGATGATAAATAAACATGTATTAAATATGTAATTTATTTGGATAAAAGGTGAGGTTTAACTACAAAATATAAAAATCATATAATTTTTATATTTATTTAGTTAGCCCAAAACATGCTACAACCAAGGTATAATCCCATTCCAAACCACTGAATCTTTACTTTTTTTTGGTCATACTTGATATTCCTCAATTAAGCAAAAATAAATAAATTTGAGCTTGCTAAAAGTTTATAGAATAATGATAAAGTACTGAATGTGAGGAAGCTCAACTTAACCCATCAATTACTTGTTAGTAAATGGTTGCTATAATTTTGTCGGTTCTTTGAGAGTAGTTATATCCTGGAAACAAGCATTGGTTACTGACCTTTTGATTGTTTGCCTTATTAATCTTTACAACTTGGTCAAGTAAATGTCACTCTGACTATATTCTAATTAAGAAGAGCTTAATTTTTATTGTATTCTATTATTTTTAATTTTTTTCAAATGGCAAAAAAAAAAAAAATGGAAGTATGATTTCATTGCTGGTATAATCACTTCAACTGCCCTAGTGTCCTGTCATTGTAAAAGGAACAGAACTTTGCTTTTGTTTTGCTTAGTTTCTCTGAGGCACATTTATCAATTGAAAAGTTACTTAGCAATTATTCGTCAGTTCCTGTGATCAATAACACTCACCTGCTCCTGGCTCTCCTATACCACACCATCACTTCACACAAGCTCCAGGTTATGATTGAGTAAAAATTGTAAATGATTCCTTTTGCATTGAGAGCAAAATGGTACAGGATCAGTCTCTGTAGTTTTGAGAAATCATTATTTTAATGGAAATGTGTGGCAAGGGCTGCTTGTTGATCTAAGACGTATAAGCTAGCAGAAGCACTCTCTAGACAGCATCTTCCACACTGGAGGAAAGACAACTTATCTCTAACTTGAATGTTCCCCAGATGTTTCTTCCTCTACATAAAAACAACAATAATAACAACAACAACAACAGTCAAAGAGATTCCTCTTTAAATCTAAAGAAAGAATAATTAAACACTATATGCAAAGTGGTATTTAATCTTCGACTCTTAAACAAGGGGCAATAAGTTTCAATTAACTCACTAAGCCAATATCCTTCCTATTATTTTAAATATATATTATTCAAAATATATTAATTAAAATGAAATTGCATTGTGTTGTCCTTCCCTTCTCTCCTGCCATTAGCCCTCTATTCCTGCTCTAAGACTGATAGGCTTTTTTTGTTTCATATTCCTGTAATACACAGGTATATTGCCAGATAAATAATACATAGATGCATGAATATACTGATCTTATGTTTTAAAATTCATGAAAATAAAGAAAAGGTAAGCCATCCAAACTAAATTTAAATTATATATGAAGTCAACTAAAGTGGCTATTTCTTGACTTCTTGGATGTGCTTTCTTTGATATTTCCACATTCTAAGCCAAAAGATGGTGGGACAGTCTACAAAAATAATAAAAGTGGAACTAAGAAGAAATTTCATAGCTCTATGTGTGTACACCTAAAAAATAAAAGGAGAGATAGCATACTAGCAACTTAACAGCACATCTGAAAGCTCTACAACCAAAAGAAGCCAATATATCCAATAGGAAAAGACAGCAGGAAATAATAAAACTGGGAGCTAAAATCAATAAAATAGAAACAAACAAACAAACAAACAAAATATTGCAAATAATCAATGAAACAAAGAGTTGATCTACTAAAAAAAAAAAAAAACAACAACAACAATATAGGCAAACTAAGTAAAAGACAGAGAGTATCCAAATTAATTAAATCAGAAATAAAAGGGACTCATAACAACAAATGCCTAAGAAATTCAAAAATTCCTTAGGTTGTATTTTAAAAAATTTTTACTCCACAAAATTTGAAAGTAGGAGAGAAGTGAATACTTTTCTCAACATACCACGTACCAAAGTTAAATCAAGAACAGATAAAAAATTTAAGTCAACATATAACACCTAAAATAACAGAAGCAGTCATTAAACATCTCCCAACCAAAAAAGGTCCAGGAATCTAACTAAATGTAACAGTCAATTTACAGCAATGCTGTAATGGATGTAAACATGTTTTGATCCCAAATGTGGGATGGGGAGCAGATTTTTCAGATAGCAGGTTATGTTTATCCACTAGATGACAAACCACTTAGTGGGGGCTTGGCTTTTGCCAGCTGAAAAACATATATATATATGCCCAAAACAGGAGTGGGGCCTTTTTTGGGTTGTGGATTGTTTGGCTGTTCATCACTCCACTTAAAGATGCTCCTAGAGAGAACCATTCCAGGGAAGTCTTTAAGGCTTTGGGCTCTGGCTGAGGTTTTGGGTCTGGTTGTTCCAGGTTCCAGTGCAACTTTGGTGGAATTGCTGGTCTGCTGAAATCCTGCTGATTATGGGAGGGGACTCATTCCCAGGAAATGATACCCAGAAGGTTTTATTTCTGTTTTTTCTTAATCTGCTTTCCCTCCTGTTTAGGGCAGTTGGGTTGTAAGGGAGGTACCTTCATGTAATAAGTTCATAATAAAATATAATTGTTAAGGAAACTGAGCCCACAGTTGTCACCCAATGTGATTTGGCCATAATGGGTTACTTAGTTTCTAGTATTGTGGAGGAAGATACAGGTTTTCAAGATACAACAATGCTCTTTCAGGGTGTCAGCACAATAACAGCTGCTGTTCCAAAGTTCTTTCCTACTTTATAACCAGAAGGAATTTTTTTGTTTTTCTTTGGTCTTTTTACTATATAACATTTTTTAAAAGATTGGAAGAAAGATTGATACGATAGGAAAGCCATAAGTGTCAGTAAATTCTGTCATTTTGGAAAGAATTGCAGACCTGACTGAACAGATGAAAAAATCTGGAAACAAATTAAAGGGCTGGGAAAGCAAAAAGCACTTTTGGTAAAATGGGGTGAGGAAAAATGGAGAGCAGAGGACCAGGAAAGCAGAGAAATGAAAGGGTCTTTGGAGAAAAATGATCCGATAGAGAAACCCTCCAGAGCCACACAGACACCATCAGCTTTTCCAGTTACTATAAGACATGTGCCTGCTCAGAATGGTGCTGAAGGTTGTGATGAAATGGCATGGTGTCCAGTAGATATGTTGGATTTAAAACATTTTAAGGAATCTATCCTCAGGTGTAGAATACATTCAACTTTTGTTAAATAAATACTAAATAACTGAGCTATGCCGCATAGCCTTGTTCCCCGAGATTGGAAAAGTTTGATTTCAGCAGTATTAAAAGTGGTGCAACAATTACAGTGGTTACCATGGTAGCAAAGTGAGGCCATGAGAATAGAAGAAGAAAACAGGAGATAAATGTTGATAAAGATCAATTGCTTGGTGAAGGGCGATATGCTGACTTAAGAGAACAAGCTCAATCTGAAGATAGAGTGATTGAACAGTGCTCTGTTATAGCCTTAAGAGCTTGGGACGTGGTAGAGAAACATGGTAAGACAACCATTCCAGTGACTAAGGTATTTCGAAGGTCTGGGGAAGCCTTCACAGATTATTTTTTGCAGAGATTACAATCATCTCTAGATAGAGCCATACCAGATTCTGAGACCAAACAGGCACTGAATCTGATCATGACATATGAGAATGCAAATAGTGGATATAAGAGGGCAATTAGACCATCAAAGGAAAGAGGCGTTCCATTAGATGAATGGATAAGAGAAACAGTTAATATTAGCTCTCTAAAATGTCAAAACAATATTGTAGGACAAGTTCTAGCCAGAGGTCCCAGATATCATAACACCCAGTGCTTTAACTGTGGTAAAATTGGTCACATACAAAGAAACTGTAAGGTTAAAAGTTCCAGACCTCAAAATAACAGGTGCACTCACTTTGGAGTAAATGATGCTCATGAGAGAGAACAAGGAGCTTCTGGCCATGGTGGTTACAAGATGCCAAGACTTCCAGGGTACTGTAGCCTCTGTGGGAAATGAAAACATTGGTCTATGGATTGTCAATATAAAAGAGATGTGCAAGGTAATATCTTGCTGACGGGAAATGACAGGCGGGGCCCATTGGCTCAGTACCCCACCAACAGTACAAGCTGGATTTCCCTGGCCAGTCCAAAAGTAACGGACTTGCAGGAAATTGGAAATTAGGTATTAGTGCATGCTACTGAAGATATCACAGCCTTAGATATGGCCTCAGATATATCTTTTACACTATCTTTATGGGCTGAATGTTACAAATTAAATACTGGTATTTACAGACCTTTGCCTTCAGGGACAGTGGGAATAATTCTAGGAAGAAGTGACTTGACTTCTCAAGGTCTTATTGTCCATCTCAGTATTATAGATGGGGGCTGTAAGGGGTTAATCAAAATCATGGTGTGTGTAAAAAAGGAGATACAAATAAGTTGGGCATGGCTGATTATAAGTCTGATAAAACGACTAAGGTGATCAAAAGCCCATTTACCTCAGTTCAAAAATCAGAATTGTATGCAACCCTTATGGTATTGTTAGATTTTCCTGAATCTCTTAATATAATTACTAACTCTCAATATGCATAAAGAGTCATTCTGCATATAGAAACTGCTGAATTTACTCCTGATAACTCAGAATTAACTACATTATTTATAAAACTGCAATAGGCCATCAGAAGAAGAAACTATCCCTTGTATATTACTCATATTCAATCCCATACAGGTTTACCAGGTCCACGGCAAAAAGAAATAAGAAAATTGACCAATTATTAATAGGAAATGTGCTCAAAGCCTCAAACTTTCATGAAAAACATCATGTTAACAGTAAGGGTTTGAAGAAAAGATTCCCTATCACTTGGCAACAAGCCAAAAAAATAATTAATAGGTGTCTTGTGTGTTCTTTTTATAATAAAATCCCTTTACCTGCTGGAATTAATCCTACAGGTACCAAAAGGAATGAAATCTGGCAGATGGATGTGTTTCATTTTGCAGAATTTGGAAGACTCAGGAATTTATATCATACCATCAATACATATTTAGTATTTCGATGGGCAACTGCCTAAAGTTTTGAAAAGGTAAACAAAGCTAAAGAAAACATCAAAATAAATGGAGAGAACTTCAAAGCAGCCCCAATAAAATCAGGAACAAGTCAAGGCTATCTACTCTCTCCATATCTATACCAAACAGTGCACAAAGATTAAGTTTAAAAAATCAGTAGTTCTTATATACTTAAATGACAAATGGACTGAGAAAGAAATCATGGAAACAGCACCTTTCACAATTGGATACAAATAATATAAAATATGTTGGGCTAACCCTAACCAAGCAAGTGGAAAACTTTTATGGCAAAAATTTGAAGTCTTTGAAGAAGATACCAGAAGATGGAAGGCCTCCCATTTTCATGAATTGGTAGAATTAAATTAGTAAAAATGGCCACCCTAAAAATGCAGCTCAAATGGAAAAAAAAAAGATAGTTAAAACAATCTCCTACAATAATAGAACTTCAGCTATAGTAATAAAACCACATGGGATTGGCATAAAAACAAACTATTTGGTCAATGGAATTGAATCAACGACCTAGATGTAAATCCATTAACCTATGTACACATGATATTTGGCAAAGAATGTCTGCATGTAGAAAATTCAAATAGATCTGTACTGAATCTCCCTGCAGAAAGCTGAAGTTCAAGTTAATCAAAGATCTAACATAAAACAATATACATTGAATCTAATAGAGGAGAAAGTGGAGAACAACTGTGAAGGAAATGGCACAGGAGAAAACTTCCTAAACAACAGACCCATAGTACAGGTACTAAGAACAACAATCAGTAAATGGGACCTCATGACACTCAGAAAACTTTCCTAAGGAAAAGGACACCATCAATAGGACAAAACAGAAGCCTACAGAATGGGAAGTTTTTTAAACTAACTCCACATTCAGCAGAGGGCTAACATCTAAAATATATAAAGAACTCAAGAAATGTACTAAACTAAATTAAAATTAGGTACCTATCTAAATATAAAATGCTAAATAAAGGAATCTCAAACGGCTGAAAAACACTTAAAGAAATATTCAACATCATTAGCCTTTGGGAAATGAAAATCAAAACTTCTTTGAGATTCCATATAACACCTGTGAGAGTGCTTACGATTAAACACACATTATGAAGCCTGAGTGGCCACCTCCTGAAGCCAGACAGGACTTCAAGTGGAAAGATAAGGACACCCCGCCAAACCTTTGACCAAAATTTTTTCCTGCCTACAAGATATGCAGGGATAAAGATGGAGTGTTGACCAACCAAGGCCTGGCTCTACTTGAGACCCAACTCTTGGTAATGAACCAATCTCAGACACTATTAATATTACTCTGCTATGCTTATGTACAGTAGCCTAGCATAACTCCTCTGCTAAGCTTCACCAAAACAGATGTTGAGACCCTCAACCAAACATTAGATGGAATTTGTGGAGTCTTATAGAAGAACAATTGAGGAAGATGGAGGGGTCAAGGACTCAACATGAAGATTTACAGAGTCAACTAACATGGGATCATAGGGCTCAGAAACATTTAAACCACCAACCAAAAGCCATGTATGGACTGGTCCTAGACCCACAGCACATATGTAGCACATGTGCAGCTTGGTCTTAGTGTAGATACCCCAACAACTGGAGTGGGGCTTTCTCTGACTCTGATGTCTCCTTTTTGATTCTGTACCTCTAATTGGGGTCCCTTGTCTGGTCTCAGTGGAAGAGGATGGACTTAATTTTGCAGTGACTTAATGTGCTAGAGGGGATTGGTACCCATGGAGACTTTTCCCCTTCTCTGAGAGGAAGGAGAAGTAAGAGTTGGGGAAATGGTGTGTGATGCAGCAACTGATAAGAATGGAGAAGGGCTGAAATCAGCAAATAAAGTGCATAAGTAAATAAAATTTTAAAAGAATACATGATCTGATACCCTATGAGCATATACAGGGGGAGGAAGTCTCCCTCAGTCATAGGAGAGGGGAGTAAGGGGAAAATGGGAGGGAGGGAGGAATGGGAGGATATAAGGGATGGGGTAACATTTGAGATGTAATATGAATAAATCAATAAAATATATTAAAAAATAAAAGAATATTAAATTACCATCATAAAAAGTGTTCTGTATTATTTCTATAATTACAAAATTGAAAAAGATATATGTGTATGTATACACACACACATATATATGCATAGATATATATTTACATGTATATATATATACATATATATATATATATTGCAACAAAGCATATATAAAAGTCGATTCTGATGACTAAACATCTAAAGCTGTCACATAGTGTGAAGTGGTAAGCTTATACACTTTCCAAATTGAGGGGAGAGTAGAAGAGCAGCATTCAGTATGTAAAGTGAATAAATAAATAAACACATTTTTAAAAAGTATTTATAATTCTTTTTTAAAAAATTTTTTATTAATTTATTCTTGTTACATTTCAATGTTTATCCCATCCCTTGTATCCTCCCATTCCTCCCTCCCCCCCCCATTTTCCCCTTATTCCCCTCCCCTATGACTGTTCCTGAGGGGGATTACCTCCCCTTATATATGCTCATAGGGTATCAAGTCTCTTCTTGGTAACCTGCTGTCCTTCCTCTGAGTGCCACCAGGTCTCCCCCTCCAGTGGACGTGGTCAAATGTGAGGCACCAGAGTACGTGAGAAAGTCATATCCCACTGTCCACTCATCTGTGGAGAATGTTCTGTCCATTGGCTAGATCTTGGTAGGGGTTTAAAGTTTACAGCCTGTATTGTCCTTGGCTGGTGCCTTAGTTTGAGTGGGACCCCTGGGCCCAAAGCTGCCTATCATAATGTTCTACTTGTAGGTTTCTAGGACCCTCTGGATCTTTCTACTTTGCTATTCTCCCATGCTTCTCTCATTTAGAGTCCCAACAGGATGTCCTCCCCTCTGTCCCAGTTTCCTGGTAAGTGAAGGCTTTTGTGGGACATGCCCCTTGGGCTAGTATGCAGATATAAGTGAGTATATACCATTTGATTCTTTCTGCTTCTGGGTTAACTCACTCATTATGATCATTTCTAGCTCAATCCATTTATCCACAAATTTTGGGAATTCTTTGTTTTTAATAGCTGAGTGTATATGTACCACAGTTTCTTTATCCATTCTTCTACTGAGGGACACTTAGGCTGTTTCCATGTTATGACTATTATGAATAAGGCTGCTGTGAACATGGTTGAGCAAATTTTCTTGTTGTGTGCTGGAGCATCTTCTGGGTATATTCCAAGGTGTGGAATAGCTGGGTCTTGAGGAAGTCCTATTCCTATTTTTCTGAGGTAGCACCAGATAGATTTCCAAAGTGGCTGTACTAGTTTGCATTCCCACCAGCAATGAAGAAGTGTTCCTCTCTCCCCACATCCTCGCCAGCATGTGGTGTCGCTTGAATTTTTGATCTTAGCTATTCTAATGGGTGTAAGATGGAATCTCAGAGTTGTTTTGATTTGCATTTTCCTGATTTCTAAGGAGGTTGAGCATTTCTTTAAGTGTTTCTCAGCCATTTGATATTCCTCTGTTAAGAATTCTCTGTTTAGTTCCAAGCTCCATTTCTCAATTGCATTATGTGGTTTGGTGGTGTTTAATTTCTTGAGTTCTTTATATATTTTGGATATTAGACCGGAGACACTAAGTCACTTAGAAGAAAAAGTGGGGAAGAGCCTGGAACATATTGGCACAGGAGACAACTTCCTGAACAGAACACCAATGGCCCAGGCCTTAATGTTAACCATTAATAAATGGGACCTCATGAGGCTGAGAAGCTTCTGTAAGGCAGAAGACACTGTCAAGAGAACAAAGCGACAGCCTACAGACTGGGAAAAGATCTTCACCAACCCTACATCTAATAAACATATTTTAAAAATAAAAACTAAAAATAGAAAACCATTTAAAACAAAATCACTGGTTATCATGTTTGCAAGAATGTGGAACAAATGGAACACTCCTCCATGGCAGGTAGGATTGCAAACTTGTACAAACACTGTGAGAATCAATATGGCAATTTTTCAGAAAACTGGGCTAGATGTACCTTAAGACTCAGTTCTACCATTCTTGGGCACATACCTAAAGGACACTCCGTCCCTACCACAAGGACACTTGTTCAACTATGTTTACAACAGCTTTATGCATAAGAGCCAGAAACTGGAAACAACCTAGATGTCCCTCAACCAAAGAACAGATGAAGAAACTGTGATATATTTGCACAATGGAGTATAACCCAACAGTTAGAAAAAATGCAGGCAAATGGATAAAAATAGAAAAAAAAAAACTGCTGAGTGAGATAACACAGACCCAGAAAGGCAAACTTGGTATGTACTAACTTATAAGTGTATATTATCTGTAAAGTAAATGATAATCACACTACAATGTTTGGACCCAGAGAGGCCACGTAACAAGAGAGATCTCGTGGGGAAAGCATGGATCTCTCTATGAAGGTAAAGTAGAATAGATTTTGCAGGTGGACTTGGCATGGGTGGGAAGAAAAATAAGAGCGATCAGTATGATGAGGGATGGCTGCAGGGAGAGTACTAGGGTAGATGAGGGATGGCTGCAGGGGGAGAGTACTAGGGTATGATGAGGGATGGCTGCAGGGGGAGAGTACTAGGGTAAGATGAGGGATGGCTGCAGGGGGAGAGTACTAGGGTATGATGAGGGATGGCAGCAGGGGGAGAGTACTAGGGTAAGATGAGGGATGGCTGCAGGGGGAGAGTACTAGGGTAAGATGAGGGATGTCTGCAGGGGGAGAGTACTACGGTAGATGAGGGATGGCTGCAGGGGGAGAGTACTAGGGTAAGATGAGGGATGGCTGCAGGGGGAGAGTACTAGGGTAAGATGAGGGATGGCTGCAGGGGGAGAGTACTAGGGTAAGATGAGGGATGGCTGCAGGGAGAGAGTACTAGGGTAAGATGAGGGATGGCTGCAGGGGGAGAGTACTAGGGTAAGATGAGGGATGGCTGCAGGGGGAGAGTACTAGGGTAGATGAGGGATGGCTGCAGGGGGAGAGTACTAGGGTAAGATGAGGGATGGCTGCAGGGGGAGAGTGCTAGGGTAGATGAGGGATGGCTGCAGGGGGAGAGTACTAGGGTAAGATGAGGGATGGCTGAAGGGGGAGAGTACTAGGGTAGATGAGGGATGGCTGCAGGGAGAGAGTATTAAGGTATGATGAGGGATGGCTGTAGGGAGAGAGTACTAGGGTAGATGAGGGATGGCTGCAGGGGGAGAGTACTAGGGTAAGATGAGGGATGGCTGCAGGGAGAGAGTACTAGGGTAAGATGAGGGATGGCTGCAGGGAGAGAGTACTAGGGTATGATGAGGGATGGCTGCAGGGGGAGAGTACTAGGGTAAGATGAGGGATGGCTGCAGGGGGAGAGTACTAGGGTAAGATGAGGGATGCGCAGGGGGAGAGTACTAGGGTAAGATGAGGGATGGCTGCAGGGGGAGAGTACTAGGGTAAGATGAGGGATGGCTGCAGGGGGAGAGTGCTAGGGTAAGATGAGGGATGGCAGCAGGGGGAGAGTACTAGGGTAAGATGAGGGATGGCTGCAGGGGGAGAGTACTAGGGTATGATGAGGGATGGCTGCAGGAGGAGAGTACTAGGGTAAGATGAGGGATGGCTGCAGGGGGAGAGTACTAGGGTAAGATGAGGGATGGCTGCAGGGGGAGAGTACTAGGGTATGATGAGGGATGGCTGCAGGAGGAGAGTACTAGGGAATGATGAGGGATGGCTGCAGGGGGAGTACTAGGGTAAGATGAGGGATGGCTGCAGGGGGAGAGTACTAGGGTAAGATGAGGGATGGCTGCAGGGGGAGAGTACTAGGGTAAGATGAGGGATGGCTGCAGGGGGAGAGTACTAGGGTATGATGAGGGATGGCTGCAGGGAGAGTACTAGGGAATGATGAGGGATGGCTGCAGGGAGAGTACTAGGGTAGATGAGGGATGGCTGCAGGGAGAGTACTAGGGTAGATGAGGGATGGCTGCAGGGGGAGAGTACTAGGGTAGATGAGGGATGGCTGCAGGGGGAGAGTACTAGGGTAAGATGAGGGATGGCTGCAGGGGGAGAGTACTAGGGTAAGATGAGGGATGGCTGCAGGGGGAGAGTACTAGGGTAAGATGAGGGATGGCTGCAGGGAGAGTACTAGGGTAAGATGAGGGATGGCTGCAGGGAGAGTACTAGGGTAAGATGAGGGATGGCTGCAGGGAGAGAGTACTAGGGTAAGATGAGGGATGGCTGCAGGGGGAGTACTAGGGTAGATGAGAGATGGCTGCAGGGTGAGAGTACCAGGGTAAGATGAGGGATGGCTGCAGGGGGAGAGTGCTAGGGTAGATGAGGGATGGCTGCAGAGGGAGAGTACTAGGGTAGATGAGGGATGGCTGCAGGGAGAGAGTACTAGGGTAAGATGAGGGATGGCTGTAGGGGGAGAGTACTAGGGTATGATGAGGGATGGCTGCAGGAGGAGAGTACTAGGGTAAGATGAGGGATGGCTGCAGGGGAGAGTACTAGGGTAAGATGAGGGATGGCTGCAGGGGAGAGTACTAGGGTAAGATGAGGGATGGCGGCAGGAGAGAGTACTAGGGTATGATGAGGGATGGCTTCAGGGAGAGTACTAGGGTAAGATGAGGGATGGCTGCAGGGGGAGAGTACTAGGGTAAGATGAGGGATGGCTGCAGGGGGAGAGTACTAGGGTAAGATGAGGGATGGCTGGAGAGAGAGTACTAGGGTATGATGAGGGATGGCTGCAGGGGGAGAGTACTAGGGTAAGATGAGGGATGACAGAGGGGGAGAGTACTAGGGTAGATGAAGGATGGCTGCAGGGAGAGAGTACTAGGGTAAGATGAGGGATGGCTGCAGGGGGAGAGTACTAGGGTAAGATGAGGGATGACAGCAGGGGGAGAGGTACTAGGTAGATGAGGATGGCTGCAGGGGGAGAGTATAGGGTCGATGAGGGATGCTGCAGAGGGAGAGTACTAGGTTAGAGATGGGATTGCTGCAGGGGAGAGTATTAGGGTAAGATGAGGGATTGCTGCAGGGGGAGAGTACTAGGGTAGATTGAGTGGATGCTGCAGGGGGAGAGTACTAGGGTAAGATGAGGGATGGCTG
The DNA here is from genome assembly GCF_903995435.1 of Acomys russatus. Taxonomy (NCBI): domain Eukaryota; kingdom Metazoa; phylum Chordata; class Mammalia; order Rodentia; family Muridae; genus Acomys; species Acomys russatus. The sequence goes on from NC_067138.1 coordinate 7,024,063, forward strand.
GAGAGAGAGTACTAGGGTAAGATGAGGGATGGCTGCAGGGGGAGAGTACTAGGGTAAGATGAGGGATGGCTGCAGGGGGAGAGTACTAGGTTAGATAGGGATTGCTGCAGAGGAGAGTACTAGGGTAGATGGGATGGCTGCAGGGGGAGAGTACTAGGGTAAGATGAGGGATGGCTGCAGGGGGAGAGTACTAGGGTAAGATGAGGGATGGCTGCAGGGAGAGTACTTGGGTAAGATGAGGGATGGCTGCAGAGGGAGAGTACTAGGGTAAGATGAGGGATGGCCTGCAGGGAGAGTACTAGGTTAAGATGAAGGGATGGTGGAGAGAGAGTACTAGGGTAGATGAGGGATGGCTGCAGGGGAGAGTACTAGTAGGTAAATGAGGGATGGCCTGCAGGGGGAGAGTACTAGGGTAGATGAGGGATGGCTGCAGGGGAGATACTAGGTAGATGAGGGATTGCTGCAGGGGGAGAGTACTAGCGTAGGGGGATTGTGCAGGGGAGAGGGGGAGAGTACTAGGGTAGATGAGGGATTGCTGCAGAGGGAGAGTACTAGGGTAGATGAGGGATTGCTGCAGGGGGAGAGTACTAGGGTAGATGAGGGATGGCTGCAGAGGGAGAGTACTAGGGTAGATGAGGGATTGCTGCAGGGGGAGAGTACTAGGGTAGATGAGGGATTGTGCAGGGGGAGAGTACTAGGGTAGATGAGGATTGCTGCAGAGGGAGTACTAGGTTAGATGGGGATTGCTGCAGGGGGAGAGTACTAGGGTAGATGAGGGGTGGCTGCAGAGGAAGAGTACTAGGGTAGATGAGGGATTGCTGCAGGGGGAGAGTACTAGGGTAGATGAGGGATTGCTGCAGGGGGAGAGTACTAGGGTAAGATGAGGGATGGCTGCAGGGGGAGAGTGCTAGTGTAGAGATGGATGGCTGCAGGGGAGAGTACTAGGGTAGATGAGGGATTGCTGCAGGGGGAGAGTACTAGGGTAAGATGAGGGATGGCTGCAGGGGGAGAGTGCTAGGGTAGAGATGGGATGGCTGCAGGGGGAGAGTACTAGGGTAGATGAGGGATGGCTGCAGGGGGAGAGTGCTAGGGTAGATGAGGGATTGCTGCAGGCGGAGAGTACTAGGGTAAGATGAGGGATGGCTGCAGGGGGAGAGTGCTAGGGTAGATGAGGGATGGCTGCAGGGAGAGTACTAGGGTAGATGAGGGGTGGCTGCAGGGGGAGAGTACTAGGGTAGATGAGGGATGGCTGCAGGGGGAGTACTAGGGTGAGAGGGGATGGCTGCAGGGGAGAGTACTAGGGTAGATGAGGAATGGCTGCAGGGGGAGATACTAGTGTATGATGAGGGATGGCTGCAGGGGATGAGTACTAGGGTAGATGAGGATGGCTGCAGGGGGAGAGTACTAGGGTAGATGAGGGATGGCTGCAGGGGGAGAGTACTAGTGTATGATGAGGGATGGCTACAGGGAGAGAGTACTAGGTTAGATGAGGGATGGCTGCAGGGGGAGAGTACTAGGGTAGATGAGGGATGGCTGCAGCAGGAGAGTACTAGGGTAGATGAGGGATGGCTGCAGGGGAGAGTACTAGGTAGATGAGGGATGGCTGCAGGGGGAAGTATAGGGTAGATGAGGGATGGCTGCAGGGGAGTACATTGGGGTAGATGAGGGATGGCTGCAGGGGGAGTACTAGGGTAGATGAGGGATGGCTGCAGGGGGAGAGTACTAGGGTAAGATGAGATGGCTGCAGGGGAGAGTACTAGGGTAAGATAGGGATGGCTGCAGGGGGAGAGTACTAGGGTAAGATGAGGGATGGCTGCAGGGGGAGAGTTCTAGGGTATGAGGGATGGCTGCAGGGGGAGTACTAGGGTAAGATGAGGGATGGCTGCAGGAGGAGAGTACTAGGGTAGATTAGGGATGGCTGCAGGGGGAGAGTACCAGGGTAGATGAGGGATGGCTGCAGGGAGAGTACTAGGGTAGATGAGGGATGGCTGCAGGGGAGAGTACTAGGGTAGATGAGGGATGGCTGCAGGGGGAGAGTACTAGGGTAAGATAGGGATGGCTGCAGGGAGAGTACTAGGGTAGATGAGGGATGGCTGCAGGGAGAGAGTACTAGGGTAGATGAGGGATGGCTGCAGGGGGAGAGTACTAGGGTAAGATGAGGGATGGCTGCAGGGGGAGAGTACTAGGGTAAGATGAGGGATGGCGGCAGGGGGAGAGTACTAGGGTAGATGAGGGATGGCTGCAGAGTGGAGATTGAAGCTAGGGTAAGTGAGGGCTGGCAGAGGAGAGAGTACTAGGTAAGATGAGGATGGCTGCAGGGAGAGAGTACTAGGTGAAGATGAGGGATGGCTTGCAGGGGAGAGTACTAGTGTTAGATGAGGGATTGGCTGCAGGGGAGAGTACTGGGTAGATGAGGGATGGGCTGCAGGGGGAGAGTACTAGGGTAAGATAGGGATTTGCGGGCAGGGAGAGTACTAGGGTAAGAGAGGGATGGCTGCAGGAGAGTACTTAGGGTAAGATGAGGATGGCTTGCAGAGGAAGAGTACTAGGTAAGATATGGGATGGCTGCAGGAGAGTACATAGGGTAAGATGAGGGATGGCTGGAGAGAGAGTACTAGGGTAGATGAGGGATGGCTGCAGGGGAGAGTAACTAGGGTAAGATGATGGAATGGCCTCGCAGGGGGGAGAGTACTAGGGTAGAATGAGGATGGCTGCAGGGGGAGATGTACTAGGGTTAGATGAGGGATTGCTGCGAGGGGGAGAGTACTAGCGTAGAGGAGGGATTGCTGCAGGGGGAGAGTACTAGGGTAGATGAGGGATGCTGCAGGAGGGAAGGTAAGGGGAAGATGAGGGTTGCTGGCAGGTGGAGAGTACTAGGGTAGATGAGGGATGGCTGCAGGGGAGAGTACTAGGGTAGATGAGGGATTGCTGCAGGGGAGAGTACACAGGGTAATAGGGGATTGCTGCAGGGAGGAGAGTACTAGGGTTAGATGAGGGATTGCGTGCAGAGGGAGAGTACTAGGTAGATGAGGGATGCGTGCAGGGGAAGAGTACTAGGGTAGATGAGGGCTGCAGAGGAAGAGTACGGGTAAGTGAGGGATGCTGCAGGGGGAGAGTACTAGGGTAGATGAGGGATGCGGCAGGGGGAGAGTACTAGGGTAAGATGAGGGATGGCTGCAGGGGGAGAGTGCTAGTAGGTAGATGGGATGGCTGCAGGGGGAGAGTAACTAGGGTAGATGAGGGATGGCTGCAGGGGGAGAGTACTAGGTAAGATGAGGGATGGCTTGCAGGGGAGAGTGCTAGGGTAGAGATGGGAATGGCTGCAGGGGGAGAGTACTAGGGTAGATGAGGGATGGCTGCAGAGGGAGTACTAGGGTAATGAGGGATGCTGCAGGGGAGAGTACTAGGGTAGATGGGGATTGCTGCGGAGAGAGACTAGGGTAAGATGAGGGATGGCTGCAGGGGGAGAGTGCTAGGGTAGATGAGGGATCGGGCTGCAGTGGGAGTACTAGGTAGATGAAGGGATGGCTGCAGGGGAGATACTAGGGTAGGATAGGGATGGCTGCAGTGGGAGAGTGCTATGGTAGATGAGGGATTGCTGCAGGGGGAGAGTACTAGGGTAAGATGAGGGATGGCTGCAGGGGGAGAGTGCTAGGGTAGATGAGGGATGGCTGCAGGGGGAGAGTACTAGGGTAATGAGGGATGGCTGCAGGGGGAGAGTACTAGGTAAGATAGGGATGGCTGCAGGGGAGAGTGCTAGGTAGATGAGGGATGGCTGCAGGGGGAGAGTATAGGTAGATGAGGGATTGCTGCAGGGGGAGAGTACTAGGGTAAGAGAGGGATGGCTGCAGGGGGAGAGTGCTAGGTAGATGAGGAATGGCTGCAGGGAGAGTACTAGGGTAAGATGAGGGATGGCTGCAGGGGGAGAGTACTAGGGTAGATGAGGGATGGCTGCAGGGGGAGAGTACTAGGGTAGATGAAGGGATTGCTCAGGGGGAGAGTACGAGGGTAAATGAGGATGGCTGCAGGGGAGAGTAACTAGGGTAGATGAGGGATGGCTGCAGGGGGAGAGTACTAGGGTAAGATGAGGGATGGCTGGAGAGAGAGTACTAGGGTATGATGAGGGATGGCTGCAGGGGGAGAGTACTAGGGTAAGATGAGGGATGGCTGGAGAGAGTACTAGGGTAAGATGAGGGATGGCTGCAGGGGGAGAGTACTAGGGTAAGATGAGGGATGGCTGCAGGGGGAGAGTACTAGGGTAAGATGAGGGATGGCTGGAGAGAGAGTACTAGGGTATGATGAGGGATGGCTGCAGGGGGAGAGTACTAGGGTAAGATGAGGGATGGCTGCAGGGGGAGAGTACTAGGGTAAGATGAGGGATGGCTGGAGAGAGAGTACTAGGGTATGATGAGGGATGGCTGCAGGGGGAGAGTACTAGGGTAAGATGAGGGATGGCTGCAGGGAGAGAGTACTAGGGTAAGATGAGGGATGGCTGGAGAGAGAGTACTAGGGTATGATGAGGGATGGCTGCAGGGGGAGTACTAGGGTAAGATGAGGGATGGCTGCAGGGGAGAGTACTAGGGTAAGATGAGGGATGGCTGCAGGGGGAGAGTTCTACTAGGGTAGATGAGGGATGGCTGCAGGGGGAGAGTACTAGGGTAAGATGAGGGATGGCTGCAGGGGGGGGTACTAGGTAAGATGAGGGATGGCTGCAGGGGGAGAGTACTAGGGTAAGATGAGGGATGGCTGCAGGGAGAGTACTAGGGTAAGATGAGGGATGGCTGGAGAGAGAGTACTAGGGTATGATGAGGGATGGCTGCAGGGGGAGAGTACTAGGGTAAGATGAGGGATGGCTGCAGAGGGAGAGTACTAGGGTAAGATGAGGGATGGCTGCAGGGAGAGTACTAGGGTAAGATGAGGGATGGCTGGAGAAAGAGTACTAGGGTATGATGAGGGATGGCTGCAGGAGCAGAGTACTAGGGTAGATGAGGGATGGCTGCAGGGGGAGAGTACTAGGGTAGATGAGGGATGGCTGCAGAGGGAGAGTACTAGGGTAGATGAGGGATTGCTGCAGGGGGAGAGTACTAGGGTAGATGAGGGATTGCTGCAGGGGGAGAGTACTAGGGTAGATGAGGGATTGCTGCAGAGGAGAGTATAGGTTAGATGAGGGATTGCTGCAGGGGAGAGTACTAGGGTAGATGAGGGATGGCTGCAGAGGGAGAGTACTAGGGTAGATGAGGGATTGCTGCAGGGGGAGAGTACTAGGGTAGATGAGGGATTGCTGCAGGGGGAGAGTACTAGGGTAGATGAGGGATTGCTGCAGAGGGAGAGTACTAGGGTAGATGAGGGATTGCTGCAGGGGGAGAGTACTAGGGTAAGATGAGGGATGGCTGCAGGGGGAGAGTGCTAGTGTAGATGAGGGATGGCTGCAGGGGGATAGTAGGGGTAGATGAGGGATGGCTGCAGGGGAGAGTACTAGGGTATGATGAGGGCTGGCTGCAGTGGGAGAGTGCTAGGTAGATGAGGGATTGCTGCAGGGGGAGAGTACTAGGGTAAGATGAGGGATGGCTGCAGGGGGAGAGTGCTAGGGTAGATGAGGAATTGCTGCAGGGGGAGAGTACTAGGGTAAGATGAGGGATGGCTGCAGGGGGAGAGTACTAGGGTAAGATGAGGGATGGCTGCAGGGGGAGAGTGCTAGGGTAGATGAGGGATTGCTGCAGGGGGAGAGTACTAGGGTAAGATGAGGGATGGCTGCAGGGGGAGAGTACTAGGGTAGATGAGGGATGGCTGCAGGGGGAGAGTACTAGGGTAGATGAGGGATGGCTGCAGGGGGAGAGTACTAGGGTAGATGAGGGATGGCTGCAGGGAAGTATAGGTAGATGAGGGATGGCTGCAGTGGGAGAGTACTAGGGTAGATGAGGGATTGCTGCAGGGGGAGAGTACTAGGGTAGATGAGGGATGGCTGCAGGGAGAGTGCTAGGTAGGAGGGATGGGATGCTGCAAGGGGAGAGTACTAGGGTAGATGAGGGATTGCTGCAGGGGGAGAGTACTAGGGTAAGATGAGGGATGGCTGCAGGGGGAGAGTACTAGGGTAAGATGAGGGATGGCTGCAGGGAGAGTACTAGGGTAGATGAGGGATGGCTGCAGGGGGAGAGTACTAGGGTAGATGAGGGATGGCTGCAGGGAGAGAGTACTAGGGTAAGATGAGGGATGGCTGCAGGGGGGCTAGGGTAGATGAGGGATGCTGCAGGGGGAGGCTAGGGTAGATGAGGGATGGCTGCAGGGAGAGAGTACTAGGGTAAGATGAGGGATGGCTGCAGGGGGAGAGTACTAGGGTAGATGAGGGATGGCTGCAGAGAGAGTACTAGGGTAGATGAGGGATGGCTGCAGGGAGAGTACTAGGGTAGATGAGGGATGGCTGCAGGGAGAGTACTAGGGTAAGATGAGGGATGGCTGCAGGGAGAGTACTAGGGTAGATGAGGGATGGCAGCAGGGAGAGAGTACTAGGGTAAGATGAGGGATGGCTGCAGGGGGAGAGTACTAGGGTAGATGAGGGATGGCTGCAGGGGGAGAGTACTAGGGTAGATGAGGGATGGCTGCAGGGAGAGAGTACTAGGGTAAGATGAGGGATGGCTGCAGGGGGAGAGTACTAGGGTAGATGAGGGATGGCTGCAGAGAGAGTACTAGGGTAGATGAGGATGGCTGGCAGGAGAGTACAGGGTAGATGAGGGATAGCTGCAGGGAGAGTACTAGGGTAGATGAGGGATGGCTGCAGGGGAGAGTACTAGGGTAGATGAGGGATGGCTGCAGGGGAGAGTACTAGGGTAGATGAGGGATGGCTGCAGGGGGAGAGTACTAGGGTAGATGAGGGATGGCTGCAGGGGGAGAGTACTAGGGTAGATGAGGGATGGCTGCAGGGGGAGAGTACTAGGGTAAGCAGACAGATGATTAGAATTGGAAGGCACTTGGAGACAAGGTGGAAACCTAGTGCAGTGGCAACTTCCTGTAATCTAAAAGGACGATCCCAGCAAGGACTCCAGTAATGGAGGATATGGAGCCTAAATCCCATTTTCATAAACCAGGCAAGGCTTCCAGTAGCAAGACTGGAACAACAACCTAGTCACAAAACTTTTGACCTACAATCTTTCCTGTCTGCAAGAAATGCCAGGTCAATTGTGGAGCCGATCTGGGAGAAACTGGCCAACGAATGACTGCACTAATATGAGGCCCACTACATCCAGTACTGCCTGGATTACCAGGAACCAGAGCCTAGTCTGCACACAGATCTCGCGCAGAACCAAACATGACTGGCAAAAGATTAGTTGTTTAGTATACTAATTAATTAATACATGAAATGATTCCTAATGATGCCGCACTATACACATAAATAAATGCCTCGTCAGAGTGAGGTTTCATCAGAGCAGGCCTTCCTCTGGCAGATGATTGGAGCAGATGCAAAGATCAATGGTAACATTAAGCAGAGAAAGCCCAGGTTGCAGGTCTTCATCTGGTCCCTCCACTGAAGTTCAGGAAACCCTGAGGGAAAGTGGAAGTTATTGGAGCCAGAGGCTGGAGGACACTGGAAAAGTGTGGCCCATAGAGCCAGGTAAGCGGGGATTATGGGGGATCACAGAGACTGAAGTGGAAATTGCGGGAGCCTGCTTGGGTCTGAGCTACGTCCTCTGCATATATGTTATGGTTTTGGGATTGGTGTTTTTGGGGGTACTCCTGATAATGGGAAGTGACTGGTGTCTCTGACTGTTTGCCTAAAATTGGGACTGATTTCCTCTTGTTGATTTTCCTTGCCCAACTTGTGATTGGTTTTGTTGCGTCTTGCTGTGCTGTGTTTCGTTAATGTCCCTAGGACGCCTGCTCTTTTCTGGCATGCAACAAGAGAACTGAAAGTAGATCCGGAGGAGAGGGAATTAGGAGAACAAGGCGGGGTAGAGGGAGGGGAAGCTGCTGTAGGGATATTTATAGGAAAGAAGAATATTTTTAAAGTAATAAATCAAAAGACATGATGAGCTCATACAGTAAATCTTCTAACTCTCATTCTATGGAAACAGTGGGAAAGCCTTAGCATTTGATAAAATGTACACTCATGGACAATGTTAGTGGAAGAAAGTTTCCCATGTACAAGCAGGCGCAGAAAGAGGGACAGGGGGAAAGCAGTGTGAAGGATGGAAGGACTTAGGTTTGAGAGCAGAAGATAACACTTGCTTATTTTTTTATTTCATTGTGGTATTTAATAAATAATCACAATGTATAAATACAGAGCATAATTATTTAAATTTATCTTGGATCAATACTCTCCTAAATACAAATTACTAAGATAAATATTTACATTAAACCCAAAAGCTAATTAATTTTCAACATGTTTTTCTTATAAGTTAATGAAAAAGCAAGTGTATTTTTTTTTTAACATTAGATAATTTTATTTGTAGATAAGCTTTTCAGTCTGGTCATATCAGAATATGTAATATATATGTATATATGTATTTATGTATACATATAAATACATATACTTGTGTATGTGTATATTCAATTTAGTGATGGTTTTATCTCAAGAAGAAAAATTTAACTAGCAACTTACCTTCCATTCAAATTTTCTGCTTAGAGTTTTTTAAGTGAATTATATACAATTTGAATATTTACATCAAAGTATAGGCTTCTTTCAAGTCATTTTTAAAAATATCTATTTATTTGAATATTTGCATGTATATGTGTGAGTGTTTTACTTTCATTTATTATGTGGACCACCTGTGTGCAATGTCCAGGGAGACCAGATTAAGGTGTTGTATATTTTGGAATTAGTTACAGAAAGTCATGAGCATGTTAACTGTTGTGGTCATTATGTAGGTCTTACTTACACAAACATACCTTTGAGATTTTATGGGCCTAACATCCTTGTCACTTGCAGAAGCCCCTATCTTGTGCAAAAGTCCCAAGTGTCTTAGACTGGAAAGGGAGGGGACTCGGGCACACCATTTCCTCTCCATGGGGGCTGAGCAGGATGGTGAGTGTCACCAACCCAGCCTCCTCCTACGACACCTGGAGGAAAAACATACTGAGTCCGGAGTCTCTTTGAAGCGAAGTCTCAATTTTATTATGGAGGGTTTTTCTTATATAGCATATAGGGAGTGGGCAGAGCATAAGGTGTCAGGAGATATGACAGCTCCCAGAATGTAAAGTGACCTGATACTGTGGGACCAATGGGTTTGTGTTACATGGCTTTTGGTAGGCAGGGCTCACACCAGGATGTGCCCGGATGGACCATGCTGAGTCATTCCTATGTGGAAGTATTTACCAGAGACTGTTGCTGAAACTCGAGCCAGGCTCGGTTCTGTCCTCAAGGCCTCAGAGGGCTAACAGATTTGACCATGGAGCCCAACAATCTGGCCCTTACAGTTTTTCCGTAACCTTTTTTATAATGCTCTGAGTATTACATATAGAGGTTGTACTGTATATGGCAAAATTATGGCCATGTTTTCCACTGTCACTTATTTTCTACTTAATGCAAAAAATAAGGAAGGAAGGAAGGAAGGAAGGAAGGAAGGAAGGAAGGAAGGAACAAGCTCTCTCGTTGAAGGATTAGGGTTACACTTATCTGGGTGTATAAGGATAAGCATTTAAAATACAGCTATAAACTACAGTAACTTAGAAAAAATACTAGTAGTAGTTTCTCCTCTTCTCCAGTGTCTAAGACCCTTCTCAAGGTGCAGACAGTGGTCTATGTTAACAGTGCCAAGCAAGAGTGTCCACATATTGGGTATTCCTTAAATCTAATTAGATAGCTGTTCCTTACGCTCAAGGTAGACGTGCCTCTAGTGCAATACTGGGAATATCCTGGCAGGCTGGCCATCATTGTTGTGGGTCACAGGCCTTACATATGGATAGTGATGTTGATTGCCTTTCAGCTTACACTTCGACTGATGCTATGAGAGTGAAGCCTCAGGGACTAGAATTCTAGTTTAGTTCTAGCTGGATTCCTTCAAGTACTCTTTCTGAAGTGTGTGGTGATTTCGATAATAGGATATCTCTTACCTTAAAGTTCCGGGAGTCAACCGAGATCAGTGACTATATCCTACACTCTTTTTAAGAGACTCTTTGACGACAGTGATCAACAAAGTGAGATTTACCTTGACTGATTCTGGGGTTTCTGTTAGGTTGTCTGTAGCTCTTTGAAAAACATTGTCACTGCATATGCTATAACTTTACTGTCTGTCTGTCTGTCTGTCTGTCTGCCTGTCTCTCTCTCTGTCTCTCATCCCCCCCTCTGTCTGTCTCTCTGTCTGTCTCTCTGTCTGTATGTATGTCTCTTTCTCTCTCTCTCTCTCTCTCTCTCTCTCTCTCTCTCTCTCTCTCTCTCTCTCTCTCTCTCTCTTTCTGTGTGTGTATGTTGTTACATATGCTTATAAATACTAAGATTTCTTGTGCCTTTAGTGTTTTTTTAGTGTTATTCATCTCCCTTGTCTTGTTTATCCTCCCTCTGTTTGCTGTTAATCCCTCCTCACACTTTTCTCCCTATCCCTGTCATAGCACTTACATCCCGTTATCCCTTTGCTATTGTCCAACAGCCTGGTCTCTTTCTACTTTTCTGGCTTCTGGACTTAGTTCAAATTATATACTATTATCTGACTAATCAAATCTAGGACCAACAAAGAAGTGAGAACATGATGTTTGTCTTTCTGGTTCTAGGTTACCGTACTCAGTATAATGTTTCAGTACCATACATTTACCTGAAATAGCATGATTTTATTTTTCTTTACAGTTGTATACAGTTCTACTGTGTATGTGTACCATATGTTAACTACCCAATAATCAGCTGAAGGATACCTGAGGTGTTTCCATTTCTTAGCTGTTAATAATAGAGTAGCAATGAACATAGGTAAGATCTTCTTTTTTTCCTTTTTGAGCTTTCAAAACAGTGATTCCATAGTGACTGTACTAGTCTGAAGTCCTATCAAAATAAAGGAGGCTCCCTTCCCATCCTGGTCAGCATTAAATGTCAGTTGGTTTCTTTATCTTAGTCATTCTGACTAAAGTAAAATGAAACATCAATATAGTTTTAATTTACATTTCCTTAATCACTGAAATACACATTTAAAAAAGCCTGTTCAAGTGTCTACTCCATTTATCAGTAAGCCTTGTGTTTACTTTTTTTTTTAAAGATTTTGTAAACTATCATTATTTATCCCCTATCACATGAGAAAACTTTCTCCTCCACTCTATGGGCTTGCAATCTATACTATTGATTGCTGCCTTTGCTGGGCAGGGTCTTACTTCCATGACATCCTGTTTATAAATTGTACAACCAAACCTTAATTTCTGAGTACATGGAATCATATTCAGAAAGGACCCTCCTGCACCAGCATCTTCCAGGGCACTGATTGATTTCTTCTAATAGTTCCAGTGCCACACCTTCTCCTTACAGTCTGTGTTATAGCTCATTAATAAAGAGACATACTGATGGATACTTTATATGTTAATTCACATTTTTTGTCAAATATTACAGTTTCGTCTTTCTGTCTTTCTGCTTTGTGAAGAGGTAGTAGAGGAAATAAAGGAGAGGGAAAATAAAGGGGAGGAGAGAGCAAGGTAGGCATGGGATGATGAAGCAGTAAAAGACACGATGGAAGAGAGAGGGAGCAGAGAAGAGAAGGGGAATGGGATTATGGGAATTAACACAGTCAGCTAGTAATTTTAAGGAGGGCTGACTTTATTTTTTCTCATTTTATGTTTTGCACACCACATGCCTTTATGTAAGTTCTCATTCTATAAACACACATGTGGATGGGGGTGATGAGATAGGACTAAGCTCTGGAATGCTGTAACGCTAATGGACTTTTAGAAATCATAACTGTGATATGAATAATCATGCCTGTGTTATTCCTTATATTGTGCTTAAAGAGGGGATTATAATAACAGACTACAACATTGCAAAATAAACTTCTCATCTTCATCACTGACCCTGATGATCACGCGACATCACTGCTGAGTCAGCACTTCAGTCACTACTTATTTTTAAAGTAGAATGTGTAAGATAACATTGAAGACAACTGAAGAATTGTAGGAACACTTTTACCCCGGTAACTCTGTCATATTCATCTAGTCTCTCCATTTTTCAAATTACAATCTCTTGAAATTGAAATACAATTTATGAGTAATGGCTTCAGAGCACAGGACTTTATTAGAATGATTGCCCATATTTATTCTTTAGCATTACAAATTGTGAGAGTACGTTTTAGAAATAATGGCTTTGTAGTTTTGATGAAATATGGAATGTGAGATTGCTAACATCAATCATTCGTTAATTGGTACTTGTTGTTTTCTTGTCAGGTCCTGTACATTTGTGACATTCATTTTGGCCTCAAGGTTAGATAGTTTGCTAAGTTTCAAAGACCTGAAATTACAGTGTTGTTATTATTTTCAGGAACATTCATATTATCATCAGAAATCAATTATGCTACATGTTTCCCAGTTTATATTGCTATGAACATTTCAAATGTCATATATTGCTATAAAATGCATGTTGTTCAATTGTTTTAACTTTTGTTGTAAGTGTCCATTAATGAGTATATTTTGTTTGTTGTCTTTTTCAGAATTCTGGTAGCTTTAATATATTTTCTTTGTCTTAGTATCTTAGGGAAGACTTGTGGGTAGAGTGCAATTCACAGCATTCTCTCCCCCCTTGGATCATCATTAGAAGAAATAAACATTACATGTCTCAGCTTGAGGCCCTCAAAGAAGCATTCACCTGTGCCTTTATCCTCCATGTTCCCCTCTGCGTGTCTCATCTTTAATGGGTAGGATCCATATTGTCAAGAGGTGTTCATTTTCTAAATTGAGAATCCCCTATTTCATGGGAAATCCAGGACGAAAAGGAACACTGACAGCCTGCTCTGGCAATGCCTAACTTAACACCCTTCTAAGACATCCCAGAGGTTTAAAGAAGACTCTAAAACCAGCACATAAATGGGTCAGTGTCTCATCACACCCCATGACATAACAGTGCCCACTTCCTTCTGACAGTGCCTGGGGAGTGAACCAAATCTTCATTCTACTTCGTGCAGTTCCTGAACTACTTCACCTAGACAAAGTAATAATTCACATTTTCATGGAAAGAATCAGAACAGAACATGTTATTTTACTCACTCTCTTTATATCCTGTGTGCTCATGTGTACATGTGTATGATTCATCATCATTTATACAGAAAGAGCCTACTAAGCTCAAGAACAAAATAAACCATTGCCTCTTCTTTTATCAATCGTTCTGCTTTAATTTTGTTTTAATTTTTAAAAAATACATATGCTTTTATGTTATTACACACGTACATATATATATATATATACATATATATACTATAAACTACCTACAGGAAGAAGAACCATAACACAATCAGGGATTATATAAATGTTACATTCTTAGTGTTTTGGCTATTTGGCAGCCTGTCTTGGTAAGTCTAAAATTCTGAACATCAATCAGTATCTATCATATCTCACCAGTATCAACTTAAAACATATCTAGACTTAAAAACACCTTAACCTCTAGACAACTAAGCTTAACTGTAAAACTAAACTATGTGGTCTTCAACTGCATCAGAGATTTGAGAAGGAATTAAATTGAATATCTGAGTATACTGGGAGTGCAGGTTAGAAGCTTCCCAAATGAGAAGATAGATATAGTTTGCTGCCTGAAGAGTCACCCAAAACTCTCTATAATGTTGGAGCAATATCTTCAGCCTTCTGGCCCAATATCTGGCAGACATATTTGTGAGGCAGGAACTATTGAGGACTTGCTCTCCCTGTCTTAGCAGAGTTTAGCCATCTACTCTGCCTGCACCCAAGCTTGCCCTATTTTAGGTAGAATTTTTTCTGTGGTAGAAATGGGGACATTTTCCCAGTGGCCTTTTTGCTACATTTGAAGCCATCTCCATAATGAGGTTCTTTGATGCTTATCGCCATCTTTGAGGTAAGCTGGGTGTTGCCAGGAGTTAATCTGTCTCATTGTCAGTGTATCTTTAAAATAATAAAAACATCTTTAAATGCCATATTCTATATGTCTCTGAGGTTTTGGAAGACCTTATCTAACTATTTTACCTTATCTTTCTGTAGAATCATATCCATCTCTTGCATCTAAGATGTTTATTCTTGTCATAAAAATAGACTAGTAATTGATATTGCCATGGTTCAACCAACTAACAATTAACTTGTCTAATTCATTTATCCTAAACAGTCTTCAATAGAACTTTCAAAGTATGGGAAGTAAACCTTGCACTATAATTGAGTTAAATAGGGAGGATACCTCCTATTAGAGTAGAAATATATAAATATATGTCAAGAATAATCTTAAATTTAATCTAAAATTAAACTTATTTTGGATCTATGTACAAAATTATATACCAGTGAATTAAAAATAACCACAAATTCTATTCCTAGCTTGCTTAATCATTTCCCACATTTTATTTGGGCTTCTAAAAATGTATTATTTATTCCGAATCAGCCAGAAGAATAATTAAAAGAATGATGGCCCATTTCCTTTAAGGGGGATTGGGTAGGTTTTGGTTGCTTTCCTGGGCTATAGAGGCTTATTTTCAATGGGAGTTGGCTATAAGTTATTATTAGGCTTACTTAGAGAGAAACCAAAGTTAGACTCAGGGATGTCTCTCTTTTCCTTTATTTTCCATTCTTAGATTTGGAGATAGGGGTTAAAAAGAAAGAAGGGGGAATATAAAAATACATAGGGAAAATAGAACAAAAGGTAAATTAGTGAATCTACTCTTCAACTTAATGTCTTAATTATCAATATGCCAAAATTTCTTTTATTCTTTTACTTCGTTTATTGATTTCAGAGAAGTTGAGTGTAGAACATTTTTAGTAAGATAATTTGTTGTTTTATATCCATAAACATTCTAAATTATTTTTAATTTTATATTATTTTAAATTATTCCCAAAACATATTCTAAATACACTTATTTCACTATTTACTTTTGATTATTTAGTGTGTTAACAACACACAAAGAACTTCTTGATTTCCTCATGATTGCTACGGTACACTATTTGGAGGACTGTATATGGAATTATTTTAAGTGACACACTGTGAATAAGTATTTTTTAGTAATTATATTAACATTAGAAATTAATTTAGAAACATTTCCCCCACAATTTCCTGCTGCTGGCAGTGGAAACTACTGATTCAGGGTGAAACTCACAGATGTGCATGGACTCTATTTTCAACTTAGAAAATATCCTTTTTTTTTTTTTTTTTTTTTTTTTTTTTTGAGGGTAAGGGGAGAAAGGGTATATGGGATCAGTGAACTGAAGGGACAGGGAGAAGAGGAGGGAAAGGAAGCTGAGGTCTGGATCTAAAGTAAAAAAGTGACTTAACACACGCGCACACACTCATGCATACACACACACACACATACATATAAATGGAGGTAATACTAGAATAAATGTGAAATAAAAGCAGGGAATACCAATGGACAAAGGATTAAGAAGAGTTATAATCAAGAGGATTTATGGAAGAATATATAGTATGCATGTTTAAAAAAAGCTAAGGGTGCAAAGAAATGGCTTACATAAACCAACTAGTTAATAAGCTAATTTTAAAATATACCTTTGGAAGACAAGTTTTGAGCAGGCACAGTGTTGCAAGGCTTCAGTTCTAGCACCTGAGAGGCAGAGACAGATGGATCTCTGTGAGTTCAAGGCCAGCCTGTCCTTCAAAGCCATTTCCATGCCAGCCCGGGTTACACAGTGAGACTCTGTCTCAAACTAAACAAACACAATATGAGTTTGAATGGAACTACCCGTAGTGGCTGGAAAATGGCAGGAAGTTTCAGGCTATTTAATGAAAGTCACAGTGAAGCTTCTTTGGAGATATTGGTAAGGAAATCCTAGAGGTCTCCCCAACAATGGAAGCTATGGTCTTGCTCTTGATTATGTACCATAAATATATGGTAAGATGCTGTTGATGAAAATATAGTATACTAGGGCTGCAGGATGTAGAGAGATCAATCTCAAGCAAACCACAAAACTGCCTTGCTGCTGGGTAACTCTCAAGTATATAGGGCTTTTTGGAGGACCAACAAACATACCTAAGGTCTAACTCAGGCCTAGGATCCCTCACACTACAGTACCGACCAACCAGACAAAATATGCTCTTTGGCACAATAACAGCAGTAAGGGGTGACTGACCTGTTTGGATAGAAAGTGATATGCACAGGATGATATATATTGGTGCCTACTGTGAATCTAATCAAAATCTCTTGCTGGGGTAGTCATTGGCCCTAAAGTAAAGCTTAACCATTGTAATTTTGCTGAATGATCCTGTTGCCAAATTGCCTTCTAAATATTTACATTAATGTATATAGACCCTGGCAGCTCTCAGCCTTTGAGGAAAAGCTTCCAGTTCTTTTCTATCTATCTATCTATCTATCTATCTATCTATCTATCTATCTATCTATCTATCTCTGGGCAGCAGTCCAGGGAAAGTTGCATTACTGGTCATGAAAATAAAAGACTGAGTGCTCAGGCTAAATGGTGCATCTTTCCCAATCCCATTACCACCAGGGCTCAGGAAACATCACAGAATTAGAGACAGAAAGAATTGCAAGGGTCAAACGAAAGGGAGGAATTTGGTGAAAGGCAAATTCTGGATTTGATGTGGCTGTTGGATACATAAGCTCACAGAAGATAGGGATGACTATGACTAACAGAGATTAGCCCAACAAAATGCTAGCTTACGGGGGCGGGCGCTGTTATAGAAGTGCATGGCCACTGGCAGTTTTTCTATGTTTCAGTTGAGCCTATATCTGCACTATATATTTGCCACTAATTATTCAGTAGATTATTAAAAAAAAACAAAATAAGACCTGTAGGTGCTACTTTTTAACTCCATTTTATTTGGGGATCTTTAAGCTTCTACCTTCCTTCCAACCTGCCCCCCCCAATTCTAAGTAGGAGAGAAAAAATGATAGAAGGAAAAGGGGACACGGACCTTTTTAGACTTAGTTCCGACTGGTTGAGTTTGTCAAGTTCTTTTGGAAAATACCAATCTCAGTCTTCAGGATATCTAGCAGTTCAGCAAACAAACACAGAAGTCAAACAAGCAGCGCTTCTGTCTCATCTTCTGTCTCCTCCAAACCCTTGCCTTCTCTCTCTAGGCTCATGTATTTATGCCCTCTCAGAATTAAACCATCTCCAGCTGACAAAAACCATGCCCCTCTCTAAGCCACACAGGGAAATTATCAACTGTGGATAAACTAAGGCAGTTACATATCCATATCCTATACTTGGGATTAAAACAAAAACATATGTATATCTGAGTTATTAAAGAAACCAAAACTTCTACTATAAAGAACCTCCCCCCAGAAACAACAAAAAACAAGTTTTTCATAAAGTTTGATGGAGACCTTGGAGAAAGGACTTGGGGCAGTATAGGTGGGTAGTGGAAAGTGGATGTGACCATGTTTTATTTTATATATGTATGGAACTGTGAAGCATAAAGAAAACAATATTTATAACATGACAAAAAACAGAAACATTAGGTAACTAATATTCAGACTATGCATTATTTGTTGTGTTATCAAAATTTCATCTATTTAGCTATAACTAGGTTTTAAGATTTTTTTATTTCAGCCATATATACATATATATGTACATGTTCATAATGTTGTTATGCATATCCATGGCAATTTATATTACATGCTTGCCCTTGACTTTTACATTTCATCTCCTAAGTTTAATGAACATAATGAAAAACATCTAACAAAGTATTGATTTATATTTTTTAAAATTAGCCAATTCAAGTCATTTCAACAGAATTTCTGTCTATGCTCCTCTTTGTAAATGAAATTAGTTTGGTTAAGTTTTTTTTAAAGTCATAAATACTTTGTCTCATTTTACTATAGTTCAAAAAAAGAAGAGCCCTAAAAAGTGCTAGTTTTTGTTATTTGATTATGAACTGAATTTATGTATTTATTATAAACCCTATGATGCTATATTATATGATGCTATTTTATATTCATAGCTACTTATAAATCAAGAGGGCTTAAGATACATGGAGATGAATGATGATCTCTAATGTTTTAATGGGTGCTCATATATAGCTACACAATAACTTTTGAATTAAATCTAAATTAACTCTACTGTACACAGTCTGTTGTTTTACCTTTGCAATCAATTCTGTGTTTCGCACATTTGGTTATGACAATGCACAAACTTGGATATTTGTTTGTTAGAATAAATTTTTAGAACAAATATGTTTGCATCAAAACAACGGGTTCCCTGTAACAATAAAGAAATATTGATATATTTTTAAATTTTTCTGAATATAAAACCGAAGTAAATTTCTTATATGAACAGTAATAGTTGTATAGAGAATATTATAGAATGATGTAATTCCACATACTCTTAATGATACATAAAAATTTTCACAGTTTTAGAAAATGTATCCAATCATATCAGATGATCCATTTAAAACTAATCTACTTATATGCCATTTTTTAAAGTGTGGGCTAATTTTCTTGTATTAATATGATTATATTAAATAAATTAATTAAATTAATTTTTAAAATGGTAGAGGAGTTGGTAGATAGCTGTGTCAGTAAAATGCTTTACCTTGCAAACCTGAGTAACTGAGTTTGATTCCTAGGACATGCATAAATAAAGCCACTGGTTTAGTTGCATGTGCTAATGTGTAATCCCAGTGATCAGGAGACGGATGAGGCAGCTGCGCTGGGGTGCTCTGCTCAATCAATATATCCTATTCAGCGAGTTCTAGGTTGATGAGAAACTGTGTCTCAAATGTCCACGGTCATCGATTCTGAGAACAGCTTAGGCTTTCCTCTGTTCTTCATATGCATGCTCTCACACATTCACGTACAAGTACCCACATGAAAAAGAATATACACAAACACTCATATTGTGAGGAACATGATCATGCTGGTTTAGACGTAGAGAGTATAGTGTGAAAAAAATCAATGAACCTAGTACTGAAAAAGAGACATGATGCCATGAAAAGGGGAAATGCAGTTAGATGGTGCAATTTTATTGAACCTGGTAATAAGAAAATGTCTCTGTGTTTCTTCCTTCCTAATGATGTAGGTGAATGCCCACCGAGATCATGAATCACAAGGATAGTCCCTGCCACACTACTAGCCTGCCTCCTAATACTACTGTCTGGCCTGACAGGTGAGAACCTTGTGTGCATTGGAATAGGTAAACATGTGTAAGTCTGTGGCCAGGATATTCTCACTACCTGTTTTTCCCACTTATCAGTAGTGTTATGTTTATAAAAATAAGGCAGCAGGCAAGAGGCAGGGATATGGAAAAGGAACTTGTACACGACTCACACCACCACAGTAACTCTGCCAATATCATCAGTGACTTAGTATATTAATCTGGCTGTAGAAAATTATTCTTTTTTCATTTCTAAAGATCTTGTTATTTTGGCATATACATTTATATTATTACATGTAAATAAAAAATGACATACAGCAAGAAGAACCACAAAACAATCAGGGACTATATGAATGTTACATTCATGGTATTTTGATTAATTGTATTTGTCAAATTTGTAGAAAACATCTTTCCGATCTTGGTGATTCTAAAATTCTGAATGAGAATCAATATCCATCACGTATCATCTCTGTCAACTTAAAACATCTATCTAGACCTAGAAACATCTTAACCCCTAAACATCTAAGGTTAATTGTAAGACTAAGACTACACTATCTGGCCTTCAACCCTACCAGAGAATTGAGAAGGAATAAAAGTTAATTGCTTGAGTGAACCGGAAATGCAGGTTAGCAGCTTCCAGAATGAGAAGAAGAAGAAAAAAATAACTGGGGCAGTTTGCTTCCTGAGCAGTCACCCAAAACTCTCTATAATGTTGGAGTATCATCTTCAGCCTTCTGGCCCAATATAACTGACTGACAAATTTGTCAAGTAGGAACTATTGAGGGATTGCTTACCCTGTCTTGGCATATTTTGGCCATCAACTCTGCCTGTATCCAATGCCTTCCCATTTTTAAGAAGAATTCTATCTGTGGCAGAAACCAGCATGTTTTCTCAGTGGCTTGTTTGCCCCTTTTGAAGCCATCTCCATAAGGAGGTTCTTTGATGCTCATCATCTTCTTGGGGTGTGCCTGGTGTTGCCAGTAGTTAACTTGTCTTGTTCTGAAAGAATCTTTAAAATAGTAAAAGCTTCTTTAAATGCCATATTCTGTTGTTCTCTGAGGCTTTGAAGAACTTATTTAACTATTTTACCTTATCTATCTACAGGACCATATCTATCTGTTAAACCTAGGATATATATTCTTGTGAGGAAAATAGACTGGTATTTGACATGACCATGATTTGATCAGCTAACAACTCACTTGTGTTACTTAGTGATTATAATACAAAGCTTACTTCCAATACCTTGAAAGAAAATTATTCTTTTATTTTTCTTCTAGAGCAACTGTCTACTTATATTGCTTACATCTTATTCAGAAATTATTAAATCATATACTTAGACAAGATTTTTAATGCATATTAGACAGGATTCATTCTTATAAGTTAAATAACCCTACTAATGGCTTTGAAAGATTAAATTAGAAAAACAAAACACAAGGACTTTTTGTTAGTGTACTTACTTCTGTTTTTAAGTGAAGTGCACACCATATGCAAAACTCATAAAAAATGAAAAAGAAAAAATGAAAAAAATCCTTGAGATATAAGATCATTTTCTTGCATAAGAAATTCTGAAATAAAAAGGAAAGAAAATAAATAACTAAAACAATAAATCATAAAGATGAAGTATGTACAGAATTTTAGAATTCAGTAAATATAAATACCTGGTTCTTACGTTCAAAAAAGTTTTGTGGAAAATATAACAATGCACTATATAGGTTTCTGAGATGTGTCAGTAATGAACAAACCAGAAAAATAAAGTGTCTTACCACTGCAAAATGTGTGTTTCAGTGAAAAAATGGCACATAACCAATATACACATTTAAATCATTTCACATCTGGAATCATTCCATGGATAAGCAGTAATAGAAAAAGTTCAAAATAAATGACACTGGGGATAAATTCCATGAAAAGTTTACAGTGGTTAAAAAAAAAAGTGGCAGTTTTTCTTGATGATTTTAGCAGTAAATTATTCATATATTTATTTTAGATGATGGTGACTGAGCCAGGACTCAAAATTGAAGGTGGATTTAAGCAGATAATATTCCAGGCTGAATTCACTGTTCCTAGAGCAAAAAGAAAAAGGGTAACAGGTAATATTGAATCCTTACTATGAAACAGACCATTTTGGTCCTCTTGATCAATATAAGGAATCTGTCTCTAAACATATTTCAATTAGTAGCCAAGGAAGACTTCTATTACTCTTTGCTTTACAGTTTTGTTTCTTTGTTGTGGGGTGTGTGTTTGTGTGTGTGTGTGTGTGAGTGTGTATGTACATACGTATGTGTATATACACATATGCCATAGCCCATGTATGAAAGTCAGAGGACAACTTGTGAGTATCATTTCTTTCCTTTCCCCATGTGAATTTGAGGGACCAAACTCCATTGCATATTTGTTTCCCCCACCCTCCTAAAGAAGGATTCTTCACAGAGAAGATTTATGGTCAGATATAAGATCATTCTAGAAATGCAGCTAAACATAGACTGTATCAGGTCAAAAGTCTATAAAAGCAAACAGTTAGTGGGCATTGTGGTCTTAATTCTACTCACTATGGCCTTTTCACTATTAATACAGAAAACAATGGGAAAAGTGTGTACATCAGTTGAAGTAGCAGATGTGGATGCATTTGCAGAGCAGAAGAGCATTTTCTCACTTGGATTTCATTAAGGTTACATCTACTAGATGCAAGTATATTTCATCAGAGACAGTAGACACTGAGAAAAATAGAGAAAACAGTTCTAGGACAACCTAGTAGGCTAAATATTAGAGACAGAAGTTGCCATATCCTTGTAGAAAGTGATTCCTGCCAGGAAAGCTTTTGACTTGTGAGATTCCACCTGCTTTATAACATGCTTGTGATGCTGGCCTAGATTGCTGTTGTCCTATGACCCCATTCCTCTCACATAACTCAAGGGCAGAATAAAGCAATAACTGTTAATAACAATCATGGATGAGGCTCAAGTTTCAACCAGAAACTGGTGTCAGATTGTCAGGAAAGACACACCAGCTGTTCCTTTACACGCATAGTGTGCCTGCTTATCATATTCATGTTTACTTGCATGCCCAGGAGCTAGGAAAGAAGGGACTAAAGGCATATTTTAGGAACTTAACTTTATTTTTTTTTAGTTTATGTGTTTAAGTTTCTTATTTGCATGTATGTTTGTGTAGTACATACATGACTTGTGCTTCACAAGGGAAGAAGAGGATGTCAGATCCTCTGGGACTGGATCTACAGATAACATGAGCTGCCATGAGTGTACTGGAGTTGAACCTCATTTCTCAGGAAGGATAGCCATGCTGTTAAGCACTGAGTAATTTCCCCAACCCTCCCACCTCCCTGATGTTATTAACTCAACCCCATGGAGTCCATGGAATCTTTGTCCTGAAGGAAAAGAGTAGATCCCTGCTTGATAGGATTAAGCTCACCAAATTAAATTTATCTCATGTACTTAAGGTAAACCAAGGCACATATAGGTGTAAATTATACTCAAAGGTGGTATACTTATATTAATCTGTACTCCAGTGTTGGTGAACGTATTATTTGATGATGGACATTGCTGAAAAATCGTGAAATTAAATGGTAGTAATTAAAATTTTCCCAGGATAATAATAAATATAACAGCAAATAATTTAAAACTAAAGCATACATTTTTACTAATAAGCTTAAAAATTATATGTAGACACAAATGCAAACACATTTTAAAGCATTATTTTTGTGCTCCAATGATGCAGTTTTAAATGCCAGACAGTACCCAGGCTTTTTGGAAACTCTTAGTTTGTCATTCTCAAAGTTCCTTGCATCCTCAAAGGAAGCATTTCTCTTGTGATGCAATTCGTTAAACCATTGGAGCCAGCAAAACCTCCCATGGCTGCAAACTCTATCCTTATGTGGACACCTCAATTTGTCTTCCCTGATGTTGTCCTCACATCACACTCTAGGACAGTCTCTGATGCCATAGGCATTGGTTTGCAGAACCTCTTTCCATCCTAAAGCTGTATGAAATATTTACATTGACCTGCCCCTGCCTCACTTAATGTTCTTTGCATTTCTATAAAGTTTCTCATCTCAGGAAGGTTTTCAAAATTCTTCCACCAATTATGCTCTCTTCACAGGCTTTTGTCATATGAAGTTATAACATCCCTAATTACATTTTGCCCTTGCCTTATTGCTTGCAGAAACATTGCATATTACAGCCTTGAGGCTAACACTCTTCTCCCAAATTGGTATATTATAAATATACAGTCTTTAGTCATTTAGGCAGGGAATATGAAGATTAAACACTGGACTTACATTGTCTTCTAGAATAGATACAAAATAATAATATTTGAGTAAAACATGTTCCTTCACTATGGTATAATTAAATGAGTAAATTATACACAATGTCTATAATTAAAACTATACCAAATCCTGATTCTGTGTTGGTAATCACTTCTGTTGCTCACAGGAAACTGTGTAAAGGTCAATGTGATACGACCAATCTCCTTTCCTTCTTTGCTTGGTCTGTGTCCTAGATGCTAGGCTCATCTGTTCGCAAGCCAAATTGTGCTTCTCTTGTAAAGTGATTTTTATGTTATAGCTCTTTTCGTTCAGCTTTAGATGGTAGCAAATTTCTATACCTGCAAAAAAGAAGAGATGTGAGTCATCCCTGGGTATTTGCTTCTGTACTTGGGATGCTTTTGGAAAGAAAATTTACTTATTCATCGTAAACATTACAGAAGAGTAAAAAGCAGTTTTAAATATTTGCTTGCAGAGAGATTGTCTTCTTATTAATCAACTGCTGTCCTACCTGTACGATACTTTGTAGTCTTAGTATGTGACTTCTCCGGCAATTCTCTCTAACTTTATTATTCTGTGGGAATGTCCCATTTGAAATCAAGTCAAAGAGCTGCACAGTCTCCTTGACAGCCACATCTGTACATGTATCCTAAGGAAGAGTGTATCACAGTTCAATGATGGGGAGACTTCTTGACAAGTGCTATAATGGTCCTAAAGATACAGAATCTCTAGAAGACCAAAAGTTCCTGCAGAACAATACAGTGAGGAGTAGAAGGCGTACAGACCTTCACAGAGTCAGGACTTCCTCAATAAGCTAGAAACCTGCATCCCTTCTCTGTATTACTTAATGGAAGAACTTGGTGCAACCACCCTACTTGATTTTATTTGACAAATCTCTAGGCTTTTACATTGTCTCCATCTGCCCAGATGTCATTTCTGGGCAGATGCAGCCTGTATCCACTTCCCCCACAGAGTAGCCTGGCCCACTGTGTATCTAAGTGGACTGGAGGGACGGAAGTTACCTGGACACAAGTGAGTGCAAAGCAGGACCTCGGTTGGCAAGGAGTGCACAGGCAGTGTAGAGGCAATGAACACACCTAGGAACAGCTTAAGGGAATTGTTTCAATTGATTGGAGGAATGGGTATTTATTTATGCCTCTGGGAAGGTGGCCAGGATCTCTTCGGCAAGGTTTGTGTGGTCTTATACCATTAGCCAGGGTAGCGGTATAGGAAAATGCTTTATCTGCATACTCAGGGGCATAGAACTTAAAAGGTCAAACAGGGAGTGCGGCTTGATCACTGTCTAGGTAAAAATGATTACTAGGGGTCATGGTGAGGGACTCGCCTCTATGACACCAGGTTGAGAGGGGGTGGTAGCCCACTAGGGAGGTGAACATTTATTAGAGACACTTGAGAATGACCATGGTAGAAGCCATTGCCTGGTCAAGCTTATCCTGGAAGTCACCACCCAAATGATGTGTCTGGATGAGGGCTACTCCAGTGGCTGTTATGATGTCCAGTGAGATGGTGAGACCCAGTCTCATGAGCAGAGAGATGAAGACCTGCCTTTTTTTTTGTTTTTCAGTCCCCTCCTAGCTGTAAAGCAAGTTGTTTGAACTCATAGAGGAAAACCTTGGAAATGATAGTTACAGTGGTGAAAAACACCTTGAAAGGGGGGTTAACCCAAGAACTGGTAATGTCATTGAACTAGAGCAGATGGGGATGGAGGGAATGGGAAGGTTAACACATATCAATTTGGTGACAGTGCTGTTACCAGAACATATAGTATGAGACATGGAAGAAGGCTCTAAGAGGCAAAGTGGGAAGGATGGATTACAAAGAGGAATGTTTTGTAACTTCTGTGGGGGAAGGGCCCACAGAGTTCATGAGTCAATGTGCGAATGGGAACAACTGCCTAGGGAGGCAGAGAAAACATTGAGAGGAGTTGGGATAGGTTGGATAGGGGAAGGGGACCAGCTACGTATTGAATGGGTTATAGCCAGGAGTGACTTGGGCCTCCTTTAAGTTCGATCCTCCTGTTGAAGAATGTTCACATGGGCAAAGACAGACTTAGAGGCAGGGACAAGCAAGTAAGAGGTGTGTAGGTTTTCTAGAGAGTATTTGGCACAGAAAGGTTACTGCCGTTTGCCATTGTTTATCATGGGGATGGCTGATGGAAAGCTTAAAATGAGAAATGAGTATTAAGGTTGATAAGCATGGTGCCACCATGACTGGTGGATTCAACTTGGCATCTCTAACATCTACCACCCGTGTATATGGAGGGCCCCTGGAAGCAGGTGCCTGTATTGTGGTAAGGAAAAGAGAAGAAAGAGCTGGGGACAGTGGAAATGGAATGCGGAGGAATCTCAGTCATGGCCTGGCACCCTTCAAGTGGACACTCCTCAGTTTAAAAAGGGAGGGGGATGTCAGACAGGGGAGAAGTACAGATGTCCTGCCAATCCTGGGGTGTCTTTAGAGTGGCTATTTTATTTTGGAGTTAAGATTTAGTCCAAGGGGCATGAAAACAATCATTTTTGGCTGGGTGTCTGAATATTTTTTAAATGTGTAGCTTGATAGGGTTACCAATTAAGCAGTTTAGCATACATGGGATGAACATTGCCTGGAAAAGCCTGAAAATCTGGACTAGTGGTGGAATCATAAATTTATGGGCAGTAGAGGGAGAGGCAGAGTTAACTGAAAGCTTAGGTGGAATTTTCTCTGCCTCCGTAACAGAATCACAGAGATTACAAAGTTATTGCACGGTAGAGAGTTGTAGGGAGGAACCCAATGGCTTAGAAGGTTTATGAGGTATTTCCTCTGTTGTCTTGGTGGGGTCTTGGAAGGTACACTTTTGCTGGACAGAGGAGAAAGTAGTAGGGCAAGCCTTGAGCTGGCACAGTGATCCCACAGCTTTGTCGGAGGGGTAGTAAGGTTGGGGAGGAGGGTTGGAAGAAACAGATGGGGCCAAGAGCAGATGTTGTGCTTCCTCTGAGGAGATGTATTTTGGTAGTGGGAGATATAAACTGGATTGGACATAGCTAAAGCATGCCACTGAGGCTGTGGAGGAGATCGCTTTACGTATGACTTTAATTTCCTATTCAAGAGCTGAGATCTGGAACAAGGCAGTCATTAGGACCATCATCTGCTGACTCACCAGATTGAGGAACACAGTATCCCTTGTGGATCCCCTTTTAGGGGTCCCTATGCATTAGCAGATTGTAGCTATCTTAGGCAGAAAATTGGGGCTTCCTTTCAGGGTGTCTCTGTACCAGTGAAGTAAGAAACTTAAATGCACAAGCACAGCTGTAAGGATCTTCTGGGGCTATACATGGCATTATTTCAAGGACTTCCTCCAAAAATGTTTGGTGAATTTTGTACCAAGAGATTTTTAAGAAGGCCCATATTTCCCTAATCTGAGATTTCTTTTGCTGTGGTGACACAATTCCCAGGATAGAAAAGGAAAGGAACCACCAAGACCAGAGAAGAATGTTTCTGTACCCTTATGGCTTCCAGGGGATTCTTCAAAGTTCCAGACACAAACCTAGCCACAGTTTTAAGAGTTATGGTGATCAGCCTGGTAGTGTTGCTGGAAATTGGGTTACCGTTGTTTTAATAAGTAGACAAATGACAGAAATTGTTACTAACACCCCCTCAGGCTGCCAGAATGCAGACAGAAGTTTCTGGGCCTCTAACAATGCCAAGGAATAGCCTTGGCCAGAAGGTGTCAATTGCCTTTTCAATATTCCTGAACCAACAGGACAGTGCAAACCAAAAGGAAAAGATAAACCCAGGCTTACTCACCTATCACTTGTTGGTACCAAACAGCCTATTACTTCTAAGTTGGGCTCAGGTTACCACCCTATGTTGTCATGTTCCCTGCCAGGCTAGCCTGGCCTATTGACACCGAACTAGACTGGAGGAGGAAAACCTTAGCCAGGTGCAGATAAGTGCCACGCAGAATCTCCGTTGGCAATGACTTAGAGTGATGAACAGATCCAGGAACAGCTATGGAGTATTTCAGTTTATTGGAGGGAAGGGGTATTTATAACCCACGGGAGGTGGCCAGTGTCAATAGAGCAAAGTTCGTGTGGCTATGTACTATGCGCCAGAGCAGAGGTGTTAGAGGATGCTTCGTCTACATACTCAGGGAATGTAGGGTTCTGGGCGAAAACATTATGATGTCAAACAAAAGTGAAGCCTGATAACTGTCAGGGTAATAAATTCTTACTAGGCTTGATGGTGCAGGAACCAGCCGTATGGTGCCAGGATGGTGCAGGAACCAGCCGTATGGTGCCAGGTTGGGAGGCAACAGGTCACCAACTCCTGCCATCCTTATGTCTGAAGTTTCCCAGGTGGAAGGTCCCTGCACCATTGCTCCGTAACCTTAGGACACTATGGTTCTAGACTCCTCAATTGTATTTTGATCTTTTTTTCTATCACACTAATTTTGCTTTCCTTTCTGTTATACACATTTATTTTCATTTTGCTCTTATTTTGCTGAGTAACAGATGTGCATTCCTGAAACGGCTACCTGTGGGCACCACAGAGGACCTATCTCTTGGCAGTGACAAACCTGTTAGTGTCACACCCAAGGGACTCAAAAAGGTGGCAGAACTCTGGATTATGCTAGGGATGAGACTGAATCCATTCTAAGAGCACCATCATGTCTGTCAATTAATTAAATCTTCAGCTTAATCATGTTTAAATAACATGTAATGATTGTATTTTATAAAATTGAGACATTACACAAATTTTACATAGAATTGTTAGGAGTGTCAATTCCAACAGTTGTTTATTATGTCCAAAAAAGAAGGAATACATATTTAAAGATGTGTTCCTTTCATTGTGCATTCTATGACGAATAGTCAAAGTCTAAGCTCCACATCCATGAATAGAGGCCCAGGTCAGGAAAGACAATATCCACACTTTCACAAAACCATGAGAAGGTTGCCTCTGGAATGAAAGGAAATTAAAATTTCCAAGACATTAACACCTGGAATAAAAGAAACTATGTTCAAATATCAACTTTGATGCTTAGAACTTCCTTGATAAATTTTCCACATATTTAACCAGTATGTGCTGTCCTAAACCATTACTGTAAAAATTATTCATTTTCTCAACAAGAGACAAGCTTTGGAAAATATTTGCTTCATGTGTGGTGAAATAATAGCTCTGACATGTATAAACACATTGCTTTTATAGCTTCATTGTGTTGGTAGTCATTTTTCCTTCTAGCAAGTGGGGTTTCTAACTTGGTACTGTGTTATGGGCAAATAAAAATGAATGCTGCTTTCAGTGTGGAACTAGAAAATAGCATCACATTTCCTTCTGATCCAGCTGGAGTTATTGGCAAAGCAGAGTCAGAGCAAAATGTTTTGGCATGCTTTTGTCAATCCACGCTGCTGGGATATGCCACACTGGAGAACAATAGCAGCATGCAGGAAAAAAAGAACCATGTGATACATTAAAACATGCCTGAATGTGAGATAGTTTGTCAAATATTTTAATTATGACAAGGAATTAAGATGCAAGTAAAGATTCAATTCCTAGAAGCATGCTTCCTCCTTACTGCTATGAGCCATATCATGACATTTCTTATCAGTTGAATATTTATTCTGACCCACTTTGCCATGACCAAACAGCTTGACCTGACTCAGATCAGCTTCAAACTGATGGTTTGAAACAGAGGAATGCTTTTAATTAATGAGAGCCACCATGGATTGGGCAGATGCTGAGACCCTTTTTCTCCATAAACGTATTTCTATAGTTATGCATCCTTAGTCCAGCATACATATTTGGAAATTCATCCACAATCCATGGGAAGAATTGTTCATCTGCATCCTTAAAGTCATACAACATGTGCTAATTGGCAAGTTTGATAAAAAGCATTTATAATTCTGAAATTACAAAAGAACAAATAAACAAATGCTGACATGGATCTAGTTAAACCAAACTCGAATGATTTATTATATATGTAAATATTAATAGATTCCATGTTTGAAAACATTATGCAGAAACAGCATTAAAGATT
The DNA here is from genome assembly GCF_903995435.1 of Acomys russatus. Taxonomy (NCBI): domain Eukaryota; kingdom Metazoa; phylum Chordata; class Mammalia; order Rodentia; family Muridae; genus Acomys; species Acomys russatus. The sequence goes on from NC_067138.1 coordinate 7,053,552, forward strand.
TTCATAACCAGATTATTAATAACTATCTACAAGCAGATAGACAGGCATGTATGCTAGTAGATAGTCCTGATCTGAACCTCTTCAATGAAACATTTGATAAAAGTCATGCCAGTATTGTGCTGATAAGCTGTATTTTTCAAAAATGGCCCTACACTTTCCAGTTGATAGTTTATAAATGAATAGTGACTTTAAGTATCTTATTTGTGTTAAGAACTTGGAAGACAGCAATATAACTGCCAAACATAAACTGAACAAAAACATCACCAATGGATATGCTGGAGTGGATGGCTAAAGCCCATGAGCCCTCAACCCTACACAAAGAACAACAGGCAACTGAGGAAAGCTGAGCATGGAAGAGATTGTTCTCTCCAGGGAAGAGCATACCAACTAGACTGAACGTGTTATATGTATGGGTTAATGGATTTTAAGGGGCACAGAGAGGTATATGAGAGGGTTTATAGGGAAGAAAGGGAAGAGAAAAATCTTGTAACTTTAATTTCAAATCACAAAAATTTTAAAATAAAATAGAAGAAGAAAAAGAACTGATCAGGTCCTTGTTACTGGTCTTATCTAAGCATGAGGTGTATTTTGCAGGGAAATTTCTTTTAAGATTTGTTCTCTCTCTCTCTCTCTCTCTCTCTCTCTCTCTCTCTCTCTCTCTCTCTCTCTCTCTCTCTCTCTCTCTCTCTCTCTCTCGTGTGTGTATGGTGTGTACCTACCTGTGTACATGAAATTTCAGGCATCTGTGGATGCCAGAGGTAGGTACCAAGTGTTTGTTACAGTTAGTTGTAAACCCCGCAAAATAGACGCTTGGAACTAAGCTCAGGCCCCTTTCAAGAGCAGTATAGGTTCTGAACCACTGCACAATGTGTCTAGCCCCAAGCTGAGTTTAATTTCTTCATAACCACTTCTTAGCTGCCTGGTTTCCTAAACACCTTAACCTTTTCATCTAATTTTAAATGAACTGATAAATGCATAAAATGTGTTTTTTTCCCCTATGCCCATCCTTGTTTCTTCTCATCATCATTATCATGAAATACCAAATGCGGTAAAAATGCTAAGAAGTTTAGGAATCCTTGTGATTAGAATAAAGCTGGTGGTGTTCGAGACAATTAAACCCATGGTCTCTAACAGATCCTAAATATTTTACAATTACAGAGGTAGAAAAGGTAAGCTGGGATGCTTAGTAATGAAAAACATTCATCATAAAATGCCATTGGTAAGCCCTTAGAGTACGTTCAGGGGCAACTGTTATTGCAGACCACAGCACTTGTCCTTTTTCTTTTTTCTTTCCCATTTTATTTATTAATTTAATCTCTTTACAGCCTGATCACAGACCCTCCATGGTGACCTCCTGCTCCCACGCTCACGCCCCTTCCCTCATTGCATCCTCTCTCCTTTTGCTCAGAGAAGAGGTGGCACCCAAGGATTCTCAACTCACCAAGGCACCTCAAGTCACAGCAAGACTAAGTGGAGCCTGACAAGGCAGACCAGCTAGGGGGAAGGGATCCAGTAGAAGGCAAGAGAATCAGAAACAACCTCAGACCTGAGTTTTGTTCAGGGTGATAAGTATGGATCTATTTTCACTTCTACATGTAGCCAGCCAGTTAGACCAGCCCCATCTGTTTGAAGATGCTTTCTTTTTTTCCATTGTATGGTTTTGGCTTCTTTGTAAAAAAAAAAATCAGATGCCTAAAGGTGTGTGAGTTTATTTCTGGGTCTTCGGTTTGATTCCACTGTTCAACTTGTCTGTTTTTATATGAATACCCCTACTGCTTTGTAATACAGCTTGATATCAGAGATGGTGATACCTCCTGAAGTTCTTCTATTGTACAAGATGGTTTTAGCTCTCCTGGACTTCTTGTTTTTCCATATGAAGTTGAGGATTCCTTTTTAAGGTCTGTAAAGAACTGTGTTATAATTTTGATGACAATTGCACTGAATCTGTAGATTGCTTTTGGATAAAAACGGCCATTTTTACTATGTTATTCCTACTGATCCATGAGCCTGGGAGGTCTTTCTACCTTCAGAGATCTTCTTCAATTTCTTTCTTCAAAGACTTGAGGTTCTTATCATACAAGTCTTTCATTTTCTTGGTTAGAGTTACACCAAGATATTTTATATTATTTTTGCCTATTGTGAAGGTTGTTGTTTCCAGAATTTCCTTCTTAGTCCATTTATCATTGTATAAAGGAAGGCTAGAGATTTTTAAGTTATTTTTACATGTGGCCACTTTGCTGAAGGATTTTGTCAGCTGTAGAATGTCTCTGATAGAATTTTTCTATACAATGCATTTGTATACACTATCATATCATCTATAAATAATGATATTTTGATTACTTCCTTTCCAATTTGTATCAGCTTGATATCCTTTAATTGTCTAGATAGAACTTCAAGTACTATATTGACTGTGTACAGAGAGAGTGGGAAGTCTTGTCCCTGATTTTAGTGGAAAGGTTTCACGTTTCTTTCCATTTAATTTTATGTCAGTTATTAGATTGCTGTTTACTGCCTTTATTGTGTTTAGGTATGTACCTTGGATCTCTGATCTCTCCAAGACTTTTAACATGAAGAGGTGTTGGGTTTTGTCAAAGGCTTTCCTCAACATTTAATGAGACTCTCATGTGATGTTTTTCCCTTCACTTTGTTTATATGGTGGGTGACATTGTGGGATTATCATGTATTGAACCATTTCTGCATCCCTGGGATGAAGCCTATTTGATCATGGTGAACGATATAGCACTTGTTCCTGACAACTTAAATCACTCATTTTATTTTATTTTATTTTATTGATTTTTTTATTAATTTATTCTTGTTACATCTCAATGTTTATCCCATCCCTTGTATCCTCCCATTCCTCCCCCCCCCATTTTCCCATTATTCCCCTCCCCTATGACTGTTCCTGAGGGGGATTTCCTCCCCCTGTATATGCTCATAGGGTATCAAGTCTCTTCTTGGTAACCTGCTGTCCTTCCTCTGAGTGCCACCAGGTCTCCCCCTCCAGGGGACATGGTCAAATGTGAGGCACCAGAGTACGTGAGAAAGTCGTATCACACTCTCCACTCAACTGTGGAGAATATTCTGACCATTGGCTAGATCTGGGAAGGGGTTTAAAGTTTACCTCCTGTATTGTCCTTGGCTGGTGCCTTAGTTTGAGCGGGACCCCTGGGCCCAAATCTGCCTATCATATTGTTCTACTTGTAGATTTCTAGGACCCTCTGGATCCTTTTATTTTGCTGTTCTCCCATGCGTCTCTCATTTAGAGTCCCAATAGGATGCCTTCCCCTCTGTCCCAGTTTCCTGGTAAGTGAAGGCTTTTGTGGGACATGCCCCTTGGGCTAGTATGCAGATATAAGTGAGTATATACCATTTGATTCTTTCTGCTTCTGGGTTAACTCACTCATTATGATCATTTCTAGCTCAATCCATTTATCCACAAATTTCGGGAATTCCTTGTTTTTAATAGCTGAGTAGTATTCCATAGTGTATATGTACCACAGTTTCTTTATCCACTCTTCTACTGAGGGACACTTAGGCTGTTTCCATGTTCTGGCTATTATGAATAAGGCTGCTATGAACATGGTTGAGCAAATTTTCTTGTTGTGTGCTGGAGCATCTTCTGGGTATATTCCAAGGAGTGGAATAGCTGGGTCTTTAGGAAGCCCTATTCCCATTTTTCTGAGATAGCACCAGATAGATTTCCAAAGTGGCTGTACTAGTTTGCTTTCCCACCAGGAATGAAGGAGTGTTCCTCTCTCCCCACATCCTCGCCAGCATGTGGTGTCGCTTGAATTTTTGATCATAGCCATTCTGATGGGTGTAAGATGGAATCTCAGAGTTGTTTTGATTTGCATTTCCCTGATGACTAAGGAGGTTGAACATTTCTTTAAGTGTTTCTCAGTCATTTGATACTCCTCTGTTGAGAATTCTCTGTTTAGTTCCAAGCCCCATTTCTCAATTGGGTTATTCGGTTTGGTGGTGTTTAATTTCTTGAGTTCTTTATATATTTTGGATATTAGACCTTTGTCAGATGTAGGGTTGGTGAAGATATTTTCCCAGTCTGTAGGCTGTCACTTTGTTCTCTTGATAGTGTCTCCTGCTTTACAGAAGCTTCTCAGCCTCATGAGGTCCCATTTGTTAATGGTTGACATTAAGGCCTGGACCGTTGGTGTTCTGTTCAGGAAGTTGTCTCCTGTGCCAATATGTTCCGGGCTCTTTCCCACTTTTTCTTCTAAGTGGCTTAGTGTCTCTGGTTTTATGTTGAGGTCTTTAATCCACTTGGATTTGAGTTTTGTGCAAGGTGACAAATATGGGTCCAGTTTCAGTTTTTTACACATAGACCTCCAGTTAGACCAGCACCATTTGTTGAAGATGCTATCCTTTTTCCATTGAATGGATTTGGCTTCTTTGTCAAAAATCAAGTGACCATATGTGTGTGGATTCATATCTGGGTCTTCGATTTGATTCCACTGATCAACCAGCCTGTTGCTGTGCCAGTACCATGTTGTTTTAATTACTACTGCTTTATAGTACAGTTTGAGATCAGGTATGGAGATTCCTCCGGAGCACCTTTTATTGTACAAGATTGTTTTAGCTATTCTGGGTTTTTTGTTTTTCCATATGAAGTTCAGAATTGAATTTTCAATGTCTTTAAAAAATTGTGTAGTTATTTTGATAGGGATTGCATTGAATCTGTAGATTGCTTTTGGTAGGATGGCCATTTTTACTATGTTAATTCTCCCGATCCATGAGCAAGGAAGAACATTCCACCTTCTCAGGTCATCTTCAATCTCTTTCTTCAGAGTTTTGAAATTTTTTTCATACAAGTCCTTCACTTGCTTAGTTAGGGTAACTCCTACATATTTTATATTGCTTGTGACTAATGTGAAGGGTGTGGTTTTCCTAATTTCTTCCTCTGCAAGCTTGTCATTTGTGTATAGTAAGGCTACAGACTTTTTTGAGTTAATTTTGTATCCAGCCAATTTGCTGAAGTTGTTTATCAGCTGTAGGAGTTCCCTGGTAGAGTTTTGAGGGTCACTTATGTACACTATCATATCATCTGCAAAGAGGGATAATTTGACTTCCTCCTTTCCCATTTGGATACCCTTGATCTCCTTTTGTTGTCTTATTGCTCTGGCTAGAACTTTGAGTACTATATTGAAGAGATATGGAGAGAGTGGGCAGCCTTGCCTTGTTCCCGATTTTAGAGGAATTTCCTTGAGTATCTCACCATTTACTTTGATTTTGGCTATTGGCTTGCTGTATATAGCCTTTATTATGTTGAGGAAAGTGCCTTGTATCCCCGATCTCTCTAAAACTTTAAACATGAATGGGTGTTGAATTTTATCAAATGCTTTCTCTGCATCCAAGGAGATGATCATGTGGTTTTTTATTTTCAGTTTGTTTATATGGTGGATTACATTGATGGATTTCCATATATTAAACCATCCCTGCATGCCTGGAATGAAGCCTACTTGGTCATGATGAATGATATCTTTGATGTGCTCCTGTATTCGTTTTGCAAGTATTTTATTTAGTATTTTTGCATCTATGTTCATAAGAGAAATTGGTCTGAAATTCTCTTTCTTTGTTGAGTCTTTGTGAGGTTTAGGTATCAATGAGACTATGGCCTCATAGAATGAATTTGGTAATTTTCCATCCATTTCTATCTTTTGGAGTAGCTTGAAGAGTATCGGTATTAGCTCGCCCTTAAAGGTCTGGTAGAATTCTACACTGAAACCATCTGGCCCTGGGCTTTTTTTGGTTGGGAGACCATCGATGGTTGCTTCTATTTCTGTAGGGGAAATGGGACTATTTAGCTTGTTTATCTGTTCTTCATTCAACTTTGGCAAGTGAAATTGTTCAAGAAAATCGTCCATCTCCCTTAGATTTTCAAATTTTGTGGCGTATATGCCTTCAAAGTAGGATCTTATGATTCTTTGAATTTCTTCAGTGTCTGTTGTTATGTCTCCCTTTTCATTTCTGATTTTGTTGATTTGGATACTGTCTCTCTGCCTTTTAGTTAGTTTGGCTAATGGTCTGTCTATCTTGTTGATTTTCTCAAAGAACCAGCTTTTGGTTTTGTTGATTCTTTGGACTATTTTCTTAGTTTCTAGTTTGTTAATTTCAGCCCTGAGTTTGATTATTTCCAGGCATCTACTCCTCTTGGGTGTTTCTGCTTCTTTTTTTTCTAGGGCTTCCAGTTGTGTTGTTAAGACGCTTATGTGCGATGTTTCCAATTTCTTTTTAAAGGCACTTAGTGCTATGAATTTTCCTCTTAGCACTGCTTTCAATGTATCCCACAAATTTGGGTATGTTGTTTCTTCATTTTCATTGAATTTCAGAAACTCCTTGATTTCTTTCTTTATTTCTTCCCTGACCCAGGTGTCATTTAGCAGAGAGTTGTTTAGTTTCCACAAACGTGTAGGCTTTTTGTTATTTCTGTTGTTGTTGAATTGCAGCCTAAGAGCATGGTGATCTGATAGGATACAAGGTATTATTTCAATCCTCTTGTATCTGTTGAGGCTTGCTTTGTGACCTACAATGTGATCAATTTTGGAAAAGGTTCCATGGGGTGCAGAGAAGAAGGTGTATTCTTTCTTGTTTGGGTGAAAGGTTCTATAGATATCTGTTAGATCCATTTGACCCATGGCATTGTTTAATGATGTTATTTCTCGGCTTAGTTTCTGTTTCAATGACTTATCCTTCAGTGAGAGTGGGGTGTTGAAGTCTCCCACTATTATTGTGTGGGGATCGATGTGTGGTTTAAACTTTTTTAGGAGATCTTTTACATATGTGGGTGCCCTTGTATTGGGAGCATAGATGTTCAGAATTGTGATGTCATCTTGGTTGATTTTACCTTTGATGAGTATGAAGTGTCCTTCCTCATCCCTTTTGATTAATTTTGGTTGAAAGTCTATTTTGTTCGATACTAAAATGGCTACGCCTGCTTGCTTCTTGTGACCATTTGCTTGGAATATTTTTTTCCAACCTTTTACCCTGAGGTAATGCCTTTCATTATGGGTGAGATGTGTTTCTTGGATGCAGAAGAATGTTGGGTCTTGTTTATGTACCCATTCGGTTAGTCTGTGTCTTTTTATTGGAGAATTGAGGCCATTGATGTTGAGAGATATTAATGACCAGTGACTGTTAAGAGTCTTAATTTTGATGTTGTTTCCATGGGATAGTTATCTATTTCCTGGGTAGTTTTGGTTGTAGCTTGACCCTTTGGGATGGAGTTTTCCTTCTAGTACCTTCTGTAAAGCTGGGTTTGTGGATAGGTACTGTTTGAATTTGTTTTTGTCATGGAATATTTTGTTTTCTCCATCAATGGTTATTGATAATTTTGCTGGGTAAAGTAGTCTGGCCTGGCATCTGTGGTCTCTTAGGGTTTGCAGGATCTCTGTCCAGGCCCTTCTGGCTTTTATGGTCTCTGCTGAGAAGTCGGGTGTAATTCTGATAGGTTTACCATTAAATGTTATTTGGCCCTTTTCCCTTGCAGCTTTTCAGATTTTTTCTTTGTTCTGCATGTTTTGTGTTTTGATTATTATGTGACGGGCAGTTTTTCTTTTCTGGTCAATTCTATTTGGTGTTCTGTAGGCCTCTTGTATGTTTATAGGCATCTCTTTCTTTAGATTGGGGAAATTTTCTTCTATGATTTTGTTGAGAATAGTTTCTGGGCCCTGGAGTCTGATGTCTTCTCTTTCTTCAATGCCTATTATCCGCAAATTTCTTCTTTTCATGGTGTCCTTCATTTCTTGGATGTTTTGTGTCAGGAGTTTTCCAGACTTGGCATTTTCTTTAATGGTTGATTCAATATCTGTGATTGTATCTTCTAGACCTGAGATTCGTTCTTCCATCTCTTGGATTCTGTTAGAAAAGCTCACCTCTGTGTTGCTCGCCTTCTTCTCTGAGGTCTCACGTTCTCGTTTTTCTTCTGTCTGTGTGTTTATCATTGAATCCATTTTCATTTTCAGATCTTGAACTGATTTTTTGATTTCTTTAATCTGGTTTTTTGTATATTCTTGAGTTTCTTCCATTGCCTCTTTATAGGTCTTCAGAGCTTGAACCGTTTTATTTATTTCTTTCATCTGGTTGTTTGCATTTACCTGCAATTTTTCCAGTTCTACTCTATGTGCTTCTTTTATGTCTCTCACCGGTTTGTCTGCGTCTTCCTGCATTTGATTACGAATTTTATTTGTTTCCTCCATTATTATCCTCATTACTAAGGATTTGAGGTCATTTTCTTGTATTTCCATTGTATTTGAGTTCTCTGGGTTGTTTTCTTTGGGATAGCTGTAAACTGGAGACGCCATGTTGTTTTGGGGTTTTTTGCGTATGCTTTTTCGTTGTCCTTTAGACATCTTGCCGTCTTTGTTTTTGTTGGGTAGCTTCCAGAGTTGAATGGAGGATGTCTAACGATAGATTCACTTGTTTTCTCACGATTTCCCTAGGCTGCGAGCTCAAAGCTTCACTGGTGTGGATGTTAGGAGGTTAGCCCTGTTGTTCTGGTCTCTCACAGCCAGTGGTCCTCAGTCCCCCTCTGCTGTGGATCCTGCAATTGTTCTGGGTCTCTGAATGAGCGTTGGGTCAGGCCAAGGTATCCACAGCCTTCTGTGTTCCCTGCCAAGTCCAGCCAGGAGCACTGGGACCGAACCACGGGCAGAACTCAGCTAGATTCTCAGGGCCTGAACCGTCTGCCAAGCTCAGCTAGGGATTTTGGGCCTAAAATGCACACAGGGTCCAGCCAGAATTTTTGGGCTGGGACTACGCACCAAGCTCCGCTAGGGCCTTTTGGCCCAAAGTGCGTGCTGTGGTCAGTTATTGACTCAGGGCCCGAACTGACCACCAATCTCAGCCAGGAATTCTGGATTCAAACTGCACACTGTGTCCAACCAGAGTCTTAGAGCTGGTGGAACCGAGCGCTCTGTCCAGCCTACGCCACAGCAGGAGAGCTGCGGCTGCTCTGAGTTAGCGCCAGTGGTGGAACAAGTGCTCCGCCCAGACTGTGTCACCGCAGGGGAGCTGCCGCTGAGCTGAGGTGATGCCTAGGATGGAACTCAGCATGTCACCAAGCCTGCGCCACAGCAGGAGAACTGCAGCTGCTCTGAGTTAGCGCCTGTGGTGAAACCAAGTGCTTCGCCCAGACTGTGTCACCGCAGGGGAGCTGCCACTGAGCTGAGGTGGTGCCTAGTGTGGAGCTGCGAGCTCAACTAAGCCTGTGCCACAGCAGGGGAGCTGTGGCCATGCTGAGTTAGTGCCTCAGGCAGAATTGCTTGCTGGGCCGGGCCAGTACCCGGGACTCTGGGGCCGAACTGTCCGCCAAGTCCAGTCTGGGTCCAAAGGCTCCACGCGACCCAAATCCTGCCCCGAGTCCCCTCTCCCGCAGCAATTCCCACCAGCCACCACACCAATCGCCTCCACGGAAGGCTATGAGCTGCAAACTTCAGCCGCTGCTGCTGGTGCTGCTGGTGCTGCTGTTGCTGCTGCCGCTGCCGCTGCCTCTCCGATCAGAGAAAAACCACGCTCCTCCTGTGTGCAGGGGCACGCAGGTCCTCCGCACCCTGGTCTCTCCGAACCGTGGAGCACTCCCGCTGCCGTGATGTTCAGACCTTGGTGTTCCTGGCTCAGAAATTTGTGCAATTCCCTGAATTGTTCACTGGAGCCTCCAAACGCGGTCCACACTGCTCGCCGCCATCTTGGATCTCCAAATCACTCATTTTAGAGTTGAGTTACTCACTCACTTTTGGTAAAAGAACAGCCCTGACTCTGACCTTGATTATGATAAAATTATATGATGGCCAGTTTTACTAAAATGTTGGTTTTTCACTGCAGTCTTCAGAAGTCTGATGGATGGATGAAGTAGAAAAACGTGGCAATGCTAACTTTATATTGTTTGTCTTCTTTGCTGTCTTAACTTTTCTAGTACATCTCTCTCGCTCTGTCTCTCTCTGTCTCTGTCTCTCTCTCTCTCTCTGTCTCTCTCTCTCTCTCTATCTCTGTCTCTCTCTGTCTCTCTCGCTCTGTCTCTCTCTCTGTCTGTCTCTCTCTCTCTCTCTCTCTCTCTGTCTCTCTCTCTGTCTCTCTCTCTCTCTCTCTCTCTCTCTCTCTCTCTCTCTCTCTCTCTCTCTCTTTGTGTACATGCAATAGTAATAATTATTTTTTAAAAAGAAGTCAGGAATTGGACATAGGGGTTGGAGGCAGGAGAGTGATGGGTATAAATGATATAAATACAATACTCCTGCATGGAAATTTTTTAAATGTTTAAAATTGAATAAAGACTAACAGAGTTAGCTTAGGTTTCTGTCTCCTTACAACTAGGAAATTTTCATTTACCCTACTTTTGAGTTATTTTTGGTAGTCACTATTTTAAGTAAGACACTCGCTCTTCTTTAATTCCTTTTCACAAGTTGAACACTTAAGTTTAGCTGGGTGAGGTCTTGCTCTGAGGTTACTACTTCTTTTATTGCATTTAGCATCAAGTTTTTCATTAATCTTTTTATTTACATTATCTGATGCATTTGGTATTGTTCCTTGCTCAGTTTGATATATATATATATCTGGCCACTGATAACCACATGATATAGTCAATGCTAGGCTAACTTGAAATGTCCTCAACCAAAGTTGTTAATCCAGAACTCTTCAATGTAGCCTCAGGCAGATTGTTTTTTAGACAAGGGCAAAAAAAAAAAAAAAAAAAAAAAAAAAAAAAAAACACATTTTTTCACCAAAATATCACAAGAACAATCTCTGGACCATATATTAACAGTCTTCTCTGAAACTCCTTCAGCTGGGCTTACTACTTTTCAAATCACCATCAACACCACTTTCTTCCTTACTAATATTAGTATGACTCACTAAGACCTGCTTACAACATTCCACTGCTCTCCTTATACAAAGTCCTTGAACCCACATTCCTCCAAACAAAAGCATTGTCAGGCCTAACACAGCAGTACCTCAGTCCCTGGTACCAACTTCTGTCTTAGGATTTCTAGTGCTGCAAAGAGACACTATGATCAAGGCAACTCTTATAAAGAAAAATATTTAATTAGAGACTGACATACACTTCAGAGGTTTAATCCAATATTGCCATGCCAGGAAGCATAGTGGAACACACAGACATGCTGCATGGAGTTAGAGAACCTGAAAGTTCTACATATTAATCCTCAGGCATCAGGAAGGAAGCATGAGCCACTAACCCTAGCTTAATCTTCTGGAATCTCTAAGACGGTACCCAGTGACACAATTCAACAAGGGCCCTCCTAGCCCACATCTTCTAATAGTAGCACTCCCTGTAAACCTATGGGCGCCATTTTTCTTCAAGCCTCCACAAAGAACCTTGATGTGTCATTCATTTAGTTCTTCTCTGCTTCTCAGGAAGGACATGGCATTCCTCTACTTCTCTTGAGGATGTAGCAGTTAAGCTCTCCTCTAGAGGATGCATGTTGGAAACAGTGGGCAGCCTTCATTATACAATGAGCCTGAGAATGGCTTTACCTTGGTCTTCCAAAGCCTTCCCAGTGGGAATATGAAGTTCCTTTAAAAGAAAAAAAAAAACCTAAATTACTTAATCAAAAGCATTTTGTTATGTCAGCACAAAGCATACTAAAAAGGAATATTAGGAATCACCCTATTTAAATATTTATGATTTATAGATATATTATATATAGGTACAGTATATGCTTGAAAGCCACACACCCATTTGTCCCAGTAAAGTAAAGATTTTACTTCAGTGGTGCTGTGTGGGTCATGCAGATGCTGCCTCCAGGGAAACTAGCATGGAGGTAGAGAGAAGTAGAGAACTATCAAACCCCTGAAAATCTCAGTCTTGAGATCCACAGGAATAAGAATCACTCCCTCTCTGTTCTGTGCCTGCACACACCAGTGCATGCACGTATTCCACTTCCTCCACAATTCTCGGGGTTTTTGTGGTAGTCATGGAACATAGCACTAGACTTCTTCTCTATGCAAATAAAAGATTCCCAACATCTCAGCCCCACCCTGATATGTGCTCACCCTGAAAGTCACTTCCTGCTCCACAAGGATATAGGCCTTGCTGACCCCCAATAAAACACATAAGCTCTTTCCCTGAATGTCCTCTAAGGCTGTAACACTTGATGAATTGCTCTGTAGAAGGCTTTCAACCCACTCCCTGGCACACCTGCAGATGCCAACCACTTGTCTCTGCGTCATCTTTTCCAGCTTGGTGTGCAGGGGCCCCTGGACATCCTGAAGGGCAAAGCAGAATGAGGAGCCACAGTGCTGGTCTATTGTTAATGGAAGCCGATTCGTCAGTTCCAGTAGATAAGAACCACAGATTCTTAATCTCATGCATCATAGCAACGGTTGTGATAGACGCCTTAAGAGACTCCCAATCTTCTCTCTGAAACTCCACAAATTAGGCCTCCATCACCTACATTTCTCACAAAATTCTTATCTTTCTTCCCCCACCACCGACTACTAAGCACTGAGCATTTAGTTGCTTTTCTAGATCAAAACATCAAACTCTTTCCACAAGTACTTTTAAGTTTTTAATAATAGGAGTATGAAATGTTGAGTATAGGTAGGCTGCAGATAAAAGATCATGAAATGGAAGAACTGTGAGGCAAAAGAGCTATATGCTTTCTATATTGTATTTTGTCATGAAGATTTGTTAAAAGGTAGATTTAGATACTGTGGACAAACACAAAGACACACTCAAACATACAAATGCAGAAAAATACACACAGGTGATCAAGATTTCTAAGTGTACTAACATTTTAATCTCTCACAACAGCATGCTACCATAAATACATTTCTGCTTCTGCAGTTGAAGAAATGGAGAAATAGAGTATTTAACTTAGCCAATAGCTGCTTATAATTGGATGAAGATTTAGACCCAGGTTAGTTTGCTTCATGTTCTTAATAACTTTGTCCAGCTGTCACTGTGCTGCAAAGGAATGATCAAGAGAGTCTTGTGTCTTCATGTCCTATGAAAATCTTCACTTACCAGAAAACTGAAACAGAGAGGAGGACATCCTATTGGGACTCTAGATGAGAGAAGCATGGGAGAATAGCAAAGTAGAAGGATCCAGAGGATCTTAGAATCCTACAAGAAGAACATTATGATAGGCAGATTTGGGCCCAGAGGTCCTGCTCAAACTATGGCTCCAGCCAAGGACAATACAGGCCTAAACTTCAAACCCTTACCCAGATCTAGCCAATGGAGAGGACATTCTCCATAGTAGAGTGGAGAGTGGGGTATGACTTTCACACATACTCTGGTGCCTCATATTTGACCACGTCCCCTGGATGGGGAGACCTGGTGGCACTCAGAGGAAGGATAGCAGGCTACCAAGAAGAGACTTGATACCCTATGAGCATATAATGGGTGAGGAAGTCCCCCTCAGTCAGAGTCATAGGGGAGAGGACTAAGGGGAAAATGGGAGGGAGGGAGGAATGGGAGGATACAAGGGATGGGATAACCATTGAGATGTAATATGTCCACTGGAGGGGGAGACCTGGTGGCACTCAGAAGAAGGATAGCAGGTTACCAAGAAGAGACTTGATATCCTATGAGCATATACATGGGGAGGTAATCCCCCTCAGGAACAATCATAGGGGAGGGGAATAAGAGGCAAATGGGAGGGAGGGAAGAATTGGAGGATACAAGGGATGGGATAACCATTGAGATGTAACAAGAATAAATTAATAAAAATAAAAAAATTAAAAGAATAAATTAATATAATAAAATTTAAAAAAAGAGAGAGATTCTTGTGATAGAAAGGACATTTTGCCCAGTGGCTTGTTTGCCACATGTGAAGCCATCTTAATAAGGAGGTTCTTTGATGCTCATCATCTTCTTTGAGGTAGGATGGGTGTTGCCAGGTGTTACCCTGTCTCATTGTCAATTAATCTTTAGAATAATAAAAACATTTTTAAATGCCATATTCTCTATGTCTCTAAGGGTTTTTAATACTTCATCTAACTATCCTACCTTATCCTCCTATAGAATCATATCTATCTGTTGCTCCTCAGGTGTATATTCTTGTGATGAAAATAGACTAGTAATCGATATGACCATGATTTGATCAAATAACAATTAACTTACATAACTTATTTATCCTAAACAGCTTGCACTAGCACTTTCAAAGTACAAATACAAAGTAAACCTTGTATTATAATTGACTTAAATCGGTATAATACTATATATTAGAGTAGAAATATATATAATGTGTAGGAAGAATAATCTTAAATTTGAATTCTATACCAGTGTATCTAAAAATTAAACTTGTTTTGCACTTATATACAAAATTCTAAAAGGGCAAGCTTGGATGCAGGGAGACCTGATGGCCAAACTCTGCCAAGACTAGGTAAGCAAATCCTCATAAGTTCCTACCTCACACATATGTCTGTCAGATATATTGGGCCAGAAGGCTGAAGAGGATGCTCCAAAGTTATAGAGAGTTTTGGGTGACTGTTCAGGTAGCAATTTGTCTCTGTCATTTTTTGAAAATTGGAAGCGGACCCTCTGGATCCTTCTACTTTGCTATTCTCCCATGCTTCTATCAGCTAGAGTCCCAGTAGGATGTCCTGTCCTCCCCTTTGTCCCAGTTTTCTGGTAAGTGAAGGCTTTCGTGGGACATGCCCCTTGGGCTAGTATGCAGATATAAGTGAGTATATACCATTTGAGTCTTTCTGCTCCTGGGTTAACTCACTCATTATGATCATTTCTAGCTCAATCCGTTTATCCACAAATTTTGGGAATTCCTTGTTTTTAATAGCTGAGTAGTATTCCATAGTGTATATGTACCACAGTTTCTTTATCCATTCTTCTACTGAGGGACACTTAGGCTGTTTCCATGTTCTGGCTATTATGAATAAGGCTGCTATGAACATGGTTGAGCAAATTTTCTTGTTGTGTGCTGGAGCATCTTCTGGGTATCTACCAAGGAGTGGAATAGCTGGGTCTTTAGGAAGCCCTATTCCCATTTTTCTGAGATAGCACCAGATAGATTTTCAAAGTGGCTGTACTAGTTTGCATTCCCACCAGCAATGAAGGAGTGTTCCTCTCTCCCCACATCCTCGCCAGCATGTGGTGTTGCTTGAGTTTTTGATCATAGCCATTCTGATGGGTGTAAGATGGAATCTCAGAGTTGTTTTGATTTGCATTTCCCTGATGGCTAAGGAGGTTGAGCATTTCTTTAAGTATTTCTCAACCATTTGATATTCCTCTGTTGAGAATCCTCTGTTTAGTTCCAAGCTCCATTTCTCAATTGGATTCTTTGGTTTTGTGATGTTTAATTTCTTGACTTCTTTATATATTTTGGATATCACACCTTTGTCAGATGTAGGGTTAGTGAAGATCTTTTCCCAAAGGCTGTCACTTTATTCTTTTGACAGTGTCTTCTGCCTTACAGAAGCTTTTCAGCCTCATGAGGTCCCATTTATTATTGTTGACCTTAAGGCCTGGGCTGTTGGTGTTCTGTTCAGGAAGTTGTCTCCTGTGCCAATATGTTCCAGGCTCTTCCCCAACTTTTCTTCTAACTGATTTAGTGTCTCTGGTTTTATGATGAAGTCTTTAATCCAATTGGATTTGAGTTTTGTACAAAGTGACAAATATGGGTCCAGTTGCATTTTTTTACGTAGACATCCAGTTAGACCAGCACCATTTTTTGAAGATGCTACCCTTTTCCATTGAATGGATTTGGCTTCTTTGTCAAAAATCAAGTGACCATATGTATGTGGATTCATATCTGGGTCTTCGATTCGATTCCACTGATCAACCAGCCTGTTGCTGTGCCAGTACCATGCTGTTTTAATTACTATTGCTTTATAGTACAGTATAATCCGGTATGGAGATTCCTCTGGAGCACCATTTATTGTACAAGATTGTTTTACTCTTCTGGGTTTTTTGTTTTTCCATATGAAGTTCAGAATTGAACTTTCAATGTCTTTAAAAAATTGTGTAGGTATTTTGATAGGGATTGCATTGAATCTGTAGATTGCTTTTGGCAGGATGGCCATTTTTACTATGTTAATTCTCCCGATCCATGAGCAACGAAGATCATTCCATCTTCTCAGGTCATCCTCAATCTCTTTCTTCAGAGTTTTGAAATTTTTTTCAAACAAGTCCTTCACTTGCTTAGTTAGAGAAACTCCTAAATATTTTATATTGCTTGTGGCTAATTAGAAAGGTGTGGCTTTTCTAATTTCTTCCTCTGCAAGCTTGTCATTTGTGTATAGGAAGGCTACAGACTTTTTTGAGTTAATTTTGTATCCAGCCAATTTGCTGAAGGTGTTTATCAGCTGTAGGAGTTCTCTGGTGGAATTTTGAGGGTCACTTATGTACACTATCATATCATCTGCAAATAGGGATAATTTGACTTCCTCCTTTCCCATTTGGATACCCTTGTTCTCCTTTTGTTGTCTTATTCCTCTGGGTAGAACTTCAAGTACTATATTGAAGAGATATGGAGAGAGTGGGCAGCCTTGCCTTGTTCCCGATTTGAGAGGAATTTCCTTGAGTATCTCACCATTTACTTTGATTTTGGCTATTGGTGTGCTGTATATAGCCTTTATTATGTTGAGGAAAGTGCCTTGTATCCCCGATCTCTCTAAAATTTTAAACTGAATGGGTGTTGTATTTTATCAAATGCTTTCCCTGCATCTAAAGAGATGATCATGTGGTTTTTTATTTTCAGTTTGTTTATATGGTGGATTACATTGATGGATTTCCATATATTAAACCATCCCTGCATGCCTGGAATGAAGCCTACTTGGTCATGATGAACGATATCTTTGATGTGTTCTTGTATTCGTTTTGCAAGTATTTTATTTAGAATTTTTCCATCGATGTTCATAAGAGAAATTGGTCTGAAATTCTCTTTCTTTGTTGAGTCTTTGTGAGGTTTAGGTATCAATGTGACTATGGCCTCATAGAATGAATTTGGTAATGTTCCATTCATTTCTATCTTTTGGAGTAGCTTGAAGAGTTTCGGTATTAGTTCACCTTTGAAGGTCTGGTAGATATTTGCACTGAAACCATCTGGCCCTCGACTTTTTTTGGTTGGGAGACTATCAATGATTGCTTCTATTTCTGTAGGGGAAATGGGACTATTTAGCTTGTTTATCTGCTCTTCACTCAACTTTGGCAAGTGAAATTGATCAAGAAAATTGTCCATTTCCCTTAGATTTTCAAATTTTGTGGTGTATATGCCTTCAAAGTAGAATCTTATGATTCTTTGTATTTCTTCAGTGTCTGTTGTTATGTCTCCCTTTTCGTTTCTGATTTTGTTGATTTCAATACTGTCTCTCTGCCTTTTAGTTAGTTTGGCTAATGGTCTGTTTATCTTGTTGATTTTCTCAAAGAACCAGCTCTTGGTTTTGTTGATTCTTTAGACTGTTTTCTTAGTTTCTAGTTTGTTAATTTCAGCCCTGAGTTTGATTATTTCCAGACATCTACTCCTTTTGGGTGTTCCTGCTTCTTTTTTTTCTAGGGCTTCCAGTTGTGTTGTTACCATGCTTATGTGCATTGTTTCCAATTTCTTTTTAAAGGCACTTAGTGCTACGAATTTTCCTCTTAGCACTGCTTTCAATGTATCCCACAAATTTGGGTATGTTGTTTCTTCATTTTCATTGAATTTCAGAAACTCCTTAATTTCTTTCTTTATTTCTTCCCTGACCCAGGTGTCATTTAGCAGAGAGTTGTTTAGTTTCCACGTACGTGTAGGCTTTTTGTTATTTCTGTTGTTGTTGAATTGCAGCCTAAGAGCATGGTGATCTGATAGGATACAAGGTATTATTGGCCCCAAACTGCACACTGAGCTCCACCTGAGTCTCCAGGGTGGAATTATGCACCGAGCTCAGCCAGGGACTCTGGACCCACACTGCGCGCTGAGTTCAGCCCGGGACTCTGGGCCTAAACTGCGTGGAGTGTCCAGTCAGAGTCTTAGGGTCGCCGAGCCTGTGCGCAAAACTCAGCTAGAGTCTCTGGGCCCAATCTGCCCGGCATGTCCAGCTAAGAACTCTGGTCCCAATCTTTGTGCTGACCTCAGTCTTTGTCAGCACCCCAGAACTGCACGCTGATCTGAGCTAGTGTCTCAGGCAGAACTGCTCGCTGAGCTGGGCTAGCACCTCAGGTGGAACTGAGCACTCTGCCGAGTATGTGTTACAACAGAACTGCGGCTGCACTGAGCTAGCGCCTCCGGTGGAACTGAGCGCTCTGCCTAGCCTGCGTCACAGCAGGGAAGCTGTGGCTGAGCTGAGCTAGTGCCTTGGGTAGAATAGCTTGCTGAGCTGAGCCAGCATCTCCATGGCACTGCGCACTGAGCTGAACCCGCGACTCTGGGGCTGAACCATCTGCCAAGTCCAGTTTGGGTCTCAAGGCACCATGTGACCCAAATCCTGTCCAGAGTCCCCTGTCCCGCAGCAACTCCCACTGGCCACCACACCAATCACCTCCACTGGAAGGCTCTAAGCTGCAAACCTCAGCCACCGCAGCTGCTGCCGCTGGTGCCACTGCTGCCGCCTCTGCCACTGCTGCCTGATCCGAGAAAATCCACGCTCCTCCCATGTGCAGGGGCACGCAGGTCCTCTGCACCCTGGTCCCTCCAAACCGTGGAGCACTCCTGCTGCCATGGTGTGGGGACCTCGGTGTTCCTGACTCAGAAATCTGTGCAATTCCCTGAATTGTTCACTGGAGCTTCCAAACACGGTCCACACTGCTTGCCGCTATCTTGGATCTCCACAAACAGCATTTTCTATCATGTGTTTTCAGATTCCCTCTGTGCTCCTTGCTTCTTTCATTGGCCTTTGCTATATAATCTAGATCTCTCGCCTGTCTTCCTTCCTCCCTCTTGGACTTCTCTACATTCTCTCTCTGTCTGTCTCTGTCTGTCTCTGTCTGTCTCTGTATGTCTCTGACTCTCTGTGTCTGTGTCTATGTTTGTGTCTGTCTGTCTGTCTGCCTCTCTCTCTCTCTCTCTCTCTCTCTTTCTCTCTCTCTCCCTTTCCATTTCTCCCTCCCTTCCCCCTCCTATGTTTCTGTCTCTTGCTCACTTTCTAGATGTATGTTTTAAGAAAACAAGATAACTTGTGATTGAATTGTCTTCCTGTTCATCATTCTCCTTTGTAACTTCATCATACCCTTTGTTTTTGTACTTACATAAAGTTTCATATTACTTTTGAGGGTCCATAATATATCATTTATAAATGTAACATGAAACTTTCATTTGGCTTCTTAAATATGAACATTTATACTCATTCCGATTTTTAAACTTTCTTGAGCTATAATAGCAAAAATTATCAACTTCATGTCTTTATGTCTTTCATTAAATATCCATTTAATTTTATGGAAGAGAAAGAGAAAACATTTGTAGCAAACTTTAACTCCCAGACTTCTCTTTTGCAAACAATGCCTCATGAAGATTGCTATGCATAAACTATTGAGCCCTTGTTTTACATTCACTGTGAGGTGCAAGTGGCTGGAATTTTTAATATTTAAATGTATTTTACAAGTGTAACTCTGAAAGATCACTTCCTCAGCACAACAATAGCAGCTTAACAATTCTGCCAAGCAAAAACAACAAAAAAGCCACTACCAGGGGAAAAGACACAGTGCCTGTTTTCCCCAGAGATGCTTTGAAGAAGTCTAAACAAGATTGAAAAGTCCAAATTCAAATTTAGCATGAAACTGCACATATATGTTTCATTTTTAAATATGTACCTTTTCAAACTGTTTTTCATTATGTATGCAACATTTTTTGGAAATTCAGTAAATCATCAGAACACACAGTGAGAGTCAGTCTCATCTCAAACCATAGTACTAGAAGAAATTTGCTGGTATTTGAGTGCTTTTTCCACATGTACATGCACCAAATGTGTACAAATATGAATATTAAATTCTGTGATAGTTTGATTCAGAATGCTGATTCTTATTAAAGCCCAGTTTTGTTTTTAAAACTTCTTAAAATTTGTTAAAATATCTGGAGAAATGGAATGATTTTGTTTAGGATTACTAACTGAAATCCACCATTGAGTTCTTTATTTCAGGTACAACATGCTCCAGACACCCCTGTGGCTGTACTTGGATACTGAAGAACACAGTCAATTACCTTTTAAGGCTAAGATGTGCATTTATTTTCTTAAGCCTGAACACATAGTAATGGTAGTGATATGGCTTGAATTAATTGGAATATGTCGAATCCTGTAAAATTTTTAAGTTTGATTAGATTATTACTGCACATATAGTTTAGACTGCTTACTTTCCAATGGGCAAATTTAGCAGAGGACTGAAGAGCTGTTTAAGATAAATGGAGACAGTTATGGAACTGATGCATGCACTATGATGCTTTGTATTCATATGGAAAATTTATCAACTTTTATGCATGAAATGTATGCTTTTAAAAACCTGTGTGAACAATATGAGAAGCCTATTAATATATATATCTCATGTCCTTAGAATTCTAAGTAATTCTGAAAGATAGACGATAGAAAAACCTCACGCCCAAACAAAAGAAGTGTTTGATAGTGGAATGAGGGTGACAGAAAGACCAGCCAAATCTCAGACATTTGCTGCAGCCAGGACTTCAGCGTCAGCAAGGAAGAACTGCAAAAATTAAACCAGGAAACTCATTCTGAAAGTAAAGTCACAAGTTGCAAAATATCTTCTAAGTACACTAGCTCTGCATTCTCCAAAACGGTCAAAGGTATTTGCATTCAACTAAGCATGGAACAACTTTGCAATGATTTCTATTCTATTTCATCTATCACTGATTAAGGAATCCCTCAGCTCTGATGGACATAATGTGGTACCTTAGGTCAAATCAAAAGTGTCAATAGAGGCAAAGTTCAAAGCATTTAGGGAAGACTGAGACTACCAACTAATGAAAGAAAAGATTTTACATGTAACAACAGCAGAGATAAAGTGGAATCAGGAGCTCCTGAATTTCATGAAACTTACCCATGTGATATACCAAAAGTCATATTGCCTATTGCTTGGTGTTCCTTTCATATATTTTCCAAGAAGTAGACTGAACAAAGAAAAAGATAACTGTCCTTTAGTTTCTGTTTACCTTTGAATTTTAAAAATATAATGCTACCCTGGCATAAGAAACAATTGACTAATCTCTCACTGATGTAAGCATTTATTCTGACTGTCATCAATATACCATATTTTCCTGGCCATTTTCTTCTACGAGGCTAGAGCTTGTTTCTGATTTTGTTTGATCGTTTGTTTTTTCTTTCCGACTGCTTGAGTACTTCCTTACAGACTCTGCTATTTTTTCTCCCTGTCCACTATGCTAACTCTTACACAACTCTTCTGGTAATACAGATAAACCAAACCATTATCTTCCTCCCAGTCTCAATCATATATGATTGAGAAGGGCACATTTCGAATGTGGTAACAAATTTCCTTTAATAATTTTTATTTTAGAGATTTTCATACAACCACACAATGAAATTTAACTATATTTACCCACTTTCCCCACCTTGTTCTCCACTAAGACATCTCCCAACTTTATGTCTTTTTGATAACTAATTAAATCCAATTTGTGTCATTCATATTTACATGGGTGTGATACTACCTACCAGAAAATGAGAAACCTAACAGTAGCTACATTTTTCACAAACTATCCTCTGTTCCTCAGTGAGGGGTGGTGCCTACAGTTCATCATAAACAACGCATATGCCTGGAATTTTGGTAGTTTTATCTTGCACTGGTCTTGTGGCTGTGACCACAACTTATATGAGTTCCTGGGGTGCTGTAGCTATGTCATGTCTAGAAGACAGAATTTCATGGCAATCCCCTACAGCCTTGAACTCTT
Source organism: Acomys russatus (assembly GCF_903995435.1). Classification (NCBI taxonomy): domain Eukaryota; kingdom Metazoa; phylum Chordata; class Mammalia; order Rodentia; family Muridae; genus Acomys; species Acomys russatus. The sequence goes on from NC_067138.1 coordinate 7,075,358, forward strand.
ACATTGTTTCTGTATCCTCTTTTGAAATGTTCCTTGTGCCTTGGTGTAGGGTTGAGAATTGATAAAAATGTACCATCTATAGCTGAGTAATAAGTATTTTCTCAGCATTTTGACCAGTTATGTGCCTCTGCATTGATTGCTGATTTCTTCACAAAGAAAATCTCTAATTGTAACTGAGAACAGCCAAGTTTAAACAGAAATATCTAGAAGGCAATTAAAGAACATGGCAATTTAGCAAAATAATAAGAAGAGACTTTATGCACAAACCCATGACCTCCCAGTCATTGGCTTTTGGTCAGTAATTTAGTACAAGATAGGAAGATCCCTCCTCTGGTTGTCAAATGGAATCAGAAAGTGGATAGTTATCTCTAAACACTAATGTCACTACTGCATGAGTGTGCATCTCTCCCTTGACAGGTCAGTGTTGAGGCATGCATAGTTCAGCCTTAGGTAAGACTATTGAATATTCTATTGTCCAGTAGCCTACTTAATACTGATGGCACCAAAAAAGGCTAGCCCACAGAGAAGAAACTTTATGATGTATTCAATACTGAGTTCTCTGTCTTGCAGCCAAAGTGTGTGCTGCTTCAGTACTAAGTGTTTACATTGGGTAACCAAGTGGAAAGGCAATAACCTATGTAATTTGAGACCGTGGGGGCTCCCTGACAAATGGTTCATAAGAAAGTACCCATGTATTGCACTGTAATGTGCCTTTAATAGTCAAAGACTTCTGAGACTGGCACTATCCTTTCTAACTCCTTTTTTAATTTATAATTTTTTCGATTATCTTGTTAAATGGTAGTATTCCAAAGCTTTTTTATGTACAATCTTATTTTGATTAACTCACTGCCTCTCCTTCTTTGCTCTTAATGCCTTCATCTCATGGAATGCTAGAATACTACTCACGTACTAAAAACAGTGACATCTTGAAAATTGCAAAAAAAAAAATGGATAGAACAAGAAAATATCCTGAGTGAGGAAACACAAACCCAAAAATACATGCATGGTATGTACTCTTTTATAAGTGAACATTTTCCATAGAGTACAGGATAACCATGCAACAATTCACATGTACAAAGAAGGCTGCCCAAGGGAGGATACTTGAATCTCACTCAGAAGATGCAATAAAATAGATATTGGAAATGATGGATGGAGGGAACTGGGTAGGAGAAAGGATGGGGAGGGGAGAATAGTTTGGATTAGAACTCAAGAAAGCTGAGAAGAGAGTGTCAGGTGAGGTAATAGAATATGGAGATGGGACATCTCTGGTATTTTACAGAGACCTGAGATAGAGGAAGCACCAGAAGGCTCATGGAAGTCACCATAGCTGAGATTCATAGCAGCAGGGGATACTGAGCCTGGATAGAGGAGAATTTGGGGGAAATGATATGATTTTATTTTATTTAAAAGATAGAAATAAATGCATGCAATTATAAACTGGATGCTATGTCCACATTTTTAACACCAATGAGTCTAATAATTGTATTTACCTATGAAATACAATATGTGTTTGACTTTATGTTAAGCTTTGCATTATTATCAATTAGAGATGATATATATATATATCCTCCATCTCTTGGATTCTGTGAGACAGAGAGGAGGACATCCTATTGGGTCTCTAGGTGGGAGAAGCATGGGAGAATGGGGAAATAGAAGGATCTAGAGGGTCCTAGAAACCTACAAGAATAACACTATGATAGGCACTTTTTTGTCCCACTTTTTTGCTCTCTCTCTCTCTCTCTCTCTCTCTCTCTCTCTCTCTCTCTCTCTCTCTCCCTCTCTCTCTCTCCCTTCCCCACTCTGTCTCTGTCTCTGTCTTTCTCTCTCTCCATAAAGCAAAAAATATGATCAGCCAACTTCCTGCTCCTGCAGTCACACCATGACTTCTCAAGCCCTGGAATTGAAAGCCTAAAGAAACCCTTTCTTCCTTAAGTTACTTTTGCTCAGGGTATTTTATCACAGCAAATAAAAGAAACTAATGCATCTAACTAGCCGGAATGCACATATAACAAAATAACTCTATATGTTGCTATAGTGATACTTACACATCCATGTTCATTGCCAGGAAATGAATGGATGAAATTAAGGTGAATTCTTGATTGTTCCATTATTCCCTTTTTTTCCACTCAGTGACAAAAGAACTATAGGCAACCAAAGGATGCTAAGAGAGAAATAACCAGCTTCCCCAGGGATGAGGTCTTAATTGGTTACCTAATTACAAACAGTCAGTCCTGAAATCATATGCATACAAGCAAAAATAAATAAACTAAACATGCTATATATTCATATTAATGGTGTGTGTGTGTGTGTGTGTGTGTTTGTAAAACAAAAATTAAATAAAAATAGGACATAAATTTTAGAAGGAGCAAGGTACAACCCTTTCCACTGAGGCCAGACAAGGCAACCCAGGTATGGGAATTGGATCCAAAGAGAGGCATCAGAGGAAGGATAGCAGGTCACCAAGAAGAGACTCAATACCCTATGATCATATACAGGGGGAGGAGGTCCCCCTCAGTCACAGTCATAGGGGAGGGGAGTAAGGGGAAGATAAGAGGGAGGAATGGGAGGATACAAGAGATGGGATAACAATTGAGATATAATATGAATAAATTATATTCATATATATATATATATATATATATATATATATATATATATATATATATATATATGAGCATTTCTGATATCTGTACTGAGATTATTCAAAATGTTTTCCATTACATAGAAGCATACATTATTACTAACTACATTCATCTCAGTGTTCAGTGAAGGTTTACAGCTTACAGCTTCTTTCTTTCTGTTACTTGTACCCACTGACCACCCTTTCAATCAGCCCTCTTCCCACTTCTCTTTCTTGTAAACCAGTTGAACAAAAATGATTCTACTCTCAACTTTTATGACGCCAACCTTCTCACTTCCATATAAAAGTGAAATTATATGACATTTTTCTCTCTGAAACCAGCTTCTTTTACTTAACACAATGGCTTCTAGGTTCATCCATGTTGCAGTAAATGATAGAATTTCATCTTTTGTGGCTGGGTGACAGTCCTCTGTGCCTGACACTCTTATTTTCTTTATCCAGTCATCATGCACTGATGGAACCTTGCTCTTAGGAAGAAGAGTGCTGCTTTGAAATTGGGAGAGTGCAAGTCTCTGACACAACTCATTTTCTCTGTGAATATTTCACTCAGGTGGTGGGATCACCTGATCCCTTTTGAGTTACTTCAATCTAGTTACTGTACAATATGTACTGATCTACAAATGTGCCCCTAGTGTGGAAGCTCCTTCTCCTCCACACCGTTTACTGCATTTGTTTTGCTTGTTGTTTGTTAATAGGCTTTTTATCAGCAATCAGATGGTTGGTTACTCATCGTAATTTGTGTTTTTCAGATACCTGAAATTCTAAGTAGTTCTCACATATTTTGCCCACTTATACATCATTCAGAAGACATATTTTCTAAGGGACTTAGTCCTTTTTGGAATCATGTTTTTCACTTTGTTTCATTTTTTTTGTTTCAGTGTGGTTGGTTTTGCTTTTGGTTTATGGTGCCCATATGTTTTTCCTACATTGATTACTTAAGAATTTTGTACAGTGAATATATTCACAACCTATCTACACAGAGAAGGAAAACATGAGAAGGTCTTCCCTGGTGATAACTACAGAAATCCTTTATGTTGTAATAACTTGTCATAATGTGTATTTGCCACTAATTTCCCTATTGCTGTCACATTATAATCAAAGTTTAAGAATTCAAAAGAAGTAAGTCTGGAAGCAATAAGAAAATAGTAAACATGAAAAAGTTAAAAGGTAGCATAAGGTGATCAAAATAATAAAAGATTTTTTAAATTCCCTACAGAGATCAAAGTGTATTTTACGTTGATAGACGAATAAATAAAATGTGGATATTAGTGATATAAAAATATGTTTGACTCAACATGAAAGGACACATTCTTGTTGGAAAGAAAACAAGGTTGTCTGAAGGGCAGAACAGAATCAATGACTTACTGGATCCAGAAGTTTATTATAACAAGTTATATAACAAAGTTAGCAGATATATTTTGAATAAATTCAGTAAAATCATACCTAGATATTGATGGGGATCATACTGTACATCTAATTGATGCTGATATATTATTTATGTTTAAAGGTGACTAAATATATTAATGCAACCCAATGCATCTATTTAACATTTCTCATATGTATATATATATTAGGGACAACCACTTGGAATTAGATAATTATTTATGGGGCTCATCTCTGGAGAAGACTTCTTCATCAATGATGTGGCTGCATAAGATCTTTCCCATGCATGCTAGGATTTCAACTGCTGTTGACATTCTTAAGTCTTGTTTAAGTACCCCTACTGTTGAGATACCATGGGTAGAAGTTCCTGTCATTTAAAGGAGACACAATGTCACAAACTTTCTAGTTTTCTGCATCTTACAATCTTGCTATACCATCTTTCAAGATGTTCCCTGATTCTTGGATATAAAGGCTTTGTTGTAAATCTATCAATTGGAGCTGGACACCTCACAGTCAGAAGTTCTTTGCATTTTGACCAATAGGACTAGATTTTATAGCATTGGAAGATGCTATGAAGGCTGCCAATAGAGAAAAACAGACGATGATTATAGCTAGCTATGATGCCCATGAACAGTAGCAGTGGTCAGTACAGGAGGATGTCCATAATTGTGCAAAGCAGCATTCAAAGCTTGGTGATGGCCAATTACAGGAGGATATCCATAATTGTGCAAAGCAGCATTCAAAGCTTGGTGATGGCCAATAACAGGAGGATATCCATAATTGTGCAAAGCAGCATTCAAAGCTTGGTGATGGCCAATAGATGTCTAATTAAACATAACATCGTCTCAAAACACACACACACACACACACACACACACACACATCACACCTGGCATTGTAAACCTAGAAAACTACCTGTGACAACTGAGGTTAATATTATCAATATGAACTGTTGAATAGGATTGAGCTGTTATCCCTAGGGTAATTTGGTCCATTGATCAAAATTTGGGTCAATTAAATTAGTTAAGTTGCTTTGACTTGTTGATCTAAGTTAAAATCCTTCAGAGGATTTTTGTGTGTGTGTGTTCTGAGGTCACACCAACTGAAATTGTTAGTTATATTTTGATTTGTTTTAGTCCAGTAGGTTAGAATAGGCGTAAAAATTAAACTAATAAACTTAAGTTCCATAGGTTCTTCTTGCATATATACTATACCATATGACTGTACTACTGCCACATTAGTAGGCCATTATAATTCTTAACTGCATTCTGAATAGTTATCTCTAAACCTACAGCCAAGTGTACCTCTCCCTCCTAATCGAAGAAACTTATATTTGTAGTAGATGAACCTAATATTTTACATGAAACTTTTTCCAGGGACCTTTTTCGGTTAGTGTGTTAACTACATAAAGAATCCTTAGTCTTTTCTGTTTATTTCAAAATCATATTTCAGATTAATAGAACTGAATTTTTCTACCGTTTATGAATTTTATCTCACTTTCACTCACTGACCTGCCTAAAATCTCATGTTTAATCTGATTAGCAATTGGCACAAAGAGTGACTTCCTAGTTATTTCCCAGCTAGATGGGGGATATTATCACTTCTGTCTTACTCCAATACAATTTCAATTGACATATTTTAAATTATATTAACTATTAATGCTCAACTTAGAAAATTCCTTCATTCTCAATGAGGAAAATACTTAATATAATATAATGTATTACATTTTGTCTAATTAGATATATAATTAAACTTAAGGCCTGATCAACACACACATACACATACACACAGACGTGTGCATGTGTGTGCCCATGCACACGCAAACACACACATTGTTGGATTCAAATTAGCAAACCTAATTTTTTTAATGAAGGTTATTAATGTCAGCTCTTTGTTCTGTTTGTATCATTCTGTACTTCTGTCTATCACAGAGCACTATGGGGCATCATTCAGGATAGGTATGAAATGGCCTCTATCCAACAGGAAATTGTGATTTACAAATAGCGAGGGTCTAAAAGTTCTTTCTTATTTTTGCTCATCCTCCAGCCTCCATTCTAACCCACATTCAGAAACTTCCCAGGAAGAAGGTCAGAGAGACAAAGAAAATCCACTCTGTACTTAAGTGACATATTCTGTATAATCACGTCAACTCACTTAGTAGTGACACTGGCCCTCCCATCCCAGGAAAGCATCTTGAATATAACAGGCTTGATTTACCATCAAGACCCAGGTTCAGCATAAGCTTCAGAAAGCAAAGGGACCACTTATTTTTGTTTGTCTAGAAAATTTGGTTACTTTTTGGAAATTAATCTTTATACATTTTTTTTTTGGTGACATGTATCTTTTAATATTCACATTGCCTTCTTTTTTGATTTTCCACTTCTTTTATTTTTTAAAACATTTTTTATTTTTTACATATACATTTATATTATTACACGTATATACAATAAACTACCTATAGTTAATCATTAGTATTTTGTCCACCAAAAGACGATTGTTTTCCAATTTTTCAGATGGAAATAATCCCCCACTGATGGGGGAGAATATGAGGTTCTATCATGGGTAGACTATCTATAATTAGTACCCAAAACAGTAGTTTATTATAAACCTGACAACTGCTAGTGACTTATAGGCACAGGTGTGTATATACTCTACACTAATGACAAGGCACTATACAGTAAGTTATTTCATCTTAAACCAACTGAAAATCATGGCATATCAATTATTTCTTAACTGTCACACATTTCAGTGATTATACTACAATGTGACTTTGAACCATAGAAACATTTCCCAAAAACCATGCACTACATTCATTTTTGGCATATGTAGGAAGCATAACCTAGTGTCATCAGCCTAGAACCAATCTAAAATCCTTAGGTACTTAGAAAGTGTCAGGGATTGCCTAACATTTAGATAAGCACACCTCTATCACCTTCTGGATAGCTGTGATGATAGACTCATAAGACTTAACTACTGCTGACTGGCATGCTACTCTCTGAGTCATGAAATGGCCTTCATGCCTTCAATCCCACAGCTACCTGTGTGAAGGCCAGACAAATTTGATGAGCAAACAAATTAAAGTTAACAATTGATTTTGGAAATTCTATAGGTGATTGTTAATTTGGGAAGTATTGAATTATGATGATTTATGTCACAGAGATATCAAAATAGAGAAAAATTCCAGTCATTGAAAAATTATGGCAGTAGGTAAGATAATTGTTGAACTGAATATCAGAGGGCATGGACATACTTTGGTAAGTGGATTGAATCCAAACAAATATCAGTACTAACACAAGACTATATAATAATCTGAATATAATGTTTCTGTGAAAAAAATAAAAGGAAGCACCTTACCACTGTATTAGGTATGGGCCTGAGCAGTGTGTGTATTAAATGGCATAAAAATTCAAAGGGATGAAGAAAATCTAATATTTTCCTCAGAATTAATACCTTACACAACAAATATACTTCACAAAGTTTGATTCTGTATTTTCAAGCCAAAGTATACATCTTTACATCTCAAACATCATTTTTTTTCTACTCTGAGCCAAATTCATAAAGATAAAAGCAGCAGCACTCCTGCAAAGAAAGAAGACAGGCTGACTGCAGGTCCTCACTTGCCTTCCTGCCCCTCCAGATCCTGTGTCATCTCCAGCTCTCCAGGAGAGCACTAATGCAGCCTTCCTTCCACGCCCACCCCCAGTGCATCCCACAAATCTCCTAACATCCCTCCTTCTACTCATTGCTCCATCCCAAGCATCATCTCTAGCAGGAAATCCCTATGTACTCACAGGCCACTTTGACTAGAGAGTCAAGAAGTTTAACTGCATATAACCATCTCTCCCTCCATTCTGTCAAGCCCAATCTCCAGCCTCACCTCATCTCTAGAGTACACCTTCTGCTGTGACCTCTCTTTATTCTGTCCCCATTCCCAGAGGATTAACTAAGCAAATCTCGGTGAAAACATTCCCTTTTTCCTCTCTCTTGTAGAAACCCCTCAACCCATCCTACGCTGCTCCCAAGTGTCGGCTTCTAACACCCTAGAAAGACATTTTACCAGGAAACCCTAGGTGCTCACATCCAACAGGAGAATTTCCTACCTGGCAACATAGAGCCACCACACTTTCCTAACAGCCAGAAAGGAAACAGAAGCCAAGTGGCAAAGTATGAACTCCACAAAGACAAGACCAGATATCAGCAGCTAGAATTAATATCTTATTGATCCTCGATATCTAGACACCAGTGTAAAGACACAATCAATAACAGGCAGGACAATGTGGCTCCACAAGAGACTAGAAACACTACTAAAGCAGACCCTTTGTGTTACAACACAGCTAAAACATAAGAAAAAGCCCTAAAAACAGTTTGTATGTTTGACCATGTCCCCTGAAGGGGGAGACCTGGTGGCACTCAGAAGAAGGATAGCAGGTTACCAAGAAGAGACTTGATACCCTATGAGCATATACAGGGGAGGAAATCCCCCTCAGGAACAGTCATAGGGGAGGGGAATAATGGGAAAATGGGAGGGAGGGAAGAATGAGAGGATACAAGGGATGGGATAACCACTGAGATGTAACAAGAATAAATTAATAAAAAAGGACAAAAAAAATTAAAAAACAGCTTGTATGAATATGGTACAGGTTTTTAAAAATTTTTTAATGGGCAAATGTTTTTTTTTTAATTTTTTTTAAATTTTACTTTATTAGTTTATTCCTATTACATCTCAATGGTTATCCCCTCTCTTGTACCATCCCATTCCTCCCTCCCTCCTATTTTCCCCTTACTCCCCTCCCCTATGACTGTGACTGAGGGGGACTTTCTCACCCTGTATATGCTCATAGGGTATCAAGTCTCTTCTTGTTAGCCTGCTATCCTTCCTCTGAGTGCCACCAGGTCTCCCCATTCAGGGAATGCGGTAAAAAGAAAACAACCAGAATAGCTAAAACAGTCTTGTACAATAAAAGATCATCCAGAGGAATCTCCATACCTGATCTCAAGCTGTACTATAAAGCAACAGTAATTAAAACAGCATGGTACTGGCACAACAACAGGCTGGTTGATCAGTGAAATCGAATCGAAGATCCAGATATGAATCCACACACATGGTCACTTGATTTTTGACAAAGAAGCCAAATCCATTCAATGGAAAAGGATAGCATCTTCAACAAATGGTGTTGGTCTAACTGGATGTCTATGTGTGAAAAAATGCAACTGGACCCATATTTGCCACCTTGCATAAAACTTAAATCCAAGTGGATCAAAGACTTCAACATAAAACCAGAGACACTAAGTCAGATAGAAGAAAAAGCGGTAAGAGCCAGGGACACATAGGCACAGGAGACAACTTCCTGAACAGAACACCAGCAGCTCAGGCCTTAATGTCAACAATTAATAAATGGGACCTCATGAGGCTGAGAAGCTTCTGTAAGGCAGGAGACACTGTCCAGAGAACAAAGCGACAGCCTACAGACTGGGAAAAGATCTTCACCAACCCTACATCTGACAAAGGTCTAATATCCAAAATATATACAGAACTCAAGAAATTAAACACCACCAAACCAAACAACCCAATTAAGAAGTGGGGCTTGGAACTAAACAGGTTTTTAAATTTTAAGTTAATAAACACCTTAAGGAAATCTACAAAAAAAAGTTGAAGAAAATTAACAAAACCATTCAAGACCTGAAAGTGGAAATAAAATTAGTAAAGAAAATCCAAACTGAAGCAACTCTGGGGATGAAGAAATGTAGGCACTCACAGAGGACCCTCATGAGCAATCTTCACCAACAGAACACAAGAGACAGAAGAAAGAATCTCAGACATTGAAGACATAATAGAAGAAACAGAGACATCACTTAAAGAAAATGTTGAATCTAAAATAAAAAACAATTGTACAAAACACCCAGGAAATGTGGAAAATATGAAAAATACTAGAAATAATAGGAATGAGAAGCCCAATTCAAAAGCGTGGAAATATTTTCTTTTTAAAATATATTTTATTAATTTATTCATATTACATCTCAATTGTTAGTCCATCCCTTGTATCCTCCCACTCCTCCCTCCCTCCCATTTTTCCCTTACTCCCTTCCCCTATGATTATGACTGAGGGGGACCTCTTTCCACTGTATATGTTCATAGGGTATCAAGTCTCTGACTTTGTTGAAAATATTTCCTGCTCAGAGGAAGGATAGCAGGCTACCAAGCACAAAATATTTTCAACAAAGTCAGAGAAGAAAATTTCCTTAACCTAGAGAAAGAGATGCCTATCAAAGTACATGAAGCATAAGGAACACCAAATAGAAAAGAAGTCCCCTAAGCACATAATAATCAGAATGCTAAATCTGCACACCAAATAAATAATGCTAAAAGCTGCAAAGGAAAAAAAGACCAAGTAACATACAAAGGCAGACCAATTAGAATTACCCATGACTTCTCAGTAGAGACTCTAAAAGCTAAAAAAAAAAAAAAAAGTTCTATAAATTCTAAGAGACTATAGAAACCAGCCAAAACTATTATATCCAACAAATCTTTCAGTCAGCAGAGCTGGAGAAAATAAACATGGAAAAAATAATCCCATATCAGCAGCATAAAAATAGGTGAAACACACACAGACACACACCCACACACATACACACACACACACACCACCACCACCACCAACAACAACAACAACAAAATAGCCCTAGTCTACAATCACTGTTCATTGATATCTCAACAACAGTCTCAATTCCTCAGTAAAAATACACAGATTAACAGAATAGATTTGAAAACAGGATCCATATTTGTGCTGCATACAAGAAACATCTTAGCATCTAGGATAAAAATCACTTCAAGGCTGTAAAGGATGGAAAGATATTTCAAGAAAACGGACGTAGGATGCATACCAGTGTGCCCATTTTAGTATCTGGGAAAATAGACTTCCAACCAAAACTAATCAGAAGAGATAGGCACAAACATTACATACTCATGAAAGGAAAAACCCAACAAGAAAAAAATTTAACATCTATGCACAAAACATAAGAACATCCAAGTTCATAAAAGAAGCATTACTACAGATTAAACTGCATATTAACCTTCACACACTGATAGTCGGAGACACCAATACTCCACTCTTGTCAAAAGACAGGCCATTCAGACAAAAACTGAACAGAAAGATGCTAGTGCTAACATGTTATAAACCAAATGAATCTAAAAGGTATTTACAGAAAATTTCACCAAACATAAAAGAATATACCTTCTTCTCAACACCCCATAACTTTCTTCAAAATTGACCACATAGATACCGATCAAGTCTCAAAAGATGCAATAGAAGGTCATCACCCTTGTGGACCTCACAGAACAACTTGCAGGCATGGGATCCCTTCCTTCATTACCTAAGTCTGAAAAAGAAACTCAGGATCTCAGAGTAGACAGCAAGGCAGCTGTCCTTATGCATTGCCCTATCTCACCTGATGCTCAGGTAAAGTCCTTTCAGGATATTCAGGATAGAGGGGGCTTTTCTCATGTGGAAAGAAGAGGAAATTGTATCTGAATTTTTAAGACCTTAAGAGTTTACCATAACAATGGTTATTATTAGTCACAGATTCCATTCTCTGTCTGTGGAAGAACAGAATTTGCCTGGGAAAGAGCCTATTATGACCCTGCACTCATTCTCTTCTGTGGCTATTGTGTCAGGTAGCACACAAACAAGGCCAGTTTGTTATAGATATGTATCCTAAAACTGGGGAGATGGTTCAGTTATGTAAGAGCAGTTGGCATGCAAAGTTAGGACCCTAATGCTTGAACTCCTAAAGCCAGGCAGTAGTAAGCCTGTAACCCATGGCCTCTTCAGCAAGCTTGAAGGCATAGACAGGAAAATTGCCAGAAGCTCGTCTGTGGAAGCACTGTGGAAAAACAAACAGGCACCCTGCCTCAAATAAGATAGAAAGAGAGAGACTTTGCTCTTGCCATGCCTACCTTGATATGCTTACTCCCTACACACACACACACACACACACACACACACACACACACTTTGACTTATAGAAGATTGGTGCTTTGAACCTCACTTTAAGAGGTTTTTTCATCTTTCAAAGGCTGTCCTGGACCATGGTCCTTAAAATTAACATCAGTGACTTAAAAATAATACTATATGTATTGATCTTGTAAGATTCCAGGTGGTTAGGAAATGGCCATCAGGTTGTTAGCTGAGCAATGTGAGATAAACTGGGAAGGGCAAGTTAAAAATTCTCTCTGCCCTGGGAATTCACTACACCTACCTCACCCCACTTAGAATTTACTGCCCCTACTCACCCCACACCCCACTTAGAATTTACCGCCCCTACCTCACCCAACTTAGAATTTACTAGCTCAGTCATCTATTGTTAGCCTATCACTTGTTAATTAACCTTTGCAGTTAAGTTCCACTTCTGTACATGGTATATTAATCCCCGACTTTGGCAGAACGAGGTTTTCCAACTCTTCTGAACTTGGTGGACCCCGAGGTGCGTCGGCTCAATAAAATTCCTTTGCCTTTGCATCGACTCTGGACTCTGGCTTTCAATCAGGCTTCCAGGAATACACTCAGCGATCGGAGTCTAACAGATATGAGGTCCCACCAAGATGTGAAGCCCCCTGAGGACCAGACTCCGGTCAAGCAATCACGGGTACCCTGTAGCCTGTCTGGTCTCTTGTCTGTAAATTCTGTTACTCTATCTGGTTCGAGAATGATCGTTCTGGGCTGAGGAAGCAACGATGCCGTCCCTGTCTCTGCCTGGAGTGAGGAAGCAAGCGCCTTGCACTCGGTATCCTTACAAAAGTCGGGATCCCCAACAAGAGCTGGTCCCGCCAGGAACAGTGTCCCTCCCTGAGTGGACTCAGAATATGCTCTGTATGTTCTTGGAGCAGGGTGAAACAGCCCCTCTCCGACCTGTGCGGGAGTGCTTTGCTCTTGCCCAAAAGGGTTCAAGACTCTGCACGCAGGACCAAGCCATGCAGTGCTGTGGGCAGGAGCATGGCATGTGTGTGGTTTCCCCTACCTCCTGTTTCTGCCGCCTCAGAGGCAAGGGCATTGGCTTATGCAGTCTGTTTTCTGCCTCTTGTGTAATCTGTTTTGGGCGGGAACATGGCTTGCGTGGTTTTCCCTGCCTCCTGTTTCTGCAATGTCCAAGGCAAGGGTGTCAACTTGTGCAGTCTGTTTTCTGCCTCGGGCGTGGGCTCGTGCAGTGTTTTTCGCTGGAGGGCGCCGGCTTATGTAGTATGTTTTCTGCCGCTTGTATAGTCTGTTTTCTGCGGCTTGTGTAGTCTGTTTACTGCGGCTTGTGTAGTCTGTTTTCTGCGGCTTATGTAGTTTGTTTCTGCCACGTCCATGGTAAGGGCGTTGGTTTGTGTAGTTTTGTCTGCCTGTTTCTGCTGCGTCTGAGGCAGGAGTGTTGGCTCGTGTGTGGTTTTGTCTGTCACCATGACTCTGTTGACAAACTGCCAATATGGGACAGGCTGAACAGACCCCTTTGACAGTCGTAACTGACCACTGGACAGATGGATGAACCAGAGCTCACAACCTACCTTTGTTAGTTTAAAAAAAAAAAAAAAAAGCAGGATGATTACTTCTTGCTCTTCAAAATGGCCCATGTATGGGGTTGGCTGGCCAGCCACAGGGACTCTCGATCTTCTTACCACTATGGCAGTAAGAAAGATTGTTTTGGGGCTGAACTCATCTGGACATCCTGACCAGGTACCTTAAATCCCTGTCTGGAAGGAGCTCATTATGGACCCCCAACTTGGGTCCGCCCCTTCTTGCCTAACCCCATTCCCCAGATTCTTGCCTTATAGGAGCCTCCAGCGTCTGCAGCACCAGAACTGCCTCCTAGCCAGAGGCGGCCACCGCCTGTCATCCAAGAAAATCCTATCACAATTGACCTGCTTCATTTAGATCTCTCCCTCCCTTATCCGGTGGGCCAATCACTCCCCTCTTCTTCCTCCCTTGGCAGCCCGTTACCGCCTCTCCTTAGTCGACTTCCTCCTTCTCCTTCCCCTCTGTCCTTACCAAGCCTACCACCTTTCCTTTTGTCCCTGGATTCAATGTCCCTGGATTCAATGCCCTAAACGTTACCCTCCCCTCTATCAACTTACCTCCCCTGGTGGACCAGCCATAGGGACTCGAAGTAAACAGGTTCCTTCTGAACCCAATCCTACAACTGTGCCACTGAGAGCGGTGGGCCTCCAATTCCTCCAGTACTGGCCTTTCTCATCAGTGGACCTATATATATAATTGGAAAGCCCAACACCCCGTTCTCTGAGAATCCTACTGGCTTAACTAATCTATTTGATTAGTTACCCACCAGCCTACTTGGGATGACTGTCAACAGCTCCTACAAATTCTGTTTATCACTGAGGAGTGAGAAAAAAAAATCCGGTTATAGGCTCGAAAGAATGTACCAGGAGCCAATGGGCAGCCTATCCAGCTCTAAACTGACATTGACGAGGGTTTTCCCCTGTGCCGTCCTGAGTGGAACCCTAATGTAGGTGAAGGTAGGGAGCATCTAAAAGTCTATCACCAGGCTCTGTTGGTGGGTCTCAAAGGTGCTGCGAGACGGCCCACCAATTTGACCAAGATAATAGAGGTATGTCAGGGAAAAGACGAGTCTCCCGCAGCCTATTTAGAGAGGTTAATGGAAGCGTTTAGACAGTTCACTCCTTATGACCCAAATAAAGAAGAAAACAAAACTATGGTCATGATGGCATATGTAGAGCAGGCTAATAAAGACATCAAGAGAAAGCTACAGAGCTTAGAAGGCATCCAGGACAAAGGCCTCAGAGACATTGTCCAGGTAGCAGAAAAGGTGTACAATAATAGGAAGACAGAGGAAAAGAAGGAAGAAAGAAAGCATAGAGAAAGAGAGGAATGTAAGAAGAGGAGAGAAAGGAGACAAGGTAGAAATCTGCAACACATACTGGCAGCAGGAGTTAAAGACAAAGGTGAGCAAAGACGGGGAGATGAAAAAGCTAGGCCCCACCTGCGGAGAAACTAATGTGCCTACTGCAAGGAAGAGGGTCACTGGGCCAAAGAATGCCCCAATAGGAAGAGACGCCTGGGCATCGGTTCCCTCCAAGTGAGAAACCCCACCCATATTCCAAGGCCAAGGTGTTAGCTCTGGAAGATTGTAGCGATTAGGGAGGACGGGGTCCAGAAACCCTCCCCGAACCCAGGGTAACTCTCACTGTGGAGGAGAAACCTGTCTTTTTCCTGGTAGACATTGGGGCCCAACATTCAGTCCTTCTGACAACGCAAGGTAAAACTTCAAATAAAAAGTCTTGGGTCCAAGGAGACACAGGAACCAAGCAGTACTCATGGACTATCCGGAGAACAGTGGATCTTGGATTTGGGCAAGTATCCCACTCATTTATGATAATTCCAGACTGCCCCTACCCGCTATTGGAGCAGGATCTCCTCACCAAGATGAGGGCTCAAATCCATTTCCTTCCAGGGGGGGTCCAAATCCAAGGACCCTCTGGTGATCCAATCCATGTGCTAACTCTCAGACTAGATGATGAATATAAGCTCTTTGAATCCCCTAGGTAAAGCCAGGGCGGCCAAGACATGGACTATTGGACTCACACCTTTCCTCAAACCTGAGCCGAAACTGCTGGAATGGGAAAATCCACCCAACAACCCCCCCATGGTGGTGGAATTAAAAACCTCTAAAGGCAAAAGAGAGGATTACACCCCACATCAATAATCTGCTAAAATTTGGTATCCTAAAAAGATGTCAGTGTGCCTGGAACACCCCTTTATTGCCAGTTAAAAAACCAGGAACAACAGACTATCAGCCAGTCCAAGACTTGCCCAAGGTGAATCGCAGGGTGCTGGATAATCACCCCACAGCGCCTAACCCTTACACCCTCCTAAGTACATTGCCACCCGACAGAACCTGGTACACTGTTCTGGACTTAAAAGATGCTTTCTTTTGCCTGGCTCTGGAGCCACAGAGCCAAGAGATCTTTGCCTTCGAATGGAAAGACCCAGAGCAGGGACTAACTGGACAACTCCCATGGATCCTGCTGCCCGGAGGTTTAAAAACTCCCCAACTATCTTTGATGAAGCCCCTCCACCAGGATCATCAGACCTATCAGATCCAAGATCCCCACGCCTCGGCTACCGGGCATCTGTCAAGAAGGTACAAATCTGTCAACGAGAGGTAATGTACCTGGGGTATATTCTGAAGGGTGGGCAAAGATGCCCGCCCTCGGGCCTCAACCAAGCCGCTTTGCTGCCAGACCTCGATATCGAGATAGCCAATCATGACTGTCTGCAGATACTGGCTGAAGCTCACGGATGGAGAAGGGACCTACTGGACACCCCACTACTAGACGCCGAGGTAACATGGTACACTGATGGAAGCAGTTTTTTACAGGATGGACAACGGTGGGCCGGAGCAGCAATAGTCGATGACAACAATGTTATCTGGGCTGAAGGACTCCAACCCAGAACACCAGCCCAAAGAGCCGAACTCATTGCCTTAACTAAGGCCCTCCAGTTGGGAAAAGACAGCTGGTATGCTTTCGCAACTGCGCATGTGCATGGAGCTATTTATGAACAATGTGGACTCTTGACCTCAGATGGGAAAGAGATTAAAAATAAACAAGAAATCCTAGACCTCCTGCAGGCTTTACACCTGCCCAAAAGAGTAAGTGTCATCCATTGTCCGGGCCACCAGAAAGGTAACTCTCCAGTAGCCTGTAGGAATAACCGGTGGACAAGGCTACAAAAGAGGCAGCTCAACCACATGTGGTCAGTTTAAATGCTCTGATTGCCAAAGTTGGGCCGCTCCTATCTTCTAATGTCAGGTCAGCTACCTACCGCTCTCTAAGTAACTGGACAAAGGGATGTCCCTACCTCTTCTCCTCCAAAGAAGATGAGGACCTAATTAAAGAATGCCACTCTAATTACTACTTAAAAAGGAGGACAATGGAAAACTACAAAAGGAAAGTTATTCTTCCCTGGGAAAAGGCTGTGGACTGGATCTCTCAGATGCACCACTGGACGCACTTGGGCCAAGACAAGTAAATACAGGCTGTAAAGGCATCTTCCATGTTTGTTCCAAGGCTAGGGGAAATAGTCAAAGAGATAGTACAATCCTGTAAGTATTGCCATCTGGTCAACAGTTATAAAGGATACAGCAAGCAGGGAAAAAGATTCAGGGGAGACAGGCCAGGAATCTACTGGGAGGTAGACTTCACTGAGGTCAAGCCAGGAAAGTATGGCTACAGATATCTGTTAGTTTTTATAGACATTTTTTTTTCTGGATGAGTAGAGGCCTATCCCACGAAATAAGAAACTGCCAACGTGGTAGCCAAGAAGATCTTAAAGAAATCCTCCCCCGATTCAGACCACCCAAGGTAGTAGGGTCAGATAACGGACCTGCCTTTGTCTCCCAGATAAGTCAGGGACTGGTGTCTGTACTGGGGGCCAATTGGAATTTGCATTGTGCATACCACCCCCAGAGCTCAGGACAGGTAAAAAGAATTAATAGAACAATAAAAGAGACCTTAATCAAATTGATCTTAGAGACTGGCACAGACTGGGTGATGCTCCTTCCTATGGCCCTTTTCCATGTAAGAAACGCCCCCTACAAGCTATGACTAACCCCTTTTGAAATAGTCTATGGGGGCCCTTCTCCCCTAGTGGCAATGGGCCCTGACATTAACCTATCTAAGGATCATCCTCGTGATATCATGGCCTGGCTGTTAGCCCTACAAAGTATACAAAGAGAGATCTGGTCTCAATTGTCTGTTCTTTATGCCCAGCCAGGAGACGTAGTGATCGTGAGATGCCACCGAGCCATTTCCTTAGAACCACGATGGAAAGGCCCTCAGACTGTCCTGTTGAAGACCCCCATTGCTATCAAGGTAGACGGAATCTCTGCCTGAATCCACACCTTCTGAGAGCAACTCTGGATCCGACTGAGCCAGCCTGGAACCTTCAAAAGACTCACAACCCACTAAAGATCAAGCTCAGGAGGACAGCCATCGCCCTACCATGAGAACTCTGATCTTATTCCTGACTGTATGCACTGTGTGGGGAAAATCTCAGCCTTCTCCCCACGTGCCCACAGAATTGACCTGGTTTGTCCTGTCCAGGGCAGGAGACACTGTGTGGTCTGTAACAGAAGACCATCCCCTTTTCTCCTGGTGGCCTGATATTTACCCTGACTTATGCAAGCTCGCGACAGGCTCAGCCCTTGATGTATACCCCTCCCAGCCTGCCCCACTGATGATCACCAATGAGAGAGGGGACAGGAAGTTTAGATTGGACCCTAGCAATTTTGGGTACGCTGGCACCTTCAGAAGAAAATGGCTTTTACATCTACCCTGGATATCACCAAGGGAAGGTACAGGCAACTTAATGTGGAGGGCCCTCTCATTACTATTGTCAGGCATGGGATTGTAAAACAACTGGAAATACTTACTGGAAGCCATCTTCCTCATGGGATTTAATCACTGTACAAGCTAACTATACCATGACTTCTCATGTAGACCAACAACCCAACATAATTGCTGGGGCTGGTGTCACCCCCTTCTAATAAGATTCACTGCCCCAAGTCCTTCTAATAAGATTCACCACCACTACCACCTGGGTAGAATAGATGAATCCTGGACTAAGGGACACACATGGGGTCTGGGTCTCTATAAAGAACGTGGTGATGATGGCTTATTATTTACCATAAACCTTACTATGCTCAGAAAGACGTATGCAGTAGGACCAAATCCCATCTTGGCCCCCAGACCATCCCCCCCAACTACTCCCTTACCAAGGCTATTAACTAAAGATCCATCATCCCAGTTTACCCTGGGCTCCCCTTCATCTAACCCGGACCCCCTACTACAGCTAGTTTCTAAAACGTTCTCAGTCCTCAGTGAATCTAGATCCAACCTGACTGAGTCTTGTTGTCTCTGCCCACCTGTACATGCCCCCCCCGTACTATGAAGCCTTTGCCATAAATTCCTCCATTCCAGCCAACATCACTGATCCCCAATGATGCAGGTGACATCAGATTCAAGATGCCCAGGTATCTCTCCCATCTGTCACAGGACAGGGCCAGTGCATTGGCAAAGTCACTGGTGAGTTTAAGGGACTGTGTATTTCTACACTGAAATTTGGGCCATACCCAGAGATGTACGACATGGCTCCAGACAAGGCATGGTGGTCCGGTTCATCAGGAGTCACTCCCTGTGTCTACTCAGAAGCCCTGAATAGAGATTTCTGCACGTTGGTTCAGTTAGTGCCTCCTATCAACTACCACACATATGAGTCCCTCTTAGATATCTGGGATGGGAAAAACCCTAGACTCCCACAGGAACTCATAATTGGACTAACAATATCTGTGTTGTTGGTACTGGGAGTAATTGGAGCTACAACAGGGGTGTCCGCCTTGGTGGTCCAGGGCTGAAACTACCAGGACCTCAGGGTGGCTATAGATGAGGACATAAAACACCTCAAACAATCTATATCCCAACTAGAGGACCCCCTGTCCTCCCTATCTGAGGTGGTGGTACAGAACAGGATTTCTTACACCAAGGGGGCCTCTGTGCAGGCCTTAAAGAAGAATGTTGCTTTTATGCTGACATTCTGGAGTCATAAAGGACTCTATGGCCGAGTTCCGAGAGAGCCTAGCCAAACGCAAAGGAGAGCGGGAAGCCAATCAAGGGTGGCTTGAGCCTTGGTACAATTCATCGCCCTGGCTCACCATGCTGATTTCCATCCTCCTAGGCCTCCTCTTCATCCTCATGATCCTTTTAACCTTTGGTTTGTGTATTCTAAATAAGTTGCTGACTTTCATCCGGGAGAGAATAAATACTCTCCCAATAATGATGCTAAGACAACAATATACTCTTCTAGACAATGGAGCCGCCATGGCGGAGCATGAACTGTAATCAGACTATTCCAAGATTGGAATACTTAGAACAAAGAGGGGGGAAATGTAAGATTTCAGGTGGTTAGGAAATGGTCATCAGGTTGTTAGCTGAGCAATGTGAGATAAACTGGGAAGGATAAGTTAAAAATTCTCTCTGCCCTCGGAATTTACTACCCCTACCTCACCCCACTTAGAATTTACTACCTCAGCCACCTAGTGTTAGCCTATCACTCATTAATTAACCTTTGCAGTTAAGTTTCACTTCTGTACGTAAAATATTAATCCCCAACTTTGGCAGAATAGGGTCTTCCAACTCTTCTGAGCTTGGCGGACCCTGGGGTGTATAGACTCAATAAAATTTCTTTGCTTTTGCATCGACTCTGGACTCTGGCTCTCATTCGGGCTTCCAGGAATAGACTCAGGCGTCAGAGTCTAACAATCTCTTGAAAGATTTTGCTTAGGAAGAAGAAACACGTGTGCATATAAACAGCTATGGGGGTAAGTAATAGATTTTGTGCCCCAATTGTGGTGGTGGTATTATGAACATATACATGTTTATGAATACATATACAAACTCATTAATTGCACATGTTAAAAAAGAAGAAAATGTGTTGTATATAGAGACTATGCCTCAATGAGACCAAAACCTGAAATAAATTCACTTGTTGAATATAAAAATGATGGAATCAGGCACCAATGCTACAGCTTTCACCTGCCCAGAGCTGTAAGCCACTACTGAAAATTCTTAGCCATCTCCAGATCCAGACCCCATCTTAAACATCTTTTCCCCATTCACCACATAGCTTCTCCTGGAGTCAAGACTTAGAAAGGGGCTCACCAGGAGACTTACTTGCTTTTGGGTTCCTTTCACAGAAAAAACAAAGCAGAAAAGGAGTAAATTAAATGAAGGTGCTGTCGACTTGTTACTAAGCATCAGACACTCATGGGAACTGTAGAGTATTATCCTAAGACAAGGTAAAGAAGTGTGCTTTCTCCATTAGGTCTCACACTGTGCTGATTTGTGGGACACCAGGATTCAGGAAGGGAAAAGGGAAATAGAAACAACGTCACCAACCCTCAACACAGACTCCAGAGACAAGCATTGAGTGTAGATCTACTTTTACTGTGCAGCAGCAAGGATTTTATACAACCTTTGGACCGATGGGGAGTTGACCGGAACTCTGAGACAGTCACCCATCCCATTTTCACTATGGGTAGGTAGGTGCCAGGCCTGCCAGTGCCTGACGGAAGTCTGTGCAGACAAGGAAAGCAGCCACCCCACAGTTCCTATTAAGAGGTATGGAAGCCTCCCTCACCATCCATCAGTCCATCAGGCTCCACCAGAGAGCCACAGAACCCACATTGACTGACTCTTTTCTTTGCAAAGTCCAGATATGTGCACACATCAAAATGACTTGGTAGATTTCCGCAGCAGTCACCACAGCAGCAAATGGCAATTTTAAGGGGAAAAGAAAAATGAAAGTCTTGTTGAAATATTACAAAATTTCCCCTGCATATGTTTGGTTTTCTGCTTCAAGGACCGACATGGAAAAAGTAGATAAACTGAGTCATTTTGCAAAAAATGTACATTTTGACTAGGATAAATTCAATAAGAATTTGAGGGCATTGATAGCAATGATCTAAGCCCCCTTTGTCTTGGAATATTCTAACTTCAAAAAGGCTCCTCCCACTTGAAAGATTATGTTTTCAGAAATCTTCTAATACTAGTACTCAAGTCTGTTAACTTATGGGAAAAATAAACGGCTCCTCTTTGATGGAAATAAACAATACCTTCCTCATTTCAGACTTAATATGCTTAATCTTTAGTTTTCATCCTCAGATGATTTCCATCCATGTCCTTAGAATTCATCTTTTGTCACTTCAGGGTCCTAGATTCACCTTATATAGACTTGCTCCATCTTCTAACATAAACAGGTACCAGTAGTGGGTTTGCTCTCATATCAGGTGTGATCATCTAAGAGTGGGCGTGGCACATGCCTATGAGACACATACAAATTAAGGCATCTGGGCATCACATCACATCACATCTAACTGGGTCAATACTACTACAGTTAATTGCACTTTTTTTTTTGCTACACTTTGGGAATTTGTCTTCTGTGACATTTTTCAACTTTCAATTAGCTTTAGATGACACCAACTGCCCATGTCCTTAATCCTCTAATGACTGGCTGTCACATTTGGTTATATTCTTTCAGAAAATAAACAACAAACAAGAAATCATATTGTCCATATATGCAGAGATAATATATTACCTCCCCTTTAGGGGATATTACTGTGAGTTTACAAAAAATAGAAGCATTCAAAATCATAATATGAGAAAAGGTTGAGCCAGCCTGGGCTACATGAAACCCTGTCTCAAAAACAAACAAAAGAACAAGTAATAGAAAGAGAGGTGTGACATTGTGCTTTAAAATAATTTACACTGTCTGGGTGTCAGAAACCAGAGGCTGGATAGTCCAGAGACCTAGGATAGAACCAAACATAACTGGCAAAAAAGTCAATTAAATGATCCTTAATGATACTCTGTTATACTCACAGACCAAAGTCTAGCATAACTATCATCAGAGATGCTTCATCCATTAACTGGTCAGAATAAATTCAGAGACCCACAAACAAACATTAGGTAGAACTCAGGGAAACCTACAGAGGAGAGAGGGGGAGGATTGTAGGAGCCAGAGGGGTCAAGAACATTACAAGAAAACCCACAGAATCAACTAACATGGCCTCACAGGGGCTCAGAGATGGAATACACAATCAAGTAGTCTATATGGTTCTAACATAGGTCTTTTGCATTCATATTATAGATGTGTAGCTTGGTGGGACTCTTAACAGTGGGAATCAGCTACAGTGTACACTGGGTCCCACTATCATGGAAACTCAAGTGTTCTTTTTGATATATGTTGTACACCATGATTATTCTCTCCTATTGGACGCCTTAAAGCCGTAAGTATTATAATAATTTTATGTGTTTGTTCTTAAAATTAAGAAATATTATTTTTGAAGGTTACACAGCCTACAACTGGCAGCTCACATTTTTTTTTCTTCTAAGTGGATCTAATGTATAATACCTAATAAGATACTGCATCTCTGGTTTTGACTGGCCATGCGATGGAAACTTTAAAATCTGCTTTCCTACACTTTTTTTTTTTTTTTTTGCTTCTGTTGTTACTCTTCTGCCTTCACTAGATGATTAGGTCTGTCCTTATGACTACAAACAGGACCCAGATCACAGGCAGACACAGCTGCTCAGCTTAAAATCCAACAATTTCTCTCAAGTGTTTGCTTTGTTTTCCTGCAGTCAGTTCAACTTTTATCTGCAGAGTAGGGTCCATACAAGAGTCAGGCAAACCTCTATTCAAGGGCAGTATAGCTTGCATAGGTTTTTTGGTAAGAAATTATTTAAATTACATCAGAAAACTACATGAAAAGCACAGATTAGCTTTCAGACATATGTGTTTATGCTCTCATATGTTTATTCCACTGTTTATCTACTCAAATCGGATGATGTTATAAATATCTAACGCAAGTCTGGTATTTTTCCTTAAACCCTGTTGTTTACTCAGAATAAAACCTGGGCCAGTGGCTGTAACAATGTACAGTAGCTTTTATTTTCAAGTTGTTCTCTAGAAATATTAGAAAATACATTTGATAATTGTATATGCTTGTAATCATTGTTACTATGGTGTAAGGTCATAGGAAGACTTTAATCTTTCATTGATTTGGCATTTTCTCAAATTCCAGCAGGTCTGGGTGTGTTTTAATCATGCTTTTAGCAAATATGTTTTTATAATTTGCCCACCATTACTTGTCCATTGCTTTCTAATATTCACATTTCACCACTGATTCTCCAATCTTGACACTTATTTTTCAAAAGCCTTCTAAGTTTGTATCTTCTTCTTCATTTTATTTTGCTGATTTTCATGGGGGTTTTATTTTCCTCTGGATATCATATATAAAGTTCATGATTACAAGCATTGCCTATTTCTTTTTCAGTAACATTTTATCATTTGTTTTTACTGTATAAAATATATTATTTAAAAATAATATTGAGAATTTCTATTTCATTTTAATTTTGTTCTTATTAAAAAGTGCATAGTATTTCTTTATTTATGTATCATTTTAAGAGCATTCTTCCTTTGCCATAGGAAAATGTAAAGTTTATTGTATGGTAGTTATTTGTGTGCTTCTGTCTCTGCAAAATCTTATAAAAGTAATTATCTATTTTAGGAAGGATGGATGATTTCTTCATGACTCTTCATTAAATTTTTATTCAATTGCTAATGAATGATTACTCTAAACTTTACAGTATTACCCCCAAATAGTCATAGATATCAATGTTTTAAAGGATCTTGAAAACACTCCTGAATGAGACCTTCATCGATTCACTAGACTTTTTTTTTTAGTTCTTTATGTATTTAATTTTTTTAAGTTTTAATTTTGTATGCTTTATTCACATTACATCCTGATTGTTAACCTCTCACTCACATCCTCCTGTTCCCACCCTCCATACCCCTTCAATCATACTCCTCTCCTCTAGTCCTTGGACAGATGGCACCATCTGACCACTGCCTATCAAGTCTCATCAGGATAGCCTGTATCCCTTTTCTCTGTGGGCCAACAAAGCTACCTGGCCAAGGGGAAGTGATCAAATCAAGGGTACCAGAGTTCACATCAGAGGTAATCCCATCTCCCCCGACCCCTCCACATGAAGAATGAGAAATGTATTGGCTACATATGAACAAGGGTCTAGGTTCTCTTCATGCATTGTGCTTGGTTAGGGCATTATTTTGTGAAGCCTCCCACCCCCCCCCGGGTCCAGAACTGCCACCTTGATGGTCTCCTTGTGTAGCTCCTGACCACTCTGGGTCCTTCCATTCCCTCACTCTTCCATACAACTCTCAGTGCCCCACCCGCAGAATGTAGAGTATGCTTCAGGTATATGCTCAGGAGTGGTACAGCTAGGTCTTGAAGTATCCATCCAGTTAGACCAGCACCATTTATTAAAATGCTATCGTTTTTTTCATGGTATGGTTTTGGCTTCTTTGTTAAAAATCAAGTGTCCTCAGGTATGTGTGTTTATTTCTGGGTTTTTTATTTGATTCCTTGATTTCTTTATTATTACTGATCTGTAGTGTAGCTTGAAATCAGGGATGGAGATAACTTCAGAAGTTCTACTATTATAAAGAGTTGTTTTTAGCTATTATGGATTTTTTGTTTTTCCATATGAAGTTGAGAATTGATCTTTCTAGGTACGTAAAAATTGTGTAGGTATTTTGTAGGGATTGAATTGAATCTGTAGATTGCTTTAGTTAATTCTCCTGATCCATGAGCATAGAAGATCTTTCTATCTTCTGATATCATCTTCAATTTCTTTCTTGGGAGACGAAGTTTTTTTTCATACAAGTCTTTCATTTGCTTGGTTAGAGATACCCCAAGGTGAAGGGTGTAGTTTCCCTAAATTCTTTCTCAGCCCATTTATCATTTGTATGTAGGAAGCTTACTTATTTTCTTGAATTAATCTTGTATCCAGACAATTTGCTGAAGGAGTTTCTCAGCAGTAAGAGTTCTCTGGTGGAATTTTGGCACTTATGCATAATATCATATCATCTGTGAATAGCAATAATTTGAAGTATTCCTTTTTGATGTAGATCTCCTTGATCCACTTTAGTTGTCTTTTTGCTCTAGATAGAACTTAAAGTACTATGTTAAAGAGATAAAGAGAGAGTGGGCAGACTTGTCTAGTCCCTGATTATAGTGGAATTGGTTTGAGTTTCTTTCCATGTAATTGATGTTGGATATAGGTTTGCTTATATAGCCTTTATTAAGTCTAGGTATGTGCTTTGTATCTCTAATCTCTCCAAGACTTTAAACATTAACAGATGTTGGATTTTGAAAAATGATTTTTTAGCATCTAAGGAGATAATCACAGAGTTTTTTTCTTTCACTTTGTTTATATAGTGTATTACATTGATGGATTTCTGTATATGAAGCATCCCTACATGCCTCAGATGAATGCTACTTGGTCATGTTGGATGATATCCTTGATGTGTTCTTTAATTTTGTTTTTGAGTATTTTACTGAGCATATTTGAATCATTATTCATAAAAGAAATTGATCTGAAATTCTTTTTCTTTATTGAGTCTCTGTGGTTTAGCTATCCAGGTGACTGTTTCCTCATAGAATGAGTTTGGCAGTGTTCCTTCTGTTTCTATTTTGTGGAATAATTTGGAGAGTATTTTTATTAGCTTTTCCTTGAAAGTCCGGTGGCATCCTGTACTGAAACCACCTGTCCCTGGGCTTTTTTTCATAGGAAGATTCTGATGACTGCTTTGATTTTTATAGTGGATATAGGACTATTTAATTTTTTTAACCTGATCTTGATTTAATTTTGGTAAGTGGAATCTACCATAAAAATTGTGCATATAATTTAGGTTTTTTAATTTTGTAGCATATAGGCTTTTGAAATAAGGCCTAATAATTCTTTGGATTCCATCAGTATCTGTTTTATTGCCTTCCTTTTCATTTCTGATTTTGGTGGTGTGGATAGTGTCCCTCTGGCTTTTCCTTAGTTTGGCTAAGGGTTTGTCTATATTGACAATTTTCTCAAAGAGTCAGAACTTGGTTTCATTGATTCTAATTTATTGATTTCAGCTTTGGCCCTGAGTTTGATTATCTTCAGCTTTCTACTCTCTTTGGGTGTGACTTCTTCATTTTTTCTAGGACTTTCATATGTGTCATTACGTTCCTTATATGGAATGTTTCTATGAAGACACTTAGTCCTGTGAACTTTCCTCTTAGCTTTCATTGTGTCCCATAAGTTTGGGTTGTGACTTCATTTTTATTGAATTTTAGGAAGCCCCCGATTTCTTTCTTATTTCTTCCTTGACACAGTTGTCATTGAGTAAAGTGTTGTTTAGTTTGTGTATGTAGGGTTTTTATTTCTCTTGTTGTTGAGCTCCAGCTTTCATCCATGGTGGTCTGATAGGATACAAGGTGTTATTTCAAATTTATTGTATCTATTGACCTACAGTATTGTCAATTTTGAAGAAGGTTCCATGAGGTGCTAAGAAGAAGGTATAATATTTTGCATATGGGTGAAAAGTTCTGTAGATGTTAGGTCCTAATGATTCATTACATCTGTTAGTGTCATTATTTCTCAGTTTGGTTTCTGTTTCTTGACCTATCCTTTGGCAAAACTGTGGTGTTGAAGTCTCCCACTATTAATGTATGGGGATCAATGTGTGGTTTAAGCTTTATTAATATTTCTTTTACAAATATGGGTGCCCTTGGATTTAGATGTTCATAATTGTGATGTTGTTTTTTGTTGAATTTTCTTTTGATGAGTATGAAGTGTCTTTTCTCATCTCTTTTGATTAATTTTGGTTGAAAGTTTATTTTATTAGACATTAAAATGTCTACTCTTTGCTTGAAAGAACTTCTAGGCCTTAATCTCAAGTAATATCTGTCTTTGTGTATGGGTATGTTTCTTGTATGCAGCAGAATGTTGGGTCTTATTTAGGCATCCATTCTGTTAATCTTTCTTCTTTTATTGGAGAGTTGGGTACTTTGAATTTTAGAGAGATCATTGACCAGTGAATTTTAGGTCTCTTTATTTTGATGTTGGTTGTGGTATTATGTTTGTGTGCTTGTCTAATTTTTGTTTTACTGAAGTAAAGTTATATATTCCCTGTATTTTCCTGGGAGTAGGTCACATCCTTGGGTTGGAGTTTTCCTTATAGTATCTTCTGTATCGCTGGATTTGTGATTAAGTACTATTTAAATTTGTTTTTGTAGTAGAATATCTTGTTTTCTCCATCTACGACTATTGAAAGTTTTGCTGGGTATTAAAGTCTAGACTGGCATCTGTGGTCTATTATGGTTTTTAAGACATCTGCCTAGGCCTTTTTGGCTTTTATGGTCTCTGCTGAAAAGTTGGGTGTGATTCTGATAGGTTTACCATTATATGTTACTTGGATTTTTCCCTTGTCCCTTTTAATATATTTTCTTTGTTCTGCATATTTTGTGTTTTGATTGTTATGTGGTGGGAAGATTTTACTTTCTGGTCTAATCTATTTGGTGTTCTGTAGGCCTCTTGTATGTTTATAGGTTTCTCTTTCTTTAAATTGGGGAAATTTTCTTCTATGATTTTGTTGAAAGTATTTTCTGTGCCTTGTAGCTGGAAATCTTCTCTTTCTTTAATCTCTATTATTGTTAGGTTTCCTCTTTTTATGGTGTCCGTTATTTGTTGGATGTTTTCTGTCAGGATATTTTTAGATTTAACATTTTCCTTTATGGTTGCATCAGATTCTTCCAATTTATCTTTCACACCTGAGATTCTTTACTCCATCTATTTTACCTTGTTGGTGATACTCATGTCTTCCACACCTGAGATTCTTTACTCCATCTATTTTACCTTGTTGGTGATACTCATGTCTTCCACACCTGAGATTCTTTACTCCATCTATTTTACCTTGTTGGTGATACTCATGTCTTCCACACCTGAGATTCTTTACTCCATCTATTTTACCTTGTTGGTGATACTCATGTCTTCCACACCTGAGATTCTTTACTCCATCTATTTTACCTTGTTGGTGATACTCATGTCTTCCACACCTGAGATTCTTTACTCCATCTATTTTACCTTGTTGGTGACACTCATGTCTGTAGTTTCACTCTTCTTCTCTAAGTTCTCTCTTTCCAGGGTTTCCTTAGTTTGTGCTTTTTTATTGTTTCCATTTTATCTTCAAATCTTGAACCATTTATTGATTTCCTTAAGCCGACTGTTTACACTTACCTGATTTTCTTCCAGTGATTTATTCATTTCCTCTATATACACCTCTCCCATGGCCTTTCTAAGGGCCTAAATCTGTTTGACTGTATCTTCTTGTATTTCTTTACAAATTTTATACATTTTCTCCATTATCATCTTCATACAGATAGATTTGAGGTCATTTTCTTGTGTTTCGGTTATGTTAGATTGATCTTGGCTGATTGCTTTGGGATAACTGGGTTCTGGAGGGGCTATATTACTTTGGATTTTGTTGTTTGTGTTTTTATGCTTGCCTTTAGCTGTCTGGCTGTCTCTTACCTTCTGTGATAATTTCTGGTGCCCTTCACTGGACATCGAGAGCAGCTTGTAGGTGAGTTGCTACAGGTTGAGACCCTGAGCCTGAGGCTACCAAGGAACTTTCCATGGACCAGCCAGGTGACATGAAATCAGAGATACCCGTGTTCCACTCCATGGTGTCTCATCTCATCAGGAAGACACAAACACTGGTGTTTTGTGGCCCACAATTCAGTCTGAGACACACAATGCAGTTTAATGCTGCAGGCTAGTGTGTGGCTAGATATCAGAGACTGAGCCACACCTGTGTGGACATAGAAATGTTCTGTGGATTAGCTGGATAGCATGAGGTCAGCTCAACTTTTGTTCCACACTTTGGGGGTCTCCTCTGGTTTGGGAGACTGTGCATTTGTGGGTATCTGGATACTTTTATGTGGATTAGCAGGGTGATCTTGGGTCAGATCTACTTGTGTCTCACACTGTGGGGTCTCTGCTTGGCTGGGAGTTCCAGACACTGGTGTTTTGTGGCCAATAGAACAGTCTGAGACACTGATCTCTGTGCTTTGAGTGCCAGCCCATGGCTAGATGCTGGAGACTTGCACAGACCTACATGGACCTGCAGCCTTTTCAATGGATTAGCCAAGTGACCTGAAGCCAGAACATCCTGAGTTCAATACTATGTGGTTCCCTCTCACCTGGGAAACACCAGCACTGCTGTTTTGGAGCCCTCAGTTTGGTCCTTCGGTTGCTGTGCAGTCACTGCTGTCCTATTGATCTGACACAGTATGTGATTGGTGTCACCATTTTAGATCCCTTACTAGGCTTTTTCATTCAGTTTATGAAACCTAGATCAGAGATCTCTTCACTTTAGAATAATTAGCATAATCTTTCTAATAGTTCAATAGTTTTCATCTATAAAATAAAATGATGATGACTAGTCCTTTAATGAATTTGGTATGGTTAATAAATAATACAAAACATGGATGTACCAGGGCTGGGTATGGAGTTCCTTTGATTCCAACAATTCTTCCTCCTATAAATATCATAGTGATCCTGACTTTCACTTGCTGGCACTGTCAAGTCCTTTGGGAAACTCTCCTCCCTCTCATTGCATAGGTGTCAAGCTGGACCAGTTATTGGATGGAGGAGGGTTTCTACTAATTTACAAGTTAATCCACATGGAAAATAATTCCAATCTACAGAAGATTAGAAATCTGTATTAGCTCCAGCAAGTTTGTACAACAAGTGTGAGTGGCTCTTACTTCTATGGTACTGTTATTCTCATCTCATGGTTTCTGATGATTGGTACAGTACCTTAAATATTTCAATGAAAATACTAACATCAGTGATGATATTTGGAAAACAAGGCCAGAAGAAATGTACAGAATTAAAGGATTTAATTAGAGGTGACTTTATTTATTTATTTTAATTTTATTAATTGATTTAGATTACAACTCAATTTTTATCCCATCACTTGTATCCTCCCATTCCTCCCTCCGTCCCACTTTCACTCTATTCCCCTCCAATAGGTCTAAGACTGAGGGGGACCTCCTCCCCCACTATATGGTCACAGGCTATCAAGTCTCATCTTGCTAGCCTGCTTATTCTTTCTTTGAGTGCCATCAGGCCTTCCAGAGGTGGTCACATAAGGAGCACCAGAGTTCATGTCAGAGTCAGTTCTCGCTCTCCACATAACTGTGGAGAATGTCTTGTCTGTTGAGTAGATCAGAGTAGGGGTTCAATGTTTACTACTTATATTGTCTTTGGTTAGTGTGATAGTTTGAGCAGACCCACCTGGGCCCCAATCCACCTGTCATGATGTTATTCTTGTAGGTTTCTAGGGCCCTCTGGGTCCTTCTATTTCCCCATCTCCTATATTTAGTCTCAGCAAGATGTCCTCACATCTATTCAGAGGTGACTTTATTTATTACATTTATTTTGTTTGTTCTTTTGTAAGGCTGTCTTGTACATCTTGCTGTCCTGGAACTCTCTTTGTAGACCAGGGTGACCTTGAATTCACAGAGATCCACTTGCCTCTGCCTCTCTAGATCTGGGATTACAGATGTATACAAGCATGCCCTGCTACTTTCCTTAGATCACTGCTGACATCAGTTTGCATTAGAGCTCCTGCAACTATATGAAGTACTTAAAAATCATGTGTAATTTACAAAAGGTTTCTGGCAGAAAAAAATCAAAGAGGCAATTAATAAAGTAATTAAGAGAGAAATGCAAAGGTCAAAAGGAACACAACACTAAATTTTCTCTCTTTTCATATTAATACTTTGATGCTGGAGATACAAAATAAAGGAAACTAACACTCAATCCACACAAACAAGATTTGCATCCCTTATTTATACTTTGCATTTATTATGTTATGTTTCAACATGACCGTTCTTGACAGTTCATGTGAAATTAAATGAACCATATTGTATTTACAAATTATAATAGGGTAATAGCTGCAAGAATTATTTTATTAAAAAAGAATAAATAAAGAAAGCAAAGTATCCTGTGAAGGTAGCTATCTACAAAAATGTATTCATTTCCCAAGTACACACACAACAAGTCTGTTTCTTATGTATCAACAAAGTAATTTCATGGTTGAATAAACCTATATAATTAGCCATCATGTTGTAGCATTAAAGTGGCTTTATCCATAGTTGGTGAGTGATATTTAGACTGAGAACACTGACACATAGCCTATGAGCAATACCTCAGCCAGTGTTTCTTAATAACAGTAAACTGAGTGTATAGGACCCTGTGATTTACAAGGATCTTTCCTGTACATCATAAAATTTAATCATCAAAATAACCCTGTGAGTTAGTTATATAAAATGAGACTTTATGCTACTGGAAATATATACTAGCAATAAAAAACAGAGAAGTGTATAGGTATATTAAGGTTATTTTTCCTCACAATTGATCACAGTGATTAACACTAGAATATTATCACCTGTTTTCTAGGAGTGATCTTTCCCAAAGCCAGCATTATTCCTATTTTGTGTTTATGCCCTACAGTCATTGAATATTATACTGAATTAATCTGGGTTTGTAAGCCCTTATTCCCAGTGCCAAAGGTTTGTTTGACTGACTGAATCCAAATTATGTGAAGCAGGATGTTAATATTAAAAATTTGGTCTGTGGTGTCCACTCTCATTTTAAGCTAAACAAGTAGGAATGACAAAATAGTCTCCTGGGCTTAAAGCTCGTATACAATCTCAAAATATTGTGGAGACAATGCAAAGACATTGGCATGCACGTATATCATGTATCAACCAACAATGTATTGATTATGTACCTACTATGCATCTTTATTTTACTGAGTACAGAGAAATTTGTATCTACTTCTCTTCTTCCAATAGTAGGTTACTTTCTTAATAACCATGAAATTTAATAAAATGAAGCATGTCTACACATCTTCATATACAAAATCTGAATATAGTATTTTTTGAAGCTTTAAGAATATCTGGGTCTGGTCTTCTGTTTTTATTTTAATAAGGCAATTATCAGACAACAGGCTGAGTAGCGGACCTAAAAGTGTTGCAATCCTTAACATGGTTTTAGTTTATCCACATGAAGTAATAAAGACATAAAAAGCGTTTTTGCTATGTAATTGATGGCTTTTGTTTTCTTGTTACAAATTTTCATACTAAGTAAGATAATTTTTCATAAATCTTTCTCTTAATAACCCTCACAATATAGCTAGACCCACTGTTTCATTTTTCAACTTAATGTTTAAATTTTAAAAGTTTTTTCATTACAATTTTAATATTTGACTGAATATTTGAGATCCCTCTTAGCCTTAATGCTATGTGAGAGTATGACATTACTTAAGACTTCATTATAAAAAGTGTAAAATAAACAAAAACATACACATCAACTTTAACTGTCCCAACAGTCTGTACTATCAATGAATTTCTTTTGCACTATGCAGTTAAAGTAGCCACTTGAAATTGAAAATATGGAGCTTCACTTTGGATTTCCCTATCATTATCAAATATGTCTACCCACTTTTCTTCTACCAGCACTAGAGATCTATGACAGAATTAAAATCTTTATGTTCTCTTTCATAACTCATATGGTATCTTTCTTTACATAACTAAGCTGAACTCTGCCTGACTTTCAAGTTTCTACTCTGGTTAAACCGTTTCAGACTCCCATCCTATTTTAGATATTGTCTGAAGCCTGTTCTCATCTGCAGCCAGATGACTTCAGGCGTTAGACTTAATACTTCGCACTGACTGTGGTTCGTGTAGGCCAGAGTAAACTAGTAGATTTTATTTCTGTTCTTGTGGTCAAGAGAAAAGTGATTTTCACCACAAAAAGTAGCATATATTTGTTTAGCTGTCACCTGTCATTCTGGTGTCTTGACGAGAGGTCTGTTGAGAGAGACTGAGATAGCACAGTGCGACCTCCAGAGAGACTGCTGCCCATAGGAGAGAGTGGAACAAGCAGTTTGGTTGCTGCAGAACTATAAAAGTGGAAAGATCCAGCCTTGGATGTGGGATGTAGTAGAAGCGAGCACTCCCCAGTTTGCCCAGCACCACAGCATGGTTTGTTTGTTGAAATAACAAAAGCTATCAGATGGTTATGTGAGGATCAGGGAGGAAGTTGGAGATTTGAGCTCAGTCCCTGGTCCCCATATAATGTGCTTTAGCACGATAAAGATAACATGTACATCAACAAAAATCTCCTTGTTCGTGAGGAGAATATTTAAAATTTACTACAGAATTTTGAAATACATAATTTTCTCTTAATATTTAACACACCGTGCAATGGACCACAGATAAACAAATACAAATAAACAAAATGAAAAATAAACTTATTTTCCCTGTTGATGATGCTCATTTCATTTGACCATGATGATCCTGTTCCACTGTGATCCAGCCTTTCTCTAGTAACTACTGTAATCTCTTTCCCTCTGTCTCCTCTCTGTTTTTCTGTATCTCTGTCTCTGTCTTTCTGTCCCTCTGTCTATGTCCCTGTCTCTGTCTCTGTCTCTGTCTGTCTGTTTCTCTCTCTCTCTCTCTCTCTCTCTCTCTCTCTCTCTCTCTCTCTCTCTCTGCCTATGAATTAAGTCATTTAGATTTCACATAGGTGACAATACAAACTTTTGCTTGATGTGTTTCACTGAGGATAAAATTATATATATATATATATATATATATATATGTATATATATGCAAATTATAGTGCCTTTATTTTTCAGGACTGAATAATATTCTGTCACATAAATATATACATGTGAATGTTTTGTTTTTACACATTCATCTGTTGATTTAAAACCTATCTGGATTCTTTAACTAATGTAAAGAGTGCTGCAATGACTGCGGAGGTTTCTCTTCAATACTGATTCAAATATTTTGTATAAATACTCAGAAGAGGCATTAGTATATACCAATACCTTACTTTCTCTTTTTTTATTTTATTTTGTAACCCAGTTCTCACTATGTTTCCAGACTGGCTTTGAACTTGCAATCCTTGTGCACCCCTTCCAGTTAGCCGAAATTAAAGGAATTATTCATCACTATCTGCATTGTTCTATTTTACCTATATTTGTATTATCATTTGTTGATGAAATCTTGTTCTACTACAATGAGTGTACTAATTTATACTCCCCAAAACAATGTGTATGTGTCCCCATGTCCCACTCCTTATCAAAAAGTTGACCTTTAATTATTTTGGCAGCTACTTTGAAAAATGATTGTGATAATTAAGCATGATGTTAACTTACATTTTCATAATTATTCATCATGATGAGTAGTGTTTATTATATTCTTGATGTTAATTCATGTCTTCTTGTAAAAATGTTTTAAGGTTTCTTGGTTTTCAGTTGTTTATTAGTGTTTTTATATTTACTTTTCTTTTAGATTCTTGTGCACGCACTGAAGAGGACAACACGCTGGGGTGGGGTCTCCTTTTACTGCATAAGTCACTTGGGGGAAACATGGGTGGCCAGTCGTGGCCACAGGCATCTGTACCTGATGAGCCTCCTTACATTTCCTGTTTGCCCATTGTGACCGTACAGTATGTTCATTTCACAGAATTTCTTGGATTTATTTTGTTCTTGCATATGAGCCCTTTACCAGAGGTGTGGCTTGAAAATATCTTCTCTCCTTCCAAAAGTTGTCTCTTGCCTGTAACTTCCTTTTTTTAAAATCTTGTGTTGAAGATATTTTTTTTTTAAGTATATGTGATTTTACTTGTTCGTTTTTGCTCTTCAAGCTGGTATTTCTGGGGTCAAATACAAGCATTTGGTTGATGTGGTTTATACCTTTGCATGTGCTCTTCAAGTAAAACTCTTTTTTCTCTCTATTAGTATAGAAAAATATTAGAAATATTTTTGGATTTTGTTTCAAGCCGAATGAAATATATAGCTAATTTTGAATTTCTTTAAACAATACTGACTGTACTGTAGATACCCTAAAGCTTTATGAATGAAATGCACATTTTTTCAGATTTTGTTTCAAAAACCATGTGGTAACATTTGCTTTGGTCCAAAGAAAATTTGATTTTTATTATTAGACTTAATATAATCAGTAGCCTTTGTTCTGCAGTTTTGTGATCTCTTGATTAATTTCAATATCAGGATGTGTACATAGGAAGTTCATGTATTTATTTTAAATATGAAAAACTCCAAGAATCCTGTTTTACTGTAACAACTTTGAAATAGGTTTTTAGAATAATATACAGACCATCAAGGTGCTTCTGCCCTGCATAGATACACGTATTGTATCTCATTCAGACTGCTGTTCACAACACACAGCTTCTCTTTTTCTGGTTCAAGCCTGTAAAAACCATATTCTTTTCTCCAGAAACTTCGTAAATGTGGACACTATCAAGGCATAATAAATCTAACCTATTCCACTGACAAATTAAGTTAAAACTAGCTTTGATGGTTAAGGTAAAGCAAGAATACTCACTGTTTCTTATATTATAAAAAATGGTATCATCTTATTGTATTTTATGACTTAGATTCTTGCAAAAGAAAAATATCATAACAAAATAAACACCCCTTCTTCTCAAATAAAAGACACAGTATCTTATTGTAGAGATCAACCTAGAAAAAACAATGTAGTCTTTACCTTCCAATGTTTAGATTTGAAACTTATTTACTGCTGAGAAAATGTGAAAAAGTAAAAGTAACAAAATATTACACATAAGTTATATTTCCTGGCATAATGTAATCATAAAGTGGAGTTATTTCTGCTGTTTCTGGGCTGTTTAACATGGAAATAACCAACATTTATTTGCAAAAAGTTTTTTCCTATATATATCAAACCCTGAGATAAAAAGCTGCAAGGGCTAATGTTCCTTTAACTCCTGTTAGGTATCATATAAAGTTTTAAGCAATGTCACAGTTTTCTGAAACAAATATTAAATCTGCTGCAGACAGTGACTCTCGGATCACATGATGTTCTCATACCTCCTGTACACTGACTTTTATATTTCCACTTCATCATGAGCGATTGCAAAGCTGTCTAATTCCTACTCTTCTGGAGTATGAACATGATTCGTAATTATGTTGAAATGCTCAGTAAGACATTTTCTCATCTCACCTACGACAGGAAGATAGTGCTGACTCCAATTGCCAATCCCAAGCTTTTTTCAGCTTAACATAAAATGAAGGACAAAGAATGCAATTGGCCCTGTGAGGTAGGGGTGAGTTCTGCTATGAAATATTTCCTCTGCAGTGCGGAAAAGAATGCAATGCTTCCCCTGCCCCCACTCTCTGGCCTGTTGGGACTATTTCAGAGAGTCATAACCTTAGCTAAGAGAGTGTCATGCTATACAACCAGTGTGCCTGCTCAAGAAGCCCCTAAAATCTTGTGGAGGAAAGGACAACAGTATATTTTAGAGGCTGCATCTTAAAAAAATCTGAGCACCACTTTAAGGGACTTGAAATAGTCCTCTGAGGCATCTCACAAAAGCTGTGTGCATGGGGGAACTTAATGTTTCCTTCTCCCTTTGCCTTCCAAGTAAAGTAAGAAATCAGAGAGTGAGGTTTATTCAAAGAACAGCAAGAATATTCAGAAATTTTCAATTTAATTTAGTAATAAATATTTTTATTGACCATCCCTGGATATGAATGAGCTTGATCCTTCTAGGGGACTTGGAAGTATATTATATGCTCACAACAATACCCACAGTAAGGACTAATAATTTGTGATTAGATTTCTCACAGTATATGTAAAAATCTGAAACTCCAAAAGCCCCTCTTATCATAAGATGCACTTAAGTCCCCTATAAAAATCTATTTCTGAGTTGATCCCTGTGATGATGCAGAAGTAGCAGCAGAAAAAGCAATTAAGATTTTCAGCATTCCTTGGCTTTCTCCCATTATTCTATATAATCTAAAGATTAGTAGAACCATTAATTTCTTCATTTGATACCAAAATGGAGGAAACACAGTGAAAGTAGTAATACATTGTGATAACATGTAAGAGATTTGTTAAATTAAGTAAAATCTCCAGTGGATTGTAGTGTTCTAGAGGAATAATAGGACTTAGAGTTATTCTTCACGCTTTCCTTCCCTCCTCTCTTTCTTTCTTCTCTTCTCTCCATTTATTGAAACATATCTTTTCTCACATAATATATTATGATTATTGATTTTCCTTCCCAATACCCCTCCCAATTCCTTCCCACCTCCCCTCCCCTCCGGGTCCACCCTTTTTCTCTCTGACTAGAAAAGAACAGGCTTTTTTGAGGGGGGGGGGAGTAATTAAAACATTTTAAATAATTTTATTAAAAAAAGGTTCATGTGTATGAAGTTTTCATTTGTTGCACCATAGACAGCAGGATATACACTGAACAAAATTTGGCTAAGCTATGAAACTAGGAGCTTTCCGCACTTCCATATGAACTTTTTTTTTCATATTTTATATTCATTATAATTTCTTCATGTTACATCCTGATTGTGAGCCCATCACTTGTATCTTTGCTTCCCCCCCTTCTCTCTTCCTTCCTGTTCCCCTTCCCTAGACTTCTGACAGGGGCCCCTCCTTCCCCACCTTCTGACTAAAGCCTATCAGGTCTCCTCCAGATACCCTGCATCCCCTTCCTCTGTGTGCTCTCAAGGCCGTCCCATGAAGGGAAAGAGATCTAATTACAGGCACCAGAGCTCATGTTCATGTCAGAGGCAGTCCCCATGTCTCCTCCCCACCCACCATGGAGAATGAGCTGTCCATTGGTTATATCTGAACAGGTTCAAGGTTCTTTGTATGCTTTATTCTTGGTTGGTGCATGGATTTGTGCAGGGCCTCCTGGTTCCAGATCCACCGGCCTTGATGGGCGCCATGTGGGCTTCTGACACCTCCAAGTCCTTCCATTCCCCTATCCTTCCATACAACTCTCAGTGCTCTGCCCAGAGTCTGGCTGTGAGTCCCAGTATCTTTCCCCAACCCACACTTGGTGGAGTCTCTCAGAGGATATCTATATTGGCCTAATATACTCTTATAAATTGAGTATATACCATGTGTGTCTTTCTGGGTCTCTGTTACCTCACTCAGGATGATCTTTTCTAGTTCCATCCACTTGCCTGCACATTTCGAGATTTCCTTGTTTATAGTAACTGAGTAGTAGTCCATTGTTTAAATGTACCACAGTTTCTTTATCCATTCGTTCGTTGAGGGACATCTAGGCTGTTTCCACATTTTGGTTATTACAAATAAAGCTGCAATGAACATAGTTGAGCAAATGTCCTTGTTGTACGGTAGAAAATCTGTCAGGTATATGCCCAGGAATGGTATACCTGCGTCTTGCAGTAGCACTGTTTCCAATTTGCCGAGAAAGTGCTAGATAGATTTCCAAACTGGTTGTACAAGTTTGTACTCCCACCAGCAATGACGGAGTTTTCCCCTTTCTCCATATCCTCACCAGCATGTGAAATCACTGGAGTTTTTTTTTTTTTTTTTTTTTTTTTTTTTTATCTTAGCCATTCTAATAGGTGTGAGATGGAATCTCAGAGTTGGTCGAAACAAGGCCATTTTTCCCATTGGCCACTTTGCCATGCTTAAAGCATCTCCACAAGGAGGTTCATTGATGCTCGTCATCATCTTTGAGGTAGGATGGGGGCTGCCAGGAGTTAATCTTACATAATAGGGCATTTAAATATGTTTATAGTGTTTTAATAATTCTTTGCCAACAAGACAGGTGAACTCATGGCAGCCCCCAGCCTACCTCAAGATTAATTTTAAAAAATCAGTATCTCTCCTGTATACAAATAGCAAACAGGTTGAGAAAGAAATTAGGAAAACTACACCCTTCATAACAGCCACAAATAACATAAAATATTTTGGAACAACTCTAACCAAGCAAGTGAAAGACATGTATGAAAAAAAAAAAACCTTCAACTCTCTGAAGAAAGAAATTAAAGAAGGTATCAGAAAATGGAAAAATGTCCCATGCTCATGGACTGGGAGGATCAACATAATAAAACTGGCCATCTTACCAAAAGCAATTTATAGGTTCAATGCAATCCCTATTAAAATACTTACACAATTATTTACAGACCTATAAAGATCAATTCTCAACTTCATATGAAAAAAACAAACAAAAAAACCCAATGATAACTAAAACAATCTTGTACAATAATAGATATTCTGGAGGAATCTCCATCCCTGATCTCAAGCTGTGATATATATCAACAATAAAAAAAAATGTCATGGCCCTGGCATAGACATAGGTGGCTTGAACAATGGAATAAAATCAAAGACTCACCACACGCTTACTGATGCTTGATTTTTTGACAAAAGAACAAAAACTGCATAATTGAAAAATGACAGCATTTTCTTTCTTTTTTTTATTGAGTGTTCTTTTTTAATTGTTTATTAATTTATTCTTGTTACATCTCAATGGTTATCCCATCCCTTGTATCCTCCCATTCTTCCCTCCCTCCCATTTTCCCCTTATTCCCCTCCCCTATGACTGTTCATGAGGGGGATTTCCTCCCCCTGTATATGCTCATAGGGTATCAAGTCTCTTCTTGGTAACCTGCTATCTTTCTTCTGAGTGCCACCAGGCCTCCCCCTCCAGGGGACATGGTCAAATATGAGGCACCAGAGTTCGTGTGAAAGTCATACCCCACTCTCCACTCAACTGTGGAGAATGTTCTGTCCATTGGCTAGATCTGGGTAGGGGTTTGAAGTTTACCGCCTGTATTTTCCCTGGCTGGTGCCTTAGTTTGAGCGGGACCCCTGGGCCAAAATCTGCCTATCACAATGTTCTACTTGTAGGTTTCTAGGACCCTCTGGATCCTTCTACTTTGCTATTCTCCCAATGCTTCTCTCATCTAGAGTCCCAATAGGATATCCTCCCCTCTGTCCCCAGAAGATGCTCCAGCACACAATAAGAAAATTTGCTCAACCATGTTCATAGCAGCCTTATTCATAATAGCCAGAACATGGAAACAGCCTAAATGTCCATCAGTAGAAGAATGGATAAAGAAACTGTGGTACATATACACTATGGAATACTACTCAGCTATTAAAAACAAAGAATTCCCGAAATTTGTGGACAAACGGATTGAGCTAGAAATGATCCTAATGAGTGAGTTAACCCAGAAGCAGAAAGAATCAAATGGTATATACTCACTTATATCTGCATACTAGCCCAAGGGGCATGTCCCATGAAAGCCTTCACTTAAGTGGAAGCATTTTCAACAAATGGTGCTAGTCTAATTGAATGGCTACATGTAGAAAAATGCAAATAGACCCATATTTAACACCCTACATAAAACTAAAGTCCAAGTGGATTATAGACCTGAACATAAAACCAGGCACACTGAATCTGTTAAGAGAAAAGGTGGGAAGAGCCTTGAACTCATCGGCACAAGAGACAACTTCCTAAACAGAACACCAACAGCTCAGGCTCTGAGATTAACAACTAATAAATGGGACCTTATGAAACTGAGAAGCTTCTATAAGGCAGGAGACACTGTCAACAGAACAAATCGACAGCGTACAGACTGGGAAAAGGACTTCACCAACACTATGTCCGACAACAGGGAGGGATTTGATGGAGTAAATTCTTTTAGGCCTGAATGTTCTAAAGTCTGTCACTCTCTACATAATATCTGGCTATGGATCTCTGTATTTGTTCCCTTCTGTTGTCAAAGGAAGCTTTTCTCATGATGGAGAAACAAGGCACTGATCTATAAATATAGCAGAATACCATTAGGAGTATTTTATCACGACATTTTTTATTAGATCAATAGTATTTGGTTTTACCCTAGGTCTCTGAATTGTCTAGTCTCTGGTTCTTGGTCACCCAAGCAATGTCAGGTATGGGTTCCATCTCATGGAGTGGGCCTTAAGTCAAATCAGTTATTGGTTGGTTACTCCCACATGCTTCCTACTACCGTTGCACTAGCGTGTCTTACAGGCAGAACACATTGTAGACCAGAAGGATTCTCTTTGGTCTGCAGAAAGTTAGGAAATTAAAATGGAGTGGTAAATACATCAGTCTATGAGAGTGTCCTCATCTCGTTCACTCATTGGAACAACGACTGTAGAGAAATACCAGAGTATGTTCACTGACTGAAGATTGACGCAGCATTGATTTCTGCTTGGAACTTACAGGAAAACTGTTGTTCCGTAACGAAAGATATTTTGTTTTAATATTCTAAGGCTATTCAGAAGGAATGTCTTCGAACGTAGAGGTTGGCAGGAGAACAAAATAATATAGATACTGTTAGCACTATGAGTGAGA
Source organism: Acomys russatus (assembly GCF_903995435.1). Classification (NCBI taxonomy): domain Eukaryota; kingdom Metazoa; phylum Chordata; class Mammalia; order Rodentia; family Muridae; genus Acomys; species Acomys russatus. The sequence goes on from NC_067138.1 coordinate 7,117,063, forward strand.
ATTGTATCAAAAAGATCAGTGTAGGAAGAGAATAAGGCTGTATATGTAAATATATGTAATTTTGTTTCTAATTATTGATAATAGGTTAGGATAAAGTTTGATTAATTTACAGTGGGAAGTTAAAGAAGTGTATCCTAACTTCCTTATAAACATTGCATACCCGCACATAATCACATACACTACACACTCATGCATACTACATACACATGTACACAAATGCACATGAATGCTCATACACACAGTTTTACACATGCATGCTCATAGACACATATTCATGCACACTTACATGTATATGATCAACTATAAGTACTCAAACTTAATACTCACACATGTATAATTACACACACATTCAGACATATATGCACACACTGTTATACATATATGTACTCACACACATATAGAGCCATACATACACATATACACATACTCTCCCAATGCTCATACACACATGCAAAATTATTCACACATACCCAAACACAGATATACATACATGCACTCAAACAATGATCTCATATATATAAACATACATATATACACATTCATACACATCACATACACACACATACTAAAACACACATGCACACATACACTGATGCAAAACACAGACACATGCACATATATGCAAACACACTCAAACTCATAATACACACACATAGACACACACGTGTGTGTCTATATGTATATATATATATATATTCACACACTCAAAAAAATGATTATACATATTAAACTACACATAAAAACAGTGATGAACACATACACATTTTCACACATACACACACACAGCACATACACATTGATGCATTGATGGTTTCAGCGGAAACCAGATCAGCTTTTACATAACATAAAGTACATTACTGCATTTTTATTTTTCAGTGTTATCTTTCTGTGAAATAATATTGGAATTCTCCAAAATACTAGGTACTACAAGCAATGACAAAGAAAATAATTATTTTAAGTTTCTAGCATAAATCAATTCTCCATGATTAAGTTCTGGTTTGAGCCAGTTAGGTCCAGTTATCAGAGCTTCTAGATCTCTTCTCAGAGTTACAGAGGAGGCGCACAGGTACCATGGGCTCAGACAGAAGGTGTATGCTATGGTTACATATGAACATTTAGAAACATTAGTTATCAGGATAAGAACTTAGCACCTTAGGTATGAACGATAGGCAGAGGGAAATTGGTCACTCAAGCCTGCCTTATCTAGTTAGCTTTGGCAAAAACATATTAGATTTTGCCTTCCCTCTAGCCACTACCTACACCATCTCTAATTATGTTCCTGCTCACAGACTGAAATTCAAGCACAGGCTGTTAGGGCAGAAACAGCACAGCTCATCTGTTTAGCAGAGTACAGACCATAAACACACATCACTCTCCAATTCATCAAAATGTGCTTAGTGGTAAGTTATTTCTTTTATTCATACCCTATCATATCTATAAATTTTTCTATATATAGAAAATAAATCTTCTGACACTGTAAAAGTCTTCCTATAAATTTAAATAGCAGCACAGCCTCTGAATATTTTAATGTGATATATGATTTATTGTCTCTTTCTTTAGCTGTTAATATATGGAGGGCTGGCCTAGACATTGCAGTCTCTTATTTGCTAAAATATATATCTGAACAGTTTGTTTTTGTTGCTCTTTGAAATTGAGGTAAAAATATTGAAGGTAAGAGTTATAACCACTGTAGCACTGATACAGTTTTAATATAACACAAAATGTTAATAACATAATTATGTATTTACTTGTTATTAATAATAAGAATTTGATGAATTTTAATTATATTGAAACTTTTTAGCATTTGTTTTAAACTCTTATTCTGAACCCTTTTCCAAACTTAATTAATTACCAAAAATAGATTATCTGTAATAGGGGGTTTTAAAAATAATTTACAGCTTTAGAACACAATATCCAAAGCCAGAGATATTCTAGAGAGACACACTGTCTAGCCTACAGAGTATCAACAGCTCTAATTTACCAGTCACTAAGCAGCCAGATGTTATTTCCAAAAGTAAATCAGATTATGCAATTCTCTACTGAACCCTCTCAGTGGGCTGTTCATAGAAACTGGTATAAAATTCAGAGCATACAACAAAGTAATCCAGACAATACATAGACTAGTAAAGCTCGCTTGTCACTAAACCTGAGTCTCATGAAAGAAACATTTAATCCCAGCTCTTAAGATCCAGTCCATTTACTTTCATTTTGGTCTCCCTATTGGAGCATTTCAATTGGCTTTGCCTTTTCTGAGCATTTTCTGCCTATAGAGTTTTGCAGATTGATTTCCGATTTTTTTGGGGGGCGGGGGAAGAAATCAACTTAAATATTTCCTAGGGAAGCCTTCTCTGATACATAAGAGGCAGGTTTTCCCACTGTACTTTCCAGGGTTTGCTTATTCATTTATTTCCCAACCAGTCACCTACTGTAGGAGCCAGAATAATGGGCTTTCAATGATGCACACATCCTGAATTCTTGAATCTTCAACGTAAGGTGTCCTAGGCAAATGCCAAGATGTCATTAAGATTGGAAGCAAGGGAGAATGTGGAAATAGAAAGATCCAGAGGGTCCTAGAAACCTACAAGAAGAGCATTATGAAGGGCAAATCTGAGCCCAGGGGCTCAAACTATGGCACCAGCCAAGGACAATATGTGCAGTAAACTTCGATCCCCTACTCAGATCTAGCCAATGGACAGGACATTCTTCACAGCTGAGTGGAGAGTGGGGTCTGACTTTCACACGAACTCTGGTGCCCCATATTTGACCACGTCCCCTTGATGGGGAGGCCTAGTGGCACTCAGAGGAAGGATAGCATGCTACCAAGAAGAGACTTGATACCCTATGAGCATATACAGGGGGAGGAGGTCCCCCTCAGTCACAGTCATAAGTGAGGAGAGTAAGGGGAAAATGGGAGGGATGGAGGAATGGGAGAATACAAGGGATGGGATAACATTTGAGATGTAATATGAATAAATCAATAAAATATTTTAAAAATATAATTCACTAGTCAAGGAATATAGCTGTTCTCCAAGAGACACATGATGTCTGGAGCAGATGAATCTGCAGCAGATTCTCCATGAGAGCGACAAGATACATACTCCTGAAAATTAGTTAACTCACTAAGTCAATATTATAGTAATGGAAGACTGATACAATGATAAAAGCCTAGAGATAAGCAAGCCAGTATTTCTTAGTCATGCTTAGGGTCAGATTCTAGACAAGTGCTTAGTGTAGCTGTGATTTCCTAGTTGTGGCATGAATGCAAAGATGTGCATAAGTACAACCAACCTCAGTTGTATATCATTGATAAGACACCTGAGGATGTGTTAGTACATTTGATATTAGTTACGTCTTTAAAGTATATAACTGTTCAACTTTATTTTTAAATTACTTTTCCAGCATTACTATATTTTCAATATTACAACAGATTCTCCATTTTCTATTCACTACATATTATTACATAACAGCTTAATAAATAACCCACCCACCACAAATACTTGTAAAAGTATTGATATTAAAATAAATACCATATGTTTATTTCATACTTCCAAAAAATTTAACTAATGATCAATATTTTTTTCCCTTATTAACCTCTGGCTTTCTTTTAATATTAATTTATAAAAAAAATCCAAGACCTATTAAAATTTCAATAGTGAATAACTCAGTGTATAAATTTTAAAAAGTTATAGAGATTCTATACATACTGATTATGATTTTTCTGGAGTTGCAAATCATCTTTGTCTTCATTCATGCCATTGGATTTGGTCAAGGAGGCATTAGAATCAAATGTAGAGATGACTGATCAGACTTGGCACAACCTTCCTCTGCTTCTCATGCCTGTGTGAACAGACTCAAAGCAGTTTACAAATGAATTAGAAACACAAACACAGCCAAGCCACTCATATCCTCTATGCTTAGAACCTTCTACATCAGCTTCCACCGAGCCTATCCAAAACTTGTGTATGAATATACATAAAATTAATCCCCCAGACTCATAAGCTCAGAATCCTGCCCAACTTTAAAGTCAATGGCTATAGTATATAAGGATTATTATTATTATTATTATTATTATTATTATTATTATTATTATTACATTTTAATTTAAAATTTTGAGATTTTCTTATATGCATACTGCATTCACATAATTTTTATTCCTCATTTTTCTTTGTCTAACTTTTCTTACTTCCCCTAATACCTTTCAATTTATTATCTCTTTTTCTAATATATATATATACTTTTGTGTCCATTTAGTGTTGCTTGTAAGTATATAATTTTAGGGCTAGGTGCTTGGGATTACATAACCTATCTTGGGCCTTGTGGCTGGAGAAGACTGATTTTCATATTCTCTCTCTCTCTCTCTCTCTCTCTCTCTCTCTCTCTCTCTCTCTCTCTCTCTCTCTCTCTCCATTAATTTCCTGCAGCTGTTCATCTGTGTTGGAATGTTACCTGGTATTGTGATTGTGTAGGTCTTGTTTAGGCAACTGTATTCTGAGGTCCAACTTTGCTGTCATAGAGAAGACACTGTCTTGAAGCAGATATCCTGGTTATCAAGTTCTTACAATGTTCCTAGCCCTTCTTCCTCCATGTTCCTTAGGGCTTTTATGAAAGTGTTGTGTTGTATCAACAGGGTTTGGACACCATACAGTATGTTATTGGCTTCATTTTTGGCCCTTGCAGATTTCTGTAGTATTCTTCATCTGCTACAGAAGAATATATAAACACACACACACACACACACACACACACACACACACATTTTTCCCCAAAGGTGTTTGAAAGTCTATCATTTGTATCATTTTCATGAAATGAACATTCTACCAAACTACATTAATTTCTACTTTTCTTTCTGATAATCATGTAGATAAATTTAATGTTATGTAAGATATATTCCTGAAATGTATGCATAATTAGAGTATTGAGAAAATGATCTATTTTAATAAATGTAGATGATGGTATTCAGTAGGAAACTTCAATTATTTAACAATATTAACAATTTTTCATATGTAACATATTTGAAGATTTATCTATAAATGTTCAGTGGTCAACTCAATCAAGCCTGCTTTTACGCCGTTTTTCTCTGTAGTATTTACTCAGAGTCAAATTGAATATCTCTTGATTTCTTTAGTATTTTACCATGATATGTTTGTTATATATGAGGGTGTTTAATGAAGGCAGAAGATTTATCTTATACTATATAATCAGTCTGAATCTCCCACTTAAGTTATACTTTCACTGTTATTCTCAGGCTTATTACTTCTTAGCTTATTTACTTTCTTTTGTTTTTGTGTGATTTGGGAAGCTTCTAACCTGCACTCCCTGTATACCCAAGTAATTTTTTTATTCCTCCTCAAGTCTCTGACGGGGTCAAAGACCAGATAGTTTAGTCTTACAATTAAGCTTAGTAGTTTAGGGGTTAAGATATTTCTAGGTCTAGGTAGATGTTTTATGTTGATAGAGATGGAATATGATAGATATTGATTTATATTCAGAATTTTAGACTCACTAAGATAGGAAAGATATTTACTTCAAGGCTGCCAAATACAAATAGACAAAACACTAGGAATGTAACATTTATATAATTCTTGATTGTCTCATGGTTCTTCTTGCTGTAGGTAGTTTATTGTATATATGTGTAATAATATAAATGCATATGTAAAAATATTTAACAGAAAAGGAAACAAACAAACAAATCAGATTGTTCTTACTCCAAGAGTATAAATAGTTTAGACTCTATCTGTGGAAAATTAAAACCAAAAGCCAAATTTTGTGTTTTAAGAATAAAGAAGATTTGGTAATTGAGAAATAATGTAAAGCCTATTAATGTGTGTTCCATTCAATAATATGTAAATCAGCTCCTTTTGTTTAAAATTATAAACAAGTCCCTGAAAGAGATGATGACATTAACCCTTGTTCCTAGGCCAGTTCTTATTAGGATACTTATGCAGGGCTTCAAGGCTAAATTCTCTCAGTAATTTCATTTCTGAAACCAAGACCAGATAGCTGAATCTGTGCCCTCTTCCTCAGTATACCATGGTTATAGACATAACCACACAGCTGAGGCTGTGCCCTCTACTCCAGTGTCTCATGGTTATAGACATAACCACACAACTGAGTCTGTGCTCTCTTCCCCAGTGTACCATGGTTGTAGATGTAACCACACAGCTCAATCTGTGCCCTCTTCCCCTTTGTGCCATGATTATAGTCATGCTGTATTCAGTAGCTGCTGTGCTCTACTCTATAAGTGGTTATATCCCCATTTTCAGAAAAATATATTTCTGTAAAAATAATAATCATTTATATTGAATGTTCCATCCATTTCATAAGGTCATTTTTGTTTTTATTCAACCCACATAAACAGCCTCAGTATGAGACTATGGATAAGTTCACTGATGATAAAACAGGCTCACAGAACACACAGAGGAGAGGCCCATGGTGAGCTCTTAGTCTGTTTCTTATAGAAATTACCCCAACAGTTCCCTAGGATGCTTTCATTTGTGCCATATTTCTCTTTGTTACAAGATCTATTTATTTTTATATTTTAATCTAATGTTTTATTAATTAATTTATTCACTTCACATCCCATTCATAGCCGCCTCCCACTCCTTTTCCCAATCCCACAGTCCATCCCCCACATCCGTTCCCCTATTCCTCAGAAAAGGGGAGCCTCCCTCATCAAAATGCCAACACAATTTTTTACAGACCTTGAAAAACAATTCTAAATGTCATAGGAGTGCTATTAAAAGAGTGACAAGGGTTATAAGACAATGCAGTTATCACAAAGAAGGGAAAATTAAGAAGACGAGATATATGGACCATTAGAACAAATAGGTAGGAGAGCAGTCCATTAACTAATCTAATCCATGCTCAGTGCCCGTGATTAACTTAGCAATTAAGGAGTATGCAATTGCATTAATTGTATTGATACCTTAAACAGTGTAATATCTAACCAAGAAAGCCATGTACTAATGTATGGTAGACACAATGAAGGGTAGAGGGCCTTGACTACCTTGAAGAATATGTTTCCTATATGTGCCAGAGTCCTGTCCTCTGTCTCTCCAGAGTTTCCAAAGCTTCAACAGGCACATGTCAGGAATAAAAATATCCACTTTGTAAAAGAGAAAAATATATACAAATGCATTGGCCATCTTTACTGCTTAAAATTAAAGCAATTTCCCCTCTTCATCTATGTGTATATGTTTTTACCAGGTTTTCTTTCCCTGCTTTTACATGCTAATACTTTCAAATACATGCCAAATAGAAGTAATATCGAATTCCAACCTTTGCTGGAAATTATAGATAAATATCCAGTAATTATTATAATGTAAGATATAAGTGCTTTGAGGGACTGATCTATACTTTATCATTTAAAAACATGCCTGTTTATATATAGGAACCTACTTACTAAATAATTTTTTTATGAGGTGGGTTTAAAGCCTTCTCAAAATGTTTACAGTTTTTAGTAATTTAGCCATCCGATACATTCTTTTCCACCTTCACATCTGTTTGGTATGCATGTTTTTGGGCAGGCATGTGTGAGGATGGACAGGCACTTCTGTTTGCATGAGTGTGGATGTTGTACCCTAGAGTCCACTCAGGTAGGGAGTTGTCACGAGAGACCACTCGAAGACCACAACGTTGATGCAAAAAGCACAAGGTTTATTACTGATGCATCAGGGAACCTCAACACTCGAGAGGCGGAGGAACCCTGAGTCACTGTTACAGGCTAGTTTTAAAGGCTAAAACTGCAAGGTTAGGAGGGGCTGAGTGCCCCGTGCTAGGATTGGCTCTGGCAGTTGCTAGTGGTACTTGTTTAAATGTTATTGGCTATTGCAGGGGCCATTGGTCTTGGCGGGCTATTCTTGGTAGGGAGGGGTGTTGGGGAATTTCCAGATGGGTTTTTACTGAAAATTGTTTACCAAAGTTGGTCGATCTGATTTCAGGAACTGGAACTGGCCTCCATTCTTTCTGGGTCATGTTCCCAGGCTAGTCTGGGTCATGTTCTCAGGCTTAGGCTGCCCCGGGATTAGGCTGAGAAAGCCTTACAATCTCCCCTTGAGTTTTAACTAGCCTTAATCTTAAGGCGTGTCCCCATTTTTGAGGGCTTGGTACTGTTGGGTTAGGATAAGGGCCTGAGTTATATTGAGACGATCTTGAATAAAAGCAAGAAGTTAGTTAAGGATACAGGGCCCAAAAGTTAAAAGTAAGAAGAGGATCAAGAGGGGACCAAGGAGGGTGGATACGAGGGTGGTCAACCAGGGAAAGTTATTGAACCATCCCTGCTGGGCTTCTCGGGCCCTCTGTCTTTTGTCTAGGCGTTCTCTGAGTTTTGACATTAAATCTTTGATGATTCTTGAATGATCAACATAAAAGCAACATTGTTCTTTGAGAGCAGCACATAGCCCTCCTTCTTTTAGAAATAGTAACTCGAGACCTCGTTTATTTTGGAGCACTACCTCCAATAGTGAGGAAAGGGATTCTTCTAACCAAGAGATGGACTGTTCTATGGCACGAAGGTCATCATTCATTGCAATCTGCAATTGTCCAAACTGCTGGTTCCCATATATGAGAGGCACAGTCCCAGTTCCCGCTCCGGCATTCCCTATCCTAATAAGACTGCGAGAGTTAGGGAGATGGGCTCTCTGCAGTACCGAGTATTCTCATAACTGGTTTCAAATGCTGGGGAAGACTGGTAATAGATCCTGGGAATCAGTTGGACTAGAACGCAGTAATCAGAGGCTGAGAAGATTGCAGCGGAGATGCAAGGGGTCAACCTAATGTTGCAAGCCCACCATAGATTGGAAGGGGGAAGAAGGAAATAGTTGTTAGTAGGAACAGTCACATTTAGGGTATGGTTACAGAGATGTTGATGGCTGTGGGGGACTCTTCCTATACATGTACCCAAGCCTGAGACTTCGGTCAGGGTAAGCTTTTTGTGTTGGCTCCAATCACAGAGAGAATGGTTACTGGTATTAGTAAAGGAGGTGGAAGTGGCGATTCCCTCATAGTAGGGTGGGCTTGGATTGAGGCAAAGCCAACAGGACTTGGTAGCCTCAGGGTTAGTAGCATTTAGTACAGAGAATGCTCCTGTAACTAGGTTGAAGACTTGGTCCCCTGCCTTGGGCAAGGAAACCCCTGGTGTACCCAGTGAGGCTGGGGCCGATGGGGTCAGAGTATTAGCAGCAACCAGGTTGGGGGGAGGACCTTGTTGGGTTCCTGTATCCGCTATAACAGGGTTAGGGCCTATGGGCACAGGGGGTGGTTGAGATATTATAAGTTTTGTCCTGAAGAGTAGGCCATCATCAGGCCCCTCTTTGTATATTCAGAGGCCCCATGTGTGCCCAGTGAGCTACCCTTGGCTTTTCTTTCCCTGGGAGGTGAAGTGAACTCGGAGGAGGTGGCACCAATGTTGGCATTGGGTATCTGTCTGGGTGAGCCAGCTGCCTCTGTAGCAGGCTGCGAAACCGGGAATGGTGTAATTGGCCTGGACTGTAATGTAATCCCAGGAGGATGTGGGCTTCCAAGAGGTGGTCCCTGAAGTTTCACAACCCCAATTTTTGCAGTAGTAGTCCGAGGCTCCTCCACATTTGGGCACAAGGCTCCTGGGGTGGTGGGAGCCAGGACAGACATAAAAGGTTAATCGCCATAGTCCACTCCTTCTTCTTACAGGGCCACATCCGCCCCAGGGGCTAAATTCTCTACCCTTAGGAGACTCTTTTAGGGGTGCCTCTTGTGGATTAGAATGTCCCTCTATGTCCCAATTGGCGGGGGCTCCCATGGCAATCTTACATAAGTCAGGGTATAATGTGAGCTACCAAGTCCATGGGGGAGCTACAGAAGAGGTTTCCTAGATGGGTTCCCCTATCTGTGAAATTATCTGCCGTGTCAGTTTCATGGGCCGGTGGGGGTTTTGGGGTATGGCATGAGTCATTGAAAGTAAGAGGCATAGAATCAGTCCCCCAGGGGAGTAAGTCTTATCTTGAGTGGGTCCTGGGAGCAGTGGAGTTGCCATCCAGGGGCTTCTGGAGTTGGATCTGATGTTGTTGGGGTGGCTTTGACGTGGGAGGTGTGAATCCAGGAGACTATTCTGTCAACCTTGAGAGTGGTGGGTGTGGTGAGCAGGACCGTGTAAGGCCCCTTCCAGCTAGGTTCGAGTCTTTGGGACCGGTGTCGGCGGACGTAGACAGAATCATCGACGTGGAAGGGATGTCCCACTGTCTGAGAGTGGCCAGGTTTGTAGAGTTCGGCCATTGGGGCCCAGACTTGGGCCTGGACCAACTGAAGTCCTTTAAAGCGGGCCTGTAAATCAGTTTTGGAAGCAGAAGACTGATAAGAATTAAGCATGGTGGACAGAGGGGGTGGCCCCCATACAGGATTTCATAGGGGGTTAGGTTAAAGCAGGAGTTAGTGTTTCTGGCTCTAAATAGAGCAAAGGGTAGGAGGGGTCTCCAATCTTTTAAGCCAGTCTCAATGGTTAATTTAGTCAAGGTCTCTTTTAGAGTTCTATTCATTCTTTTGACCTGTCCTGAACTTTGGGGTCTGTAAGCACAATGTAAATTCCAATTAGTCCCCAAGATCTTGGCCAATCCCTGTCTTACCTGGGAGACGAAAGCCAGCCCATTATCTGACCTGATTACCTTGGGGAGTCCAAACCGAGGGAAGATGTCTTCTAGGATGGCCTTGGTTACCGTTTGTGCTGTTTCCTGTCAAGTTGGGAAAGCTTCTACCCATCCTAAAAAAGTGTCTATGAAAACTAATAAGTATCGGTAACCCACGGCTGGGGGTTTTACCTCAGTGAAGTCCACTTCCCAGTAGGTTCCTGGTCTGTCTCCATGGACCCTGGTCCCTTCTGGGGCTGGGTTCCTGCCAGCATTGACTTGTTAACAAGCCTGACAATTAGTTACAGTTTTATCAACCCGGGCAGCGGCTCTAGGGATGATGAATTCTGTTTTGTCTAAGATCTGTTGAAGCTTCTTCGACCCTAGGTGGGTCCAGGCATGCATCTGTTGGACCATGGCGGCCACATCAGGCCTTGGCAGGACAGTTTTACCATCTTTTGTCCAATTTTTGGAAGCTGGGTCAAGTATAGCTCCTAGGGCTTGGGCCTGGGCCTAGTCCTTGGGAGAGTAGTTATAAGCATCAGGTTGAGTAGGCTCTTCAGCCCCAACAGACAACACCAGGAGTTCCAACTTGGCTATCTGTTTTGCCACCTGATCCGCCTGTTGGTTACCCATGGCGACAGGATTTTGTCCCTTCTAGTGTCCTGGACAGTGTATGATGGCCACTTGTTTTGTCAGGAATAGGGCCTTGAGGAGAGCTTTAATCTCCGGCTTGTTTCTAATCTCCTTGCCCTGTGAGGTCAGAAGTCCTCTTTGTTCATAGATACTCCCATGGACATGAGCAGTGGCAAAGGCATATCAACTGTCAGTGTAAATATTAGCTTTCTTGTCTTTGGAAAGTTCTAATGCCTTGGTTAGGGCAATAAGTTCTGCCCTCTGGGCCGAGGTCCCTTAAGGAAGGGCTTGTGCCCAAATGACTTTTTGTCCATCTACCACTGCCACCCCAGCCCTTCTGATACCTGAGTCCAGGAAGCTGCTGCCATTGGTATACCAGGTATGATCAGCCTCTGGGATGGGACGATCTTGTAGGCCCTCTCATGTGCCATGCGTTTCTGCCATCACCTGGTGAAAATCATGTGGAGTCTCTTGTGCTTGGCTTCGGGCTGGCAACAAGGTAGCTGGGTTGAGAGTCACTGGGGGGCCAAAGGTGATAAGGTCAGCATCTAAGAGCAAAGCCTGATAGAGGGTGAGGTGGGCATTGCTGATCCATCTGCCAGGAGGCTGTTGCACCACAGATTCTAAGGCATGAGGTGTGATGATAGTCAAGGGTTGTCCCAGAGTCAGCTTGTTGGCGTCTTTGGTCAACAAAGTGGTGGCTGCCATGAAGTGTAGGCAAGGAGGCCATCCAGCCGCAACAGTGTCTAACTGTTTGGACAAGTAAGCCACTGGTCGTTTCCAGGGCCCCAAAGTCTGGGTCAGCACACCCTTAGCAATGCTTCTTCTTTCATCTCTGAATAGAGTGAAAGGCTTGAAAGTGTCAGGTATCCTGAGGGCCAGGGCACACAAGAGGGCATTTTTTATTGCATCAAAGGCCTGTTGTTGGGGTTTATCCCATTTGAAGGAGTCTTTATTTCTGATGAGGGGATACAGGAGAGCCGCTAATTCAGCAAAGCCAGGGATCCACAACCGACAGAACCCAGCAGTTCCTAGGAACTCCCTGAGTTGCCAAGGGTTGTGTGGCAGGGGGATCCTGGCCACGGTCTCCATGCGGCTCCGTTCTCTCCCCTCTCTTTCCTGTCCTTTATACTTAGTAGGCTCTGTCACTACAGCGGCCAAGATCTTACTTAAGTGTCTGTCTCGCTTATGATCTCTGTGACCCTCCTTTTCCTCCTGTTCTTTTGCTAGCCTAGCTTCCTTCTCCTCTGGGGTCTCTCTCTTGTTATATACCTTTTCTGCCTCTCTGACCAGATCCTGTCTGAATACCATCTAGTCACTGCAATTTTCCTTTTATGTCTGAAGCTGACTGATCTATAAAGGACATGGTCACTGTTGCCTTATGTTCCGAGGCCAGGATTAAACAGGGTGTACATGCAGAATCCTTCTAGTAACCTCTCCATAAAGGCAGCAGGGCTTTCGTCCTTTCGCTCCATAATAGTCCTTACCTTGGCCAAAGTGGTGGGGTGCTTTCCGGCTCCCTTGAGACCTGCCAATAGAGCCTGGCGATAGATGCGGAGACTCTCCCTACCTGCAGCCGTCTCAAAGTCCCAATCTGGGCACATTTTTTCTGGCTTCTAGGAGAACTCTCTGTTTTTTTTCCACAGTGAGCAGGACCTGTAAAAGCTGTTGATAGTCATCCCAAGTGGGTTGATGAGTCAGGAGGATTGACTCAATGAGGGAGTTAAAGCCTGGGGACCTTGTGAGAAGGAGGGGCTGTGGGTTTTCCAGTTGTATAGATCTGAGGCAGAGCATGGCCAATAGTAGATATCACCATTAATAGTGCAGAGGGGAAATAATGATGAGGCTTCCTGGCCAGGATCTCGGTCACACCGGCTGCGTAGGCGAGGAGGGGAGGGAGGAGGTAGGGAGGAATTGGAGGGTCAGGGAGAAGGTGTGAGAGGAGGGGCAGAGGGGGTTGGAGATGATGGAGAGGGTGAGAGGGTAGATGAAGTAGTGATAGAGGGATTAGGGTTGGTGGGGGAAGACAGAGGTGAAGGGTAAGGAGGAGGTGGGTCTAGTAGTAGGAGATCTTGCTGTTCGTTGTCAGGGAGTACAGGCTTTGGGTGGTCTCCAGGTGTCTCTGGAGTCTCGGGTACTCCAACTGGGAAGAGAGAAGTTGTCAGGGGGCCCAGGAGGAGAGGCCTGAGCCATGGTGGTGGGTCCCGGACCAGGGATTCCCAGGTGATGATGTATGGGACCTGGTCCGGGTGGCCGTGGGACCCAGGACTGAAAACAACTTTCTTAACCTGCAAAATAACAGTGAGGTTAAATGTCCCATCTCTAGGCCACCCTACATTAAAGGTTGGCCATTCTGAGGCACAGAAAACCCGCCAGCATCCCTTTCGGACATCTACAGACAGGTTGTGTGCACGAACTCAAACATCCTTAAAATGGTAGAGAGTCAGAGTCAAGGGGGTCATCACAGTTTGTCCCATGTCAGTATTGTTGAGGAAGAGGAAGACAGAGAGGGACAAGACAGAGACAAACAGACAAATAAAACCAAAAGCCACCAGCCACACGGCAAAAGATCAGCACCACAGGACAGAGATCAGATTGGATGGCAGAGCCTCTCTGCCGATCGGGTTGAGGAGACTGACAGTATCGTTGGTCTTCCTCCAGACAACCACCGGAGTGTCCTCCAGGGTGCAGGGGAGAAAGGTCTGGACACGTCTGTCCCCTTTCTCCTCCCTATACAGACTTGTGCACTACAGAGGTGAACCAAAAGTGATTCGCCAGTCAGAAAAGGAGCAGACAGAAAGGAGCTCGTGGAGCTCGAGAAAAAACAAAGTGAAAGTAACTCAAGGTCTCAGGAATCAGTCGGCAGCCCAGGTTGTTGAAACCGCTCAACAAGTGGGTCGGTGGTCTCAGGAAGACCCCCAAATCCCAGATGAGCCCCCAAATGTTGGACCCTAGAGTACACTCGGGTAGGGGGTCGTTGCGAGAGACCACTCGAAGACCACAACGTTGATGCAAAAGCACAAGGTTTATTGCTGACGCATCAGGGAACCTCAACACTCGAGAGGCGGAGGAACCCTGAGTCACTGTTACAGGCTAGTTTTAAAGACTAAAACCGCAAGGTTAGGAGGGGCTGAGTGCCCCGGTGCTAGGATTGACTCTGGCAGTTGCTAGGGGTACTTGTTTAAATTTTATTGGCTATTGCAGGGGCCGTTGGTCTTGGCGGGCTATTCTTGGTAGGGAGGGGTGTTGGGGAATTTCCAGATGGGTTTTTACTGAAAATTGTTTACCAAAGTTGGTCGATCTGATTTCAGGAACTGGAACTGGCCTTCATTCTTTCTGGGTCATGTTCCTAGGCTTGTCTGGGTCATGTTCCCAGGCTTAGGCTGCCCCAGGCTTAGGCTGAAAAAGCCTTACAAGTCCATTCACTCTCTTTGGTTTCCATGCATGTGGCATGTGTGCGGGACATGCACAAGCTCTAATTTTTGCATGAGAGGGGGGCCCAGGGTAGATGTTTCTCTTTCACTCTTCTCTTTTATTTAGGTATGTCTTTAATGAAACCCATAGCAATCTGATGTACTAGTCTTGTTAGCCAGATTGCTGGGGGAATCCTCTATCTCTGCCTTCAGACTGTAATTACATACTGCCACCATATCTATCTGGCTTTTTAAAAAATACTTTAATTAATTTATTTATTCACTTTACATCCCAATCATAGCCCCTTCTCCCCTCTTCTCTCCTCCAGTGCCCACCCTCCCTCCCTATTCCCTGTATCTCTGCTCCCCTCCCCTTTAGAAAAATGGAGTACCCTCCCACCTAGCTGTAGAAACCAGGCCCCAGTGGGCTGCCTGCCTGTCTTGCTGTTTCATGTCCTGTTTTTAGCAGCTTCCATGTCTGTGTTTATGTTGGTTAGCTAGTCATGTTTACTGCTCTGAGAACACACCCCTCCACTCCTCGGGACTTTTCCTCCTATGAGCAATCACCTCTTGAGGAATTTCACCTGTGAGTGGCATTCCTGTTTTTGCTGCCTATAAAAAGGCTCTTTGGGCACTGAATAAAAGCTGCTGCCGCCACTGCTGCTACTCTCTTAGCACGAAGGACCCACTGCTTTTCTGTGTGTGTGTGGGGGGGGGTGGTGCGTGCACGCAAACACATGCATGTGTTAAATCCACAGTCCTTTGCCCTTGACTCAGTACCGTGGTGGCATGGTTGCCACACCTACCCATCCTACCAGGTCAAGTGGCACCAGGACTAAGGGCATCCTTTACCACAATGGCTTGGCAAGGGAGCTCCACATGGGGGAAGTGATAAAAACTCATGCATGAAAGTCCTTTTCAGGGACAGCCACTCCCCTTACTAGTGGCCTCATATGAAGATGAATCTGCCAATCAGGTACACATATGTAGGGGACCTAGGTCCAGTCCATACATGGTCCTTCATTGGGGATTCTGTCTCTGCAATCACCTTGTCAGACCAGGTTAGGTTTCTCTGTTGTTCTTCTGTGGAGTTTCTGATCCCTCCTAGTCCTTATATCCTTACTCCCACTTTTCCACAAGGCTGTCTGTTCTCTGCCCAGTATTTGTCTGTAGTCTATGCATCTCTTTCCATCAGTTGCTGGGTGGAGCCTCTCAGAGCACAGCTATGCTACTATGCTCTTGTCTGTAAGCATAGCACCTTGTCATTAATAGCGTCAGGGTTTGACTCTCTTGCATGGTGTGGCCAGGTATTAGTTGGACATTTCCTCAGTCTGTGCTCTTTTTTTTTTTTTTTAATCCCTAAACATCTTGAAGGTAAGGTAAATTTTGAGTCCATTTTTTTGTGGGCAGCTTAGGGCTCTCCTCCTCTTTCTCAGCTAGAGTTACACACCCTCATATCCTCCCAGGAACCTACCTTGAGGTATCTGGCTTTTAATGAAATCTAAAGGTATTAACTCTGATTTTCATGCTTGAAGAGCAAGTGTTTCAACCACTAACCCATCTCTCTAGCCCTTACTGTATGAATTTTACTAGCTCACTACACATATGGTGCATAAATAGCTTCAGGATCACTACAGTACTTCATCATTTATTGCATATACCCCACATACATCTAATATATTTATCTTTAATACACTCACGTATTATTTTTATTTCAAATAGTAATTCAGATATTTGCTTTGTTCTTTTTTTTTTTATTGATTTATTCTTCTTACATCTCAATGTTTATCCCATCCCTTGTATACTCCCATTCCTACCCCCCCCCATTTTCCCATTATTCCCCTCCCCTATGACTGTTCCTGATGGGGATTACCTCCCCCTATATATTCTCATAGGGTATCAAGTCTCTTCTTGGCTACCTGCTGTCCTTCCTCTGAGTGCCACCAGGTCTCCCCCTCCAGGGGACATGGTCAAATGTGAGGTACCATAGTACGTGAGAAAGTCATATCACACTCTCCACTCAACTGTGGAGAATATTCTGACCACTGGCTAAATCTGGGAAGGGGTTTAAAGTTTACCTCCTGTATTGTCCTTGGCTGGTGCCTTAGTTTGAGCGAGATCCCTGGGCCCAAATCTGCCTATCATATTGTTTTAAAGAAAAGCTGCAAATCACATTTCTGTTTTGTAGTCACCATGTGTGAGCTTTGGCATTGTATGTATACCTGGTAGAGAAAATTCCTGGTTGCTGTATATTTATTCATTCAGGTTATTTGAATAGTATTTGAAAAATAAAACCTTTAAGACAATTTGGGAATTCTTACCTTGAATTAGTCCTTTTATGCAGGCGGTTTTTTGTTACATTCTTTTTCAGTTTTTAAACTTTCTATATTGTACTGACCTTGGCTACATTTTTATTTGCCTAGAAACCATGAGTATCATGACTTTTAAATGCATCTCACCCATGTCCATCTCTTTGGATGGGCTTTTTACTTCTGTGGTGGATTTTGTATTTATTGGTATCATTTTTGGTTATGATCTAGTACTTGAATATTTGATTTTTCCAGATTGTTTATCTCCCACTGTTCTAAGTCCCCTTAGTCTGTAAGCCCTAGAATAAGGGACAACCAAAGAGTTCTACAGAAGACCCAGGACCAAAACCTGAAAAGCACTGTGAATGTCACAGGAGGTGAGGGAGCAGATGAAAAGGGCTATAAAGAGTCAAGGTTGAAAATGGGAAGAGATGGTAAAGAATCATGAAAAAAGTGTCATGTGACTGCTGGCCGCTCTAGAGAGCTGCCAGGGATGAGGGGCAGAGTTGCCAGATGCCTGAAGCTGCAAGCTGTGCCATTTGCTCCTCTGTTCCAGGCCAGCAGCAGTAACAGTGCTAGAGCAGTAATGCCCATGCCTCAGGCCCCACATTCACAAGTCTCTAGTTCTCAATGACTACAACTTTAAGGGTTTAAAAGACTCAGGATTTTCCCATGGCCTATTTGTAGCTTTCTCCTGAGTAAAGCAAAAAACACAACATTTACAACAAAACAATATTGATGTGAGCTGATAACAGAATTATTAGAATTGGTGCATGTATAGCATACTGTTTTGCTTTTTTCTATTCAGTTTTGTTAAAATTATGACCTCTATACTGTCTGTGTATCTTTTATATTACATGCTTTGAATCTCTATTTCAAATGTGTACCTTGTGTAAGGCGAAGATATGGGCTTTGCTATAAAGTGTTCACTCTGTGATATTGATATTTTTTTCTCTTTGTCTTTTTTTTTTTTTTTAGAAAAATCCATGTTTTTATCTCAAGTTTACCTCAATAAAAATGACAGCATCTTTATGTATGTGAACTGTACTCAAAGTAAAATTATTGGAGTCACACATAGTAATTAACTTACATGTTTATTTAATGAGATGAAATAAATGGCTTCATTTCCAAAGGCCTATTCACAAATATGGTAAAAGAACACTCTTTCATTGCTGGTGGGAATGCAAACTAGTACAACCACTTTGGCAATCTATCTGGCGCTTTCTCAGAAAAATGGGAATAGGGCTTCTGCAAGACCCAGCTATTCCACTCCTAGGGATGTACCCAGAAAATGTTCCACCACACAACACGGAAATATGCTCAACCATGTTCATAGCAGCCTTATTCATAATAGCCAGAACATGGAAACAACCTAAGTGTCCCTCAGTAGAAGAATGGATAAAAAACTGTGGTAAATTTACGCTATGGAATACTACTCAGCTATTAAAAACAAGCAATTCCAAAAATTTGTAGACAGATGGATTGAACTAGAAATTATCATAATGAGTGAGTTAACCCAGAAGCAGAAAGAGTCAAATGGTATATACTCACTTATATCTAGACACTAGCACAAAGGGGCATGTCCCATGAAAGTCTGCACTTACCAGGAAAGTGGGTCAGAGGGGAGGACATCTATTGGGACTTTAGGAGAGACAAGCATGGGATAATGGGGAAATAGAAGGACCCAAAGGGTTCTAGAAGCCTACAAGAAGAACATTATGACAGGCAGATGTGGGCCCAGGGGTCCTGCTCAAACTATGGCACCGGCCAAGGACAATACGGGCAGTAAACTTCGAACCCGTACCCAGATCTAGCCAATGGACAGGACATTCTTCACAGTTGAGTGGAGAGTGGGATATGATGTTCAGATGAACTCTGGTGCCTCATATTTGACTATGTCCCCGAATGGGGAGGCCTGGTGGCACTCAGAAGAAGGATAGCAGGTTACCAAGAAGAGACTTGGTACCCTATGAGCATATACAGGGGGAGGAGATCCCTCTCAGTCACACACATAGGGGAGGAGAGTAAGGGGAAAGTGGGAGGGAGGGAGGAAGGTGAGGATACAGGGATGGGATAACAATTTAGATGTAATATGAATAAATTAATAAAATAATTTTTAAAAAGAAATTCTATATATTCCAGACCTGGTTCATACTAAAACTGAACAACTGAAGTCCCATACATGAAGGAAGCAGGAAATAGCAAGCCAGGAGGACATCAGAAACCAGGATTCACTGGCAGCTAGCATCAATGTAGCAATTGGCTATAGCCTGCATGCTGGAACTACAGTTGTCGTAGACTAGAACACTCCATTCCCATGGGTAGCCACTAGGGTTAGCTGCCACATCTCTGTCCCAGGAATACTTTGGCCTTTCTGCCAACTTCTTTTCTGAAACTGTCTCATGAGTTTTCTTTAGTTACTTGGTTCCTTTTGTACAAGGTTTCTTCCTACCCTGACCCTTTTACTACCTCAACTTAAACTTTAACTATGCCATAGGAAACTCTCTTGCCCTTCCTCATGAAGTTTGTATTTTATGTCTGCTTAAGACCTATGAAATCCAGGAGAAAACATCAGCCTCTTAATATTTCTGTGTCTTAAATAGAAACTATGATGAGCCCCCAATACAGTGCTTATTTCTTAAGCAATTCATGAATTTCCCTGTCATACGGGTCCACCTCTACATGACTTTGGTACAAAGGTCTAAACTACTGAAAATTTGTGGGGCTCATGCTACAGTCTCTGTTTGAGGAGTTGAAGCCCTAAATGTGTTTTATCTTAAAATTATATTTAATGTTATATCTTATAGCTGAAAATTCCAAATCTAGGGTAGAAGCAAAATATTGGATAACTTAATATACATGGTTACATGTAGTGTTTATATGTTTATTTTTACATTTCACAAACAAATTTTGTGTTTTAAATGTTTAAAATGGGGCTGGAGAGATGGGTCAATGGCTAAGATCATTTTCTTCTCTTCTAGACATCCTGAGTTCAATTCCCAGCAACCATATTGTGGCTCACAGCCAACTATAATGTGATTTGATGCCTTCTTTTGGTCTGCAGGTGTGCATACAGGTAGAACACTAATATAAATAAATAAACAAATAAACAAATAAATAAATAAATAAATCTGAAATTTAAAAATCATTTTAAAATACAATAAATTCAGTGAACAGATAATTTTTATGAATAAATATATATGAATAATGAGTAACCTAGAACAGCATACAACACAGAACAGTTCTAGTGGAAATATAATATAAAAAGTCAAATAATTACAACTTACATCACAAATTGGTAGCAAAATGTGATATTATGTTTATTTTATCTTCCAAAAAAAGTTAGTGTCATAGTTCAAACTGAAAATACCCACTATATTAGTTATATCACTATGGACAAAATACATGGCAGAAGCCACTAATAAAGGTAAAGTTTTATGTGCTCATCAGTTTAGAGAGTTTGAAATTATAATGGTGCCATTCTTTGACAGAGTTCATGGCAACCAGAGAATATGGTAGAAGTTTTTCATGTTACTGTGGACCAAGTAAGCAGACTATAGCTTTTAAAGACAACCCACTTGAGGCAGCTAGGCCCCATTTCCTAAAGTCAAGTCAGCCATCCAAGAAACACAACCCAGCATGGAATGAGAGCTCAAAACAAGAATTTATTGAAATGTTCCAGGTCCAAATCCTAATTGTCAAGTCCTAGATGTTTATTCCCTATATGTTCATGAAATGCTATGCTTTCCTTCACGAGCTTATAGAATATATTAAATAAACCCTCTTTACTGTATGCTTGCTGACCACGCCCATCCTTTCAAATGGTAGCTGGTAGGGAGGGGAGCCACAGCTGCCTCTAAGCTTCATGTGCGGCAGACTCTAACCACTCTGTCTTCTCAGAGAAGTAGTCTGAGGTACCAAGGCCACGTGTGTTATCAAAATCATAAATATTCATGGTACAGAGCACAAATGACAAATTATTTATCCTCATACTTTAAATGGTATTATGCAAGACTCAGAAAGAGAGAACCATTTCTTATTGAAATATTACCTACAGCAAGGTTCCACTTGTAAAAGAGAGTCAAAACAGAAATGATTCTAAATTTACTTCAGACAGCTGGCTTCTGAAATTAATATATTTTTTTTTCTGCAAGCATATGGGAATTCGAGTCCTGATGATAAGAAAACAAAGCAATTATATATTTTTTCTATCTTTGAAATGCACCCCCTTTCCTGTGGTCTTTGTCAGGTCTTCCTGCTTCCCTGACCTGTAAGCAATGCTTCTTAAAATCAAAGCCAGGCTGTGAATGCACAGAGCAGGAAATCTTCACCTTGACCACTGAACAGTAAGCTAATTTAATCACTTGGAGGTAAAATTAACTAATACTGATCTCTGAGCCCTTTATTGCCTTTCTATTTTGTTCTATACAATTTTGAAAAGGAGATGCCAAAAATGAGCACCTTGGCTTGACTATCCTTACTCCTCTGTTTCTTGTTTAAAAGAAAATGAAATTTGTGGAAGAAAATCTGGGGTATGAGGGTAGAAATACTCACACGCATGTAATACAAGATACTCTAAAATCAACTGAAGGTTAAGGGAGGGCTTTCTACTCCAATTTTAGCTTATTTAGAAATCCATTTTGTTTTTAACAAAGAAAATGTCGTATAACAAACTTAACTAGTTAGTGATACACTGACTAGGACAAGGATTAACCTTTTAGCACTATTTTTTTTTCTTGGTTTTTTTTGAGACGGGGTTTTTCTATGTAGCCCTGGCTGTCCTGGAATTTGTTCTACTAGTCTGTCTTCAAACTCACAGATCCACCTCCTTTGCCCCAAGAGTGCTGACATTAAAGGTGTGTAATACCACTACCACCAGGCCTATAGCAACAAAATTTAAAGGAATTATTTAAGTGTGGTACTGAATTTGTCCCCTTCCAAAAGGGAATATAGAAAAAAATATTACTTAATTTACCAAATAAAGGAAAAAGAATTGTTCATTGGTATGACTCTACATTCTTTTGAGTACTGTGCTTACAGTAAGAATAAAATATAGATCCTTGCTCTCACTGAGTTACATACTGATGGATTAAAATCTAGGATAGGGATCAAGCCCCTCATAAAATAATATTTCATCAGAGAAAACCTGCTTGATCAATTAGCACAAACAACTAAAAATCTGCTTTCTAATTCTTTTATAGTACTTGTGATTTCCTATATATTGTACAATATTAATGAATTTGCTAATATGCTCTTGAACTTCTCAGACAGCAAGCATTTACAAGATCACTGAAAGTGAACTACTCAGTATTAATTCAGACAACAAAATTCACACTGAGCCTTGAACCATGGCTTTTTTTTTTTTTTTTTTTGGTATGTAATATCTATGTACTAGTTTTAAATTTTCTTTGAAAAGTTTTATACATACGTACAACCCCTGGCTGTCAAATATATTCCTATTGCCTCCGGGCAGCTCTCTGCCTTCCTCGCATATTTCACATCATCATGTCATTTAAAAAATTTCAATAACTCATTAATTATCTGATATATGATAAATCATAAAGGAAGACACACACTAAAAAATTCTTGAATTCTTCCTCTTAGACTGTAGCAGCAGAACACCATAAAGATTTTCTGGCTCCAGAAGAGGCATAAGATTTAGCTATCTACAAAAAGAGAAGGGCCCTTTGGTTTGATCTGAAGAACAGAGAGAGTGTAAAACATCCTTGGGACCGGACTGTCAAAACAATTGCTGCTACAGACCAATGGCAGCTTAGAAGCGGGGAGGTGAAGTGCCTGCTAGTGACAGTCCTGTGGCTTTGAGTAAGAGTAATGGAAAACACAGAGCCAGAGATCAGAAAGCTAGCTCAGGACTTTGATACTTGGTAAATCTTGAGACAGCTGAGACGCATGACCTTCCACATAGAAGGCTACAAAGGGTATAGCAACTGTGCACCACCTTCCTTCCCTGCTTCCTACTTGATTACAGAATGCTACCTTCCTGTCCTTTTCCGTAAAAGGTCTGCCTGTCGCTCAGGGACAGCTCCTTGGCTGCCTGCCATTTCTAACTTTTAATGTATCTAACCTCTTGCACAATTTCACTTTTGTGTTTCAAAGGCCCTGCTGAGGGCTGAGAGATAGGGTTCCTCGAGGACCTGGAAAGGACAAATGAGGGAAAACAGTACATCCAAAGCAAAGGGGAGAGATAGAAGGGGCGAGATGAAAATACAACAAAAGGAGAATCCGAACAACACAGAATTCTAATGGTGTGTCCACTCCTCGTATTCTTCTCCGAAGGCTCAACCACATTTGTTGTGACTTTGAACTGTAGCATTAGCGACAGAGGAGGACATGGGGCTTCTAAACTGGTGACTGGTTGGTCGGCTCTGCTGCTCTCCTTCATGTCCTCTCAGTCCACACTTAGTGCAAATTAAATATTTCCATTTGTGCTCCCCAGCTGCTCAGTATGTGGTTATCATTTATTATGTAACAATGGATTGCAAAGATGACAGATTATAAAGTAAACGCTACTTAATGTGTAGTAATAAACATCTGTCTTTGAGTAAATATTGTTTTTAATGAAAGTATTGTGAAGCTCAATGAACTTCAACATAGCAGTTGTTCATGTAAATTCTATTTATGTAACTTATCATCAGTTTAAGTTGCTCCCTTAAGAAAACAAAACAGCCCGCTTTCTTAAATATAACTAACAAATCTAACAAATGAGATTATTGTAATTGCTATAAAGATAAATATAGCCAGTCATATTTAATATCAACATGTTGCAGTGGAGAGAACTGTGAACCAAACACAACCAATGTTCTCTTGGGACCATCCTCCAGGTACAGGATGTGGGCATCAAAAACAAGCAAACAAACAAGTGAGGAGAGAAGAAAATTAAAAATGCAGGGGTAAGCTTGCATAGTAGTGGGAACCCGGAACCCTGAGTTGAGGGAAGAGACAGAGATGGCTGGGTCCCTGGACCTCACTAACCTGAAATTCAATGAGAATGTAGAGGTTTGGCAGTGAGAAACACTTTCTCAAGCTAATAACATGGTGCATGACTGAGGAAAAACACCTGACCTCCCATCTCAACCCTCATAATCACACAGACACATACACACACACACACACACACACACACACACACACACACACACACACACACACACACACTCACAGAAAGAGAGACAGAGAGACAAAGAGACAGAGAGACAGAGACAGAGTCACAGAGAGTCACAGAGAGACAGAGAGACAGACAGAGATAGAAAAACAAGGCGACAGAGATGCAGAGACAGAGACAAGGGCAGAAAGAAAGAGAGACCGGCATAGAGAAAGAGAGACAGAGAAGGCTGGGAGGAAAGATAGTGAGCACTATTTGAAAGACTTCCTTTGGGGAGGAGATATTTTAATTCTGACCTAAATACTACATAGACAATCACAAATGCATTTGAAAGAAATACATTCCAGAAATATCTCACAGTTTAGCAAAGTTTTACTCAAGAAAGTAGGACAGGCCTGAGGCAGAATAATTGTGGAGGGATTGTGGGGAGACAGTAACAGAGGCAAAGAACTGGGCAATATCTTATGGAGTGTATATTAAAATACTTTGGGAATTGGGTAGACAGCTCAGAAGTTAAGAGAACTTCCTGCTCACTCAGAGGACCACAGTTTAGATCCCAGGTCAAATGGATTGAATATTATCTTCTGGCTTTCATGACATCTACACACACACACACACACACACACACACACACACACACACACACACCCCTATGCAAACACATGTGAATAATAAAAATAAAATACTTGTAGAAATGTTCTGTTGTTTGGGCTGCTTTAACAAGATAGTGCTCTGAGGCCCAAAGTAAAACATAAAGTCAGAGAAATTTAATCTCCTTTATAAATAACCCATCACTTCTGCCAGCTAGTATCTTTTAAAATACTTTTGTCATGTTTACTGAGACTCCAAATTTTTCAGCAATATCTATTTTACTGTTATTTTGTTTGTCTGAGACAGGGTCTCACTATGCAACTCTAATTGGCCCGGAAGTTGCAGAGACTTACCTTCCTGAGATTAAAGGCACATGCTGCCATACCTGATTTACATATGCGTGGGTGGGTGGGTGTGTACAGCCTTGACTGTCCTGGAATCTATGTTGTAAATCAGGCTGGCCTCAAACTCAGAGATTCACCTGCCTCTGCCTCTGTAGTTCTGTGAGTAGAAGCATGCACCACCACCAACTGGTTTACTTTACCATTCTTGGTTTATTATTTGTATGTAGAATTCTAGATCATGACTGGGTGGATAGGCCTACTCTCTGGAGTGGGATGAGTATTTAAGGGTTAATTTTCTCCAGAAAAAAAAAAGAAAGCTTTATTTATTTTCCCGCTTTATTGATTGTTCTGTAGTTACCGTGTCCTTATTATAATGTCACTTTTTTTAAAATAAAAAAGATAGCAGAATAATTAGAGGGTAGCAAGAAGAAACCTTCGCTCATTCATAACATTTTATTTCTTAGTCCACAGACTGCTTCAAAATTGAAATTATAAGGATAAATATTATATTTTTTATAATAACAATCAGTAGTTGTTCTATCATTAAACCACAATAATTGGTATATTTTGTTATGTCAACAGTTATTGTGCCTCACAATGTTTTGCCTCTTAATGTGGTTCGGATCTTCCTTTCTCCTTCCTTCCCTTCCTTTCTTCCCTAGATCTTTCTTCTTCCTCCCTTCCTTCTTTCCTTCCTTCCTTCCTTCCTTCCTTTCTTTCAATTAGCCAAAATACATATCTTTTCAGTTTCTGAGTTGAAGTTTTCCTGCTCATGTACAGTTTTGATTTCAAAGGGTCACCTAGTCTAGGAGGCAGCTTGAGACCCACTTTGATCCCAGAAGGCACATCTCTTCAGATAGCAGAGGGTTTGCCGTTGTGCTCATGGTTACCGCCTCCAAAAGGATGTTCCACAGGATTCCTGGCCACACCCCGTATGTGACCAGCAATTCTTTTTTGCTTTGTACTTGTTGTAGGCATGGCCAGCCTTTAAAGTAGATTTGTCAGGTGAGATCTGGCATGTTCAGGGTGACATGACCACTAGCTTTCTAAACAATAGGCTATAGATGACTATTAGAGTCTACAAAATTATTCGTTTGCTATGAGTACAAACCTTTGTATACATTATCAATAACAACTGTCTCTGGAAAGCTCCTAAACTGCTCTTCTGGAACACTCAGGTAATCATGTTTATTCCTTTTCTTTTCTTTTTCTTCCTTCCTTCCTTTCTTTCTTTTTTTCTTTTTTTTTTTTTAAGATTTATTTATTTATCTATTATGTATACATTGCTCTGCCTGCTTGTAACCCTGCAGGCCAGAAGAGGGCATCACATCACATTATAGATGGTTGTGAGCCACCATGTGGTTGCTGGGAATTGAACTCAGGACCTCTGGCAGAGCAGTCAGTGCTCTTAACTGCTGAGCCATCTCTCCGGCCCTTTTTTTTTTTTTTTTTTTTTGATTCAAAAACATTTTATTGGTTCAACATGATTCAAATTTTTGACTGAAAGTTAGAATTTCTTTCAATGTGAAAGTTACATCTTTCATGCTTTGATAACTCAGATCTCAGATAAATGAAGATTTTCAACAAAGCTGGCATAATTCTGTTGACAGGAATTCTGGTAAGGACAGGGTTATTTTTCAAGAGAAAGAAAAAGGAAATAAAAAAGTCCTTTCTAAACTCCAAGAGAGTTTCTGGAGATGGGATTTAATAAGAAGAAAAGTTAAGCACCACAATACAACTTAAAAACAAAAACAGAAAGCCACCAATACACAAGGTAAGAACAAAAGCACTCAAATATGAGGCACCAGAGTTCGGGTGAAAGTCATACTCCACTCTCCACTCAACTGAGACCTGGTGGCACTCAGAGGAAGGATAGCAGGTTACCAAGAAGAGACTTGATACCCTATGAGCATATACAGGGGGAGGAAATCCCCCTCAGGAACAGTCGTAGGGGAGGGGAATAGGGGGAAAAATGGGAAGGAGGGAAGAATGGGAGGATACAAGGGATGAGATAACCATTGAGATATAACAAGAATAAATTAATAAAAAATTAAAAAAAAGAAAAGAAAAGAAAAGAACAAAAGCACTCCCGTGTTTACCAAGAAAACGAAAGAAGCACTCAACCCTAGCAACCTGCAATCTTCTGTTTGGTGTGACATGTGGATGAAGATAAAAAAGACAAATCTGTCTGTGATCTCAAGTCCTGTAATGCTAATTTGGGCAAAAGAGAACATTACTTGTGTATATGAATTTGATGGTTTTTTACTTTTATGCTGTCTAATTTTCCTTAAAATATATGATAAATGGACATCACTAAATCATCCCAAATGACAAAGGGACAACATGTGAACATACTTTCTTATGGAAAATAAATCTTCCTTAAAAGGGGTTCAAAGTAATTATGTGCAAAATAACTCCAAAATAAGATTTAAAATGCATAGTCATGTGAAGTTTCTCTCTTCCATCTAGTTATCAAACATGAATACTTTTAGTTCCCCAAAGAATAAATTCTAACTTCAGTTTCTCACTTCCATATGTTCCTTTTCAAGTCTCTGATGGAGTGGAAGGCCAGATATCTTAGTTTTACAATGAAGTTTAGCTGTTAAGGGGTTAAGATGCTTTTACATCTAGATAGATTTTCAAGATGTGGTGAATTTACAGTCATAATTTTAAATGCACTAAGATAGGAAAGATGATTTCTTCAAGGCTGCCAAATACAAATAGCCAAAACACTAACAATGTAACATTTATATAATTCCTGATTGTGTTATGGTTCTTCTTTTTATAGGTAGTTTATTGTACATATGTATAATAATATAAATGTATATATAAAAATAAAATATGTTTAATTAATTAAAAAAACATTTATCTGGATGTATTTGTTTCAATAATTTCAGCAGGTTGGGATGTTTCAGATCCAGTATCGTAACTCATGTAGGTCTTAATCATTCACATGTCTTACCACTGGGTAATATAATCTAAACCCTTATTCATAGAAGTGAACAGAAATGATTAACATGTAATGTTACAATCAATGAAATTCTGCCACATGAAAATAGATTTCTCTATTAAATGAAATGGACACATCTCGAGAACAATTCCTCAGGTAAACTGATTTAATCAGTTATCTGTTAGAAGGGAACAGAGGAACTCCTGAGGGAGTGGATTCCTGAGTGAATGTGTGTTGCTGATATGGATACAGCCATGACAAGGAATATGGGCTTGCATCCATGGGGTATTGACAAAGCCACTCCTCATTTGAGTGAGGCTGAAGAGTTATAGATTTCTTCCCACGGTCCAAGACTTGAAGATGATTGCCAGTGTGTGCAAAGCCTAGCAACTTCAGCTTCTTTCTCCTGGGCGTTTGTTGAAGGCCTCCTACTGAGACTAGATAAGTCCTACACTCTGTGCTGTTCATAATAAATGCCCTGAGGTGGCCAGTTGTTCAGGCAGTTTGTGCTACCCTATCATCAGAGTGTGCATATTATGACTGGCTTTAGCTTTTCTGTATCTTTTTTTATTTGGATACATAGATCTCCAAAAGAAAAGTCTTGATGTTTTTCTTTAGATATCAATGATATAGAACCAAGATTCTAGGCCATGAAAGAGCTTTAAGTCAGAGAGCCACACATTGCTAGCTTTGGTGGGCCAATATTTTCAGTTGGCCATCACCACTATCTTTTCTGTGTGTCACTACTGAAACCATCTTCCGAATATGCCTTGATAATTGACATCTTTGTCTCCAATATCATTTCACGACTGAGACTGGTACCACTTGAGACATGATTTTATTATTTATAAATGGAGACACAGTCCTTGCCACCTACTCAGCTTGAGGACCAATACCATTAAGCTCTTTGTAAGATCTGTTAATACAGGGCATTGTTCTAACAACAAACTATATTGTTAAAACCACTTAGTAACTTATTATTTTGAAGGGTTCTGAGAATTGTATGGTCCCCATCTACTTAAATACCTATGAATGCTGAATAGCCACATCACCTAACATATGTGTTAACAACTTAAAAGCCACCAGTTTTTGGAATCCTTAGTTAACAGCTATTCCCATGACACAGTGCAAAATCATGTCAAGTGGCCCATTTCAAGATGTTCCCGACAGCTTTCTTACAGACTTCATTTAGAATTCTCCTTGTCACTAAATTCATTCAGACAGATTTCTAATTTTTTAAAGTATTAATAATAACATGATTTAGTCTCAGTTTAAGGGCTTATGCAACAACATTTAACACCCTGTGACCTATACTCTCCTCTTAGTTAAACAATGCGCTGATTCAAAATTTGCAAAAATGTTTAAAGATTAAGGCATTATGATCTTCAAATTTGGGGATAGGTCGGCTTAGAGACAATTCCTTATTTAGACATCTGTTAAGGTCATGATATTTACTTTACTATTAATAACAGTTTCAGATTAGAAAATTTAAGTACCTATATTTGCTTTGTCTCTATTTTAAAAGTAAAAGAAAATTAATTTCTGTTAACTTCCTGCCACCAAGATACAAGCAATTTTCATCCGTTGTGTACAATTACATAGCTGTGAAAATATCTGAACTGAATATACAGATTGCAGATTGGGGCTATAACACAATGGTAAAATATGAACCTAACATTTCAGAGGTCTTGTCTTGATCTACAGTTCTATAATGAACAAATGAAGAAAGAAGGAAGAGACAGGTAGGTAATTGTTTTCTGTACTCTGCCTAAGTGTAGGCTGTGTCCTTTTATTTATATTACTTGTGATAGTCTTTTGCAATAACATGAAAGGTTCTTTACAAAATTAACTTTAATGGACATATTATAATGAATTGTTTTAACACTTTATATCTGAATATTTCTCTAGGGAAAATCCCCAGAAGATCTAGATAGTCAACATGGCATTTTTCTAAAGCTGTTATGTTACCTGTGAGGAGTGTATGTGACATGATGAGTGAATGAAGCTGGGAACGAACGGGTGTTATTGACATGACCATGACCATGTCAGGGACCCCCGAGCTTCAGGCATAGTGGAGTGGGGAAACCTTTCTTGTGTGACACACTCAGAAGAATGGCAAAGGTTTTCCTTGGTGTCAGTTGATGATGACAGTGTGTACAGAAAATATTCACCATAGCTTTCACCAGTTTGTTTACATCCTAAAGATGTTTCCACGGAATAAATTGTTCCTATCAATATTTCCTAACCCTGCCTGTTAGCTCACTTGTATATAATAACCCTCCTCCCTTCGAACTGTATATAATAAACACACTGTGCTTTTCAAGTGCTGTGGGTTCTCCATTTGCAAAGCCAGCACTCACAATGCTAGCTTTTCTGTGTACATGTCCATCCTTCCTTCCTTCTTGTCACCCGTACTTAGGATTCCAGAAACCAAGTTATGCAAATATGATTTAATGTTTTTGTTGACACTAGGTGGATTATGTTTCATCATCAAGACAAACAAGTATAAATTTAATTAATCATTGTCCACCCCATCTGCATTTTACTGGTTTTTGTCTATATTAAAAACACTGGTAGATTTTCAATTATTATAACCTCCTTGGGATTTATTTTAAAACTTCTTGTTTTGTAGATTGATGCATTTGTTTATGCATACACTTTAATGTTTCCTGTGTTGAGTAATATTTTTCTAGGGTTAACAAAGATATCCTTCTTCTCTGGTT
The DNA here is from genome assembly GCF_903995435.1 of Acomys russatus. NCBI lineage: Eukaryota > Metazoa > Chordata > Mammalia > Rodentia > Muridae > Acomys > Acomys russatus. Next base: position 7,147,747 of record NC_067138.1, read on the forward strand.
TTCTTCTTCATATGTTTTACTTTCTGCTGTTTCGGTGAATGCTAACTTTCGATACCTTGGCAGGCTGCCAATTTTTTGTTTATTCTTCAGAAATTAAATAACTTCCTAACTTTGTTACCTTTAAATTAGAAATATTTAAACTTCTCTTTTCCTAGATAAACCCGAATAAAAGCTGGCCTACTAAAACCAATTTTTTAAAGTGAGCATTTTAGCATTTCCAGATGTGCACCTTGCTGTTCTCATCTCAGCATCCAGGGGTTCCTAGCTTCATGTGGTCATTGATATTCATGCTTTCCTTAATTTTAATCTGGGTATTCTTTAGTCTGTTCCTTTTGATATTCATTTATATTCCCTGTTCACGCTGAGCTAAAAACGGAAGGTGTTCCATGTTTGTGATTTTGCCACTTACTGATTATACCTGCTCCTCTCTCTGTCTCCTATTTTTACTCAGTATTAAACTGACTCGAGTGCTACCTGAATGATATGAGTAATACTCTGGAGGGATAGGCTCAGCCCTTCTGTGTTCTGTCTATATGTCCATTAACTGAGCACAACACTGATACTTGCACAGGGTTCTCAACTTAATTCTTTCCCATTCTCATCCTTTAGAGAATCATTGTTACTGTATCCATCCCATTTCTCTATTTCATGAAGTGACACGGTAGCTATTCCTTTGTACATGGATTTATTATTTATTTTTGTGCTCACTGAACTGTATTTCCAGGCCTAACCTCTAGAACAGTGGCTCTCAACCTGTGGGTCTTGACCCCTTTGGGGACCAAACAACTTTTTCACAGGGGTCGACTAACACCACAGAAAACGTAAATACTGATATGATGATTCATAACAGTAGCAAAATTAAAGTTATAAAATAGCAATAAAAATAATTTCATGATTGGGAGTCACCACAACAGGAAGAACTGTTTATTAAAGGGTCTCAGCATCGGGAAGGGTGAGAACCACTGCTCTAGAATCAAACACATGTTCGGACATGGCAGCCTCTTACACTGAGCTTCAGTCTTTTTTGTGTCAGAGAGGAAGATCAAATAGAGCCAGATGGAGAGGAAGGGGAAGTGAGGAGAGGTGAGCAGAGGTTCTGAGAGACGGGCAAAGGAAGGAGAAGGGAGAGAGATACAAAAGGAGGCTGAAAGGTGGACCAGAGAAGGATAAAGCGAATAAGGACTGGGAAGCAGTACACTGGAACCAGAGCGCTTGGTGGTACGTGTATTTATCAAATAGTACATGTACTTACGAATTACAATCTACCTTGAAAATGCTTTTTACTACTGCTTCATTCTGCAGGCTTAATACTATTTTCAATCTACTAAAAGTTTTATTGGTCTCCCTCGCTGAATTTTCCGTACATGTTTACATAGACACATGATTTATTTCACTTTAGTGTCATTTGAGTCTCCTCACCTGTTTTTTCTGTTTGTCTGTTTAAGTATTTTTGCTTCAGTTCATGTCATGAATTCTGATTCAAATGTGGGAATTGAGGTTTTTTTTTTTTTTTTGCAAAAATCAATTTTCTTCTTATTATATTTTCACATATGCATCTCCCCACTCCTTTCTCTCACTTCTTTCCCCTTGTGGCCCTTGGCACGTAGAAGTAGAAGAAGCTACTGCACATTCAATCATAGTCCGTTATGTATTCCAAACATCCAACTGTATGGAAAAGGCCTAATAGCTGTTGCTAAAGTACAAGTTGAATGATGACATAATAATACATTTAATAAAAATTAATCTTATTAATGATTAAAGTATTACTACAGAGAAAAACACTAAATTGTTTTTAAGATACTCGGACCTCCAGGATAAAACAAATAAACTCTATGTATTAAATTAATGAGTACTTAAATTATAGGAAAAATAAAATGAGTGAAACAATTATATAATATTAGAAAAAATAAATATTATAAAGCACAATATTTCAATTGGCTGAGAATTTATTAATGCATGTAACATGTTTCCATCAAAGCAAGCTCCATATTCCCTCTCCTCCAATTCCTCGCTATTCAACTGTCCCTATTCCCTCCCAGTGGCCTCACGCTCTTTCTTCTCTCCCCTTCTCTCCCTTTTCCTCTCTCCCTCCCTCTCTTTCCTCTCTCTCTATATGTATATACATATATGTGTGTGCTTACATATATATGTATCTTTACACACACACACACAGATTGTAGACCAAATACAGAGATGAAACAGACAAAATTAAAAGGAATTGTAACACCATACAAATGACATTTGTAGCATATCTGAGGTTAAGTGTGTGTGCATGCTTGTATGTTTACAGGCAGAAGTATGCGCGCGCGTGAGTGTGTGTATGTGTGTGTGTGTGTGTGTGTGTGTGGGTGGGTGTGGGTGTGTACTAATGCATCTCTGTGTGTATGGAGAAGATAGCCTTGGATGTTATTCCTCAGATAAAGTATGCTAGGATAGCTTGCCGAGGCTCCCTAGGGGTGCACGTATAACCATGTCTCTGGCACTGGGAACTGTTGTGACGAGTGCACATAACTACACACACTTCCTCACACACTTTGTCTCTCCTTCATTTTGTTCTTTAAAGTTGTCTCTGCAGATGGAACTCAGGCCCTCATGCATGCAAGGCAAGTTCTTTACAAACTGAGTCATTTCCTCTGTCCTCTAAGGGTTTACAGAGATTTTACCTCTTCATAAGCATGATGTTTGGAACATGTACATTTTTTTTTATAACTTTTAACTTATTCCTTGTGAGTTTCACGTCATTCATGCCAGTCCCACTCGTCTCTGCACTGCCACGTAACTAACATCTTGTAAGCAAGCTCCACCCTAAAAGAAAATGTAAAAAAAAACACACAAAGAAAAAAAATTAAAATTAAAAAGACCATTGAAAACAGCTTGTCTAGGAACGTGTAGAGTGTCACAGTGTGTCCCACAGTACACTCCTCTCTTCATACATCTTTAATTGCAAATGTTCATGGCAGTGAGTCGTTGCTCTGTTTCTAAGGTCTCTGCTTTCTATCACACTGTCAATACTCAGTCTTCACTGGAACTCCTACCAGTTACCCCAGCATTGTCCTGTGTCATGGAGATTGTGCAGCACGTGATCAACAGGGCTGGTTGATACCTAAAGAAAAAGAAAAAAGAAAAAGAAAGAAAATGCAACTTTTCTGAGTGTGTGTGTGTGTGTGTGAGAGAGAGAGAGTTGTGCTGCCTCTTTACATTGCAATTGGTTTCATAGTGGAGTCATCCTCTGCCTACTCCTTCTGCTGACAGGAAACACATCAGTGCTCTTAACTAACTATCTGCATGTCCCTGGGATGCTGACTCCCTCCCCAGGCCCAAGTTCTCAAATACACTCAATATTGCCTACTTAGACATCCTGTGCTCCATTAAATGTTTACACTATACGCTGTCTGCCGAATCTTGGTGCCATGTAGCCTGTCTTATTTTCAGATATGATTTCATCTGAGGCCTTGACTTCCACCTTTGCCCTTTTCCTGTACTTTGGCAGTAATTTTTATAGACTTTAAAGTTTACAGGAGTTCTTGAAGTCTTTCCGCCTCTGATATGAGAATGATCTTCTTGGCCTTTCTTACCAGAATCGTAGCAATCAAAATGAAGATATTTATGTGATGTTTCATTTAGTTAAGCAATTATACTTTCAACAACTAAGGCAAGAAATTTGTTTCTTAGCAGTCTAGTCATTTGTTTCTGGCTTCCTATAGGTTTTTAGATCCACAGAATATTTCCATTATGTTTAATTGAATTCTAAAATGCTGTTAAAATACTTTTACCTAGAAAACCTGGAAAAATATTCCAGCATAGAAAAAAAACATGTTCATCCCAGGATAAAGAAGCATACATGGCTTATGCTTTATACTAGAATTGATAAGTCATTAGTAAAGTTTTGTTTTCAAAGTGTCAGAAAAACATGCATAGGAAAAATCCTTCATACATATAAAGAATGGATAAAACGTAGAATTACAAAATTCAAATTGAATGTTGGCAGAGATAGGTGGATTGCCTAAAAAGTAAAGAAATTATAATTTTCCTTTTGTGTATTACAAATTCACATACAAGCTTCTTGTGACACCCAATCACTCTTGCAGTAGATTAGTAGTCTAAACAGAGCATTCTGGGGTTTTTTTTCTTTTTATTTTTGGTGTGTTTGCTTGTTTTTGTCTTTATTTGTTTGCTTGATTGTTTTGAGACATGCTTTTTCTGATATCTTGGCTATACTGGAACTCACTCTGTATACCATGCTGGCCTTTAACTTTGGGTACCATCTAATAGTGCAGTTGATCTGTGAGACACTTTGGGTAAATAATTAAAAATGTGGCCTTTCTCCACAAAAGTATTCTACAGAAATCAAGTTCTGGGTATCTATAACTTGTGTAGAAAGAGTTTTATTCTCTTGTAGTGTGAGTGGAAAAGAGTTCAGAATTTCCTAAACAGTTAGAAATTGAGATAATAAGTTTAAAAGGAAAAAAAGCACCAAAAGGAACAAAATACCTCTGTATCTAAAGTCCTGCAAAATATTTGGATGACCTCTTACTCTGTGTATTTGAAAAAGTGCACTGATTGATTTTGAGTGCTGCAGAAGGTATTTTGAAAACAGACACTTGATCATGATGTATTAATATTTTTAATGTTTCAGACGTTTGCTAAATAGTAAGTGATGGAATATTTTCACATTATGTTTAAGAGGTGTTGATCTATAGTTTTCTGTTCTCATTATATCTTTATCAGCTTTCTTATAAGAATGAAATTAACCTGGTAAAATGAATTATGGTATCTTCCCTGTCCGATGCCAAGTAGAATAAATTAAGAATAATTGGTGCTATTTCTTTGTAAAAGCTTGATAAATTTTCCACTGAAACTTTAATAGGGCACAACTTTCATTTTTAAGTTTTTTATTAAATTAATTTTGAATGCTTTATATGTTGCATGAGGCTTCTCTATTCCTTCTGTTGAAAATAAAGTGATTTCCAATGTTGAATATCCTCTTACAATTGTTAAGTTTATAATTCCTCTCCAGTAAGTTTTCCTTGTTCATATATCTTGGAATTCTGGAAGATAATCAAGTGATCTCCGCTGAGATTTTTGGAGCTCATTACATCTGCAGTGTCTCTGTTATGCATTTTTGCAAGGCTTTGAGTTCATGCATATTCCAGTATGTCTCTTTAGCTCATCAGAATCATTGTAGTCTACTTGGATTACCCACACTAAAGCTGCCTTTCTGTATGTTCTTGTGAATAAAAAATATAAGCAATTCTCAGATATATCTCATTACTGTTTTTCACCAACACCTATTATTTTAGCTGCTTTTACTAATTAATTCTCCGTTTGAAGCTTACAAACTTTCTAACTGCATTCTTTAGTGTCTTACTCTTTCATTTTCTAACTACATTGAAAAATACTCATGAATTTGATGAAATACAAGTGTCCAATTCTTTCCCATCTGTTTTGCTGTAGTCACTGTGGCTAGAGATATCCCAAATTATAGGTACTGCCCCTCTCTTGTGTTTCAGACCAAACACCTCCACTGTGCTTTTAGAGGAAATACAGTCATATATTTTAATATCAAAATTGGGATACTTTTGAAAGTGCAAAGAATTGTTATTAGCAATTACCATGGATGTAAATCATGGCAGCATGAGATGACTTGGGACTGTTAAGACAAACTGTGATGGATAGTTGCTAAGCCCTTTGATTGACCTACTACACGGGTCGGTGGAACTATGTTGGGTGTAATTGATGTCTCTTGCTCAAGGTCTTCTTTACAATAACCTCACCCTCCCCCTTCATAATTTCCTCTTCACAAGAGATTGTTCTTCCCCGTGACTCTTAAATGATTAAGTCTAATGGCCAATTATGGAGCACTTACTCTGTAACTCTTTAGCAGCATTTGACAAATGTCTTACTCTCCCACTGGAAACTCATCGTATCATTTTACATTCAGAATATCTGGATAGCTCCCTGTTTAGCCAGTCATTTCCTTTGGGAATCATTCAATTATTTGTCTTCCTCTCCCACCTTAACGTTCACTGCTATGTTAAAAACTGAGTTCTCTTCCTTCACCAGCCCCCACTAATCTGGTGACTTTATTTTGTTTCTGGGTGTTATAATCTAGATGCTCATGAGTCCATATCTATGTTTTCATATGAGCTCTGTCTCCTCGAAATAAAAAAAAAACTCAGTCCACATTTCATTCACTTTCCATTAATACCTAAGAGTTATTTAGATTGAACAATATTAAGGTTTCCAACCAGAAACTCAACTCATTATCTGTCTTCTAAATGGATGTATTTCCATTGTTCAAACATCAAAAAAATAAAAGTGTTTTACGTTTATTTTTCTCTGTCAATCCATTTAAAAATTCTGCAACTCAAATGCAGATTTTGAAGAAAACTTATACAAATTTTATTTAGTCATTTTTGGTGGTGGTGGGGATTGGGAATCTAACAATCAATTGAATTATTTCACTTGCCAACCGTAGAGTACGACACTATCAGAAACACTGACATGAAGCAGACTCAAGTTCAAGTATAGAGTGGATATTAAATAGTAGGTCTTTCATCTTCCCGAGGAAACCATGCTGTTCAATTCATCTTGTAAAAGACAAAAAAAAAATTCATCTGAGATGTCTAACTATAGCCTGCTATGCAATTGCTACAGAGAATGGTAGATATCTTTATTACCAATTGTTTTACTTAAGGATGAGTTATACATGTGAGACTTAACCAGCTTACCTTTTTAAAATTGCTGCTTCAAAATAGTACCTCACTTTGAAGAAAATGCTTAATTCCAAATGACAACAAATTATCCCAAGTATAAATACCTCCACGACTTAGCCTATCTTCATTCAAAAGCAGGAAATGTTGGTAGTCAGAGGGACTTACAGTCAAATGGTAGGAACTCTTAAAATTATTCTCAATCAACACTAAAGTTAAAAGGAACATTGACTAGATGATAAATTGTGAGCTAAAGTAATTGATTCTGCTGCTGGGGCATATTGTTTCATCTGTAAAATTAATTAAATTAATATTGTGTGGGGTCCTTTCCTTGTTAAAAGCTTATCTTCAACATACTAGCTATTTGCCAAGGAGTGAAATTCATGAAAATATTATCAACATTATAACTAGGCACTGATAGATATCATTTTATTGAGTTTTTATAATATTGGGTACAAATCTCTTGTGATAATTCTTAGGAAATTGATACTATAAGGTCAAAATTCTCATAAATTAACATCTGCCAAAATAATAAAATATATTCAGAGGGAACATCATTGACTTCTTTGATGCTGCCAAGAATCTAGTAGTAATACTCTAAGACCGTAAATCCAGTGAATCCCAGATGTAATAATCCCAGAAAAAATAGCCTTGGTTGATTTTAAAAGGACTAATTGATGCACTTGACCTTAAGTCAAGAAGTAGTGAAAGTCTGTTCATCAGGGTGAACTGACAACAAACAGACCCCAAAGAAAAGCTTAGAGAATCAGAAGGCTTAATTACAACAAACATGGCCTCTCATACAATTTACCATAATAAGACATCTGTGTGTTTATTAAAAACTTCAATAAGAAAACTAAGTATATGTAAATGTCTTTAAATTGTGTCTATTATACTATTTGCTTTGAAATTCTTACTAAATTCCTAGTGCCTAGAATATAATCATTGCTGATTATGAATTAATGAATATAATACAAATGAATACCTAAGACTGCTATCCTGTGTTGGTGATGCTCTTGTCTGAAACAGTAAGTATTCCTTGAACTTGTCAGCATTTCTATATGCATTAAATTTTTGCATTCCTTAGCAAGCTTCCTGGTGTATAAGTTAGTGGGTTATGCAGGAAATATATGAATTTTAGGATGCTGTAAGGTATAGCACAGAGCTTTTAATTGTTCCAAATTTCAATATATGTACAATTTTCTAAATATGGATTGAATAAACTTTTGTGGCCTTAATGTTGTGATTTCTTATGGTCTCCAGAAGCAATTTATAGACTATGCTGAATTAACATATCAACCCATCTTCCCATGAATTCTTATACATTTCCTATGAAAGCCAAGAGCTCTATGCAAAAGTTTAATATTGTGTGTGTGTCATAGTTTTCTGATTCAGCCATTAATCATTCAGCAATTAAACAATACGAATTATTTTGTTAATGAGATATCTATTGATGTATTGACTTACAGTGATGTTCGCAACCAAGAGAGAAGTGACTCTGACCTTTTACACATATCATATTAATATAATGCCATTGATTATTAGGTGGTTTTATATTATTATTATTATTATTATTATCATTATTATTATTAAAATTAGGTAATTGAGACAAGGAATAAAGATTGTGGGAAAGTTATGCACAGGAAAACAACATCAGCTAGAAAAGAAAAGGAAAAATATCAGTGTACATACAGTAATTTTCAATATGAATATTGTGAAGATGAAAAGCCACAGGAGAGCAAAAATCTCAATGACACTGTAGGAAAAAAGCATAGGAATCATGCAATTAGTGACCAGAGCTTCAATATGCAGCTGAGTTGGAGTGGACATATGCTCTTACATTTTGCTATGACATTATGAAGAGTCAAACTAAGACTTGTCACTGTGTCATCATTTCAACAGATGCAATCTGTCCTAAGTGATTTCACTGTCATGTTAAATGTTAGAAACACCGATTTGCTTTATGAATGTCTACCGAAAAATAAACAGAAAAAAATGTAAACTGTGGAATTGATTGTTTTCACTATCAAAAATTTCATGTTGTTGAAGAGCAGCTTGTTTTCTGGAGCGTTTTCTTCATGCTGTGAACTGACAGTCCTCAAAATGAATTTTTTCTTACATAAAAGAGTTGAAGAATTTCTTCTTTGTGCAAAAAAAAAATCGGTGCATTAAATTCTAGAATGTGTATTTTCTTTCTTTTAAATCTGCCATACATTACTGTGTTTATTTATTTAAAAATATGTTACTTTTTGATAATTTCATACATATGTACTATAAATTTGTTCATGTCCTCAGTTCTCCTCTTCAATTCCCTCAGGGAACAGAGAACAACCAACACATCCTGCTTTAACATGTTGCTTTTTTTTTTTTAAGAATCCCACTGCATAAAATTAGTGTGGATGTGATGCCAATAGGTGTGGGGACCATTCACTGGAGCAGGGAGCAACCTATCAGTGACAACTTCAAATAAAATTGAGTGCCCCTCCCTCATCCTTCATCACCTGCAATAGCTCCAAAACTAGGGGCGGAGCCGCGTCAGTACTTCCCCTATCTACGCTGGCATGTTGGTTGTTTTGCTCTTACGCAAGTCTTGTAAAGATAACTAGATAACACTGTGAGTTTATGAGTGTGAAAATATTTGTATATTTTCTGGATTAGTTAGAAGATGTGGGAAAGAACTGAAAGCAGCCTGAAAGAAATTTGATATCTAATCTCGTATTAAGGATCACAAGTAGGCATGATTTGGTTAGTAGATATTTTCTGTTTTAAGGTATATATTGAAGGGGTAAAAGTTCCAGTAATCTAGAAGACAGGCAAAGAGAAGAACAGAGAGAAAGATTAAGGAACAATGTACAGAGAGAAGCTTTATGGTATTGGAGTTAGATTAGAAAAGGCAAAATTTAAATTTCAGCACAAGACACAGGGTATCTCCTTATGAGTCAGGAAGGACCCGTTGATCTCCAAAACTACACAAGTTATTGCTGTTAGACTTGGTTGCATGGTAAAACCTATTTCTAAAGACACCAAACAGTTTGGGAACAAGACATAAGGAAACCAATCTCAGATCCATTAGGAAACTTCCTCCCTGTGGACTGGGTTTTATACAATCTAAAGTGGCCTTGTTATTCAGGCTCGATGGGGAGAAAACACATAAAAGGTCTTACTCAGCACTGGACTCCACATGCTGCCAAACTCCCCTGACAGATAATGTGGGAAATCACACTCAGATTGGATTTGATGCCTGCTTCACAGAACCAAATTTCATGTGCGGTGCTGTAATCCTAGTGAATCACTCATGGCAGAGGAGGTCATTGGCCCTGAAATTAAAAAAAAAAAATCCTATTGTTATTTTTCTAGATAATCATATTATCATGCCTTCTGAATATCAATATTTGCACCCATAAGCCTTGGTTAGAGAACCTATTGTACACTGGGGAAACCTTAATTGAAAAATGTCTAACTGATCAAAGTGATAAGAACAAGAAATGGAGGTCTTAGCCCTAAATGACATATCTATCTCAACTTCCTCCAACATGTACATAAAAACCAAACTCAGTGATTATCACTGAGGAAGAAGAAAGAATGTAAGAGCTGGAGGATGAAGAAAAGTGCTGTAGCCTGTGTTTCTGGATATGGCATGGTTATTGCAGTAGGAAACCACTGCAGCTGGCGTTATGTGATGATCAGTACTACAGCCAAAACTCTGGCATAAATGGGAAAGGTTCTTTCTAGGCACACACGCCTTTCTGAGGAGCTATTGGCAGCTGATAGCGGGTAGGGGATGGAGAATCACGTGATTTTGAGAACGTAGCTGGTGATAAGAGGGGCTCCAGAGAGTGCAGCTAAACCCTTACACACAGCAACAGCACTGACTGGACTTAGCATGTTATAAAAAAACAAATAAAATAAAATGCAAGCAAAGACATCAAGTTGGGAGGGTAACGTATCGATGAGGATTTGTGAAGAGTTCAAGTAGTGGATTGCACATATGAACATATTTCATGGCATACATGCATAACACACACAAATTAAAACATTAAAATAGATACAATTTAAAAACTAATACATCATAAAAAGTTTCGGTAAGTAAAAAATGATAATATACTAACCATATGCCACAGTCTTCTTCAGAGGATAGATAACTAGTTTTTATTGGATTGGCTCCAATTTAGAAGCCTACATCTTGACACAAGGCAGATAATTGTGTGTGTGTTTATTTACTAAAACCAGCAGTGTCCCAAACCTCGATGAAGTTAATATGAGCTCCGTGAGATGAATAGGTCTGCACGGCCCTCTTACTTGAGGAGTTATCATTTATCTTGAGAACACTTATGAAAATTGCTGCATGCGTTGTTTGGTAAAAACCGAGATTTGTCTCATTTCGAGATTCCTTTAATATACACCACATTCTGGATTAAAGCTTATTTTAATAAACATCATTTTCTGTATTTGAGAAAAAGAAAGATATTTTGTTTTTAATTATATTACTACACACTACATACCAAACAACAGTGTACAAAAAATATAAAGCAAATTTTCAAGCATAAACAAAATAGTAAAATGGGACATAGTATTATTCAGGAGTTTATAGCAAACCTCTCATTAATTGATAGAGATCTGTTTAACCAAAGAATTAAACAGATAATTTGAAAAGCATTATGGTTATTAAAAGATAAACCTGGATAATTATGGATCATAACCTAAAATATTTTGTGTCTCTGAAACCACGATGTTGTACTTCTCAGTGGTCGAGTAGTCAATGGTATTTCCTCAGAATTTTTTAATTCATATAAGCATATGTATAATTTATATTCACAAAGTATATTGATCACATATATGCATTTGAATACATATATTATAACATATTTTCATTAATTTATTATTCTCAATGTCAGTTCCTCCATACTTACTCCCAGACTCTAAGAACATATCTGGATAAGCACATGCAGGCATTTCAATAAGTGTGCATATCTAAAATCAGTTTATGCCTTTACCTATTCAAACATATTTCCTGATAAGAAATAAGTGGTATGTGGACATGTAAAATATATGCTTTCAGAACACTGACCATAATTTTCTAAAAAAAAAAAAAAAAAAAAAAAAAAAAAAAAAAAAAAAAACAGTGTTCAAGATACAAATGCTTTTAAAAATCACTAGGACATATAATTCTCCGAAATTATCATGCAAAAGTTGACAGAAAGTTCTGGCCTCTGCATTTTAATAATAACTCCTGAAGCCATTTGCCTGTGCAATCAGCATTAAAATACCAATGAACCGCTAAAACCTAAGGATATACAGACCTCTTTAAAACTGCTGGTTTCTTTAATTTTTGAACATATCACTTTCATATATTCATATTTAAGTTTTATGAATAACATAAATTAAAGCCTAGTACATTTGTTATTTATCATTCATTTATAGTGAAACACTTATATATTATATAGAATATATCACAATATTATGTATTTGTTATTTATTATTTATTTATATTAAAACATTATCACTTATTTATATTAAAGTACTGAGTCACAGTACTTTAATATTTTAAGTGATATAAAATTCATTTTAGGGGAAAATTAATAGGGCTCTAATATGGCTTAAGTGTATAGACATATGTTAATAATTATCTGCATTCTAATGGCTTATAATGTATGTTTGTCTTACCATGTTCTTTATAAAAATATTTTCATTTACTGTGGATAGTTGTGACACGAATTCCATGGTAGGCACGTGGAGGTCAAAATACAGCTTTATGGACCAGTAAGTTCTCTCCTTTCAAATTTTACATACATTCCAGAGATTAAACTAAGCCATTGGTCTTTGGGGTCAGCGCCTTTACCACTGAGCTAGCTCATCGGCCAATTTATTGTTCTCATCCTACATGAGGAACTTCTATACCTATTATTTCTTTTTATAGCTCATGAAATTAGAAATGTATTGTGTTTAATAATTTTAAAGATCCTAAGGTAATATGAAAAAAATGCAGCTTCTGACTTTCAGGATACACCTCAAGGGTATCTTTTCTTACAGCAAATGTGGTTCTGTGTTCTATCTTCCTTTTGTTGCTAAGTTCAATTTTTGTAATTCGAAGCTATACTTACTGGATTTAGTATGCTATGAAGTCTAGCAATAATGTAAGATTCTAAAATACAGCAAATATCAATGCTTCAACCCTAATCATTAATGTTTTATGATTTTATTTATTTTCATTTTAAATTGTGTACATATACTTCTGTGTGTGTGGATTTGTGCACCTGGGTGTGTATTCTCAGAGGTCAAAAAGGAGCAATGGATCACCCTGGACCTGAAGTTACAGGCTAAGTGCCTCCTAGTATGGGTGCTGGGAGCCAGTGACTGAACTCCTGTCCTCTGAAAGAAGAGTAGTGGTCTTAAATGCTAAGCCATTTCTCCAGCCCTGTACTAGTAATGCTTAAATTCAAAATAATGTACAAAATTACTCATATAATACTTTAAATTTTCTTTCCAGGCTTGATAGGTCATGCTTATCAAATGTACTTTTTAACTCATGAATAAACGACTGTTAATAAATGTATATTTATTTATATATCTGATTTCTTATTTGAGTTGCATTTTTGTGTAGGTTTAAAATAAATAACCTTATTCTTTCCAAATGTAATACCTATTCACCCAGCATTTTTATATTCAGAAGTTAGTAGTTTATTTTTTTTTAATTTTTTTTATTAATTTATTCTTGTTACATCTCAATGTTTATCCCATCCCTTGTATTCTCCCATTCCTCCCCCCCCCATTTTCCCATTATTCCCCTCCCCTATGACTGTTCCTGAGGAGGATTACCTCCCCCTGTATATTTTTAATGACTTGAGTTGCTACCTATATTTTATATCTAAAATGAACTCATAATTCATTATATTTTGGTACATATTATTCATCCAACCATTTGAATATAAATTGTGAACACTTGAAGTTCGTCTATAAAGAGAATTAATTTCCAGTGGAGTCAGTATTTTTCTTCATGTATACACCTACACAGGGAATAGACATTTCATTTACTTTATGCTCAGGTGCCAGTTTTAGCAAAGGATTCCTTCTGTTGGGGAAAAGCAGCCTTTTCACCCTCAAATATTTTTCCTGTGAATTTTATCCTTTTTCTTTCTCAAATAAGAGTACTTGATTTAGGAAATATTTCAAATATAGTCTCTGTGATTTTTTTTAAGTTTCTTTATACTTTCACTATAGAGTCTTGTGGAAGCAAATAGTATTTACAGTTTATTCCCATTTCAATTGCTTTATTTCTCTGCTATAACTAGATGTGTGGTAGATATATCTAATGATATTTAAAGTTAACTATATTTTTTCTATTTTCACTAAAAATTATTTGTAGCATCCATTTTAATTAGCCCCTATACTTCATGTCAAATATCACAATTATATTATTGTTCTAATTTACACCTATTTTTAATTTTACCTCTATTCACTTAGTTGTAAGGCCTTGAGTTTGTAGATTTTTCTCAAATAAATATTTTGTTTCTTTTGTAAAATTAATATATTTGTATTTACCTTTTTCTTATTCACCATATTTTCATTGATTAGTTGGGAATGTCACATAATAAACCCTGATCAAATTCACTTCCCAGCACTCCCTTGTCCAACAGACCCTCATCCTTGTGACCTCATCGCAGGAAGAAAATAAAAGAAAGAAGAAATAAGAGGAAGAGGAGGAAGAGCAGGAGGATGAGCAGGAAGAGGAGGAGGAGAAGGAGAGCAAGAGGAAGAAAAAGAAGAAGGAAAGTTCATTTGTGTTGCCCATACACTCACTAGAACACAGTCAAACTCCCGGCTGCCAGTGGCCGGTCCTTACAGAAAACTGAGTCCTTCCCTACCTCCACCTTTGTCGGAAGCCATCAACTGTGAAACGCTACACTTCCACATCCTTGTCACAATTTTTAAGATTTCTCTTCAATAGCTTCATGCCTAGACTTTATTTTTGAGAGGTAGGCTTTCACATAAGCCTCCTATGTTTCTCATTTTCAACTGTGAGTCCGCTGTCATTGATACCACTGCGAAAGAAACTTCGTTTTCTTTACAGTCAGAGACAGCACAGAACCTGGACTTCCAATGGGTTCTAGCTTCAACAAAGACCAAGGACATCCACGCGGCTAGGGGAGACAGCACAGGCCACTGACATCCACATGGCTTTACGTGGTAGCACGGGCCATGGTCATGACATGGACTTCAGCTGCTTGGACTTAGCATAGATGTCTACATCGGAACCTCAGACATCAGCACAGCCTGGGACAGCAGAATGGACCACAGGCACCAGCACATCCCTGTAGCACCCAACATGGATACCTAAACAGATTCCAGGGGCAGTATAGACCCCTGAGGAGCTTTCAAGGAGGCCCAATCCAGAAACGAGCCTTTCTGCATCTTAGACATCCCGCCGTTGTTCAGAGCGAGGATGATTGTAGAGCCGAGCAGCATGCTCGTTTTCAGGGGCAGAGCCTGCAAGAGCTCGAGGGGGCTACTCAGCACCCTGCTGTCCCTACGCAGCAATGATGCGCTCCCCTGCCCACCATAGCCTTCTCTCACATGCATAATCTCAGTCTTACCTCTAGTTATGCCTCTTTGTGCTGCGCACATGCACCTAGTTCCTCCATTTCCCCCACCTCTCCATCATACTTTTACTCATAGACGTGGCCTTGCAAACACTAGTATGTCACACAGAATATGTTTTTTGCCCAAATAGATTTACACGCAAATAGTTATTGCAAGGGGATGCCGCCCAAGCTCCTCTCTTTCAAACACGGCAAGTAGCTTGGGTTACAGTCGCATTGTCTCCACGCTGAGGACTAGCTGGCCAGAGGGCTGAGGACCCGCCATGTTCATTAATTCCATGTTCTTCTTCCTTGTGTCCATATTGCTCTATAACCTTGGAGATGAGTTGGTAGTCTCTCCATTCTCCACAGAGAGGTTCTGCTCTGCCATCTTTCCTTCCAATTTCATGAGTCCACATTTTCTCATTTACTTATTTAGTCACTTTACAACCTGACCACACCCCCCTTCCCCCCTTCCTCCTCTCCTCCCAGTCCAATCCTCACACCCCATCCCCACTTTGCCCCCTCCCATTCTCTTCTCCTCAGATAAGGGGAGCCCCCTCCCATGGGTACCAACCCATCCTGGCAAATTAAGTTGCAGCAAGACTAAGCACATTCTCTCCTACTGGCCCACACAAGGCAGCCCAGTTAGAGAAAAGGGATCCAAAGGTCCAAAGTCAGGGAGCAGAGAGAGAGAGAGAGAGAGAGAGAGAGAGAGAGAGAGAGAGAGAGAGAGAGAGAGAGAGAGAGAGAGAGAGAGAGAGCGCCTCTACTCTCATTGTTTAAGGGACTCATAAGCTGCACATCGGCTAGATGTGTGTAGGGGGCATAGGTCCAGCACATGCATATTCTTTGGTTGGTGCTTCAGCCACTGTGAGCTCCTATAGGTCCGTGTGAGTTTACTTTGTAGGTCTTGTGGTGTCCTTGAGACTTCGGATCCTTCCATCCTGCACCCCAGCCACTCCACTCTTTCACAATACTCCCTGAGCTCTGCCTATTGCCTGGCTGCAAGTCTCAGGATCTGTGGTGGCCTCTCAATTACTATGAATCCATGTACGTACCTGTATTACTTGTCCAGAAAATACTGCTTCAGTGTAGTCACCCAACACTTCTGGCTCTTACAATCTTTATTCCTCCTCTTCATCAGTGATCCTTAAGCCTTTGTAGAAGAGGCTGAACTATAGATGTACTATTTAGGACTTGATTTTCTACAATATCTTATTCTGAGCATCTTGGCCAGTTGTGGTGGGCCTCTGTGTTAATTACAGTGTGCTGTAAAAGGAAACTTTCTAAATTTTTCTTTGCTCTACACTTAAAATCTACCTCTTTCTACTGGTTATTGTCTCCAGACATTGGAGACATTTTCTACATTTGCAGAAAAGCTACAGAGAAGCTATTTCTCAAAACTGCAGCCAATATCTCGCAGCCCTATCGATGGGAACTTACTCAGGCTGGAGACATGCTTGACCTTTGATGTGTGTGTGTGTGTGTGTGTGTGTGTGTGTGTGTGTGTGTGTGTGTGTGTGTGTGTGTGTTTATAGCAGTCTGATTGGCTGCTTAGCATGCCTTTTTAACTTAAAATAAATTTCATCTGTATTGAGCTTGATTAGTACTCACTTTCATAACTTCACATAACAAACACAAATAATAGTCTATGAACTGAAATGCAAACATTTTAAGTACTGTAAACACTAAAATTGTCCATGTTCTTATACAATTTCACTTTTCTTCATAATATTTATCTCCTCATATCTCAACACCATATACATTGTGAAGAATTATGTTCAAAGAGCTGGAGAGATGGCTCCATGGTTAACATCACTTGCTGCTCCTATAGTAGATCTAAATTTGGTTTCCAGCATCCATATAGCAGCTCCCAAATGTCTATAACTCCAGTCTTAGAGTACCTGAAGCCATCTTCTGGGCTCCACAGGCACCAGGCTCACACTCAGTGCATGTGTATCTCATGCAAAAACAAAAACAAAAACACATGTATAATATAAAAATAAAATTTAAAAACTTTAATAGTAATTTCATATAAATTAAGTATCAGAAAATACTAAATAGGTCCTAATTTTTTTCAATAAATATTTTATTCATGTATGAAGGAACTGATATTGAATGTTAAGTAGTCTGTGATACTTTACTTAAGATTAAGTTGCTAAGAAAAATTATGCCATTTGCTGGCTTCCATATATATATATATATAATTCATGCTTTGAAGTACTTCCATTGTCCATACCTACCATCTTTTATTTGCCCTTCATCTTTTAGCTGTTTCTCCCCATGACATAAGCTTAATTTCACCCTTCACTGAAGGATGTTCTTCCTGCATTTTATTTAAAATTTTTCTCTTATAAGTATATTTTATTAATTTATTTATATTACATCTCAATTGTTAGCCCATCCCTTGTATGCTCTAATTCCTCCCTCCTTCCCGTTTTCCCCTTACTCCTCTCCCCTATGACTGTGACTGAGGGGGACTGCCTCCCCCTGTATATGCTCATAGGGTATCAAGTCTCTTCTTGGTAGCCTGCTATCCTTCCTCTGAGTGCTGCCCGGCCTCCCCCTCCAGGAGATGTGGTCAAATATGGGGCACCAGAGTTTGTGTGAAAGTCAGAGCACACTCTCCACTCAACTGTGGAGAATGTCCTATCCATTGGCTAGATCTGGGTAAGGATTCAAAGTTTACTGCATGTATTGTCCTTGGCTGGTGCCATAGTTAGAGCAGGACTTCTGGGCCCAGATCCAACCATCATAATGTTCATCTTGTAGGTTCCTAGGACCCTCTGAATCCTTCTATTTCCTCCTTCTCCGGTGCTTCTCTCACCTAGAGTCCCAATAAGAAGTCTTCCCGTCTGTCCTACTTTCCTGGTAAGTGAAGACTTTCATGGGACATGCCCCTTGGGCTAGTGTCCAGATGTAAGTGAGTATATACCATTTGACTCTTTCTGCTTCTGTGTGAACTCACTCATTATGATCATTTCTAGTTCAATCCATCTGTCCACAAATTTTGGGAATTCCTTGTTTTTAATAGCTGAGTAGTATTCCATAGTGTGAATGTACCACAGTTTCTTTATCCATTCTTCTACTGAGGGACACTTAGGCTGTTTCCATGTTCGGGCTACTATGACTAAGGCTGATATGAACATGGTACTCTTATTACATAATTTGCCATCTTACCTTATTATCCTATTAAATATGATTTAATAACCTTTTGTATTATTTAAGTCTCATATGAATACTGGCTTTTCCATGAGACTAAAATATGGAAATAAAATGTTCTCTGAATTCTGTTTCTCTCTTTTCATAGTCAGATATGAGAGTTGGCCGAGTTGCCCACTGGCTTCCAGCATTTCTTCCTCTCACTTTCAATTTACACCAAATTCTTCCCAAATACAGGGAAGAAAATTATCTTAGCTCCCATCTCTGCTCCTCACTTTCCTATGACCCAAGAGAGGCTTAAATTTTCTGTGCTACTTGCCTTTCCATGAATATAAAGATACAGTGCCTCTTCCTTGAGTGTCTACCCTCTCATGTTCTCCACTGCTACTGGGACTCGTCTGAATCTAAGGAAATCTTCCATACAAAGCAAAAAATATCTCCAACAAGTAGTCTAGCTGCACATATAACTTCAGACAGATATTTGAAGGTTTTCAGTTTTCCTGTAGGCTAAGTGTTTGCCATTCATAGTAATGTCACAGTTTCAAAAATGAGAAATAGTAAACCACAAAAATGAGAGCCAGAAAAGAAGTGACAAGATATGGAAACAGCTCATTAGCTTATTGGCTGGTCATTCAAAAGTGTACATACAGC
This sequence comes from Acomys russatus, assembly GCF_903995435.1. Classification (NCBI taxonomy): domain Eukaryota; kingdom Metazoa; phylum Chordata; class Mammalia; order Rodentia; family Muridae; genus Acomys; species Acomys russatus. The sequence goes on from NC_067138.1 coordinate 7,166,852, forward strand.
TGGTAATGTGCTATACAAATGATGCAAGGATTAAAGGTAGAAAAGTTCCTAAAATAATTTCATTAAAATTTCTATAAATTCAATTATTTTGAAAACTGCTGCAACTAGTGTGTGTGTGTGTGTGTGTGTGCACGCACGTGTATGTGTGTGTGTGTGTGTGTGTATTTCATGTAGCATACATAAATGTAAAAATAGAGACTGTTGATACTTTCTGAATACAGCTTCTGTCATTGCTATCAAGTACAATCTTAAGACAAATTCGCCGTTCCCCTGGATCTTACACTCTTTCTGTCTACACTTCTGCCGTGTTGCTGAGCCTTCAGCGCAGCTATTATGTGACAGATATAATATGTGGAACTGGGCTCCATAGCTCTACATTTTGATTGGCTGTGGTTTTAGGTCATGTTCTACATCTGCTGCGAAAAGAAGTTTTCTTGACGAAGGCTGAAGACTGCCATTTGGAGGTTGTATGAAACCCAAATACAGAAGACGCTTTCTAAAATACACACACACATGAAGGTTCTCCTACAGGGACTGCAAAATAATGGAGAACATGGATCTCCACCTGGACAGCTCTCACCACCACCAAAGGAAGTTTCCCATACCAGGAATGACTAGAGGAGCTTGTGAGAACCGCCAAACAAGTAAGCCTACTTCCAAGACTATTAGTTTCTCTTCCTGAAGTGATGACAACAACCTATAGCAGAAGGCAATACCTGCACAACTCACGAGCCATGGAAAGGTCAAGCTGGCAGCTACCTGGAGCCTTCACTCCTGCTGGCTAATATTCATGTACTGAGAGGTACTCTGCATGTTACCCAAGAGGAAAATTAACTACCAAGCCAGGTACAGACTCATGAATCTACAATGGTATCTTGCCTGGAAGACGTGTTACTGCAGTAATGACACAAAACTTATGAGTGTGTGTGTGTGTGTGTGTGTGTGTGTGTGTGTGTGTGTGTGTGTAAAATTATATTTAAAGCACACTACATGAGATGAAAGCCATCTAGGAATGCTCATTTGGCCACAAAAAAAAATGAGACTAGATCGGCCAGGGATGTGGGGTAAAACGAAAAAGCACTGTTCTGCTGAAGTACCGCAGCAGTAAAATGACTCCTAACATACTCTGCTATGCTCTTACATCAGTGTCTTGCTCAGCCATCATCAGAGAAGCTTCCTTCTGCAGTGGATGGCGATAAATATCCTAAATGGGATGGGTCTACGAGTTGTATGAGCCAGAAGGGATGGAGAACACCAAGGAAACAAGGCCTTCTGAACACATCACAACCCATACACAGAAGAACTCACAGAGACAGTAGCAGCATGCTCAGGTCCTGCACACATCTGGGCCAGATGAGGCCCCGTTATTTAGAGCGGACGTGAACATAAGCCCACATACCTAACCCAGAAGCTATCTCCAATTGATAATTGATAGACGCTTGCAAATGAGAAATCATTTTTCTCTGATGGAGTCTCACAGGAATACAAGTCACTCTTATGGCCAGGCCCCATGCCTAGCAGTGTTTTACCAGCACTTTGTTTTAGCCTTGCAGGTCCTTTGCATAAATGATGGCTTTTTACTTTTATGTTTTTATAGGATTTGTATGAGTGCAAAAGTGTGTTCTCAGACTCTATATATATTGCTTGGGGTTTTTCTTTGCTTATTTTTGTTTGTTTGTTTTTTATTCTGCTTTGTTTGTTTTTGTTTCATCGAAGTTGATTATTATTATTATTATTATTATTATTATTATTATTATTATTATTATCATTAATTACTAATTTTAGATGCCTGTCTATATACGCATGAGTGAAAGAGAATGGACTTGATTTGGTGAAAAAGTAGAAAGACTCTGAGAGGAGTTGGGGGAGGAAAAGGTCTATTGTATTAAAAAACCTATTTTCAATAAAAAAATAACAATATTATACAAATAACAAATATACAAATGTACTTATATTTTCCAGCTTTCTATCACTGTGGCACAATGTCTGAAGTAACTGTCTTAAAAAAATAAACAAATGAGAATAAAGATGGAGAATGTATTTAGAGATTATACTCTGTAAAATGATGGCTATTGCCTACATTTCCAGTACCAGCCATTATTTCCCTCCTGCAGAGCAGGTTCCATTTACATATTTATGATATATGTGTGTGTGTGTGTGTATTAGATATTTTAGCATATAAATTTATGTTATTGCACATAATTGCAATCAACTGCATACAGCATGAAGAACCACAAAAAAAATCAGGAATATAAAAATGTTGCATTCATAATGTTTTGGCTATTTGAATTTGGCAACCTTGAAGAAAACATGTTTATATATTAGTGAGTCTAAAATTCTGAATGTAAATCAGTATCTATCATATCTCATCTCTATCAAATTAAAACATCTATCTAGACCTAAAAAAAAAAATCTTACTCCCTAAACAAGTAAGCTTAACTGTAAAACTAAACTGTCTGGTATTCAACCCCATAAGAGACTTGAGACGTGATAAAACTTACTTATCTGAGTAAACCGGAAGTGCAGGTTAAAAGCTTCCAAAATGAGAAAATGACAGAGACTTTTTGCTGTGTAACAGTCACCCAAAACTCTCTATTACATTGGAGCATCATCTTTAGCCTACTGGCCCAGTATAACTTACATATTTGTGAGGCAGGAACTATTGAGGACTTGCTTACCCTGTCTTGGCAGAGTTTGGCTGTTGACTCTGCGTGCATTCAAACTTGCCTGTTTTTAGGCAGAATTCTGTCTACTGCTGAAACAAGGATGTTTTGCCCAGTGGCTGGTTTGCCACCTTTGAAGCCATCTCCATAGGGAGGTTCTTTGATGCTCATCATCTTCTTTAAGGTAGGCTGGGTGTTACCAAGAGTTATCCTATTTTGTTGTCAAGGATTGTTAAAATAATAAAATTATCTTTAAATACTATATTCTGTATGTCTCTGAGGTTTATGAAGACCTTATCTAACTCTTTTACCTTATCTATCTTTAGAATCATATCTATCTGTAAAACCTAAGATGTATATTCTTGTGATAAAAATAGACTAGTAATTGACATGAGCATGATTTGATCAACTGATTATTAATTTGTATTACATAATTATTCTAAACAATCTGCAATAGCACTTTCAATGTATTGGAATTGAACCTTGTATTATAATTGAGTTGTATGTATGAGTGTAATACCATGATTATATTTTAATATTCAGCTTCAGAAATAAGAAACTAGTATGGACAGGAAGAGATTTTGATCACACAATTAAGGGCAAGTCTTGGTACCTTCCTGAAGGCAAAGTTAATGGCTTGAGGAATCTGGATGTTCTATCTTTTACTGGATGGGGTTAAAGATGGAAATTGTATTGAAACAAGGGTTCATGACAGTGACACAGAGGACACCAGTACACTGCCTGCTTTCCTAAACTGCTTTGTCAGACCAGGACTATTCTGATATTGTTGGCCAACAAAGAATAGACCACTTTTGCTTAAACAGGGGGCTGCACGATATTTTAAGATTCAAAGAAAAGAATGGTCGTCTTATGTCATATACAAAAGAAAAATAGAGGGAGAAGAGAAAGAATTAAGCAAGTGTCAGAAAGATTGGACTTCTGTTGAAAGACAAGTTTGGTGTAACCTGTCACAGGAAATAACGTCTGATTCTCTTAATTCTGTGCCAAACTGACACAGGATCAAATTCAAATAGAGTCATCCTGTCTAGCATTTCTGTATCTACAAGGAAATCTGACATCAATCTTTTCTTTTTCACTTTTTCATTTTTAATTTGTTCACTTTACATCCTATTGTAGCCCCCTCCCTCCTTGTGTCCCTATCCCATCCTCCCTCCCTCATACCCTCTCCTTCCCTCCTGCCATCCCTCAGTCCTCAGAAAGAGGAGCCCTCCTCCCTAACATCTGACCTAAGCCAATCAGGCCTCATCTGGACTTCCTGTGTCCTGTGTCCTGTATCCTCTTCTTCTGTGGCCTGGCAAGGCTTCCCCACCAGAGGGAAGTGATCAACATTTGGGGTCCAGAGACCATGTTAGAAGTAGTCCCTTCTCCCCATATTATGGGATTCACAAGGAGACTGTGCTGCCTATCTATGACATCTGAGCAGAGGGTCTACATCCACACCATGCATGTTCCTTGCTTGATAAATCAGTCTCTACAGCACCCCCTTCATCAACCTGGATTTGTTGGCTTCATTGGTCTCCTTGTGGAGCTCCTGACCCCTGCTGGTCCCTCTGTTCCCCAACTCTTCCATAAGACTCCCTGTGCTCCATCCCGGAGTTTGGCTGTAATGATACTGATCTTAAGGAAAAGTCACTGAATTAAAAGAAAACTGATTTTATCATAGTGTTAATTTTTAGTTCTTATGAAATTTCCTGTTTGCTCGCTTTGTTTCTCATGTTTCTTTACACTTATGTAACCAAGGAAGATTTCTTTTCTTTCTTTCTTTCTTTCTTTCTTTCTTTCTTTCTTTCTTTCTTTCAAAACAGGGTGTCTTTATGTAGCCTTGGCTGTCTTGGAACTCACTCTGTAGACCCACTGGCCTTGAACTCACAGAAATCCACTTGCCCCTGCTTCCTAAGTGCAAGGATTAAAGGCATGTACCACCACAACCCAGCACCAAGGAAGACTTAAAACAATGTAATAACTAATTATAGTTTCTGGGGAAATGATTTTGTTTATAAATAAAGCTTACAAGGGACACAGGTTATCAGGGCAGGTAAAACCATAACAAGATGTGCTTCCTCTCTGTCTGTCTCTGCTATTAGAAAACTAAATGGTGTCCCAAGTCTGATTGTGCCTATGCTGCTCTGCATCCACCCTTCTCAATGCCCTAACCCTCACCCAGGGCAGGCCCTAGGCATTCAATAAAAGCCTTAAAGGTTGTACTTTATTTAAGGAAAAATACAAGTTTTATCCTGAGTTTTCTCTGACTCTTCTTTCTTGACAGACATCCTTATGAAAATATAAATGTTTCTTCCTAACACCAATGTGATGTATTCACTGAAAGAAGTATCAATCATACATAAAAATATATATAATATATCAAGTCAGTAGTCAACAACTTCATTTTGACTATACATATGCTAAGCATTGTGAATGTAATATCCCTCAGCAGATGTGCTGAAGTGCACAACTCTATCATATCACATTAAATATTCCTGTTAAAGTAATATAAAAGAGAATGAACCCCATAACTTTCTTTATTTCTTGGACGCCCTTTAAAAATCCTCAAAAGAGAAAACATATTTGTCACGTGTATCAGTTTACACTATTCTGTTCTTTATATCTGGCATGATGCATCATTTCAAAAGCAGAACTAAAACAGACACAGACTTGACTTTGTCTTTGTGAATTAACCTAAGTTCATGTGAGTGAAGTTGAGAGTTTTCTGATTACTTATCTGTGTTTTAGAAAGAATAGAAAAATTAGCCAATCAAACCCTGCACAGATTCCTTTTGATTTTTACAACCAATGTTTCATAAAATCATAGTCAAGTTACTATTCTACAACTTACATTTGGTCTTGAAATTTTAGTAATCTTATATAGTTACTATAGTTTAAATAGAACTATCTATTTATGAAGAGTCCATCTGCCCATAAGCCTATATATCTATGATAAGAAAACTCTCCTTTATATAGCACATTTTTAATGTAATGAAAAAGAGTGATATTGCTACATATTGACTAAGTTATTTATAGTTAAGAAATACTATAAATAGTGCCACCTATGCTGACACTATTTTTCTATTTAGTCTAGACTAAAAGAGGATAAAAGGGAACCAACTATTCTCATAGAGAATTTTGTTTTGTACCTTAATTGTGAATGCCGTAATATCCTGGGAATCCTAGTGCATCTTCCCTCAAGTAATATTAAGCATATTTTTCTGCTATTGAGTATTTAGTATTATTAAATAAATAGCTCCAACAAGAACAGTATGACCATGGTTCCAGACTCCACTTCTAAAATGGATTGTTAACCTACATTTCTGCAGAGGTGGTGATGCAGAATTAGAGTTGCTCCAGAAAGTTCTGTTGAAGGCATTCTCCAAACTTGAACACCATGTTTCATAAATCTCATCTCGAGCAAAATGAATTGATAATAACCCCAAAAGGATAAGATCACAGTGGCATAAAATGAACAAGCTATTATAAATAGCAGCAAACTTTGATATCATAGAAGCTAATAGGATTCCACTTTAGAGTGCTTTTATTTTTAAAAGAATGTTTTATTTAGTAAAATGAATGATTCTTCTCTGTGTGTGTGTGTGTATGTGTGTGTGTGTGTGTGTGTGTGTGTGTGTGTCTGTGTATTTTGTATTTTAATTCAATTTGCCATCAATATTGATGTCACTTACTGGATGCCCCTAAAACCACATGAATAAATGCCAGGGGACTTGAAGTCGAATTGCATCATTTTGAAAAGTGCACATAGTTCAAAGCACATTCTTTTCAAGCCCTTCCATAGCTCCATGGAGGTCTTTCCGATTCTGATTCGTCGGGACTCCAAGGCTTTCAGATAGCTGACCCCTTTTACTTCAATTTTAGATCATAAAATTCATTCGCTACCTCATATCAGCCACCCATCTTTTACAAGGCATTCATCTTTTATCCTGTGTGTCTGATGTCCGTAACAATGTTTCTTTCTCACGGCCATAATCAGTCAGCCTGTAAGTCAGCTGGACCTTTCTATCATCGAACGCTGCCCTCATCCACAGTATGAACAGGGGACACCGGTTCCCATCAATTCACCTACTCCACAAATGCTCAGCTAACAGTTCTACAAACTGAACCAAGAAATAAAATTTGTGTGTAGATGTTCATTAGATTATCCTATATTAGCTCATAGAATAATTTTAAGAATTGGGCTTATACTGTTTTTTTTAATCAACTAGCAGCAAAAGGCAGTGTTCTCCTAAAGAGAGGTTCAATTTCTACATTTTTTTCTGTTTCTTAAAGTGATTTTGTTTTAATCGCAAGATGTGATGAATATGATAGTTAATTCAAGTAAAATTAATCACCTGACAAGCACCCTCATTTATAGACATGGTGCATAAAGGGAATACTTAAGTCCTTGGCTCTCACTGTCACCACATTTTTAGTTTATTTTTTGCAATAGAGTCACCAGGAAGATGTCAGT